>NC_091282.1:19095072-20295072 GCF_032444005.1 Ranitomeya imitator
ATATACACTGCACAGTACAGTACCACTCCTCCTGTCCTGTATATATACACTGCACAGTACCGCTCCTCCTGTCCTGTATATATACACTGCACAGTACCACTCCTCCTGTCCTGTATATATACACTGCACAGTACCACTCCTCCTGTCCTGTATATATACACTGCACAGTACCACTCCTCCTGTCCTGTATATATACACTGCACAGTACCACTCCTCCTGTCCTGTATATATACACTGCACAGTATCGCTCCTCCTGTCCTGTGTATATACACTGCACAGTATCGCTCCTCCTGTATATATACACTGCACAGTACCACTCCTCCTGTCCTGTATATATACACTGCACAGTACCACTCCTCCTGTCCTGTATATATACACTGCACAGTACCACTCCTCCTGTCCTGTATATATACACTGCACAGTACCACTCCTCCTGTCCTGTATATATACACTGCACAGTATCGCTCCTCCTGTCCTGTGTATATACACTGCACAGTATCGCTCCTCCTGTATATATACACTGCACAGTACCACTCCTCCTGTCCTGTATATATACACTGCACAGTACCACTCCTCCTGTCCTGTATATATACACTGCACAGTACCACTCCTCCTGTCCTGTATATATACACTGCACAGTACCACTCCTCCTGTCCTGTATATATACACTGCACAGTATCGCTCCTCCTGTCCTGTATATATACACTGCACAGTACCACTCCTCCTGTCCTGTATATATACACTGCACAGTACCACTCCTCCTGTCCTGTATATATACACTGCACAGTACCGCTCCTCCTGTCCTGTATATATACACTGCACAGTACCACTCCTCCTCTCCTGTATATATACACTGCACAGTACCACTCCTCCTCTCCTGTATATATACACTGCACAGTACCACTCCTCCTGTATATATACACTGCATAGTACCACTCCTCCTGTCCTGTATATATACACTGCACAGTACCGCTCCTCCTGTCCTGTATATATACACTGCACAGTACCGCTCCTCCTGTCCTGTATATATACACTGCACAGTATCGCTCCTCCTGTCCTGTATATATACACTGCACAGTACCACTCCTCCTGTCCTGTATATATACACTGCACAGTACCACTCCTCCTGTCCTGTATATATACACTGCACAGTATCGCTCCTCCTGTCCTGTATATATACACTGCACAGTACCACTCCTCCTGTCCTGTATATATACACTGCACAGTACCGCTCCTCCTGTCCTGTATATATACACTGCACAGTACCGCTCCTCCTGTCCTGTATATATACACTGCACAGTACCGCTGCTCCTGTCCTGTATATATACACTGCACAGTACCACTCCTCCTGTCCTGTATATATACACTGCACAGTACCGCTCCTCCTGTCCTGTATATATACACTGCACAGTACCACTCCTGTCCTGTATACTGGATATAATTATTTTATTTCATAGTATCCCATATGACAGGCTTAGATACATAGCTCAGCGACAGTACCCGGTGCATGTATATAATTCTGCCTTTCGCTGTTTGATGACGCTGCAGACAATGATCGCTGAGGGATCAGACACAGACGAGCCGCACAAAGACATTAAGGATCCGGACAGAAAATCTTCCTGCACAGAACAAATATTCACCATAATGCTGAACGCGGCAGACAATTACCAGACGGCTCATTGTACGAGCGCATTATGAGCCGCAGAACAAAGACCGCGGTGATGTGCGCAGCCGAGAAGCAGCCACAAGATGGAAAAACTGCAAGAAAAAGGGAAAAAAAAAGTTCTTCAAAAGCAAAAAAAGATACAGCGGAGCCGGAGAATGTCGCAGAGGGGGTGCTATCACTATATATATATATATATATATATATATATATATATATATATATATATATATATATATATATATATATATATATATATATATATATATATATATATATATATACAGTGGGGCAAAAAAGTATTTAGTCAGTCAGCAGTAGTGCAAGTTCCACCACTTAAAAAGATGAGAGGCGTCTGTAATTTACATCATAGGTAGACCTCAACTATGGGAGACAAACTGAGAAAAAAAAATCCAGAAAATCACATTGTCTGTTTTTTTTAACATTTTATTTCCATATTATGGTGGAAAATAAGTATTTGGTCAGAAACAAAATTTCATCTCAATACTTTGTAATATATCCTTTGTTGGCAATGATAGAGGTCAAACGTTTTCTGTAAGTCTTCACAAGGTTGCCACACACTGTTGTTGGTATGTTGGCCCATTCCTCCATGCAGATCTCCTCTAGAGCAGTGATGTTTTTGGCTTTTCGCTTGGCAACACGGACTTTCAACTCCCTCCAAAGGTTTTCTATAGGGTTGAGATCTGGAGACTGGCTAGGCCACTCCAGGACCTTGAAATGCTTCTTACGAAGCCACTCCTTCATTGCCCTGGCGGTGTGCTTTGGATCATTGTCATGTAGAAAGACCCAGCCACGTTTCATCTTCAATGCCCTTGCTGATGGAAGGAGGTTTGCACTCAAAATCTCACGATACATGGCCCCATTCATTCTTTCATGTACCCGGATCAGTCGTCCTGGCCCCTTTGCAGAGAAACAGCCCCAAAGCATGATGTTTCCACCACCATGCTTTACAGTAGGCATGGTGTTTGATGGATGCAACTCAGTATTCTTTTTCCTCCAAACACGACAAGTTGTGTTTCTACCAAACAGTTCCAGTTTGGTTTCATCAGACCATAGGACATTCTCCCAAAACTCCTCTGGATCATCCACATGCTCTCTAGCAAACTTCAGACGGGCCCGGACATGTACTGGCTTAAGCAGTGGGACACGTCTGGCACTGCAGGATCTGAGTCCATGGTGGCGTAGTGTGTTACTTATGGTAGGCCTTGTTACATTGGTCCCAGCTCTCTGCAGTTCATTCACTAGGTCCCCCCGCGTGGTTCTGGGATTTTTGCTCACCGTTCTTGTGATCATTCTGACACCACGGGGTGGGATTTTGCGTGGAGCCCCAGATCGAGGGAGATTATCAGTGGTCTTGTATGTCTTCCATTTTCTAATTATTGCTCCCACTGTTGATTTCTTCACTCCAAGCTGGTTGGCTATTGCAGATTCAGTCTTCCCAGCCTGGTGCAGGGCTACAATTTTGTTTCTGGTGTCCTTTGACAGCTCTTTGGTCTTCACCATAGTGGAGTTTGGAGTCAGACTGTTTGAGGGTGTGCACAGGTGTCTTTTTATACTGATAACAAGTTTAAACAGGTGCCATTACTACAGGTAATGAGTGGAGGAAAGATGAGACTCTTAAAGAAGAAGTTACAGGTCTGTGAGAGCCAGAAATCTTGATTGTTTGTTTCTGACCAAATACTTATTTTCCACCATAATATGCAAATAAAATGTTAAAAAATCAGACAATGTGATTTTCTAGATTTTTTTTTTCTCCGTTTGTCTCCCATAGTTGAGGTCTACCTATGATGTAAATTACAGACGCCTCTCATCTTTTTAAGTGGTGGAACTTGCACTATTGCTGACTGACTAAATACTTTTTTGCCCCACTGTAATGTAATATATATAAATATATATATATATATGTATATATATATATACACACAATATATATATATATATTATATATATATATATATATATATATATATATATATATATATATATATATATATATATATATACATATATACATATATACATATATACATATATATATATATATATATATATATATATATATATATATATATATACATACACACACACACACACACACACACACCTGGACCTGTAGTTCAGTGTGTGTGGGGCTGTGGGGAGAAGCTGTACTTCCCACAGGAGGACTGTACGTGGTTTTCCCTATCAGTATGCGGGAGCACCCCGCACAAAAGAGGACTGAACTGTAGGTTATGATTTTTGTTTTGTTTTTCTGTCGTGCCCAGAGGACTGTGTTTTGTTTTTAACACCGTGGCCTATGCTGCATTATAATAAACAAACTTTTGTGTTATATGTGCACGTGCTCCTGAGTCTACCTGAAGGCTTCTACCAAGCATGACAACTCCTCACACGTGGTGGAGAATGCGGGCAGCGATCCAGAAACCAGAGGCTGCGGACAATTACATGTCCTGGGCGAAATCCACCATCCAGCACAAGACATCCAGCAACATGGAGGAGCTGGTGAAACCTCTTGTGCAGGCGCATCAACATCACCAACTTACTAGTCAGCAGGCACAACTAGCGTATCAAGAGACGAATATGGTGTTGATACAGCAGCATCAGCAATCTCAACAGCATCAGCAAAAGCAGCAGGAGGCACCAACGCAACAAATGGAGCTCCTCGCAGAGGAGGTTTGGTTAAGCCGGCGGTCTCCGGAAAACGGTAAGGCGAGCTATGAAGAAAATGACCCCGGGGATGATGTGGAAGCCTTCTTGACATTTTTTGAGCGGGCGGCTGAACGGGAGAGACTTCCGTTGGAGCAGTGGGCAAAAGTACTGGCGCCATATCTGACGCCAGGGAGTGACAATGTCTGTAAGGGCTCAGCGAGTCCACCGTTGGACTTATGCTGGCGATAAACCACCTCACTCGCAGATGTTTGACTTGCTACACCTGGTCTAAAGTGGC
The DNA here is from genome assembly GCF_032444005.1 of Ranitomeya imitator. Taxonomy (NCBI): domain Eukaryota; kingdom Metazoa; phylum Chordata; class Amphibia; order Anura; family Dendrobatidae; genus Ranitomeya; species Ranitomeya imitator. Next base: position 19,099,701 of record NC_091282.1, read on the forward strand.
TGCAGCCAGAGTCATCCACTCCAACACTGATGGTCGAGCATGTGGGGATGGACAGATTCATCCATTCCCTACCCAGGCCAATACAGACCTGAGTTGCCCAGGGCGACCCCCGGAATGCAGACAATTTGTTTGGACTGGTTGAGAGGCCAGGTGTAATATGCCCCCTGAACCTATGGACTGCAGTTTCGGCAGACGTTGCTCGTATTATACTTCACCGGCCTGCGGTTTGGACTGTAAACCTAGCGACGGTCACCAGTCATGTGCCATCTGTCAATGGGGTAAGGGTCCTCGGGCTGCAGGACATTGGAAGTCTGGTGACACTAATGAGCACTGCACTGCCCCACCAGTTAATCCCCAATAAGTTGGTGGGTGTCCGCTGCATACAGTACCGACCAAAAGTTTGGACACACCTTCTCATTTACAGGGAGTCACTGGGAATGGTTTTCACTTCACAGGTGTGCCTTGACAGGTTTAATAAGTGGGATTTCTTGCTTTATAAATGGGGTTGGGACCATCAGATGTGTTGTGCAGAAGTCTGGTGGATACACAGCTGATAGCCCTACTGAATAGACTGTTAGAATTTGTATTATGGCAAGAAAAAAAGCAGCTAAGTAGAGAAAAACAAGTGGCAATCATTACTTTAAGAAATGAAGGTCAGTCAGTCCAAAAAATTGGGAAAACTTCAAAAGTGTCCCCAAGTGCAGTGGCAAAAACCATCAAGTGCTACAAAGAAACTGGCTCACATGAGGACCGCACCAGGAAAGGAAGACCAAGAGTCACCTCTGCTTCTGAGGAGAAGTTTATCCAAGTCACCAGCCTCAGAAATCGCAGGATAACAGCAGCCCAGATTAGACACCAGGTCAATGCCACACAGAGTTCTAGCAGCAGACACATCTCTACAACAACTGTTAGGCCGGCTTCACACTTGCGAGTTTTACGGACGTAAGAGCGCAGAAACTACGTCCGTAAAACTCTCAAAAAATACGGCACAATTATTCTCTATGCCCCTGCTCCTATCTGCCGTATTTTACTGATCAGTATTATACGGCTTTCTACGGCCGTACAAAATCGCAGCATGCTGCGTTTGTCACCGTACTGCGCAAGAAATACGCCAATGAAAGTCTATGGAAGCGTGAAAAATACGGATTACACACGGACAAGCAGTGTGACTTGCGAGAAATGCGCAGCGCTGTTAGAGAGAAAAGCCGGCAATTCAGTGCGATGTACAGTAAAATCACACTGACAGCTTACAGTCCAATAGGTAGAATAAATGTGGACACATAGAATAGGTATATATATATATATATATATATATATATATATATATATATATATATATATATATATATATATATATATATATATATATATATATATATATATATATATATATATATATATATATATATATATATATATATATATATATACATATACATATACATATATATACTGGAGCCTGGGAGCTTTCTAGGAAAGTTCCCACGATCTAGAAACAGCCAGCAGAGGGCGCCTCACCGCAAATGAAGCTAAATATAGGTCATTGAACTACTTTACCTTCATTTTCCGGGGTTTTTGCAGCCATGAGCATCATTGCATTAGCAAAGCTCGTGGCTGCAAAATATTTTAACCCCTTCAGATGGATTTACATCGTTGGACGTTACAGATCTGCGGAGGGTAAGGATATTGTTGGTTTATTATGTTTTTTTTGTTACAGAACGAGGGTCTTCAGTGACTGGATTTAGCGTAGAATAAAATACTCCAACAACCATTGTTTTTATTTCATTAAAATAATTTTAAATAATGTGTTTGTGTTTTATTTAACCCTTTACTAGTATTGGATTAATAATGGATAGGTGTCATAATTGACGCCTCTCCATTATTAATTTGGCCTAATGTCACCTTACAATAGCAAGGTGGCATTAACCCTTCATTACCCCATATCCCACCGCTACACGGGAATGGGAAGAGAGTGGCCAAGTGCCAGAATAGGCGCATCATCCAGATGTGCCTTTTCTGGGGTGGCTGGGGGCAGGTGTTTTTAGCCAGGGGGGGGGGGGCAATAACCATGGACCCTCTCCAGGCTATTAATATCTGCCCTCAGTCACTGGCTTTACTACTCTGGCGGAGAAAATTGTGCGGGAGCCCACGCCAATTTTTTCCGGCATTTAACCCTTTGATTTAGTAGATAGAACGGCCAAATTTTGCAGATACACACTACTGACATTAGTAGTGAGAAATATGCAAAAAAAAAGGAGAGAAGACATGGTTTACTGTATGTAATCATGTCTCATATCATGTCGGGTTTAGGAAGGAGAAAGAAAAAGCCGGTAATTGAATTACATGTTTTCAAGCTGTATAGCGCTAGTAAAAATATTAATATATATACATATATGTGTCTACTGACATATATATATATATATATATATATATATATATATATATATATATATATATATATATATATATATATATATATATATATTTTTTTTTTTTTGGGACACATGGATCACTTCTATAGCGGTATGTTGGTTTTGCAAGCCTGCGAGAAAACCACGCAGTACAGATGCCATACGGATTACATACGGAGGATGCCATGCGCAAAAAACGCTGACACACCCTGCCTACGGAGGAGCTACGGACCACTATTTTCGGGACTTTTCAGCGTATTACGGCCGTAATATACGGACCGTATTGTTTTACGCTGTGTGTGACGCCGGCCTTAAGAGGAGGCTTTGTGCAGCAGGCCTTCATGGTAAAATAGTTGCTAGGAAACCACTGCTAAGGACAGGCAACAAACAGAAGAGACTTGTTTGGGCTAAAGAACACAAGGAATGGACATTAGACCAGTGGAAATCTGTGCTTTGGTCTGATGAGTCCAAATTTGAGATCTTTGGTTCCAACCACCGTGACTTCGTGCGACGCAGAAAAGGTGAACGGATGGACTCTACATGCCTGGTTCACACCGTGAAGCATGGAGGAGGAGGTGGTGTGATGGTGTGGGGGGCTTTGCTGGTGACACTGTTGGGGATTTATTCAAAATTGAAGACATACTGAACCAGCATGGCTACCACAGCATCTTGCAGCGGCTATTCCATCCAGTTTGCGTTTAGTTGGACCATCACTTATTTTTCAACAGAACAATGACCCCAAACACACCTCCAGGCTGTGTAAGGGCTGTTTGACCAAGAAGGAGAGTGATGGGGTGCTACACCAGATGACCTGGCCTCCACAGTCACCAGACCTGAACCCAATCGAGATGGTTTGGGGTGAGCTGGACGCAGAGTGAAGGCAAAAGGGCCAACAAGTGCTAAGCATCTCTGGGAACTCCTTCAAGATTGCTGGAAGACCATTCCCGGTGACTACCTCTTGAAGCTTATCAAGAGAATGCCAAGAGTGTGCAAAGCAGTCATCAAAGCAAAAGGTGGCTACTTTGAAGAACCTAGACTATAAGACATAATTTCAATTGTTTCACACTTTTTTGTTAAGTATATAATTCCACATGGGTTAATTAATAGTTTTGATGCCTTCAGTGTGAATGTACAATTTTCATAGTCATGAAAATACAGAAAAAAATCTTTAAATGAGAAGGTGTGTTCAAACTTTTGGTCTGTACTGTACATGGAGACGCCAAGGACTACCCTGTTGCCAGAGTAACCATGGGGACAGACTGTGGTGATAAGACCCATGGGGTTGGGGTAGTGAGAGACTTGATCCATCCCATCATACTGGTTCGTGAAGGTAACTCCGTCATAAGCAGAGGTGAAGGAGTTTCCCCTTTGTGTCCTGGCTGGAGAGGAGAACAAGACTGTACCTGAGGAGCCCAGCTTCCCTGACTTAGAGGTGCTCGGAGAGAATTTTGGCACTGCTTAGCCAGAAGCTGACACCAGGTTCCCTCATTTTGCAGTGACTAGTGAGCTACTGTATCGGGTGACCAAATTGAGGGGTGGAGAAATTGTGGAACAGCTGATAGTTCCGACATCGTACCGGCGGAGAGTTCTAGATGTGGCCCAGGGCCGGAATGGCCATCGGGCAGTTCTGGCAAATGCCAGAAGGGCCGGTGCCAGTAGTGGGCCGCTGCACGCCGACTCACCCCCCCACCAGCGCCGCATTTAACTATACCGGCATCTATGACGCCAGTAAAGTTGAATGCAATGATAGAGAAGAGAGCATCAGGTAACGTTCCCTCTCCTATCATTCCCCGCTCTGCCTCTGACACTGCGGGTGCGCGCGCACTCACTGTGTGCCAGGCACTGCAGCGGCAGCCGCCGAGACAGGAGCAGGGAGCAACGTGGGCACGAGGAGAGGTGAGGAGTGGTTGTTTTTTTTCTACTGGACTGGGGGGGGGGGGGGGCTCTGCTATTTACTACTATGTGGGCTCTGCTATATACTACTGTGTGGGCTGTGCTGTATACTGCTGTGTGGGCTGTGCTGTATACTACTGTGTGGGCTGTGCTGTATACTGCTACGCGGGCTGTGCTGTATACTACTGTGTGGGCTGTGTTATTTGCTATGCAGGTTGTGTTATATGCTATGGGGGTATATTATATTCTATGGTGGAGGTTGTGTTATATACTATGTGGCTGTGTCATATACTATTCTGGGGGTATATTATATTCTATGGGGGAGGCTGTGTTATATACTATGGGGGGCTGCATTATATTCTATGGGGGCTACATTATATATTATGGGGAGGTGGGCTGTATTATATTCAATGGGGTGGCTGCATTATACTCTGGGGTGGCTGCATTATACTCTGGGGTGGCTGCATTATATTCTGTAGGGCGGTGGCTGCATTATACTATATGTGGGCTGCCATTATACTGTATTGAGGACTATGGGGAATACGTTATACTATATGAAGAATTATGGGGTGCATTATACTATGGAAAGTGAATTGTACTGCATGGATGACTATGGCGGTGCACTATAGTATATGGAGCACTATGAGGAGTGTATTATGCTTTATGGAGGACTGAGCAGTGTATTTTAATATATGGAGGACTGTGGTGCACATTATAAAATATGGAGGACTATGGGGTGTATTTTACTAAACAAGTAAAATGCTGCATATTCAGATTGTTTTTGCCAGAACAAAAATCATTGTTCTCAGCAGCACATCACCGGTGTAAACTGTAGATGTGCTGTCCCATCATTATTCCTCAGACGGTGGAAAGAGGCCGGGAAACAAGTGAACAACTTCACCATTGTCGATCAAACTCGTATAGCGGCCTGAACTCAGCGCTTGTAAATACAGCAGAAATGCTTTTGTGTGATGTGTAATATGTTAGCATTTGGGGCCCCATTTTAAACTTTGCCTAGGCGTAGGGCCTCACTTTGCCTAAAACCGGCCCTGCCTACAAGTGTACAAAAGATATTATACAGTTACCATGTGACAAGTGGGCCTGTGTAACTTTAAATGCCAGGGCTGAATTTTAGTCCCAGTCCGGCCCTGATGTGGCCCATGCACGTATACTGGGTGGTCATCTAGGGGTAGAGAAAACTCAGGAGAGAGTACTGCAGAGACTTTATTGACCAGGTTGTTACCCTGAGATTCTAGATTATAGTAGGTCCTGCCCTACCTGCCAGATAACTGCCCGTGTCTCACTTCAGAAGCCCCTTAGTTCCATTGCCGGCGATAGAAATTCCCTTTGAGAGAATCGCTATGGACTTGGTGGGTCCTCTTGTTAAGTCGGCACGCGGCCATAAATACACCTTGGTTGTAAGAGTATCACCCGGAAATTTGTCCATATCTTTTCCAGAAACGGTTTGCCCAAGGAAATTTTGACGATCAGTAAATGCCGTTTATGAGCAAAGTGATGCGGGAGCTGTGCAGAGTCCTCCACACACCGATGGCCTGGTGGAGCGCTTCAACAAGACCTTGAAGGCCATGCTCAAGAGGGTCGTTGAGAAGGACAGTCGAGACTGGGATTATCTGCTCTTATTCTAGCTCTTTCCATTAGAAAAGTTCCACAGGCATCCACAGCGTTCTCGCTGTTTGAGCTTCTTTATGGCCGACATCCATGAGGGCTCCTGGACATCGCCAAGGAAACCTGGGAAGCAGAGGTCATGCCACACCGAAGCATGATAGAGCATGTCACCCAGCTGCAGGAGAGGATGGCTCATGTAATGCCTATTGTGAAGGAACATCTGCTCCATGCGCAGGAAGCCCAAGCTAGGGTGTACAACCGATCAGCGAGGCTGAGGCAGTTCCAGCCCGGGGACTGCGTGCTAGAACTCATACCAACGGTGGAGAGCAATTTCCTGGCCAAGTGGCAAGGTCCATATGAGGTCATGGAGAAACTCTGGGACGTGAATTATAAAAGTACACCAGCCCGGTCGCAGGAAGCCGTACCAGGTGTACCATGTGAACCTGCTCAAACCCTGGCCGGACCGTGAGCCGCTGGAAGCTCCTTGCCTGGGGGCTCGTCCTAGATCCAAGAACGAGGAGGCCGAGATTGCCGAGACGTTAACGCCGGCCCAGAAGCAGAAATGTCGAGAACTGCTGCAGCAGAAACGTGATCTGTTCTCGGAAATGCCAGGGCGCACATAGGTCATTGAACACGACGTACTAACGGAACCGCATGTAAGGGTGAATCTAAAGCCCTACAGCATCCCCGAAGCACATTGGGAGATTATCTCACGAGGTGAAGAGGATGATGGACCTCGAGGTAATGGATGAATCAAAAAGTGGCTGGTCCAAACCCATCATCCTCGTATTGAAGCCCGGTGGCAGTTTTGCAATGACTACCGCAAGCTCCAGTGTTGACGCATACCCGATGCCCCACGTGGATGAATTTATTGAGCGACTGAGGCCCGCGAGGTATATCACAACCCTTGGTCTAACCAAGGGATACTGGCAGATTCCCAAGTCGCAGAGCGCCAAAGAGAAGACGGCCTTCTTGACGCCGTATGTCTGCTTGCATTACACCAGGATACCTTTCGGTCTGCAGGGGGCCCCAGCTACCTTCCAGAGGGCAATGGATCGGATCTTGGTGCCACATAGGAAGTATACCGCAGGCTACTTGGATGACATCGTCATCTTCAGCCAGGACTGAGCTCGCATCTCCCAAAAGTACAGGCATTCCTTGATGCCTTGAGGAAAGCGGATTTTACAATAAACCCTAAGAGGTGTGCAATAGGGAAGGAAGAGACCACATACTTGGGCTACATCTTTGGGAGAGGCGTAATCAAGCCCCAATTGAATAAAATAGAGGCAATTCAGGAGTGGCAGCAACCGCTTTCTAAGAAGCAAGTGACGGAATTTTGGGGGATTGTGGGGTATTACAGGTGGTTTATCCTGAACTTCGCCACGATTGCCGCACCGTTAATGGACCTACTCGGGGACATCAGGCCGACTAAGATAAAATGGGCTCATGACACAGAGAGGGCGTTTCGTGAACTTAAGCGGGCTCTGTGTAAGCATCGGGTTCTGGTCACACCAGACTTTAAAGCATCGGTTTGTAACACAAATTCTTTCTTAGAGGCTGAAGTAGGAGCGGTACTCTTACAGGAAATAAACAAAGAGGAGCATCCTATCCTGTATCTGATCCGAAAACGCTCTTCTTGCGAGAAGAATTAAGCAATTGTGGAGAAGGAGTGCTTGGCCATAAAGTAGGCCGTAGATACACTAAGGTACTACCTTCTAGGCCGTAGATTCAAATTAGTGTCAGACCATGTCCCGCTGAGATGGCTGAATGAGAAAATGGGTAAGACCGCCAGGGTGACTAGGTGGCCTTCAGAACTCCTCGTTTCACGTAGAACACAGGCCAGGGAAGTTCCATGGCAACATGGATGCCCTCTCCCGAATTCCTTGTCTAGTGTCTGATGATGCCAAAACCCCCAGCTTTGGGACAGAGGTGGGGGGGGGGGGGGGAGATATGGTCACTGGTCATGTAGAAGGGGGGGGGGATATGTAACAGAGTCACTGGTCTTGTAGAGGAAGGGAGGTACGTGTCACAATGACCCAAAACATACAGCCAAGGCAAAAAGGCAACAAAGGAGTGGCTTAAAAAGAAGCACATTAAGGTCATGGAGTGGCCTAGCCAGTCTCCAGACCTCAATCCCATAGAAAACTTATGGGATGAAACTGAACTTTTGATCAGGGTCATTTGGATGTTTTAGGTTGTCATAATCTTTTAAAAAGAGAAAACACAGTGGTCTGACAATAAATGGCTTCACCCAACCACTAACCATGAGTGGAGGAAAATTTTTTGGTGTTATTCATATTCTCTGAAAAAAGGCCAAGAAAGCAAAAATTCTGCCAGGGTATGTAAACTTTTGAGCACAACTGTATATGATGCAGGGAATACAATGTAGAGGTTATGATGTGGTAGTCCCCTTACTATGCAGGGGATACAATGCGGCGGGGCACAAAGGTTAGGATTTGGGAGTTACAATGCAGAAGTTACCAGTCCGGTAGTAATTAGCTGTGGAGAAGCACACAGGTAAATGATTACACAGCACAGAGGATGGAATAATGAATAATGACCGCCATTGTCTAATGGAAGCCGCAACCTTTCATCCTCAGCAGCAGGTAAAACGCCTCCCATTAGTCCTCAGTGCTCAGCATGATGGAAGCAGCACGTACCTTCCCATGGGAGCTCTTAGGGCTGAGGGATAATGATGGCTCTCAGCATATTCCTGGACTCCAGGCAGATGAACTTGGTGAAGGAGCCTTGGACAGCAATTTTCTGCAAGTCTGACTGGAGCTCTGCATCTAATCCTTCTCCCCAGGAGCCCTGCACTTACCCAGGTCCATCTGCATTGCAAATCAGCCTTGATCTCCTCTGGCCCAGGCCGGTCTCAGCTAAGAGCCCATGGAGCATGATTAAGTGTTCCGCCAGAGCAAAGTGTGAAAAGTGTCACCCAGGCAAGCACAGGTCAGCGCTGCAACGCAAAAATATCCTCCAGGAGAAAATATTTAAAAAAAGCCCAAAGAAACCGAAGAGGCCGCAGCATCTGCTCCAAGCGCAGGAAGTAATTAACGCTGCAGATTCCTTCTTCTCTCTTTTGAAAAAGTGTTAGGAAATGGAGGATCCGGTGTAAAGCTCCGAAAGGACATCTCCAAACCGCAGGCAACGGCGCAAGAGCCGAGGGAGGGCGCAATGTGCAGCGCAACACGTCTAATGGCGAATAACAGAAATAATATCAGAAATACAACCAAACCAAGCTGGAAAAAAAACGCACACCAGGCGCTCCATACAGAACACATCCACAATCACCAGGACTTACAGGCGCTTTCCAGGTTATTATAAACTATGTGTCTGAATGACGCCACCATAATTCAGGAGAAGGCATTTTTCATTTTCCGTGTCTTGCCCAGCTCTGGGTTGCACCATTGTTTTGAGACTACTTTTCTGTAGGTGGGATCATCACTGTGAAGGGCTACAACCCCCATCATTCTTCTCCTTTCTCACAGACATATATTCTCTGTACATTTGCACGCACCTCTATTACAAGGTGTCAGGTTGACGTGTGATTACTCCCCCAGATCTGCTATTCTTCTGCCCATAGACTGTCCATTATCTGCTGCCCAGGATGAAACACACAATACTCCCCAAGATCTGCAATTCTTCTGCCCATAGACTGTCCATTATCTGCTGCCCAGGATGAAACACACAATACTCCCCCAGATCTGCTATTCTTCTGCCCATAGACTGTCCATTATCTGCTGCCCAGGATGAAACACACAATACTCCCCAAGATCTGCTATTCTTCTGCCCATAGACTGTCCATTATCTGCTGCCCAGGATGAAACACACAATACTCCCCAAGATCTGCTATTCTTCTGCCCATAGACTGTCCATTATCTGCTGCCCAGGATGAAACACACAATACTCCCCAAGATCTGCTACTCTTCTGCCCATAGACTGTCCATTATCTGCTGCCCAGCATCAGACACACAATACTACCCCAGATCTGCTATTCTTCTGCCCATAGACTCTTCATTATCTGCTGCCCAGGATGAAACACACGATCTTCCCTCAGATCTGCTATTCTACTGCCCATGGACTCTTCATCATCTGCTGCCCAACATAAGATACACTATATTCCCCCAGATCTGCTCTTCTTCTGCCCATAGACTCTTCATTATCTGCTGCCCAGGATGAAACAATACTCCCCCAGATCTGCTATTCTTCTGCCCATAGACTGTCCATTATCTGCTGCCCAGGATGAAACACAAGATCCTCCCTCAGATCTGCTACTCTTCTGCCCATAGACTGTCCATTATCTGCTGCCCAGGATGAAACACACAACACTCCCCAAGATCTGCTACTCTTCTGCCCATAGACTGTCCATTATCTGCTGCCCAGGATGAAACACAAGATCCTCCCTCAGATCTGCTACTCTTCTGCCCATAGACTGTCCATTATCTGCTGCCCAGGATGAAACACACAATACTCCCCAAGATCTGCTATTCTTCTGCCCATAGACTGTCCATTATCTGCTGCCCAGGATGAAACACAAGATCCTCCCTCAGATCTGCTACTCTTCTGCCCATAGACTGTCCATTATCTGCTGCCCAGGATGAAACACACAACACTCCCCAAGATCTGCTACTCTTCTGCCCATAGACTGTCCATTATCTGCTGCCCAGGATGAAACACAAGATCCTCCCTCAGATCTGCTACTCTTCTGCCCATAGACTGTCCATTATCTGCTGCCCAGGATGAAACACACAATACTCCCCAAGATCTGCTATTCTTCTGCCCATAGACTGTCCATTATCTGCTGCCCAGGATGAAACACACAATACTCCCCAAGATCTGCTATTCTTCTGCCCATAGACTGTCCATTATCTGCTGCCCAGGATGAAACACAAGATCCTCCCTCAGATCTGCTACTCTTCTGCCCATAGACTGTCCATTATCTGCTGCCCAGGATGAAACACACAATACTCCCCAAGATCTGCTATTCTTCTGCCCATAGACTGTCCATTATCTGCTGCCCAGCATGAAACACAAAATACTCCAAGATCTGCTATTCTTCTGCCCATAGACTGTCCATTATCTGCTGCAAAGCATGAAACACAAAATACTCCAAGATCTGCTATTCTTCTGCCCATAGACTGTCCATTATCTGCTGCCCAGCATCAGACACACGATCCCCCCCCCCCCAAGATCTGCTATTCTTCTGCCCATAGACTGTCCATTATCTGCTGCCCAGCATCAGACACACGATCCCCCCCAAGATCTGCTACTCTTCTGCCCATAGACTGTCCATTATCTGCTGCCCAGGATGAAACACACAATACTCCCCAAGATCTGCTATTCTTCTGCCCATAGACTGTCCATTATCTGCTGCCCAGGATGAAACACACAATACTCCCCAAGATCTGCTACTCTTCTGCCCATAGACTGTCCATTATCTGCTGCCCAGGATGAAACACACAATACTCCCCAAGATCTGCTATTCTTCTGCCCATAGACTGTCCATTATCTGCTGCCCAGGATGAAACACACAATACTCCCCAAGATCTGCTATTCTTCTGCCCATAGACTGTCCATTATCTGCTGCCCAGCATCAGACACACAATACTACCCCAGATCTGCTATTCTTCTGCCCATAGACTCTTCATTATCTGCTGCCCAGGATGAAACACACGATCTTCCCTCAGATCTGCTATTCTACTGCCCATGGACTCTTCATCATCTGCTGCCCAACATAAGATACACTATATTCCCCCAGATCTGCTCTTCTTCTGCCCATAGACTCTTCATTATCTGCTGCCCAGGATGAAACAATACTCCCCCAGATCTGCTATTCTTCTGCCCATAGACTGTCCATTATCTGCTGCCCAGGATGAAACACAAGATCCTCCCTCAGATCTGCTACTCTTCTGCCCATAGACTGTCCATTATCTGCTGCCCAGGATGAAACACACAACACTCCCCAAGATCTGCTACTCTTCTGCCCATAGACTGTCCATTATCTGCTGCCCAGGATGAAACACAAGATCCTCCCTCAGATCTGCTACTCTTCTGCCCATAGACTGTCCATTATCTGCTGCCCAGGATGAAACACACAATACTCCCCAAGATCTGCTATTCTTCTGCCCATAGACTGTCCATTATCTGCTGCCCAGGATGAAACACAAGATCCTCCCTCAGATCTGCTACTCTTCTGCCCATAGACTGTCCATTATCTGCTGCCCAGGATGAAACACACAACACTCCCCAAGATCTGCTACTCTTCTGCCCATAGACTGTCCATTATCTGCTGCCCAGGATGAAACACAAGATCCTCCCTCAGATCTGCTACTCTTCTGCCCATAGACTGTCCATTATCTGCTGCCCAGGATGAAACACACAATACTCCCCAAGATCTGCTATTCTTCTGCCCATAGACTGTCCATTATCTGCTGCCCAGGATGAAACACAAGATCCTCCCTCAGATCTGCTACTCTTCTGCCCATAGACTGTCCATTATCTGCTGCCCAGGATGAAACACAATACTCCCCAAGATCTGCTATTCTTCTGCCCATAGACTGTCCATTATCTGCTGCCCAGCATCAGACACACGATTCCCCCTCAAGATCTGCTACTCTTCTGCCCATAGACTGTCCATTATCTGCTGCCCAGCATGAAACACAAAATACTCCAAGATCTGCTATTCTTCTGCCCATAGACTGTCCATTATCTGCTGCCCAGCATGAAACACAAAATACTCCAAGATCTGCTATTCTTCTGCCCATAGACTGTCCATTATCTGCTGCCCAGCATCAGACACACGATCCCCCCCCCAAGATCTGCTATTCTTCTGCCCATAGACTGTCCATTATCTGCTGCCCAGCATCAGACACACGATCCCCCCCAAGATCTGCTACTCTTCTGCCCATAGACTGTCCATTATCTGCTGCCCAGGATGAAACACACAATCCTCCCTCAGATCTGCTATTCTTCTGCCCATAGACTCTTCATTATCTGCTGCCCAGCATCAGACACACGATCCCCCCCAAGATCTGCTACTCTTCTGCCCATAGACTCTTCATTATCTGCTGTCCAGGATGAAACACACAATACTCCCCAAGATCTGCTATTCTTCTGCCCATAGACTCTTCATTATCTGCTGCCCAGGATGAAACACACAATACTCCCCAAGATCTGCTATTCTTCTGCCCATAGACTATCCATTATCTGCTGCCCAGGATGAAACACAAGATCCTCTCTCAGATCTGCTACTCTTCTGCCCATAGACTGTCCATTATCTGCTGCCCAGGATGAAACACACAATACTCCTCAAGATCTGCTATTCTTCTGCCCATAGACTGTCCATTATCTGCTGCCCAGCATGAAACACAAAATACTCCCCAAGATCTGCTATTCTTCTGCCCATAGACTGTCCATTATCTGCTGCCCAGCATCAGACACACGATCTTCCCTCAGATCTGCTACTCTTCTGCCCATAGACTGTCCATTATCTGCTGCCCAGCATCAGACACACGATCCCCCCCCCCCCCAAGATCTGCTACTCTTCTGCCCATAGACTGTCCATTATCTGCTGCCCAGCATCAGACACACGATCCCCCCCAAGATCTGCTACTCTTCTGCCCATAGACTGTCCATTATCTGCTGCCCAGCATCAGACACACAATACTCCCCAAGATCTGCTATTCTTCTGCCCATAGACTCTTCATTATCTGCTGCCCAGGATGAAACACACGATCCTCCCCCAGATCTGCTATTCTTCTGCCCATAGACTGTCCATTATCTGCTGCCCAGCATCAGACACACGATCCCCCTCAAGATCTGCTACTCTTCTGCCGATACACTGTCCATTATCTGCTGTCCAGGATGAAACACACGATCCTCCCTCAGATCTGCTACTCTTCTGCCCATAGACTGTCCATTATCTGCTGTCCAGGATGAAACACACGATCCTCCCTCAGATCTGCTATTCTTCTGCCCATAGACTCTTCATTATCTGCTGCCCAGGATGAAACACACGATCCTCCCCAAGATCTGCTACTCTTCTGCCCATAGACTGTCCATTATCTGCTGCCCAGCATGAGACACACAATATTCCCCCAAATCTGCTATTCTTCTGCCCATAGACTCTTCATTATCTGCTGCCCAGCATCAGACACACGATCCTCCACCAGATCTGCTACTCTTCTGCCCATAGACTCTTCATTATCTGCTGCCCAGGATGAAACACACGATCCCCCCCAAGATCTGCTACTCTTCTGCCCATAGACTGTCCATTATATGCTGCCCAGCATCAGACACACAATACTCCCCAAGATCTGCTATTCTTCTGCCCATAGACTGTCCATTATCTGCTGCCCAGCATCAGACACACGATCCCCCTCAAGATCTGCTACTCTTCTGCCGATACACTGTCCATTATCTGCTGTCCAGGATGAAACACACGATCCTCCCTCAGATCTGCTATTCTTCTGCCCATAGACTCTTCATTATCTGCTGCCCAGGATGAAACACACGATCCTCCCTCAGATCTGCTATTCTTCTGCCCATAGACTCTTCATTATCTGCTGCCCAGCATCAGACACACGATCCTCCACCAGATCTGCTGTTCTTCTGCCCATAGACTCTTCATTATCTGCTGCCCAGCATCAGACACACGATCCTCCACCAGATCTGCTATTCTTCTGCCCATAGACTCTTCATTATCTGCTGCCCAGCATCAGACACACGATCCTCCACCAGATCTGCTATTCTTCTGCCCATAGACTCTTCATTATCTGCTGTCCAGGATGAAACACACGATCCTCCCCCAGATCTGCTATTCTTCTGCCCATAGACTCTTCATTATCTGCTGCCCAGGATGAAACACACGATCCTCCCCCAGATCTGCTATTCTTCTGCCCATAGACTCTTCATCATCTGCTGCCCAACACTAGATACACAATATTCCCCCAGATCTGCTATTCTGCTGCCCACTGACTCTTCCTTATCGGATTCCAGCATGAGACACACGATTCCTTCTGAGCATGGAGGAGCATGAAGCATGGAGTAGTAGAGATAAGAGTCATATGATCTGTAATGTCCTGTATAAAGGGGATTATCATGTGTTCATGTTACAGGGCATCACACAAGGATCATACATTGCATGTTATCATCTGGTCATCAAATCTGGGACTATAAAAAGAAAGCCTTCTGACAAAGTGTAATCATTCGTGGTCTTCACTGGCCTTGTGTTTAGGGGTTCCCATACTTGTGGGTGCTAGGACTGGTGACAGCCTCACCTGCATGGATGTTCCTGTCATCAGCCCCCTTTCTAGTAGCTCGAATAACATAATGATGAAATTACAGAAACTTTTTTGACCTGAAAGCTTTTTCTATGTTCTTTTTACGCTTGGTGAAATGTCACCCGGGTGTCTTCTGCCGCCGTTACTCTTCATGTTCACATGCTCTCGCTCCGGTTATTAGCTAAAAACCTTTTGCTATTATTCACAGGGATATTCATTTGTCAGATGTTCAACAGGAACCGCGTCTTTAGAAACACGAGAGTGAAAGTCGAAAATTGGAGACGACTTGTTAAAAGCTCCTAATGCCGGAGAGATGGGGCGACCGGGGGCGTCCTCGTATCTAGGAGCCGGTGTGATGAGCGGGGTAATGGTGATTGAGGCCATTGTGACGGCCACTAGCCGGCAGGGAGCTGCCGCCAATTATTCTGGAGTCTCATCTTTCGGGCTTTTTTGCACTGCTTGAGTTTTTTTTTATCTTCAGATTCAGACTCATCGAGTCCTAATAATGACCGACGTGGACAAGTACGGAGGATTGCGATTTGCTTATTTTTGGGAGAATCACCCTGCGCCAAGTTTAGATGGAATCGAAATATCTTCCGTTCCGTGGAGTCAATCAGGAGAATCAAAAAAGTAAGTGCCCCTCTTGTTTTTTTGGTTAGTTCCGAGCTCAGGGTCAAGGCTAAAATGTGACCAATCTAGGTCTAAGGAATGGATCTAACAATCAGGAGGACGCACGAGGCATGCCAAGGACCCAAGGGCCGAGTCCAGAACCAAGGCTGTAGTCTCTCTCTCTCCATTTCCCTTTAATCTTTTCAAATCCTAAAAATTAGTCGTCCACATTTACGCTTTTATCTATATGAACTCCTCCAGGCCAAAATGTGACCACGGAGGGAGGATTCCTGGACACCACGTGGAGAGGCCCAGTGTTACCGCTCAGCTGGCACTGAGTCAAGAGAGTCAATCACGCCGCCGAGCACTTTGCTCCAGTCCTAGAACAATTAAGCCGACGGTAGCACAAATGTACGGCTGATGCCCGGCCGCCCAGAGCCGTCACCAAGATTAACCCTCCACGTCCTGACCTACCGACCAAGATCATAAAAGCTTCAGCCGCGGTCTAATAGATCTGGTGCTTATCTGCTTTGCTGTCATTGAATGCAAAACATTCCTGATCTAGTCCTGCTCAGGGTCTGTCACAATGTATCAGCTCTACACTATCATCTCTGAGCTCTTCAAATTAACAGCACCGATACATTATAACAAACCCTCAGCTGTGCGAGCAGGACCAGATCTATAAGTACAATTGATATAATTATTTGCTGACAGCAAGCAGAGGATCTGGAGCCGCTAAGAAGGTCGGAAAGCTGCAGAACTCTTCATTATCCAATGAATAAAAATGTATTTGTACAATATAAAAGTTGTAGAATTTAAACCTTCTGTATCAATTCCGAGTTGTTTCCTTCCGGCGGGAATAAGTCAGTCCTGGTCATGTGATGGATGCACAGCTGCACAGCTCGTTACAAGACCCAAGTCTGAAAACTGGACTGAAACAAGGCATGTAGTTATGTCATTAGATGCTTCCTGGTCATGTGATGGATGCACGGCTCATTACAAGACCTAAATCTGAAAACTGGCCTGAAACAAGGCATGTAGTTATGTCATTAGATGCTTCCTGGTCATGTGATGGATGCACAGCTGCACAGCTCGTTACAAGACCTAAGTCTGAAAACTGGCCTGAAACAAGGCATGCAGGTGTGCATCCATCATGTGACCAGGAAGCATGACTCGTTACAAAGACCTAAGTCTGAAAACTGGACTAATACAAGGCATGCAGTTGTGTCATTAGACGCTTCCTGGTCATGTGATGGATGCACAGCTCATGACAAGACCTAAGTTTGAAAGCTGGCCTGAAACAAGGCATGCAGGTGTGTCATTAGATGCAGCTGTGCATCCCTTACATGACCAGGAAGCATGGCTCGTTACAAAGACCTAAGTCTGAAAACTGGACTGTAACGGGCCATGCAGTTGTGTCATTAGATGCTTCCTGGTCATTTGATGGATGCACAGCTGCACGGATCGTTACAAGACCCAAGTCTGAAAACTGGACTGAAACAAGGCATGTAGGTGTGTCAGATGCTTTCTGGTCATGTGATAGAAGCACAGCTGCACGGCTTGCTGTGTCTTCTAACAAGCTGTGCAGCCATCAGATAACCAGGAAGCATCTAATATCACAGCTGCGCGGCTCGTTACAGTCCACTTTTCCGACTTGCGTCTTTATAATTAACCGTGCACCGGTGTCATTAGATACTTTCTGGTCATGTGACAGACGTCCAGTTAGCTGACCAGTAAGTGATAACACAGGGGCAGGACTCGTTATAGGACAGGACTCTGATAAGTGGAGTGTAAATGTAACAAGCTGTGCAGCTGTGCATCCATCACATGACAGGACATATCTAATGACACCGATGCACGGATTGTTAGTTGCACTCCACTTGTCAGAGCCGTGTCTTGTAACGAGCCGTGCAGCTTTGCATCTGTCTCATGACCAGGACTGATGTTTATCCTCTGGAAGGAAATTTCCTGTTCAATGACAGCAACCAGAGATCTTAAAACTTACAAGGAATTGATGCAGAAAGTGGATTAGAAAACTGTGAAACTTTTATAAAAAGTCTGAACTCCCGTAGATGAGGGGGACAGAGGAGGCAGAGCGGCAGCGCTCGTCACGTCTGATCAGAGGCCTGTAACGAGGCGTGCAGCGGTGTCATCAGATGCCTCCTGCTCAGGACGAGCGGTGACCCCTGCACCCCAGCTCATCAGGACTCATACTGGTGGTCCCCAGCTTTCCCAGGACCAGATTAATTCACACGAACTGCAGAATTTTAGAAGTAGCGAGACGACACAGGTGCCAGGGGGTCCACCATGGCCTGGAAACACTCAGCCGGACCCCCCTAATATTGGGAGGGGATCAGTAACGCAATCATCATGTTCTGAGCCCCCATTAGTGCGGAGCCCCCCGCGCTGTGTGGAGTCCGGGATTGGCCCCTGCAGTAATAGAATTAGGCGCCCCGGGTGGGAATCCTGCGCCGCTCTGTGGTAATTGCTCCCATTCCGCTGGAATCATCTGCACATTCTCTGCTCCTGACCTTTCACCTCCGCCAAGAACAAGAAGCAAAATCCATCAGCTCCCGACGCATCTGGCAGCGGATGGAGGAGAAAGTCAGACGGCGGAGGAGAAGCTGAACCATCTCATGAAATATTAACGCCACATAACCGCGGCTTAGGGAGAATTAGGGAGAGCGGCGCCCTCCGACTAAGTGCAACCAGGTGGCACTGACCCCGGGACCCAAAGAGGACGACGGGAGGCACTGACCCGGACTGCTACCCGAGTCCCCGGACTGCCACCTGCGACTGCTACCTGCGACTGCAGGATGCTACCTGCGACCCCGGACTGCCACCTGCGACTGCTACCTGCGACCACGAAATGCTACCTGCAACTGCTATCTGCAACTACAGAATGCTACCTGCGACCACAGAATGCTATTTGCGACCCCAGACTGCCACCTGCGACCCCAGACTGCCACCAGCCAACCTAGACTGCCACCTTCCACCCTGACTGATACCTGCCAACCCAGACTGCCGCCTGCGACCTCAGACTGCTACCTTCCACCCTGACTGCCAAGCGCGACCCCGGACTGCCAAGCGCGACACCGGACCGCCAAGCGCGACACCAGATTGCCACCTGCGACCCCAGACCAGACCCTGAACGAATACAGATCACAGACCAGACCTGCACGAATACAGACCCTGAATGAATACAGACCCCAGACAGGACCCTAAGTACACACCCGCCAGACCAGACCCTGGACGAATACAGACCCCAGACCAGACCCTGAACGAATACAGACCTCAGATCAGACCCCTAAAGACACACCCCCCAAACCAGACCGTGAACGAATACAGACCATCAGACCAGACCCTGAACGAATACAGACCCTAGACCAGACCCTGAACGAATACAGACCCCTAAAAAGAGACCCCAGAACAGACCCTGAATGAATACAGACCCCCCAGACCAGACCCCTAGGTGAATACAGAGCCCAGACCAGATCTCCTAAACCAATATATACCCCAGACTAGACAAACCTAAACTAGTAAAGACCTCAGACCAAGCCCCCTAAATAAATACAGACACCAGACCAGACCCTGAAGAAATACCGACCCCAGACCAGACCCACTAAATAAACACAGAACACCTAAATACAGACCTCAGACCAGACTCCTAAACCAATAGAGATCCGAAACTACACCTCTAAATAAATGCAGAGCAAGGACCCTTAACCAGAACAGGCCCCAGACCAGACCCACTAAATAAGCACAGAATTTTAGCCCAGACAGACCCTCCACGGCCTCTGAACTAGTACAGACCCTCTAGACCGGACCTAACTTCCACTTCTACAGAATCCAGATCAAACCCCCTAACCAATACTGGTGAACAAAGACCCCAGAGCAAACCCCTCCATAATACAAACCCCAGACCAGATGCCATAGATAACTACGGAGCCCAATAAAACAAACTTTAGAACAGCCCCCGCAAATAAATACAGAACACAGCAGACTATTTTGGGATCTTTCCCCGTCTTTCGGCACAGTTGGTAAACGTGGGGCATGGACTGCTCATGTGCTGGGGACAAATTCTGAAGTCACCTCTAACGGGGTGTGAGGCAGTGACCCCTGTTACAGCTAGGGGCGCTGTTTGTGCACTCCAGAATGCGCACGAAGGTGTAGTGAGGCCATGAGGCAGTATTGCAGTCACAGGTGTAGCTGGGATTACAAATGGTGAAGCAGTGACTGATTAAAAGCCCTGTAGTATAGGGAGAGGTGTGTCAGTTTTGGTCTTGAAATCAGACAGAGGACACTCCCTGTGTGAGGCAACACAGGGTCAAGAGGAGCCAAAGGGTCTGGCACCCCTGCGTATATGGCAGTGTGGACGCTCACGGCAAACGGTACAGGACTGTCTTTTGTTTTCCCGGCTGCGATCCGGAGGATACAGCGTGCTGTGCACTGTGTGAGTTTTTGGACATTAAACACGTTTTATTTTGGAATTGCTTTGGTCACTGCCTCATCACTGCGCAGCGTGGACACCGCTGCACTACAGGGGTCATCATCAGCTGGTTAAGAGCTCAGCCCCCTGGAGGATCTCCAGCTCTCAGGTGGCCCAATCTCCCCCTGATCCAATTTTAGGGGGTGAAGGAGCCACTTAAGGGATCGTAGGAATGAAGGGATCATTGTTCCCACTGGCAGCAGCGATTGGGGGGCGCAACGTTGTTTCTTTACACATTCTGCGGTATCGCGGCCTGAACCCTAAATACCGACCCAAGAAACAGTTACAGCGGCCATCTCTCGTAAACCCCGTCAGCAACACATGACCATTGTATGCAATGTGCACATGTCCAAGCCGACACAGTCCCAGCCCCCAGTACAGTGAACGTGAGGCGCGTTTCACATCCTACCTGCCTCAAAACCCCTACGGCCATGAAGAGAGACCCCTGTCTGTTGTGAAATGTAGAGTGGTGGATCAGAGGTCCGACGTGTCAGGAAAACTACTACAACAAAGATTCCCATCCCCCCATGCTGACGCGTTTCAGATTCCTACAGGGTATATCACAGTGCAGACATTTGCCCCTTTTACAGATTTCTGATGAAGAAACAAAGGTTCCTTCCTCAGGCCCCACAGTCAGGAAACTGCAGAGATGATGGGAAATCGACGCGTTTCAGGCTCGTTAAATATGAGAGCGTTTAACAACATATTTATGCAAAAAATTAGTGAACCTCTGACCCCTAAGATGACCTATATTTTATCAATAGTAAAAGAATAAAAACTGAAAATGTAGGCCCCTTAAAAAATAGTGAGGAAAGAATGGTTGTAGATGACGAGGAAAAAGCTAACATATTAAACACCTTCTTCTCCACGGTATTCACGGTGGAAAATGAAATGCTAGGTGAAATCCCAAGAAACAATGAAAACTCTATATTAAGGGTCACCAATCTAACCCAAGAAGAGGTGCGAAACCGGCAAAATAAGATTAAAATAGATAAATCTCCGGGTCCGGATGGCATACACCCACGAGTACTAAGAGAACTAAGTAATGTAATAGATAAACCATTATTTCTTATTTTTAGTGACTCTATAGCGACAGGGTCTGTTCCGCAGGACTGGCGCATAGCAAATGTGGTGCCAATATTCAAAAAGGGCTCTAAAAGTGAACCTGGAAATTATAGGCCAGTAAGTCTAACCTCTATTGTTGGTAAAATATTTGAAGGGTTTCTGAGGGATGTTATTCTGGATTATCTCAATGAGAATAACTGTTTCACTCCATATCAGCATGGGTTTATGAGAAATCGCTCCTGTCAAACCAATCTAATCAGTTTTTATGAAGAGGTAAGCTATAGGCTGGACCACGGTGAGTCATTGGACGTGGTATATCTCGATTTTTCCAAAGCGTTTGATACCGTGCCGCACAAGAGGTTGGTACACAAAATGAGAATGCTTGGTCTGGGGGAAAATGTGTGTAAATGGGTTAGTAACTGGCTTAGTGATAGAAAGCAGAGGGTGGTTATAAATGGTATAGTCTCTAACTGGGTCGCTGTGACCAGTGGGGTACCGCAGGGGTCAGTATTGGGACCTGTTCTCTTCAACATATTCATTAATGATCTGGTAGAAGGTTTACACAGTAAAATATCGATATTTGCAGATGATACAAAACTATGTAAAGCAGTTAATACAAGAGAAGATAGTATTCTGCTACAGATGGATCTGGATAAGTTGGAAACTTGGGCTGAAAGGTGGCAGATGAGGTTTAACAATGATAAATGTAAGGTTATACACATGGGAAGAAGGAATCAATATCACCATTACACACTGAACGGGAAACCACTGGGTAAATCTGACAGGGAGAAGGACTTGGGGATCCTAGTTAATGATAAACTTACCTGGAGCAGCCAGTGCCAGGCAGCAGCTGCCAAGGCAAACAGGATCATGGGGTGCATTAAAAGAGGTCTGGATACACATGATGAGAGCATTATACTGCCTCTGTACAAATCCCTAGTTAGACCGCACATGGAGTACTGTGTCCAGTTTTGGGCACCGGTGCTCAGGAAGGATATAATGGAACTAGAGAGAGTACAAAGGAGGGCAACAAAATTAATAAAGGGGATGGGAGAACTACAATACCCAGATAGATTAGCGAAATTAGGATTATTTAGTCTAGAAAAAAGACGACTGAGGGGCGATCTAATAACCATGTATAAGTATATAAGGGGACAATACAAATATCTCGCTGAGGATCTGTTTATACCAAGGAAGGTGACGGGCACAAGGGGGCATTCTTTGCGTCTGGAGGAGAGAAGGTTTTTCCACCAACATAGAAGAGGATTCTTTACTGTTAGGGCAGTGAGAATCTGGAATTGCTTGCCTGAGGAGGTGGTGATGGCGAACTCAGTCGAGGGGTTCAAGAGAGGCCTGGATGTCTTCCTGGAGCAGAACAATATTGAATCATACAATTATTAGGTTCTGTAGAAGGACGTAAATCTGGGGATTTATTATGATGGAATATAGGCTGAACTGGATGGACAAATGTCTTTTTTCGGCCTTACTAACTATGTTACTATGTTACTATAGGATTGCACCAAAGATATTGGTAAAATGCACTCTCTCTAAAACCCGAGACCCCCTGTGATTAGCTCCTGTGGATCATTGGACCCTGGTACCTGTATATACAGAAGGTGTGCGCGCTCCTGAGCCACCCGATCTGGGGGTCAGAGGATTGGAGGGGAGCGCAGGTGACCAGACTTGTAGACCTATGGTCAAGGCTGGTATTATGGGGTAGTAAAATGAACAACTGCCTGGAGCCCCTCACTCCTTAGGTACATTTGAGGACTGGACCCACAGGGGCAGCATGAGTGTGGAATGAAGACACCTCTGGATGCTCCACTAGTGCAGGGCACTCAGATAGAAAACACCCTCATCCCTGCAGATGTGAGCATTATCTGCCAGTATTATGTAGACCAGGGGTGTCAAACTGCATTCCTCAAGGGCCGCAAACAGGTCATGTTTTCAGGATTTCCTTGTACTGCACAGGTGATAATTTAATCACCAACTCATTATTTGTGTAGGTGATTAAATTATCACCTGTGCAGTACAAGGAAATCCTGAAAACATGACCCGTTTGCAGCCCTCGAGGAATGCAGTTTGACACCCCTGATGTAGACTGTATGGAGAGCATTATATGGCAGCATTATGTAGACAGTATGGAGGAGCATTATATGGCGGTATTATGTAGACAGTATGGAGGACGACTATTTAGGTATTGTATGGTGGTATTATTGGGCAGTATTACAGTTACTGTATGGCGGTATTATTTAGGCATTGCATTGTGGTATTTGGGCAGTATTACGGTTACTGTATGGAGGTATAATTTAGGCATTGCATTGTGGTATTTGGGCAGTATTACGGTTACTGTATGGAGGTATAATTTAGGCATTGTATAGTGGTATTATTCGGCATTATTAAGATTACTGTATGGCGGTATTTAGGCATTGTATGGTGGTATTATTTGGGCAGTACTATGGTTACTGTATGGAAGTATAATTTAGGCATTGTATGGTGGTATTATTGGGCAGTATTACGGTTACTGTGTGGCGGTATTGTTTAGGCATTGTATGGAGGTATCATTTAGGCTTTGTATGGTGGTATTATTTGGGCAGTACTATGGTTACTGTATGGAAGTATAATTTAGGCATTGTATGGTGGTATTATTGGGCAGTATTACGGTTACTGTGTGGCGGTATTGTTTAGGCTTTGTATGGTGGTATTATTTGGGCAGTACTACGGTTACTGTATGGAGGTATTATTTAGGCATTATATGGTGATATTTGAGCAGTACTACGGCTACTGTATGGTGGTATTTGCGCAGCATTTTGGTTACTGGTTACGGGCAGCACGGTGGCGCAGTGGTTAGCACAGCAGCCTTGCAGCGCTGGAGTCCTGAGTTCAAGCCCCACTAAGGACAACATCTGCAAAGAGTTTGTATGTTCTCCCTGTGTTTGCGTGGGTTTCCTCCGGGTTCTCCGGTTTCCTCCCACATTCCAAAGACATACTGATAGGGAATTTAGATTGTGAGCCCCAACGGGGACAGAAACGATAATGTGTGCAACCTGTAAAGCGCTGCGGAATATGTTAGCGCTATATAAAAATAAAGATTATTATTATTACTGTATGGAGATATTAAGGTATTTTTTGAAAGAATTATGTTGATTGCATTGTGTCGACACTAGAAGACTTATTTCGGCATGATATGGTGGTATTATGTACTGTTATAAGGACACTTTTTGGTAAAATTTGAAGACTGCATGGTGGTATTATTTGGGCTCAGATTGGTTGTGAACATCATTAAGATACAAAAAAAAAAAAAAGAAAAAATAGTAATTATAATTGTAATTGACCCATCTCTACATAAAACAGACTCCCGTCCTGCCGGTCAGATTCCCTTTAATATTCATATTTAATATATATATATTTATACTGTAGATATCAATTACGGTACTTACACTGCGCTGAGACATCCTATATGGATAACAACAATTTCCAATGCCACAGCACATGAGAAATCTTCAAAGATACATAGCAAAAAATGCTTGCCAGATAATCAGGCTAGTTTCACACATCAGTTTTTTGTTTTCAGGCTAAATCCGGCTAATTTTTAAAAAAAACGGATCCGCCGTAAATTGTGGAAAACTGATGCGCCAGTTCCGTTTTTTTTAGCGAGATCCGGTCTTCTAAACCAGACCAGAACGGCAAATCTGCATGATTTGTATAGAAAATGCTTTGAGAACCGGATCCGGGCGGCGGATTAATTGTTTCACACCTCCGTTTCATGTGCTTTTGGCCGATTCCGTCACTGTGCGTTATTTTCCCGCCGGACAAAAAAAAAAATGTTGCAGTGGACGTTTACTCCGTCCGCTGGAAATGACTATTTGGCCGGATCTGGGAAAAAAAAAAAACAGATGAAATGTCTGGCCATCAGGCACAATCCGGAGCTAATACAACTCTATGGAAAAAAAACGGATCCGTTTTTCCCAAAAATTGCCATATTGTGCCTGAAACAAAAAACCTGATATGTGAAAATAGCCTAAAACAGCCAAACATCACTATGATTAAATATGCATAAATAGAAAAAATGTGTTGGAGTCATCTTGACGCGTTTCCCCGTTATCACGGTTCATCAGGAGGTAATATAAATATTCACAATGCCGGATGTCATGATGATAGCGGACATGAACCGGAGGTCAAATGGGCGGACTTAAATAACCCCCATTGAATCCTCACGCCATAATAATAGGCCCCGCCCATCCCATAGCCAGCCGGATTATAACCCGGTCAAACAGGCAATCAGGAAATCATGTCCTGAACACTGCGCAGGTCCGGCGTCCATGCTAACATAGACGCATCCCCCAATACGATCACCCTCATAGGAAACGTCAGACCCGCATTTTCAGGACTGGATAGGGCATTAATGATCAATCAATCAATGCCCGATTTGACTTTGTTAAAATTTCTCTACACCATAAAATCTAGAGATGCTAACGTCACCCAAAAGTACATTTCCCATAAGGATCTGTAATATATCAAACCCAACAGCCATCGAAACCTCACGGACACAGGACGGGGCTCATCTGACGTGACTATGTTCTCCAACAATAGGGATGGGGATATAGAATATCAGGTTATGTACCACCAGCTGCTACAATGTAGCAACCTTATGGATCACGGAACGTAGAGACTTCATACCGAGGAGCCAAGATATTATAACTGTCTCCAGAAGACATGTATTAGGCAGCGAGCCAAGGTTCTGTACCTAAGAGCCTAAGCCTCGTCCATCCTAATGGAGCCTGGAATGACTGACAGCTGTAGAGCTCGTACAGAACACAACGTCCCGCTCGCCATCCTCCGCTGCAGTCACCAATCTTCTGTTCATTAACGGATCAGGGCTCCATCCAACCCGGGACAGAGGCGCGTGGTTACGACACTCACTCTTCATTTGGCCGTCTGCCGTGAAGCATTGAAAGCTGCCTCCGCCTTTCCATCCGCCTGGGCCTGTACATCATTTCAATGCAAGGTCTCATCCATCAAAGCACAACGACTCAGAGCAAAGTTCAGAAATACAAATGACGTTCCTCGTGATTCACCGTCATTACAGACGTAGCTTGTGTCACTGGAGTGTGCACGGACAAAAATCAAAAAGAGTTCCTAGCTCTCGTCAACTTTGCTGCATCAATTTCTAGAAGAACTGGGCCAACATTCCATTTTTTGAAGGAATTTAGTTAGGGTCATTCTCAAACTTTCCATCTTACTGAGGTAGCAAAAGACGTATCATGGACACACAAAATCCTTCTTCAAGTGACCAGATAGAGAGACATTAGATTCAAATGCACAGATAACCGAAGAAAAATAACTTTCAAGAAGTTTCAGAATGTCCAACCAAAGAGGTGGCATCAAGAAGCAATAACAAAAGTGTCCTGTAATTTGTGGTGGTGGGGTGGGGGGTCCCTGAAAGTAGAGGTCGCTGGATGATGTATGGGTGTGAGGGATGTAATAGAGGTGCATGGGGTCCAAATCTGGACACCAGATAATCAAACCCAAAGACATGATGCTAGGAAGGAAGAACTTTCAAAAAGTTCCTTTTCTTAATGTCCAACTGAACAGGTGGCATCAAAAAGCAGTAACCAAATCTCATACAACTTTGTGGGTTCCCTGGAAATGGACGTCACTGGATAATATAGGAGGGTGGAGGATGAATCATGGAAGCATGGAGTCCTCGGAGTAACGAAAACTAGACACCAGGAAATCAAAGTCACAAGTGACAGGAGAAGATGGCTTTGGAGAAAATTTCGGAATGTCCAAAATGTTGTGGGGATTCCTGGAACTCAAAGTCACTGGACTAAGGGCAAGGATGGAGTATGATTATGGACACCCGATTCCTCCAAGAAGCCACACCAAGTCCTTGTAGGCAAAGTTACAGACAACTGAGAAGAGGAACTTTGAGAATGTTTCAAAATGTCCTACTCAACAGGTTTTATCGAGTAGTATTAAGAAAGAATGGATGGAGGACTTGTCATGGACTTTGGCCATGCGCCACCAAGAGACCAAACCTGGAAAGCAGGTAATCAAAGGGCCAAGCTTCAAGTAAAGAAAAATGATCAAAAAGGTTTCATAAAACACCAACTTTCAAAAAGTCCAACTCAACGGGTGGTATAAAGAAGCGTTACCTAAATCACATGTAACTTGTAAGGATCTGGGGGTGCGGCGGTGAATAATGGGCACCTGAAGTCCTCCATCAAGTCCTCCATCAAGAGACCAAGCCCAGACACCAGGAAAAGGCGGCCCCAGACAGAAGACTACGAAGACTTTCCAGTTGTGGTCGAGCATCCATCAGATGCTTTGAGTCTGAGCAGAAGAGCTTACACTTCATCTTGTATTCTCAAGCATCCGCTGCCAGTAATAAATCATCCGCGGCACGGATGTGAAATTGGCGAGATCGGCGCAGACGCTAATGTGGCTTTGATTACCGGCTGCGTGATCGACTTGACAGGGAAATTATAGTGAAATCCGTCATGTGCGGGGCTGTTTGCATAATGTGCCCAAACATCCAACGACGCTACAAGTCATCACTGGAGGATGTGTCAGCACTACGGGGCCCGACTGGCGGGGGCCCGGCCTCTGCAATCAGAGTTTCTGCTGAGTAATCGCTTCCTGCGACAAGCAGCACAAAATAATAATTGGGAAAAAACGATTAATAGTGACTGCTCGATCTGTCGTGTCAAAGAACAATTGGTCCAGATTAGAAAAACATGGCTGCTTTTCCTAAAAACCGCACCAGCACCCCACCATAGGGACCCCATAAGGCAATGTGCACTGCACGTATGGCGCGGACACTGGAGCTGTGCTGTACAGTATATTAGAGCCGGCGCCGATCACAGAAGATTAACATGTACAGCACCATGGAATCAATGGTGCTATATAAATAAATAATAATAATAATAATTAACACCTTAGATGCTGCTATCAATTACAAAAGAGGCATTTGGGGGGCTGGAAATAGGGTGCGGATGAGGTTTTCATAACAACCAGGGGTCTACCGAAAGACCCCCAACCTCTGCGTGCACAACAGTAACAAGGAGGACTGTTAACTTATGCTGTATGGTGCAATATTACAGTGCGGCGTGGTGCGATCGCAGGTTCACGTCCCTTTCAAGGAACTAATAAAAAATAGTAAAAAAAAAATGAAAAATTATTTAAAACAAGAAAAATAAGGTTCATAACAAGCAAATTATAACAGATTAACATACGGTTATTGTTACGTACGTAGTGGTCCGAACTAATAAAATAATTATTTATATCATACGGTGAACGCTCCCCCAAAAAAATGATAATTAAATATATCAGAATTGCTGTTTATTGGCACTTTACCTTGACAAAAAAAAATGGAGTAAAATGATAGACTAAAATCCTAGGAAACCAAAATAAAAAACTACAGCAAATGAGCCCTGATAAGACTATCAACAGGAAAATTAAAGAAAAAAAAAAAAAATCAAAGAGGGGTCCAATGGGACTAATACAAGGGGCTTACATAATCCTGGAACTGGCACGTTACAACTGAGTTCCATAAAGCAACGCCGTCACGCTATGATCAATGGGATCTGACCAAATTCTGAGACTTGAGGTTTCAGATCCGCCCCCCGGCTTTTCGGTCTCTTTCGTCCCGCTACATTTAGCCCAACTTGGGTCTCTCCCTAAGGTGGCTAGCATATATGTATAAAGAGATGAAAAATCCACGTGACATGTAATTACTTGTGTTGTGTGCTTTCTGATTTTAGACAATTCCTTTAAATGAGCGGATTAAATCAACGTTACTTAGTTTGTAGATGAATAAACCCAGGAGCTGAGACTACGGTGGGCGACACGCTCCAGTCACCATCATCCAGGAGACCGGGCAGCTCACACAAGGCACCATCATCCAGGAGACCGGGCAACTCACACCAGGCACCATCATCCAGGAAGCCGGGCAGCTCACACCAGGGACCATCAGAGGAGACCGGGCAGCACACACCAGGGACCATCATCCAGGAGCTCACACCAGGCACCATCATAGAGGAAACCAGGCAGCTCACACCAGGAACCATCAGAGGAGACCGGGCAGCTCACAGCAGGGACCATCATCCAGGAGACCGGGCAGCTCACACCAGGCACCATCATAGAGGAAACCAGGCACCATCATAGAGGAAACCAGGCACCATCATAGAGGAAACCAGGCAGCTCACACCAGGAACCATCAGAGGAGACCGGGCAGCACACACCAGGGACCATCATCCAGGAGCTCACACCAGGCACCATCATAGAGGAAACCAGGCAGCTCACACCAGGAACCATCAGAGGAGACCGGGCAGCACACACCAGGGACCATCATCCAGGAGCTCACACCAGGCACCATCATAGAGGAAACCAGGCAGCTCACACCAGGAACCATCAGAGGAGACCGGGCAGCTCACAGCAGGGACCATCATCCAGGAGACCGGGCAGCTCACACCAGGGACCATCATCCAGGAGACCGTGCAGCTCACACCAGGCACCATCATCCAGGAGACCGGGCGGCTCAAACAAGGCACCATCATCCAGGAGACCGGGCAGCTCACACCAGGCACCATCAGAGGAGACCGGGCAGCTCACACCAGGCACCATCATCCAGGAGACCGGGCCGCTCACACCAGGCACCATCATCCAGGAGACCGGGCAGCTCACACCAGGCACCATCATCCAGGAGACCGGGCCGCTCAGACCAGGCACCATCATCCAGGAGACCGGGCAGCTCACACCAGGCACCATCATCCAGGAGACCGGGCCGCTCACACCAGGCACCATCATCCAGGAGACCGGGCAGCTCACACCAGGCACCATCATCCAGGAGACCGGGCAGCTCACACCAGGGACCATCATCCAGGAGACCGGGCGGTTCACACCAGGCACCATCAGAGGAGACCGGGCAGCTCACACCAGGCACCATCATCCAGGAGACCGGGCGGTTCACACCAGGCACCATCAGAGGAGACCGGGCAGCTCACACCAGGCACCATCATCCAGGAGACCGGGCAGCTCACACCAGGCACCATCATCCAGGAGACCGGGCGGTTCACACCAGGCACCATCATACAGGAGACCGGGCAGCTCACACCAGGGACCATCATCCAGGAGACCGGGCGGTTCACACCAGGCACCATCAGAGGAGACCGGGCAGCTCACACCAGGCACCATCATACAGGAGACCGGGCAGCTCACACCAGGCACCATCATGCAGGAGACCGGGCAGCTCACACCAGGCACCATCATCCAGGAGACCGGGCAGCTCACACCAGGCACCATCATGCAGGAGACCGGGCATCTCACACCAGGCACCATCATACAGGAGACCGGGCAGCACACACCAGGCACCGTCATACAGGAGACCGGGCAGCTCACACCAGGCACTGTCATACAGGAGACCGGGCGGCTCACACCAGGCACCGTCATACAGGAGACCGGGCGGCTCACACCAGGCACCATCATACAGGAGACCGGGCAGCTCACACCAGGCACCATCATACAGGAGACCGGGCAGCACACACCAGGCACCGTTATACAGGAGACCGGGCAGCTCACACCAGGCACCATCATACAGGAGACCGGGCAGCACACACCAGGCACCATCATACAGGAGACCGGGCAGCTCACACCAGGGACCATCATCCAGGAGACCGGGCAGCTCACACCAGCCACCATCATAGAGGAAACAAGGCAGCTCACACCTGGAACCATCAGAGGAAACCGGGCAGCTCACACCAGGCACCATCATCCAGGAGACCGGGCAGCTCACACCAGGCACCATCATGCAGGAGACCGGGCAGCTCACACCAGGCACCATCATCCAGGAGACCGGGCAGCTCACACCAGGCACCATCATGCAGGAGACCGGGCAGCTCACACCAGGCACCATCATACAGGAGACCGGGCAGCACACACCAGGCACCGTCATACAGGAGACCGGGCAGCTCACACCAGGCACCATCATGCAGGAGACCGGGGGCTCACACCAGGCACCATCATGCAGGAGACCGGGCAGCTCACACCAGGCACCATCATCCAGGAGACCGGGCGGCTCACACCAGGGACCATCATCCAGGAAACCGGGCAGCTCACACCAGGCACCATCATGCAGGAGACCGGGCAGCTCACACCAGGCACCATCATCCAGGAGACCGGGCAGCTCACACCAGGCACCATCATACAGGAGACCGGGCAGCACACACCAGGCACCATCATACAGGAGACCGGGCAGCACACACCAGGCACCGTCATACAGGAGACCGGGCGGCTCACACCAGGGACCATCATCCAGGAAACCGGGCAGCTCACACCAGGGACCATCATCCAGGAGACCGGGCGGTTCACACCAGGCACCAACAGAGGAGACCGGGCAGCTCACACCAGGCACCATCATCCAGGAGACCGGGCAGCTCACACCAGGCACCATCATACAGGAGACCGGGCAGCTCACACCAGGCACCATCATCCAGGAGACCGGGGGCTCACACCAGGCACCACCATGCTGGACAACAGGGAAGGTCCTGGTTGAGGCCTCTGCTCAGTTCCCAGCATTGCTCTCCGTAGAGTGGCCTCCCCCCGAGTGCACGGTTTATAAACACTTTATCTGTCACCCGCTGGGAGATTTCGTGTACAGACGGTTCTAACATTGCAGCGTGAGACACGGACAAAATGGCTGTTTAATTATACAGCATCTCCGTCTCATCTATCATCGGAGGAGGCGCGCGGCTCTGCTAAATCACATCCAACGGAAAGACTCAGCACAGGTCAAAAAAAGACGTCTCCCAGTGGGATCTAAACTGACAAAAGAAGACCAACGACCGGGACCCTCGAGATGAACCTATGAAGGTCGGGGAGGGGCCTACAGACCTGGATCAGTTACACCAGCGTCAGGAGCAATGGGCCCAAATTACGACCAACTATTGTGAGAAGCTTGTGGAAGGAGATCCCAAACGTCTGACCCAAGTCATTCAGTGTAAGGGCAATGGTGCCAAATACTAATGAAATGGATGGAAACTTTAGACTTTGCAGTAAGTAATAAAACATTCTCTAATTATTATGGCATTTGGCAAATAATAATTATGGTAATCCTAATTGACTGAAAATGGGAAAGGTTTATTCTGATTTCATATCAGATATGGAGAAAAACCTGCAGATGTGTATATAGTGGATGGAAACATCTGGTTTCAACTGCAGGTGTTTAGATATAAGACATAGATCTCATCGATGCAGCTCCAAAAATGCCCAAATCTACAGTAAAAGGGGCAGATGGAAAAAAAAATAAAGGAGGAAAGAGAAAAAAAAAAAATGTTCACACTGGGCTCTGATGCACTCATAATATGCTGGAACCTTCTGTAATTTGCAGCTCAACTTTACTGTATAGACAGACAAGGTCAGCAGAGTCAGTTTATTATCATTAGAGGGTGGGGTCAGCAGTCATCCCATTATCATTAGAGGGTGGGGTCAGCAGTCATCCCATTATCATTAGAGGGCAGGGTCAGCAGTCATCTCATCATCATTAGAGGGTGGGGTCAGCGATCATCCCATTATCATTAGAGGGTGCTGTCAGCAGTCATCTCATTATCATTAAAGGGCAGGGTCAGCAGTCATCTTATTATCATTAGAGGGCAGGGTCAGCAGTGTCATCTCATCATTAGAGGGTGGGGTCAGCAGTCATCCCATTATCATTAGAGGGTGCTGTCAGCATTCATCTCATTATCATTAAAGGGCAGGGTCAGCAGTCATCTCATTATCATTAGAGGGAGGGGTCAGCAGAGTACACACTTCCTCAGTTTCCACCCTGCTTGGTTTTACACCACACCCTCTTTAAAGGGAACCGGTCAGCATCTGTTTTTATGTAATCTGAGAGCAGCATGATATTGGGGCAGAGACCCAGATTCCAGCGATGTGTCACTTATTGGGTTGCTTGCTGCAGTTTTATTAGATTCCCTGTTTCCTCTGCTATTAATGTAGCAGAGCTCGTGGAATGCGGAGCTTTGCATAACCCCACCCACAACCCTGATTTGCAGTTTCCTGTGTACATTGGCAGCACATAACCAATTAGTGCTTGGGGGCATGGTTACACAGATTTGCTGGACTGCCTGGCACATGATAACTAGTCCTGTAGTGATAATCTCCTGCTAATAAAATACCAATCGTGTATTCATTGAGTGTCTATTGTGTGTCCATCGTGTATATTGTGTCTACAACGTGTCTCCATTGTGTGCGTATTTTGTCTACAACGTGGCTTCATCATGTGTCTATTGTGTCTCCATCGTGTCTATTGTTTCTCCATCGTGTGTCTTGTGTCTGCAACGTGTCTCCATCATGTGCTTATTGTGTCTACAATGTGTCTCCATCGAATGTCTATTATGTCTCCATCATTTGTATTTTGGGTTTAAAACGTGTCTCCATGGAGGGTCTATCATATCTCCATCGTGTGTCTATCGTGTCCACAATGTGTCTCCATCGAGTGCCCATCGTCTCCATCATGTCTACAACGTGTCTCCATCGTGTTTATTGGGTCTACATCGTGTCTCCATAGTTTGTATTTTGGGTCTACAAAGTGTCTCCATCGTGTGTCTATTGTTTCTCCATCATGTGCATATTGTGTCTACAACGTGTCTCCATCAATGTGTCTATTGTGTCTCCATCGTTTCTCCATCGAGTGTCTGTCCCCAGCAAAAATAAAAACCATAATAAAAAAAAAAAATAATACAGACTAGAGAGACCGAAGCCCAACTAGTAACACTAAAGTCAAACGCATGATTCACTCCCTTTAAGACGGGACCTTTAAACTGTCAAGCATTCAGGCGTTCCAATGCCAATGATGGCCTCCATCATGAACCACAGGAAGCTGTAACTGAAGAACAATGCACTGCCTCTCCATGTTGCACAGACTTGTTTTACATCCCAATCAATCAAGTTAAGGTTTCGATGGAAAGAAGTAAAACGTGAGGGAAAAACAGTCCACGTAGATGTGGTTACTCTACTTCTACAAAACGTTGGTTTAGGACCCAATTTCCGAAGATACAATGTTGTAAACTGGACAAATGGCGCTGCTGATCTCGGGATCCGTGGAGCTCAGACCCATGCGTCTGCCGTGTATGGGAGGCACAGACTTTCTGCTCCGCCGTGGCTCGCCATCAGACTGCTGTCAATGCCACGCGCATCGTTAAGCTGCTTTATAGCGGACATTCCCGGAGCAGCGCTCAGTGCTGCATTTCTCCTTGATAGGAACATCAGAAGTTCTGCGTTTCTTCCGCCTCCGGTTCTAACCTGGAATAAACCTCAGGAACGGCAAGATGTAATAATCTGTCTGCCTATTGTGCAGATGTTAACGAACGGAGTAATTAGTCACCGACCGTGCGGCTACAATGCTCCCCACAGCATCGCAATCATTAGAAAGTGCGTAAAGCGGCTCGCGTAACGCTCCGCGCAGATTTAATGTGGGATTTAGAGAGACGCAGAGGTTTCACTTGTATTATAGCACTACCAGGATGGGGGGGGGGGGGGTAATCCGCTCAGAACGGATCGCACCTAACGCCGCCACCGACAGCTGGAATTAACGGAAGAGAAGGAAAAGCAGCGCCGAGTAGGAGAACGACCACAAACAGACAAAAATGCAGCAGCAGAGACCCACAGCCATTGGGGAGACCACATACCTCTATTATAAGCAGGCTCGGCCTGGCCCACAGCACGACAGGAGAATCCTCCGGCAGGCCCCTCTGCAGCGGCAGGCACCACCCTCTTAGACCAGCAGTACGTGGCACTAGATTTTCTTTGTAGTATCCCATTAGAGGTGGATGATGGCCTGCTTAGTTGGCCAAGTTCCTTTAAGCCCTTTCTATTTTTCTGCCTTGTCCCAGTCTGATAAAGTAGGATTCCATCAGAGAGCGGTCACCTTGTCGTGGCCGGAGGGCTCACACGCAGCAAATCCCTTACCATGTTAAACGTTTGCATTAATCTTGGCGCACTCAGCGTGCTGCTGGATTATTGGGCATGTAGACAGAGATGATGGATATGAGCGGTTTGCAGAGTGTTCATGCATTTGTATGAATACATCTGAGACTATCTAGTTGTCATTCTTCTACTGGCGGTGGTGATGACCTCCATATGTGGCCGAGCCTCCTCTCCCCCCACCCCCCTAAGGATGTTTTTTTTGTTTTGTTTTGTTTTTTTAGTGCTAGATCGTACCCGTACTTTATATTTTTTATCATTTAGCCTGGGAGAGACAAGCATAATATTAGGTTTAGGGTCCCATCAGAAAGCGGTCACCTTGTCGTGGTTGGTGTCTCATGAATTGGCCAATGTCACGATATTGTATGAAATATCACATAAGTTTAGTTTCTCTTGTTAGCCCAGGCTGTGGGCTAAACCCCCCCCCCCTTCCCTTTCACTCAGGCAAGCGCTTGGCTTGTCAATGCATGTGGGGGAGTTTTATTGAAGAAAGGTATTTGCGACTGGCATAACTGCAGTGGAAAGATGTGCCAGCCAAAACCGGTCTGATTCCCTTCTGTAAATGCAAGAAGTCCTTTGTTCTAATATTGTAAGATTTTGGGCTAACGATGTGGGCTAAGAGAATATTAAATACATATTGCTAACATCCATCGGCGGATCGGTCCGCCCCCCTAAACATGAGC
Organism: Ranitomeya imitator; assembly: GCF_032444005.1. Classification (NCBI taxonomy): domain Eukaryota; kingdom Metazoa; phylum Chordata; class Amphibia; order Anura; family Dendrobatidae; genus Ranitomeya; species Ranitomeya imitator. Next base: position 19,135,744 of record NC_091282.1, read on the forward strand.
TTCTAACTCCATCAGGTAAAAAATAGGGCTTTCTCTGTAATTATGCATCACAAATAGGACACATTTGATCTCATTAGAATGCCAATGTTAATACGAGATGAATGCTGGGTTTGTTATGACTATGACATGTTCTGTAGCGGAGTTACAGGCATTAGACAAATTTAGGTTCAATTTAGTTAAACTAACATAGCCTTGTGTGTTTTTTTTCATCACATTGTGGAGGGATAACTAAGATAAGCCCCCCTGCACATGCGATAGCCGTCTGTTGGCCTAAAGTCATCCCGATCTGTGACGTGGGGGTGACGGTCACTGTGTGAATCGTGACAGCCAATTTATGCGCTTTATACCAGCATTTCATAAGTATATTCTATATAGCAGTAATACCGTCTAGATTTCATATATTCTATGGTTGCAGAAATCTTAGCACTTACACAGGACTGCTGTATTGTTTTGTTTGTAAATACAACACAAATGATGGATATAGTCATGGCCGAAAGTGTTGGCACCCTTGAAATTGTTCCACAAAGTGAAGTAGTATTTCTCCCAGAACATTACAATTACACATCATTTCTTACACACGTGATTGTATTGGAACAACACAAAAAAAACCAAAAGGAAATACAGAAAGAAAGAAAAGAGGCAAATTAGACATAATTTCTCATAAAACCCCAAAATTGGTCTGGACAAAATTGTTGGCACCCTCAACTTAACATTTAGTTGCACACACTTTGGAACAAATAACTGCAATGAATCGCTTCCTATAACCATCAACAGCTTCTTACACCTCTCAGCTGGAATTTTGGACGACTTCTTTTGCAGACTGCTCCAGGTCTCTTATATGTGAAAGCACCGTCTCCCAACAGCAATTTTAAGATCTCTCCATAAGTGATCAATGGGATCCAGCCCTTTAATTCCATAACATTTCAGGGGGCTTCTTGAAGTAGGTTTGGGGGTCATTGTTCTGCTAGGACACGATCCCAGCTTTCTGACACTGGGCACTACATTGCCACCCAAAAATCCTTTGGTAATCTTCAGATTTCATGATGCCTTGAATACAGTCAAGGAACTCCATGCCAGAAGTAGAAAATGGCCCCAAAACATCTCTGACCCTCCACTATATTTGACTGTAGTTACTGTGTTCTCCTCTTGTAAGCCTCATTCCGTTTGGAGTAAACAGTAGAATGATGTGCTTTACCAAAAAGCTCTGTCTTGGTCTCATCTGTCCACAAGACGCTTTCCCAGAAGGATTTAATCTTACTCGCATACATTTTGGCAAACTGCAGTCTGGCCTTATGCTTCTGTATCAGCAGTGGGGTCCTCCGGGGTCTCATGCCATAGTATTTCATTCACATGTGGATGGATAGTTCACCTGACACTGATGCACCCTGAGCCTGCAGGACAGTATGAATTTATTTGGAACTTGATTGAGGCTTAGCCACCATCCAGACTTTCCTGCGTTGCAACCTTTCATCAATTTTCTCTGCTGTCCACATCCAGGTAGATTAGCCACAGTGCCATGGATTGTAAACTGCTTGATTAAGTTGTGTGCTCCAGACAAAAAGGAACATCAAGATCTCTAGAGATGGACTTGTAACCTCCAGATTTTTAATATTGTTCACAATATTAGTTCTTAAGCCCTCAGACAGTTTTCTTCTCTTTCTGTTCTCCATGCTTAGAGTCGCACACACAGACACAAAATGCAAAGATTGATTCAACTTCTCCCCTTTTTATTTGCTTTCAGGTGTGATTCTTATATTGCCCACACCTGTTACTTGCCACAGGCGAGTGCGAATGAGCATCACATGCTGGGAAAAAAAAAGTTGTTTAGCCAAAATTTTGGAACAGTGCAAACAATTGTGTTTGGCGTATTTTGGGGGGTTTTGTGTGAAATGTCCAGTTTGCTTTTTTGTTGTTTCAATACAAAGGAAATAATCATGTGTATAACAAAATGGGTACATATAATTTTCTGGGAGAAATACTTCATTTTCTGAAACAATTTCGAGGGTTGCCAACACTTTTTGCCATGACTGTAGTAGATAGATAAAAGAGGCCGACAGATACTGGTTTTGTGCTACGATCATTTAAGACTACATAGGTATTAAATTGGAGGAACCTTCCATCAATCACTTTTCTTCAGACTTTTCATAGTTGTGACTAGAGAGAAAGAATAGTTTTTCAGCTCTAAAGTTTGGGTGCTCATTGTTTTCAATGGGGTTCGGGCTCAAGTTCGGGTAAACTTTTGGTACCAGAATCCGAACTTCCACAGGTCTGCTCATCTCTAGTTATGACCAATTGGACTTCAGTGATTATACGTCACTCTGTTAGAGTTCCTGAGTAGGGATCCAGTCCGTAACAGAGAAACACTCGACCCTCCGGTGTTGAACAGTTGAATAGTAACATAGTAACAGTTAGTAAGGCCTAAAAAAGACATTTGTCCATCCAGTTCAGCCTATATTCCATCATAATAAATCCCCAGATCTACGTCCTTCTACAGAACCTAATAATTGTATGATACAATATTGTTCTGCTCCAGGAAGACATCCAGGCCTCTCTTGAACCCCTCGACTGAGTTCGCCATCACCACCTCCTCAGGCAAGCAATTCCAGATTCTCACTGCCCTAACAGTAAAGAATCCTCTTCTATGTTGGTGGAAAAACCTTCTCTCCTCCAGACGCAAAGAATGCCCCCTTGTGCCCGTCACCTTCCTTGGTATAAACAGATCCTCAGCGAGATATTTGTATTGTCCCCTTATATACTTATACATGGTTATTAGATCGCCCCTCAGTCGTCTTTTTTCTAGACTAAATAATCCTAATTTCGCTAATCTATCTGGGTATTGTAGTTCTCCCATCCCCTTTATTAATTTTGTTGCCCTCCTTTGTACTCTCTCTAGTTCCATTATATCCTTCCTGAGCACCGGTGCCCAAAACTGGACACAGTACTCCATGTGCGGTCTAACTAGGGATTTGTACAGAGGCAGTATAATGCTCTCATCATGTGTATCCAGACCTCTTTTAATGCACCCCATGATCCTGTTTGCCTTGGCAGCTGCTGCCTGGCACTGGCTGCTCCAGGTAAGTTTATCATTAACTAGGATCCCCAAGTCCTTCTCCCTGTCAGATTTACCCAGTGGTTTCCCGTTCAGTGTGTAATGGTGATATTGATTCCTTCTTCCCATGTGTATAACCTTACATTTATCATTGTTAAACCTGTGAAAATTTGAATTTAAACAATCCAATTGCAATATATATATTTGACATTTCGGTAGTTCCAGGAGAAGTAGCGCTGAGGCCATGTGTCCATAGTTGCAATTCCTCAGCGATACTTTTCCTGGATCTACCTCATCCACTGCCATCTGTTGCTTTCTGATGAAGGTCCGGAATCTAGGACCAAAACGTCAAATATTTTTTGCAATTGAATTGTCTAAATAACAATTTTCACTTCTTTCGTGCTCAACCCCCGAGAGCCGAGAATTTCGCTACAACTAGACTTGAGGACAGAATAAATTGCGGATTTTGTCTTCTAATCTGTAGAACTTGCAGGATGTTACGAGTTCGTCGTCATCTTTCTACCTCGTCTTCTGTGAGAAATCTTACAATTATCACAATATTTTACATCTTGGTGCGGAGTCTTGCCGGGGTCTCCAATGTGTGTTATTTGTAGAAGGTTTAGCAATTTCTTTAATCTCGATTTAGTCCTTTTATTAAATCTTTGTAGCGACCACATTTCATATTTAAAATACATGTTAAAAAGTCTTTCCTAAAATTAAACTCATTCGTAATTCCCATCGTCGGCTCTGCCTGCGCTCCAGGCTTTAAAACACGATTATCATTTCATCTCCATATCAATTACTGAGAGCAAACTGATCCGTCGGGGTTTTCTTATTTAAAATTTATATTTTCTTATACTTTTATCCTTGAAAATAGTTTTGGGGAATTAAGTAAAATGGTTTTAATTTTTTCCCCTAACTAAAAATACAATTTTGAAATTGAAACATTTTTGAAAAACTTTGAATCATAAAAACAGGATGGCGAATGGCGGTGTCAGATAATTATGGAGTTTAAAGACGATCAAACACTAATTTTTAACTAACCGAAAGGCGTTGGTTTTTCCCTTCCAGTAAATTCTCTGCACCTGAACTTCGGCTATCGCATTTCAGTCCAAGATTAGACGGTTTTGGTTGAACTTTATCTATACTGAATGTTTCAAAAACTTCATAAAAAAAAGAAAAAAACTATTTAGTAACATTATTGTCCCTTGAAATCATGTAATGTAGTGGTGTCAACATTTCGAGACCCCTGAAGACCAAAGCACGGAGACCAAATAATTTTATCATAGGGATCGCAGATAGACACAAGTTTGCTCATAGTCAGTGATCAGATAATTCATCCTTCATTGGAGGTTGAAAGGTAAGTAGGGGTTCATTGGGGGAAGAAGAAAAAAAAAGGAGGTTCCTCGGTAATAAAACTGGGAATTGCCAATGACCGTACCAATCGATGTGCCATCGAAAAGTTGGGTCTTTGGTTGTTTCTTTTGGATGAGTTCCTATATAAGTTCCAGCAGGCACTATTAGAATATATGATGACATCTAGTCCATTACTACAGAAATTTGAGGTATTCTGGGCCATTACTGGTTCTTGGCTTCCACGTGAATAGATTTCCTCAATTTGACCTTTAGGACTCTTGTCTCCATTAGTCTCGTTGCCACTTCTCTTATTCTTCTTACTCTTTTCCCTTCTTTTTAAAAAAGAACTGGTTTTCTACCTCAAACATCTCACGCTCAGTACTTAACGAAAAATGATGAAATATTATTACAATCTACTTTTTTTTTTTTTCGTTCATTTTTGGCCCAGAAAACATTCTTCCAAAAGACAAATAATAATGAAAACTATTTAAAAGATCATCGTAAATCAGGCTCTTCCTTTCACACCACCGGGAGGCCTAACCATAAGAGAAGCCAAGAAATGAAGAAGCTTTCCTCCGTGCAACCACAAATCTTTTAGTCTTACATGTCCTGTTAAATGGTTAACACGATGCCATACGCTCTGCATTTATAATCTCTCCCTCTCTGTTCTCATGTTTTTTGATTTGCAACACAATATGTAAAAAATTTATCAATGTCATAGCGCCCTGTGATCTCTGCGTGGAAAGAACTGGGCTAGGTTCACACATCCTGTACAAGTTAGCTAAATAAAAACAAACCAGATTTCAAGCAATCTCCGTGGAATTAGTCGGATCCTGGCAATGTTTTTTAATTAGCCCATTCCTAAGAGTTGGAGTCAACTTAGGACAAATCTTTTGTGTTCAATACGTAGTTTGAACCAACTAGCGGACTTGGCTTGTTTTCTCCAATTCCAAAATTATGACCTGGAAGATAATGTGTCGGTGATCGGGAGTTCTACGTCGCGCCTCAAAGACTTTCCAACGTGGCCTTCAAGAGGTTGGAGGAGTAGGGGGTTCTCATAAAGCTGCTTAATGGTATGGCGATAAAACTATAACCAGATGGTAAATGAAAGCCATTTGCGCATAGAACTTCGTATCCCCAGATCATCAATGGAGGACCACGCTGTATGGTTGGAACTCCTTACCCCGCCAACGTCACTTGGCCCCCAAAATCAAAAGGATGGAAACAAGCCCAATTTCAAACAATTTCCCGTTCCCCTTTGCTCAACCCATTTCCCCTCCCCGTTTTTTCCTTCCCCCTCATCACGAGATTTTGGCGTAAGCTTCCAAGCTCTCGATCTCTTTTGATCTTCGCACCCCTCGCAACTTCCTGGCACGCGCATTGCCCATAGCTCCCATAAAACGCCAGCGCTTTCATTGTTTTCGTCATGCGAAATGGCTCCAAATTGAACTGGTCTCGCGTCCACATTTTCCCCTTATTTTAACTAACACGCCACCGTTTTCAATCTATTTTGAGTGCACTGGAGTCTGTCTGGGATTTCTTTTTCCAAAAGACACACACGGCTCTCATCAACGCCCTCCCACCGCTGCGACGCTTGTTCACAGTCCAACCTACTCCCCCCTCCAAGCAGATTTCCATGGCGCAACCGGGAAACCAGGATAAAGAGAAACATATATTAAAAAAAAAAAGGAGATAGCATCTCTAGAGTCTTTTATCTTAAATAGGTGCGTTGGGAGAACGAGGTCTAGTCTACGGCTACCTGAGAGTTTATTCAAAGCTAATTGCAGAGAGCTCCACTGTGAGACCTCATAAAAACAAAAAAGCGTGTCCGCAGCGAGACCGGGGAGAGCAATCACAACACAGTTTGGGTTGTGTTCAAGACTTTAAACTGAAACTGGTGGCAATGGATGAGAGGAGAGGAGGAGGAAAACGAGAGGCTTCCTGAGTCTGACGAACTAATATATCCACCCTTGTGTTAGGACACCAACACATTGTGGACTCTTAACCCCTCTAATACTCAACTTCCTAGCACTAGCTTCTACAATGGAAGGACATTTCCTCATTAATTTTTTTTTAGAAAATATGTTTGGATTCCTGTGAAATAAATTGAAAACAGTGAAAAAATAAAATAAAAGGAAACTCTGTAAAATTAACTTTTTGTTGTTGTGATAAGATGATGATGATCTACAATTGATCTTAATCTAGACTTTCTGAAGAATTGGCCACCAATGTCCTCCAACACATCTTCTTATGAACATATCGAAAATGTATTATTTTTTGTTATTTTCATGCTCTCATGCCATCTTTTTTGAGTTAAGTTTTCTTATACTCAAAGAATCGTTGGTTCTGCAGTGGTTTCTTAGAATTACATCCACTAGTGGTCTACAGGTGGAGTAGATGATGCCAAAGCCTTTGGGAAGCAGTATTGCATAAGACAAGGAACTTAAGAGATTTAGAAAAAAAAAGTCACAGACTGATCTGATTTTCCATCACGTTTTGCATTGGCCACAGATGTGTCAAGTCAAGAGCGCCGGCTTACAACTGCGAAGCTACAGGTGGCCTTCAAGAGTTGAGGCAATAACCTTGGAGAGAACCTTCAGGACCTGTTTCTAGGAAGAGCTTTATGCCCTGAATGTTGAAGATAAGGACCAGGGAAATGCTGCAGTTTTCTCACCACTAGCCAGAGGTGGTCCCTTGGTGAACAAGGAAGGCATGTTAATGAGGTAGTGAGGGGGGAAGCTTACACAGCTGTTCATTCTACTGTACAGATTCCAAGATCAATGGGGAGAGTTCATTGCCAGGCTTGTAAATATAACACCTTTCAGGAGCATTGGGGGAAAAAAAAAAAAAAAACCAACAACCTAATCTCCTATGCTCCCTACTCAACGTTCCCGGAGAAAGACGCTTTTCCCACCTTCGATTCTCTCCATAAATTCTAATTTACAAGAGTTCATTTAATATAATTTAGTTTTCTTGGCGCTGTTAAAAAATGACCAGGTTTTAGAGTCGGGCAAGTCCAGGTTTAATTTTCCCCATTGGCGGCTGTAATCTTTCCACGACTTGAAACAAACAATTACTGTTCAGTTCGTGAAGGTGGAGAATGTATAGCGGAGACCAAAACCGGTTGGCGAAACATAAACCTTCTACCTGCCAGAGAAGTCCTCCAGAACCCAGCGAGAGAGCGACGAAGAAAACTCTGCGGAGCCAAGAAACACTCTGCAGGTCTCACAATGCACAATTATGAACAGAGCACCTGAAACACGGTGAACGGCCCTAACTATATCCTGCCGAGCAACAGAAGGATGAGAAATCCTTCATTCTATAAGTATTACATTTTTAGATTGGGACGTGATCAAATAAATCAAAAATAGAATATCACGTGATAAAAACAATCTGCAAATCAAAAATCTGATAAAATATTAAATACCCCATAAAAGGAATAACTAATCATTTGATAAAATAATTTAAAAAAATATTAAAAAAAAAAAAAAAAAAAACAGGAATAACTAGGGCTATGAATATTCTGTTCGACTTGGAGCAAATTTTTCCAAAGAAGAAAAGAAATTTGTCACTGGATTAAAAATACTCAATAACTAATATAAGTCACAATCAAAAGTAACAAGAAAAAGTTAACAAAAATGTAAAGAAAAATAAAATTACAAAAATGTTTAATCTTCTGGTTTCCCCATAGAATATAAATCGTGTGACTTCTACAAAAACGTCTGCGCCTACTAAAAAGTTTTCACTGCCCAAAGTTTAGGTATTTCGTTCTTTAAGATTATTCTTTACCCCAAAACATTTTTTGTATTTGCAAAGAAATTTACAATTCTTTTTTTGAAGAATAATACTAGTTTTCTGCCCTTTGTGACTGACGTGACATTGAAAATTCTTAAGACTGATGTGAATAAGACATTCAGAGATGAGGTGTCCGGAGATCAGACGGAAGATAAGTCTTTGTCTTCAGGCGAGGGAAAAAAAAAATTCCTCTTCCTTTTGTTGTGCGTAACATATTTGTGGATTGTTAAAAGGTGCAATTATTATATTTGTGAACAAGGCCGGAAGGACTGAAGTATTAATGACCTCCGGAGGTCAGAACTGCTGTTTTTTTCTTTTTTTAAGCAGCTGAATAAAAAGGAAAAAGAAAAAATAATGATTTTGAATTATTCTGTGGCAAATACGAGGGAAACCCAAGAATCCAAAGTTACAACATTGCAGAGGAGAAGAAGCAATTCCACGTTCCTGCAGCCTATAATGGTCCAAAAACCCCTGTGCTATAAATTAGAAATTTGCCTTTTTACTTTTGAGTAAGGCACTGAAACTTGTTGGACAATAAAAAAACATTTTGGAAGACAAAAGGCTTTTTTTCTGGAACACAAAAGACAGCACAGCCTATAAAACGGGATATCGTCCTCCTACACTAATACTAGAAATTAGACATGGTAGCTTGGCCTGGTGCAGAGTTTTATTTTAATCATTGCCCAATTTTGGGGGACACTTTCCTTTTTTTTACTGAAGTACAACATATACTTGGGGCTAAAAAATATTTGTACAATTGTGTTACATTAAAAATGTTGCACGGTTTGCCTTCTATAGCCTCTGTATTATCCATTTCTGGCTGCAGAATTAGTTCAGCGAAGTGAGCGAACTATGATAGTCTGCTGAAAAGTGTGTAACTTTTATCTGCTGTTCTAAGCTCCTCAGCTGACTGATGACCACATCAATGCTGAGTTTACCAGGAAACAAAAAGCCCGTAAAAAACAAAACAAACATTTTTTAATGAAACCCTAATGCAAAAATTATTTTTAGCCCGAAACACACATTTTAGTAAAATATATATATATATATATATATACACACACACACACACACTACAGACCAAAAGTTTGGACACACCTTGTCATTTAAAGATTTGTCTGTATTTTCATGACTATGAAAATTGTTCATTCACACTGAAGGCATCAAAACTATGAATTAACACATGTGGAATTATATACTTAACAAAAACGTGTGCAACAACTGAAAACATGCCTTATATTCTAGGTTCTTCAAAGTAGCCGCCTTTTGCTTTGATGACTGCTTTGCACACTCTTGGCATTCTCTTGATGAGCTTCAAGAGGAAGTCACCTGGAATGGTCTTCCAACAATCTTGAAGAAGTTCCCATGAAGCTTAGCACTTGTTGGCCCTTTTGCCTTCACTCTGCGGTCCAGCTCACCCCAAACCATCTCGATTGGGTTCAGGTCTGGTGACTGTGGAGGCCAGGTCATCTGGCGTAGCCCCCATCACTCTCCTTCTTGGTCAAATAGCCCTTACACAGCCTGGAGGTGTGTTTGGGGTCATTGTCCTGTTGAAAAATAAATGATGGTCCAACTAAACGCAAACCGGATGGAATAGCATGCCGCTGCAAGATGCTGTGGTAGCCATGCTGGTTCAGTATGCCTTCAATTTTGAATAAATCCCCAACAGTGTCACCAGCAAAGCCCCCCCACACCATCACACCTCCTCCTCCATGCTTCACGGTGGGAACCAGGCATGTAGAGTCCATCCGTTCACCTTTTCTGCGTCGTACAAAGACACGGTGGTTGGAACCAAATATCTCAAATTTGGACTCATCAGACCAAAGCACAAATTCCCACTGGTCTAATGTCCATTCCTTGTGTTCTTTAGCCCAAACAAGTCTCTTCTGCTTGTTGCCTGTCCTTAGCAGTGGTTTCCTAGCAGCTATTTTACCATGAAGGCCTGCTGCACAAAGTCTCCTCTTAACAGTTGTTGTAGAGATGTGTCTGCTGCTAGAACTCTGTGTGGCATTGACCTGGTCTCTAATCTGAGCTGCTATTAACCTGCGATTTCTGAGGCTGGTGACTCGGATAAACTTATCCTCAGAAGCAGAGGTGACTCTTGGTCTTCCTTTCCTGGGGCGGTCCTCATGTGAGCCTCATTGTAGCGCTTGATGGTTTTAGCCACTGCACTTGGGGACACTTTCAAAGTTTTCCAAATTTTTCGCAATGACTAACCTTCATTTCTTAAAGTAATGATGGCCACTCGTTCTTTACTTAGCTGCTTTTTTCTTGCCATAATACAAATTCTGAGAGTCAATTCATTAGGACTATCAGCTGTGTATCCACCAGACTTCTGCACAACACAACTGATGGTCCCAACCCCATTTAGGGTATGTGCACACGTCAGGATTTCTGGCAGAAATTTTCCTGACAAAAACCTGACATTTCTGCCAGAAATCCGCATGCGTTTTTGCGCGTTTTTTCTTGCATTTTTTCCAAATTTATAGAATAGCAGGAAAAACCGCAAAATTAATGAACATGTTGCTTTTTTTAACCGCAATGCGTTTTTTTGCGGAAAAAAACGCATCATGTGCACAAAAATTGCAGAATGCATTCTAAATAATAGGATGCATATGTAGGCATTTTCTAACGTGTTTGTATCACGAAAAAACCTGAACATGTGCACATACCCTCATAAGGCAAGAAATCCCACTTATTAAACCCGACAGGGCACACCTGTGAAGTGAAAACCATTCCCGGTGACTACCGTATATACTCGAGTATAAGCCGAGATTTTCAGCCCAAATTTTTGGACTCAATTTATGGAGCGGGCGCCGGGCACTGACTGCAGGGGAGGGACTAATCGGACTGTGCCCGTCGCTGATTGGTCTCGGCGGCTGCCTGTCATGGTTGCCGCGACCAATCAGCGATGCGGGATTTCCATTACGGAAGTTGAGGACAGAAAGACGGAAGTACCCGTATATATATATATATATATATATATATATATATATATATATATATATATATATATATATATACACAGTGGGGCAAAAAAGTATTTAGTCAGTCAGCAATAGTACAAGTTCCACCACTTAAAAAGATGAGAGGCGTCTGTAATTTACATCATAGGTAGACCTCAACTATGGGAGACAAACTGAGAAGAAAAAAAAATCCAGAAAATCACATTGTCTGTTTTTTTAACAATTTATTTGCATATTATGGTGGAAAATAAGTATTTGGTCAGAAACAAACAATCAAGATTTCTGGCTCTCACAGACCAGTAACTTCTTCTTTAAGAGTCTCCTCTTTCCTCCACTCATTACCTGTAGTAATGGCACCTGTTTAAACTTGTTATCAGTATAAAAAGACACCTGTGCACACCCTCAAACAGTCTGACTCCAAACTCCACTATGGTGAAGACCAAAGAGCTGTCAAAGGACACCAGAAACAAAATTGTAGCCCTGCACCAGGCTGGGAAGACTGAATCTGCAATAGCCAACCAGCTTGGAGTGAAGAAATCAACAGTGGGAGCAATAATTAGAAAATGGAAGACATACAAGACCACTGATAATCTCCCTCGATCTGGGGCTCCACGCAAAATCCCACCCCGTGGGGTCAGAATGATCACAAGAACGGTGAGCAAAAATCCCAGAACCACGCGGGGGGACCTAGTGAATGAACTGCAGAGAGCTGGGACCAATGTAACAAGGCCTACCATAAGTAACACACTACGCCACCATGGACTCAGATCCTGCAGTGCCAGACGTGTCCCACTGCTTAAGCCAGTACATGTCCGGGCCCGTCTGAAGTTTGCTAGAGAGCATTTGGATGATCCAGAGGAGTTTTGGGAGAATGTCCTATGGTCTGATGAAACCAAACTGGAACTGTTTGGTAGAAACACAACTTGTCGTGTTTGGAGGAAAAAGAATACTGAGTTGCATCCATCAAACACCATACCTACTGTAAAGCATGGTGGTGGAAACATCATGCTTTGGGGCTGTTTCTCTGCAAAGGGGCCAGGACGACTGATCCGGGTACATGAAAGAATGAATGGGGCCATGTATTGTGAGATTTTGAGTGCAAACCTCCTTCCATCAGCAAGGGCATTGAAGATGAAACGTGGCTGGGTCTTTCAACATGACAATGATCCAAAGCACACCGCCAGGGCAACGAAGGAGTGGCTTCGTAAGAAGCATTTCAAGGTCCTGGAGTGGCCTAGCCAGTCTCCAGATCTCATCCCTATAGAAAACCTTTGGAGGGAGTTGAAAGTCCGTGTTGCCAAGCGAAAAGCCAAAAACATCACTGCTCTAGAGGAGATCTGCATGGAGGAATGGGCCAACATACCAACAACAGTGTGTGGCAACCTTGTGAAGACTTACAGAAAACGTTTGACCTCTGTCATTTCCAACAAAGGAGATATTACAAAGTATTGAGATGAAATTTTGTTTCTGACCAAATACTTATTTTCCACCATAATATGCAAATAAAATGTTAAAAAAAACAGACAATGTGATTTTCTGGATTTTTTTTTCTCAGTTTGTCTCCCATAGTTGAGGTCTACCTATGATGTAAATTACAGACGCCTCTCATCTTTTTAAGTGGTGGAACTTGCACTATTGCTGACTGACTAAATACTTTTTTGCCCCACTGTATATATATCACCATTGATTCCATGGGGCTGTACATGAGAAGGGGTTACATACAAATTACATATAAAGTAAAGTAAACAAACTAACAATGACAGACTGATACAGAGGCGCGAGCACACTGCCCTTGCGGCCTTACATTCTACAGGATGGTGGGGAAGGAGACAGTAGGTTGAGGGTTGCAGGAGCTCAGGTGTTGGTGAGGCGGTAGCTCCGGTGTTGGTGAGGCGGTAGCTCCGGTAGTGATGAGGCGGCAGTGGTGTCAGTGCAGGCTGTAGGCTTTCCTGAAGAGATGAGTTTTCAGGTTCCGTCTGAAGGATCCGAATGTGGTTGCTAGTCGGATGTATTGGGGCAAAGAATTCCAGATAATGTTGGATATTTGGGAGAAGTCTTGGAGGCAGTTGGATGAGGAGCGAATAAGTGTGGAGGCGAGAAGGAGGTCTTGGGAGGACCAGAGATAATGTGAGGGAGATTAGTTCAGAGATATATGGAGGAGACAGGTTATGGATGGTTTTGTAGGTCAGTATTAGTCATTTGAACTGGATACGCTGAGGGAATGGGAGCCAGTGAAGAAATTTGCAGAGGGGGTAAGCGGAGGAGAGAGATAAATTAGTCGGGCAGCAAAGTTAAGGATGGACTGGAGAGGTGCGAGGGTGTTAGCAGGGAGGCCAGGCCACAGAAAAGGATGTTGCAGTAGTCAATACACACACACACACTTGAAACCAGAAGTTTCCATCCACTACAAAATGACACATATGAATGCTTTTCTCAATATCTGAACAACTTGGGTCAGACATCTCCTTCCACAAGCTTTTCACAACAGTTGGTCAGAGTTTGGACCCATTCCGACTGACAAAACTGGTGTATCTGATTGAGGTTTGTAAGTCCCTTGCTCACACCGGCCTTTTCAGCGTTGCCCATAAATTTTCAATAGGATAGCAGCTACAAAAAACACTGACTTTGTTATCCTGAAGCCACTTTGTTACCATTTTGGCAGTATACTTTGGATCATTGTCCATTTGGAAGACCCATTTCCATCCAAGCTTTAACTTCTTGGCTGATATCTTTGGATGATGCTTCGGTATTGCCACTTAATCTTCTTTTCTCATGATGCCATCTATTTTGTGAAGTGCATTAGTCCTTCCTGCAGCAAAACAACCCCACAACATGATGCTGCCTCCCCCATGTTTCACAGTTGGGATGGAGTTCTTAGGCTTCCAAGCTTCTTCCTTTTTCTTATAAACGTAATGATGATCATTAAGCCCAAAAAGTTCAATTTTAGTTTCATCAGACCACAGGACACATCTCCAAAAACGAAGGTCTTTGTTCCTGTGTGCATTTGCAAACATTAATCTGGCTTTTTAGGTTTCTTTTGTAGTAATGGCTTCTTCCTGGCAGTGGCCATTCAGCCCATGCTGATACAGTACTCGTTTCACTAAGGATATTGACACAATATTACCAGCGTCCGCCATCTTCTTTACAGTCTTTTACTTTTGTCCTTGGGTTGATATGCACATGTCGGACCAAAACACGTTCATCTCTGGGACACAGAACCCATCTCCTTCCTGAGTGGTGTGATGGCTGGACATTCCCATCTTGTTTGTACTTGCGAATAATTGTTTGTAGAGATGAACGAGGCACCTTCAGGTATCTTGAAATTGTACCCAAGGACGACCCAGACATGTGCAAGTCCACAATTCTCTTCCTGATATCTTGGCTGATGTCTTTAGACTTTCCCATGATGCTACACAAAGAAGTAGTACGTTTCAGGTGTGCATTAAAATACACCCACAGGTGTGTCTCGAACGTAGGTGTTTTTTTTTTTGCAACATCTATCGGAAGCTTCCAAACACATGACATCATATGGGCAGTCCAGAATTGTTTAAAGGCATAGTAATCTTAGTGTATGTAAACTTTTGACTTTGCAGAAGTAATAAAAATGCCTGGTATTTGGCAAATAATTATGGTAACCCTATTTAACCTAAAACAGCAAAGATTTATAGATCCCCTAAAAAGTGAACAACTTGTAAACCATTGGTGCATGTATTTTGGGCTAAACTTTGTTTTTGTAATTGGGTTTTATTGAGAATGTTGCAGTGTTTTCCTTCTACAGCCTTTGTGTTGTTTATTGCTGGCTACAGAATAATTTTACAGAGAATCAGTCCGTGAACTCATTCCAATAGGGAGTGTGTAACTCTTTTATCTGTCTTTTTCTGAACTTTGAGCTGATTTATGACCAACCACAACATCAAAGTGCTAGACTAGACAATGGCAACTCGAACTTATGATACATGAAAGGACGTAGAGCGCTTCATGTTCCTCCTAAAGAACAAGAGGGCAGAGCAGAGTGTAAATTACCTACAGAAGGGAAAAAGTGTGCTGAAAAGGGAAACGATCCCAGAGTGAGTAAGAAGTCACAAAATAAGACAAAGTATGCAATCTACTATATAATTGTCTAAGGGTCACTTCCGTCTGTCTGTCACGGTTATTCGCTGATTGGTCTCGCCAGCTGCCTGTCATGGCTGCCGCGACCAATCAGCGACGGGTACGGTCCGGAAGAAAATGGCCGCTCCTTACTCCCCGCAGTCAGTGGCTGTCGCCTGCATACTCCCCTCCGGTCACCGCTAACACAGGGTTAATGCCGGCGGTAACGGACCGCCGCTATTAACCCTGTGTGTCCCCAACTTTTTACTATTGACGCTGCCTATGCGGCATCAATAGTAAAAAAATGTATTGTTAAAAATAATTTAAAAAAAAACCCTGCTATACTCACCCTCCGTTGCCGCTCGCGCCGGCCGCCATCCTCCGTTGCAGGTTCCGGTGGCAGAAGGACCTGCCATGACGTCGCAGTCATGTGACCGTGACGTCACAGGCCCTGCGCACCTGCGCTACAAAGACCTGCCATGACGTCACGGTCATGTGACCGCGATGTCATCACAGGTCCTGCGCTGATACCAACCCTGGGACCGGAAGCTGCCATGGACTACAAGGGCTCCCTCGGAAAGGTGAGTATATGTTTATTTTTATTTTTTTAACCTGTGACAAACCTGGCTGGGCAATACGCTACGTAGCTGGGCAATATACTACGTGGGCATGCATATTCTAGAATACCCGATGCGTTAGAATCGGGCCACCATCTAGTGATAAATAATCTGCTAATTCTTAAAAAAAGAAACAGAAGATAGGTGCAGGGTAAAGAACAAACAGCAAAGAGATAAACCCTAGCTGGTCTTTCACTGACTGGCTACAGTAGAATGACTGGATATCCAAATAAGACTATCACCAGCAGGAAATACCATCAGAGGAAAAGTATATAAAGCCGCACCCGAAAGGTGATAGGGCAGACAAATGAAAATAGCTGTTAAAAAAAAAAAAATGCCACAAGGATAAACTAAAACACACAGAAACGGTGTATCTGGTGTTGCTTTGCAGACAGACACACCAACCATAAAGCACAGGCTTAAGGCTTCAAACACAGACTCATGACTTCACTGATAGATTCTAAATTTATTCATTTTGCAGCCAGCAATAAGCAGGAAAAGAATGACTAAAAAGCAAAAAAAAAAAAAAAAGTGCAACATTTTTATTGAAATCTAATATTAAAAAGTGTTTTTTTTAAATACAAGCAGTCCAACGTTGTGTCTATATCATCCACATAATGATTCAGTTCCCACTTTCACATTTAAGCTTTAGAAATCAATGCGTGCACAAGCTGAAAACTGAAGAAAAACTTAGGATGATTAAATTGGTAAAATGTAAAATCATTATTAAATTTAAAGGAGATGAAAATTGTGTTTTAAGATTTGTAATAAAAACGACAATGGAAAATCTGATTTTTCATTCGTTAATTCTTTTTCGCAATGTAACAAATTGAAATCGCAAATCACAATTTATTAATAAAATGATTGTAAATGAAAACGTTATAAAAATTTTTTTACATATATATTATGAACTGAAAAACAATGAATCCCTAAGATCCTGGGAAATTATTGCTGAAATATTAGAGGGTTTTCCCAGGTTCGATCTGGTGCCAAGTGTAATAGTGCCACGTCTGACACTAAATATTATAGCTCTCCTGACTATTTATTTAGTGTTATGTATAAATCTAAAACCAAGTGTATAAAAAAGGTCCAATATCAAGATTAAGGCTACAGAATATAGCTGGTCCCATGACTCCCGCCCAGCGCCAACATCAGTCATTATTACTTTTCAATGATAAGAAGTAAAATTGTATCTTGCCTAAACATTGTTAAATAAAGTCTAGATGTAGAAGCCAATGGAAAGGTCATATCTGCCGCCGAGTGCGGAGATTAAAGTATCAGCAATGGCGAAGTCAAGTTTATCAGAGTTTACTTATAAAAACCGGATCTGGTCTAAACCCAAGATCAACATCTCTACAGCCAGGTCTAAAAGTCATCTGATAATGTCACGGCTGATGTCAAGTGAAATAGCGGATGATGTTCAGACAGAGGCGGAGATCAAGTTTATTAATGATTAACTATTCTATCAAATCGAACAGGACCATGTCTGATATCAAGTCTATTGGTCATAGCAGGCGCCAAACATAAGAGGTCCGCTGTTGCCACTGGGGCAGCACCGCACCCTATTTAACCTCCTAGCATAGTGCTGAAGTTGCCAGTTACTGTACCTGGAAGCTTCCTGGACTCTGGTGTTAAGTTTGTGATTCCGGATATAGACCCGGCTTTACCTTGACCTCGTCTGATTTGTTTTGTTTTTTTGCCCGATCCTGACCTAGATCTAATGGATTACTTGGCATCTTTGATCCCAACTATCCCTCTGACTTGGGCTTTTGATTTAGGTTTGTGACCTTTTTTCTTGTCACTCCTGTTACCGATTGGGTTGGCTAGACTTCTCTTGCCTCATTCTCGCTCCTACAGCCAGAAGCAGCTCCGGGATGCAACCCAAGGGACCCAATTTTAAGTTCAGATCTGTGTAGGAGTTCAAGGGTAAAGCCGGGTGATTTGTACCGGGTCTGTCAGAGGCAACCTTTAGACCCAATGGCCTCTGACCGACATAATAGGTTCATGTCTGATCTTAAATCTCAATGTTGTTCTGTCGGTTAGGGGCCATTAGCTAGCGGTGACAGACCTGGTGATATCCTGTCTGGCAGATCCCAGAGGAAACCTGTCCTTACACTCCTTCATCCGGCTGTCGGAGGCCACCAGGTGCACATGATTTTCTGTCTGGTTTCTAAGCCCATAGTATAAAATATCAATGTCATACTTGCCACTGCTTGTAATAACTCAGTGACCGATGAGGACATCGAAGCGAGTTTCCATTCACACATCCAGGTGTCACCACTGAAAGAGGTCTCAGGTGTCCTCCCAGTTGCATCAGTGTCTGTCTCATCCCCAGGTATAAACTGTCTAAACTTTTTCAACTCACTGTCTCTTAATGTATCAGAAAAAAAAAATTAAAGTGGATGGAAGAAGGAAGTAGAAAGTCTGTCCTCAGCGCGTCACCCACACAAATCTCTGTAGACTAATGGCCGAATGCATGTAGAAAAGCCGCAGAGACACCATCACGTGTTTCTCAACGCAAGCAATAAATAGCCCGGTCTTTCACCGGGAAGGAACAACCACGGGAAGGGCAGCATCCAAAAAGGAAAACCACCTATGCCAAAACATGGTATCCATCCACAGACAGCTGTTTCGGGGCAGTTGCCCCTCAGTGTGAAGTAGGAAACTTGCTTTTAGGAGCAGTGTTGTTGGGGGCAGTGTTCTGGATCACTGCGTTGAGAAACACGTGATGGTGTCTCCTCGGTGTTGGATGTTTTGATCTCCCCGAGGTCATTCATCCTTATGTTTAGAGGTCGGAAGCAGAGAGAGCAGTGATGGGTTTTTAGCTCTATAGGTCCATGTCCTGTAGAGAAAATCAGTCTAGCACACGGAGGAGGAATCTATCCTCAATAACTGACCACACAAGGTGCAAAAGCCAAGACCAGTCCATCATACACAGCATCGGATATGGCGTGTATTCGTGCTAGTGTGAGCCGTGTCCATGGTAGTCGCATCCTGTAGACCAGGTAAATGGTCACTGGTACCAGTTACACCTGGTCTATATGTAATGTCACATTCTCGCACCAGGTCATTGCGCCACAACTAATCTATGACAGAGCCAATGTCTGATGTCATGATGAACAGAACCAGGAGTCATGACTCCCATCTAGCACCAGGTATCGCAGAAACCTCTGTTTAGTGGCTGTCGATAATTCTGCTGAGAACGCAGAAGAGGAAGTTATTGCTTTCCATGTGGTCATCTCTATGGACCAGACGCCATGTATAGATTTCTGTATATTATCTGTAAGGGTCAAGGTGATTCGTGTTAGTTTGAGGCTGGAGACATGGTGGTCAGCACAAGCCCGGGAGCCACCAACGTCACTCGCTGGGACTCAGCCAAGTCTTTGTATGCGAGACTTAAGCACCAAATACATTGATCCAACCATGTGATAAAGCCATTGCAGAAAAGTCCACAGGTCACCTGCATGATACAGCAACTGCTATCAGGGACAAGTTATCCTAGCGGTGCCAGAACAGAAAAGAAACCCCCGAGGAAAAAGAACGGTGCCTCCGTCATCAGCATCTGGTGACCACCCACATCAGTATCTGGTGACCGCCTATCGCCTCCATCATCAGCATCTGGTGACTACCCATCGCCTCCATCACTTCTACAAAGTTTATCAAGGAACTCGGCAGGAGGTTGTTTGAAATATCTTGTAGACCTGACAACAGATCTTTCGTTTGAGACGTGACAAGTCAGGAGAAAGGATCTGCATCAATTAGGAGAATGTTTTGCGGGGGAAACGATGTGGCAGAGTAAGTGAGCTGTGGGGCAGAGGTCCAGGCACCGATACTTGGGCTCGGTTGGGGTTCCGGTGGTCGATGATCTCTGCTTCTATCACTACTTTTGTACAGGGTGGAGCGCGGTAATTTGCTTTTTTGCACTGCATGCTGTGGCGGCACTGTCGGTCGAAGAGAGGGGAGAGTGGGTGTGGCTTACAGTGGCTGATGGGAGATTTGTATTCCTCTGCCTTTCAGTTGCCATCATGCAGTGGACACGTGAGGAGAGGTCATTTTGTGTTGAGGCGTATTTTTCAAATGCCCACTCGATCATTGCAGTGCAGCGTGCTTTTCGTTTACAATTCGCTGTTCCTCCACGCGGACGTGTTCCTGGACGGCAATCAATTGTAAATTGGGTGAATGCATTCAGAACAGCAGGGAATGTGTCATGTGTACGAAGGGGACCTGAGAGAAGGATTACAACACCACAAAACATCGAGAGAGTTAGAGCAGCAGTACTGCAATCTCCGAAACGCTCTGCTCGGGAGCAATCATTTGCTCTTGGCATTTCAAGACGTTCTCTCCACCGGATTCTTCATGATGAACTGAATTTTCACCCGTATAAAATGTGCGTGGTCCAACATTTGTCAGCATGGGACTATTTGACACGGCGGACCTCTTGTGAAGACATGTTAGCAACGATACCCCGTGACGCAATTGTGTTTTTTTCTGATGAGGCACATTTTCACCTCAGTGGGTGTGTAAACAAACAAAATATGCGTTACTGGAGTGAAACAAACCCCAGAGAAGTTCACGAGAGACCTCTGCATTCGGACCGCGTCACTGTGTGGTGCGCCATATCACGAGTAGGCATCATTGGTCCTTACTTTTTTCAGGATAATGGTCGTGCCATAACTGTGAACTCCGAACGGTACTTGTCTATGATACAGGATTATTTTCAGCCGGCTCTTGAGGCAATGGAACTAGAGGATACATGGTTCCAACAGGATGGTGCCACTGCACACACAGCGAGGGTTACCATGAATTGTTTGAGGCAAATGTTTCCTGGACGGCTTATCTCTTTGAGGGGAGATGTGAACTGGCCAGCACGCTCACCAGATTTAGCCCCAAGCGATTTTTTCCTTTGGGGTTACCTGAAGTCTAAAGGCCCCTTCACATTAAGCGACGCTGCAGCGATACCGACAACGATCCGGATCGCTGCAGCGTCGCTGTTTGGTCGCTGGAGAGCTGTCACACAGACCGCTCTCCAGCGACCAACGATGCCGGTAACCAGGGTAAACATCGGGTAACTAAGCGCAGGGCCGCGCTTAGTAACCCGATGTTTACCCTGGTTACCATCCTAAAAGTAAAAAAAAAACAAACACTAGATACTTACCTAACGCTGTCTGTCCTCCAGCGCTGCGCTCTGCTTCTCTGCTCTCCTCCTGTACTGGCTGGGAGCCGAAAAGCAGAGCGGTGTTGTTTTTTTTTTACTTTTAGCATGGTAACCAGGGTAAACACCGGGTTACTAAGCGCGGCCCTGCGCTTAGTTACCCGATGTTTACCCTGGTTACCAGTGAAGACATCGCTGGATCGGTGTCACACACGCCGATCCAGCGATGTCTCCAGGGAGTCCAGCGACGAAATAAAGTTCTGGACTTTATTCAGCGACCAACGATCTCCCAGCAGGGCCTGATCGTTGGTCGCTGTCACACATAACGATTTCATTAACGATATCGTTGCTACGTCACAAATAGCAACGATATCGTTAACAATATCGTTATGTGTGAAGGTACCTTAAGGTGTATATCAACCGTCCCAACACCTTGGAAGACCTAAGGAACAATATTGAAGCTGAAATTGGCAGAATACCAGTGGACATGCTTGTTAGAGTTCATGAAAACTTCAGAAAACGTATGCAGCAGTGTGTGGATAGCGAAGGTCGACATTTGCCAGATACACTATTTAAAACCATGTAATTAAAAAATTCCATTACTGTTCAGTATAATTAAAATATAAAATAGATTTTTCTAATGATCCAATTTTTTTTATTTCATTCCCAAATCAGCAAATTACCGCGCTCCACCCTGTATTCCAGCTTGTACTAGAGTTTGAGCAGAGACTGTTTCACTTGGATGGATTGATCCAAAACTCATGATTGTAGACCCCCCCCCAGTCAAGCAGACATGTGCCACGTGGGGTCAGCAGGCATTCAGCCGCTTTATGTGGTCTCTGTGCTGTGGTGACTTTCTATTTTCAGCCCGAGTTTCACCCCATAATCGCTCCTCTCCTGGCTGATCTCTGCTCATTATACGCGGACGTTCATCATAAAGACACAGATGTTCTGAAATTATCTGTTTATGAAACATCTTAATTGTATAAGATAATGTATCCGAAACATTTTACCCTTGGTGGATATTTACAGACCTCTGCGGCATCGTCTACGTATCCCGATAGCGCCCATGATGCACATTTAATGCGAAATTCTGTAGAAGCATCTCATTAATAAAGCAGGAAATGAACTATAATAATGAGGCCGGTACGTGGAGGGAAATGTGGAGTGACGACAACAGCGCTGTCCAGGGCTAGAAATACATGCAGAAGATGTCACCATACGCTCGATACCTGCCCCATACAGATTAAGCTTTGCCCAAGCAAAGCCAGACAATGGTAGCCAAAAAACCTCCCACTGATAGGCAGACAGTATTTCTGCATGGTACAGTGTCAATGTCTGAGTGTGGCACAAAATACGTCATTCGCCAACTTTTGAGAGGTCATTAGGTCTGGGCATGTAATGGGCAACCCTTGGGCTGGAAAAAAAAAAAAAAAGTGCCTTCAACTTTTATGGGGGGAGGGCAGACATCCCACACATAGCCAATAACTAGCATGAAGTGTTACTATGAACAATGGCACGCTTATGAGCATGTGTTGCTCATGGGCTGAATTTTCTGCTCCTTATGGGTGTGTTCCTGCAAGGGTTACGCATTTGGTATGCCAAATCTTCCAATCCTCTATTTTGCCACACTCCTCCTCCTTCACTGTAACATGACCACTATTGTCTGGCCACAAGTGGACAATCCTTGGCCTAAAAACACTGCTCTCAGTAATGTAACTCACCTCTACGGGGGAGATGTCGGGCACACAGTGAGATCTTGTGCATTGTTGGAAATGTCTTAGAAGAAACAGTAATGTGCCCTTGATCATTGTGGGCTGAACTTCTGCTCCTCATGGGTGTTTTTCTTCCCGAACTGTAGATTCAGAAAGCCAAACTTCCTATTCAGAGGATCATGCTTCTGCTTATCTAATTTTTACTCTTGTGCACCATGTGAGAGGTCATGCGGTCACCATTGTCTGGGCAACCTGTGAGCCAAAAACACTGCTGTCACATTACTCGCCTGTATGATGAAGAATTCGGGCACTTAATGACACCTCATGTATTGCTGATTATTGCTTGTGATGAACAGTACGGTGACAAACGTGTTCCTCGTGGGCTGGACTTCTGGTTCTCATGGGTATCTTCATCCTAGCACTGTGCAGTTGCCGAGCCAAACTTCTGACTTCTTTATTTTGCCACACACTCTTGGACTCGGCTCCTTCCCATTTTTTTTTAACAAACATTGTACACTGATTTGTAGGAGGGCATGTGGCCCCTATTGTGTGTGTGCCACATCCTTTTACCAAAAATATTGCTGTCAATGTTTTCACTTGGGTAAATATCTGGCACATAGACGCACTTTGTTCATTGCTGGTCACTTATGATGAGTAAAATGGTTATAAGTATGGGATCCTCATGGGCTGGCCACCTGCTCCTCATGGGCGTGTTCTAGTAAGGCCTTTGGAGTTAGTAACTCAGTTTTTGGCATTTTACAATGAAGGAATCGGAGGGGGATGTGGTAAAATAGTGGAGCCGGAAGAGTCTCTTACCAACTGCACACCGCTTGCAAGAACACACCCACCAGAAGTCCAGCCCACGAGGAACGGAGCTATTTTTACAAAGAAATACCCAACAAAGCACAAGATATCACCTGGTGTCCAATATTTACCCTCATGAAGGTTAAAATATCATCACTGGCAGCAGCACTTTTGGCCAAGTTCCCCATTTTAAGAAGTAGCAAATCTGAATCTGACCAAATGATTCGCTCGTCATGAGATTCCAAGGTCTCCAGGTGAAAGTGACATGAAGACGTGGTTTAGTATGGAGTCTCCCTCATACAGTCAGGGTGATGACTCGATACCTGTCCGGCCACCACGATGGCGGCGTCATATGGTGGTCATGTGATGACCTTGCCGACATCCATATTTGTCAAACCCGCAGCAAAATCAGTTCTGTAGAAATTCACACAGACTTTCTCCTCTGACCGTGGCACTGACATCACCGGTGGTGCACCTGGTGTCAGTAGGACGGTAGATCAGCCAAGATTATATGGCTGATTGAAGGCACGGAGGGTTTTCTGCTACAGATATCGGTGTCTACCCTGGAATTATAGACAGGAGGTCTGAGGATGACTTATGCAACAGGTGGCGATTAGAGAGGTGAGCGAGCATGGTCAAAGTGATGCATGTGAGGGGAAGGGCGGCACATCGGGATGGATCGGTGAGGTGGAAGTGAAGCTTCTCAACTTTCATTCTTTGCACCTTCAGAACCCGGTAATGTGAGTCTCTTGGTCACAATGATTACAAAGATATCAAGCTTGTATTTATTGTTTTTACAAGACTAAAAAAAGTCCAAAAATTCATAAAGAAAAAAACAAAAAAAAATTATATATACTCACACGTTTGTTTGAGAACAATCTACTATATAATTGTCTAAGGGTCACTTCCGTCTTTCTGTCTGTCCTTCTTTCTGTCACGGATATTCATTGGTCATGGCCTCTGTCTGTCATGGAATCCAAGTCGCTGATTGGTCTCGCCAGCTGCCTGTCATGGCTGCCGTGACCAATCAGCGACGGCTACAGTCAGATTAGTCCCTCCCTACTCCCCTGCAGTCACTACTCGGCGCCCGCTCCATACTCCCTGCAGTCACCGCTCACACAGGGTTAATGCCAGCGGTAACGGACCGCGTTATGCCATGGGTAACTCACTCTGTTACCGCCGCTATTAACCCTGTGTGACCAAGTTTTTACTATTGATGCTGCCTATGCAGCGTCAATACCGTAGTAAAAAACATCTAATGTTATAAATAATAAATATATATATATATATATATATATATATATATATATACACATATACATACACACACTCACCTTCAGCCGCCTTTCCCACTCCTCGCTACGCTCCGGTGACCGCTCCATGCAAGCGGCAGGTTCCGGTGGCAAGGATGGTATGGGAGAAGGACCTGCCATGACGTCACGGTCATGTGACCACAACGTCATCACAGGTCCTGCGCGAGAAGGACCTGCCATGACGTTACGGTCATGTAACCGAACTACAGGGGGCCCTCGGAAGGTGAGTATATGTTTATTTTTTAACATGTGACATACGTGACTGGGCAATATACTACGTGACTGGCCAATATACTATGTGGCTGGGCAATATACACTACGTGGACATGCATATTCTAGAACACCCGATGCGTTAGAATCGGGCCACCATCTAGTTGTATTATATAGTACGAGTACAAATCACAGTCTCCTATGAAGCCAATGGGGCACTAAGATGGCAGCTACGGTGACCTTCACTAGGCCCACGGCTACCAAAAAAAGCACCCCGCAATCTGGTCCGTGAGTGCACATCGCAGTCATCGACATCATCATTTAACCAGCAGTCATTGGCACTATGGGCAGATGCCGGCTGTGTGACACCGCGCCTGAGCTCGCGCCATACACTCTGCACGTGACCTGT
Organism: Ranitomeya imitator; assembly: GCF_032444005.1. Classification (NCBI taxonomy): domain Eukaryota; kingdom Metazoa; phylum Chordata; class Amphibia; order Anura; family Dendrobatidae; genus Ranitomeya; species Ranitomeya imitator. The sequence continues at coordinate 19,161,219 of NC_091282.1, forward strand.
AATGAACATATAGGTCATTAAACGGTCAATGTACTAATAGAAATGTAGAATTCCTCACAAATGATCAACAACACAAACCATAAAAACAGCAGCAATAGTGTAGCTTCTATTGGGAGGCGGAAAAACGCGCGTCGAGGTGCGAGGCAGCAGACTACATACCCTGCAACTATGGCTGCACGTGATTGATCAGATTTGCCCCATAGATATATAGTTACACGTGCCTGCACTGCGCTATTCCTATTTATGGAGTTAATTTTACATTCCACACGTGGTTTTATTTTTTTACACTACTGTAATCTATCCTTTACCTATGCTACACTACAATTTAGTGCGACAGGAATTTACTTTTTAAGACAGGATCTTGATAGATCTTTACTATAGATACTCCAATATTACTGTTACATCATTCCTGATCAGTGCAATCATGGTATGTGCTATGTGTCTGTTTCATGGTTTGTTTTCCTTGTCTCACTAATTTTAACTTCCGTGTAATGATAGAAATACGCATCAGAGAGCGGATATCAAGCTATGAAGAACGGAAGGGAAAGAAATTAAAGGGAGGAACCGGGGGGGGAATTAATACCATCTAGTATGGTCGGATATTGATAAAAAATGGTCACCTTTTAGGACATTGATAACATTACACTAGTGAAGACTTCAAATACTTCCCCTGGATCTCACAGGAATATTGTGCCCAGGAGGTGATGGAGGAGAAGGATAGAAAATACTGGTGGCTGTACAGTCACCAATCTCATCAGCTTTCTGGCTACAGATCACCAACGTCTTCCTTTCCATTGATCTGCTACCGAGACCACGATGAACGAGGAGCAGAGACTCTGTGCACCCTGATGCTGTTGTGTAGAAGCTCCTCAATGATAGCATTGACCATAAGTGAACTTGAGTCTTCACTAACAACGATTCACCTTCCATACACAGGTTTGGGAATAAATGCATTTCCTTGACCAGAAGAAGATTTAAGAGAACCTCCCGAAATGAAATCCAGAGGTCAACGGTATCTAGAATAGTCCTGAATGAATGTTCCTAGATCTACGAGTTTGGACCTGTCCTGGTGCCTGGTCAGGATGAATTGCCATCATTTATGGATATATGGATTATGGGAATAAATAAAAAATTTGACCATGTCACTGTCCCATCAATCATCATCATTGTTAACGAAGTCCTCAAAGAATGAATAAAAGAAAAACAATTCAGGGTGTGGTTCTTAATTTGTGGCTTTTTTTCTTAAGCCACTTTTCTTCCTTAGTCTTGTGATATTCGTTGACAGTTTTTGCACCAAATTCTTCACCGTGGCGCACGTGGTTCATTTATTTTGTTTAAGATAAGCATTTTTTTTTCTTATTTTTAGAAGGTGATACTTAGCCCAAAAAAGTTGCACGTTTCATCACATTCACGCCAACATATCTTGCGTGCATAAAGTCTGGAGCACATTTCCAGAACATTTCACATCTTCAAGTTGCAATTGATGAATCAAAACGAAGACATCAAATTCTATGGTCAACACTAAAAATAAAGTAGGCAAACACATATAAAGCGGACTTCAAAAATAGTGCGAATGGAAAGATGAATGCGACAAACAAAGAAGAGCACAAGACATTAAAAAACCAACGGAAAACAGGTGCAAAGGAAATCATGAATCCGGCCCTTTGAGTTTGGCAGTGACCAATTGTCGAAATCATGACTTAATTCCAAGAGAAATGAAATAAGAACATAACCAACATTAATGAGCAAAGACAAAAATGTGAGGCTTCACCAGAATTGGGATCCAGAACAGAGAAGATGTCGACAGAGTAAGAGAGAGAGCTGAAGTGTGGGAGGTGCGGGACACATCAAGCTTCAGAACAAATAAATGATGATCCACTGGAAAACTGATGCAGAAACTTCTGAAAATTTTAAAGGGTCATACAAAAAACAAACCAAAACGACTTTTGATAACATTACACTTGGTGGAATTGTGGAGGTCACCAAACATCGGCTGGAGGTCCTCCTGGATATCTACGGCTAAGGGATACATAGTCAATCACTCAAAACTCCATTTTAATGGTAGATTTTATGGACATTTCCATTTTGCAGGATCTCTACATAGTATCTAGGGATTTACTTAGCACCATGGCTCAGTTTTGGTTATTGGTTGGAGTCCCAAGTCATAAACCATCTCTTCCACTAATGCTATGATCTGCCATATCTACATGATGTGCAAACAAGTCAAAGTCAGGTAGAAATCTCTATTATGTGATCCAACTGATCAAAATAGATCTATTAAGATGCACAAAGAAGAACATGATATTGACGAAGACTTGGAGAGTGAGCTCTATAAAATTTCCCCACTTGGCACAGATGTTTCCATCTTCGAGACACTATCTGGATACTTTCGTTACTTGCAGACTCGGGCCAGCAGAGATTGTAGACAACCACCTGGAGACAGTAGAGTTAAACAGCAGATTGTTAGGGGTCTATGACCTGTATAACACAACAGCTGGAGTGAAGAGTCTGCAGAGACACCAGGCATGGAACGGCCTCGATCATTACAGGAAGTGTCCCCATACAGATACACAAGACCGGGCCATTCAACTGTACGCGCGTTTACTCGATGACATCACACAACAATCGCTTCCAAGAAGCCCTGCCTCAACACACAGATATGCAGTCCATCCCTCGCTCCGAGAACAACGCCAACCAGAAGGTTTCGTAATCAGCGCAGTCCGGCACCTGCACTCGTCAGGAACAATGCACGTATATTCACTGTGCAGCCGGGTCAGGTTGCAGAAAGTGCCTGACGCCTGATACTGATCTGTGTGCGCACTGAATTGCACACAAGTAATATCTGCTGGACCGAAAAGGTTTCCAGAAGTATGGGATCCATTACATTGTAGAAATCTATCAGTGATCCCATTAATGGTCAACAGATGGAGTTAAAAATGGGAAGATCGTAACAGTGTCACGTCATTTTCAAATCCGGTCTACTTTGAGGTGCCATCAACTATTGAAGAATTATAGGATCACAATATAGCCTTGCTTTGGAGGTACAACCATGGATGCAAAGTTGGACCAAAGATTGACCAGTATTAATGCATTTAAGACCAAACACCACAGAGGACAGACTGCCTAGAGACAATAGTCAATGTCACTGATAATGGATACCATGTTATTGGCCCTAAAAAGGTCACATGAACCCATCATATTACCCCAACCAGCAGATCAGGTTCATCCATCCAATTCTATATATGACCGTTCTTTTATAGTGGTTCCTACATCTCAGAATTATGAACTCATCTACTTAGATTTACTTTGATTGTAAGTTTCAAGACCGGACAGTGTTTTTTGTTTTTTTTAACCCACAGGCAACGATCATCTTCCAAATCAAATTTCCAACCTGCTCTACAGTATTTTATTAAATTGTATTTTTTTTCCCCAATAATGACCTCAATCTACACAAGAACTGACCAATAATTAAACACAATCTTTCCTTTTCCCACATTGTGTCTTCAGTCAAATGGATAATTCGAACGTAACCACATTGACTAACGCATCGATGACGTAGGATGAGAAGATACGGCTTGAAAAGAGTTAGTAGAAGAGGAAAACCAACAATCACAAATATTGTGAACTTAAGGTGAAACATTTCCAGTCCCAACGTCTCCTTGTACCAATGTCAGAAAAAAAAAAAAAACCAAGACATACTCAAGTCTAGCTAATATCAAAAAGACGCGATACAATGAAACATCAGGGAGATGAAAAGTAAAAAAGCTGGAGATCCAACTTGTTTCCAAATCAAGTGGACGTAGAGCCTTATAAAAGTTCTCAACCTCCCACTACACTGCTTGATGGTTCCCGACAATCATATGGTCATTGCCAATGGTCTCGGTGACGCTATGTCTTTGATACTCCGATGGAGACTATGGTTGAGAAGAAGTACGAGAAGAGGACATTGTTGGAAATCTCAACCTATGAGTGTCCACAGATGTCACATGGAAACGTGATACAAGCACAGATGTTGCGTACTACTCGGGTGGAATAAAGGGGAGCACCGAATATAATGATGGCACTTGCTCCATCTGTATTTAAAAACCTTTTGGCTACCTTATAAAAACCCATTTTCATGGATCCAATTCTGGGTTGATAGGGGGGTAGGGGTTCTCTGTTCAGGATCCTCATTTATTGGCGAACAGTTTTAAAAGATCTTCTCTCGCTCTGGAGGACCTGCCCAGACCATTAACATGACTATACACTGTAATACTTCATTTACCCTGTGGGGGAGTTGCTGAGAAAATGAGCACTTACTGCCAGGTCTACCCACAGATTACAACTTATCACTAGAGAGGAGGCCATGGTTATTGTCAAGAATAGGAATTGTCCAATATGTACAACAGTGTTCCCCAACTCCAGTCCTCAAGAGTCACCATCAGGTCGTGTTTTTAGGATTTCCCTAGTATGGCCCAGGTGATCGAATTGATGCCCGTCTAGATTATGGAGTTCTCACCTGGGCATTACTAAGGAAATCCTGAAAACATGACCCGTTGGTGGCTCTTGAGGACTGAACTTGGGGAACACTGACGTACAACTACTTTTATAATCATTCAAGGCCACATCTTGGCTTCAATCCCGAGAATTTATCATGAACTTTGGGAGAAGGAGAAAGAAGTTCTTGAGCGTTTTTTTACTGGACCTTCACAGTCTCCTGAAACTTTCATTTTCCAGCTTTTTGGGGCATGACTTTCCTCCGACACATGAGGATGTTTGTGTGCCGGCGTCTTAGGTCGATATCTATTTACGGTTCCCGAATATTTCTATTCAGAGTTGAGTCTAAGAACAAAGCCTTATTATGACTTCTCATCGAGGAGTTTTCATAATCTGTCACACGAAGGGAAGAGGAAAGGCAAATCCACCAGACGCTGGGGGAGATGATTGACAGTCGGAGCTGATAACTCCTTAAACAAAAGAGTTTTACGAGGAACTGCACACACACATCTGGTGCAGATGCCCAAACAAGACGTCTCCCGGCTTTACAATCCTCCAGATTAGGGATATGATGGAGTTTATTCATTTCTCCGAGGCCAGTAAGTGGCCAGGAACCGCCAGGGCTGGAGCCCATAAAGCCAAGATGGTATCATATCTATATAAAGCCAGCCCGTAAACCCTGTAATTACACCTCAGAGGGATGTCTGCCATTACCGAGATCCATCCTAATGTATTCCAAATAAACAGAATTACATAAAAACAGCCAAAGTGTGAAAATAGCCGTTATACGGCCGCGTGCGAGACGACCCTCGTAAAGTCCTCGCAGGCCTATAAGGGATGACCGCAGACGAGGTGCGACAAGGGTTAATGCGGTCGGCAGCAGATTTTACAAGGCCATAAAAAAAAAGAAAAAAAAAAGAAAAAGGGAAACAGTTGATTGAATGCGCGAAGATTCCGACTGAAATTCTATTTCTGAATTAATAGGAGGACGGGAAAGTTTTCCTGCAAAATGTCCCGAAATAATAAGGAACAGATCACTCTGGGAGCAACGACCTGTAGGGCCGCGCTCTGCCGTCCGTCATATTAATTATCAGTGGGATTCTCTGGCAGATTCAGAGCTATGGAATCTCTTATAATGTGTTATTAACCTCTTAGTGACCAGGCCCGAAGGCACCTTTATGTGTTTTATTCTGCTCATATTTCACTGTCATATAAGACCTGAATTGCAGGCTTTAATTTTTCTTTGTGACACGTGTAATAAAATGCATTTTATATGAAAAGAAAGTGTTTTTTTCTATAGGTGGGGACTTTTTTCCCCCCCTTTTTGTTTCCAGATGTTTTATATGGTTAGAATTTTTTTTATGTTTTACATACGGTAATTTGTCCTCCTGAGAGCAAAGATCTCTGGGGAACTTTTTTTTTTATATTACTCATTTTTTCCCACTGCAACTGAGGCAGCCATAGGAGCCCCCAGTTACAGGAGAAAATAAAAAGGATACTAGTGACAGAAGTCAATGGCAGAGCCAATCCGGGTCAGCTAGGACCCAGCTGCTCTTTGTGCCGGGCTGAGTCCGGTCCGGATTGTACAGACGCATAGACAGAGCCGACATTTCCTGCATAGCGCTCACTGAAGGTTACATAGCTATAAAATAAGAAGACAGAAGCCGTAATTAACCGTTTCTGTCTCCCTAGGAAAAGATTGCATGAACTTTAATCCTGCGCTGTAAATGGACAAGTTTGTGGGGGTTAAAGTCCTGGATCAGGGGAGAGAAATTTATTCCACCTGGTCATTAAGTGAATGTGTACAATTCATTCCTTATTTCTTTCTCTTGTTGCAGATTTACTGAAAGTTTTAGAAAACCTTAGAAATATTGGGCAGATTCATCATTTACATTTTTATTTATTTATTTATTTTTTAAGTCGTCGCTTTTTCCCCCTTTTGTCTTGTTTTTGTTAACTTTTTTGCACCCAAGTTTTTTGTTTTTTTTTAACAAAGGAAAAAAAAAAAAAAAAAAAAAAAAATGGGGAACACTGTTCATGAATTTGTTTCCAAAATCAAAAATTTATATTTTTTTTTAACTTTTTTGGCAGCACAAAGTCAAGTGTTCCACTAAAATGTCACAAATTTCAGACATACGTAAAATTACTTCCGGGGGAAAATGTAGTTTTATTGCAAAAAAAAAAAAAAAATAAAACATATCAATGAATCAGCCAAAAATCATCTGGAAACTCCACCCAAAATGGTGAATATAAAAAAAAAAAAAAATAAAACAAAAACAAAAACTGGCAATCAGATAAAATGGACTTTAAAAAAAAAAAAAAAAAAAAAAACACACTGCAAATTAGAAGAATAAGGCACAAGTAAACAAAAAAACAACAAAAAAAAAAAAGGTACAAATGAGAATGTATTTATGAAAGCGTTGGAGGCTGGAAAAATAGAGGATTCAGAGTTCGAAGTTTGGTTTATGGACCCTACTGCCCACATAAAAAATTATATTAAAAAAAACAAACAAAACATTTTTTAGAAATTTCCCTATGTTTAATGTTAAAATGATAAACTTCTCTATACACTTGCCCTGAGAATCGGTCACTGCTCCCTCACTAGCATTGCCCTCTCATCCCTGTTCACACTCCTGTGTTATCAGAGGAAGGCATCAAAGATGAGCTTTGCAAGGCTTATAAGTCTCCTCACCTTGGCATGTCAGTCCTATGTTGTGACATGACTATGGCTGACACACACCTGTAGTGGCTTGTGATTGGCTAGTCCAGTCATGTGACCGCTCAGGTCATTCGTCATCCTGCTGATAACAGTACTGGATGATTTATGGGAAATTAGATTTACAATTTGATTTTTTTTTTTTTTTTTTGCATTTCTTGTCAATTTAATTTTACAAAATAATTCATTATTGCATTTATACCTTTGTTGTTTTTTTTATTTATTTTTTATTTAGAATGTATTTTATATAGCTAGTTTTTTTAATGTTCATCTTTGTGAGCAGTTTTGGAGCTTCCAAGTGTTCGTGGCTGATTTGTCAATATCAAAGTTCGTTTTTTTTTTTAGGTTGCAAAACTTGCCACAATTCATTGTCCAAGGATTTTACGCATGTCAGTTATTTTGTTACAAATTTATAGAAAAAAATAAAAAATAAAACACAACCCCCCCCCCACAAAAGTGCAAATGAGGTTAAAGAGAAAAACAAACTAGAACTCAATCTGCAAATGCAATTTTGAAGACAATAAGGAATAGCACAAGGAAAGAAAAATGACAACAAAAAAAAAAAAAAAATAATAATAATAATAATAATAAAACCCCAAAAACTAAAGTTATGAATTGGGCCCTAAAAACTAGGTAAAGACAGGTGCAAATGCATCAATGAATCGGGCTAAAAAAAAAAAAAAAAAAAAAAAAAAATTGATAAAATTAGGGTCTGCGCTTCTGATACTAATTTATAGCACAATTTGTAAAAAAAAAAAAAAGTGATAAAAAAGAAAATGATTTTGCACGGAATGTCATCACCGGTCATGGTGAGAGCGGATCATATATTATTTTGAAGCTCGGCGTCCAGGGGCGTAAAGATCAACTTCCTAATATAAAGTTATGATTGAGCGCCGCGCTGCTGCGGAATAGCTGGAATTCTAGAATTCTCCGGTGTCGCCCCCAGAATCTCACAACAGACGCACGCTGCTTTACGGGCCATGTAATCCCCGCAGTCATGGATCTTCATTATTACACAATGTCCTGCAGTCGAGGGAAGATTCACATGAGAACATTAAGAGGAGTTTATTAGTTTCTAGAGAGGCGTACAAATAAAATATATGGAAAAAAAAAAAAAAAAAAAAAGTACTAAAACAACGTAAATTAGTTATAAAGCAATTAGTGAACAAATCTAGAAATAAAAAAAAAGCTAGAAATATAATGTAATCAATAAACTAAATGTATTAAAAAAAAGGAAAAAGACAAAAACTGAAAATGTAAATATTGTCAAAATCTGGGGGAAGAGCGGACGACAAAAAGTTTGATAAAGTAATGATAAAAATAAACCTTAATCGTCTAATTAATGGGCTGATTTAATAAAACATTCATTGCACAAAAATAATAAAGTGGTTGTACTTAGAAAAGCTTCTGTGAATTAGAGACTAGGAGAAGCAAAAAAAGCAGAAAAAAAAATAAAATGGAAACTTTTCGTCAAGACTTTATCGCCGCTTGTCATTGGCCACGATAAGTTCGCGAAGATAATTATTTATAGAAAAAAAATAAATAAAGATAAAAATCCCACAAAAGTCTCCTGTGATTATAATAAAAGCCTTTATGGAGTTTGCAGTAAAAGCAAAAACTTTTTACTTTTTCTTTTAGGATCACCATGAGCTTGTAAAGTTTCCCCGCACGTGAAGAATAAATCACAAAAAAAAAAAAAGTCAGAAAAATATATGACGCTTGTCACAACAGAGCAATCGCCCCTGATTTATCAGGATCCACATCTTGCAGAAAGTCTGGAGATCGGAACGAACGTTCCCCCATAGTGTCACCATAGGAGGTCACGATCCACCCAGCAAAAGCCGAGATGAGGAATCTGCACACATGGAAGGGGAGAGCTCCCCTGGTGCCGATGTCTGGGGGATGGAGACAAACGCACTCTTACCCCCCACCCCCATTTTACCCTGTGAAGTTATCTGTTAGGCTGGAGTTACATGGAGGCTTTGGCCATGACAAGGGCAGGTCGCGCTCTATTGGTGTGACACGCCATGATCTCATATATTAGGCTGGAGGTACATGGTGGCTTTGGCCAAGACACGTTGACAGGTCGCGCTCTCTTGTTCTTGCCCCATGATCTCACATTAGGCTGGAGGTACATTGTGATTTTGGCCATGACACGTGGACGGGTTGCACTCGCTTGTTCGTCACCCTATGGTCTCATATAGTAAGCTGGAGGTATGTGGTGATTTTGGCCATGACACATGGACGGGTTGCACTCGCTTGTTCGTCACCCTATGGTCTCATATAGTAAGCTGGAGGTGCATGGTGATTTTGGCCATGACATGTGGATTGGCCACGCTCTCTTGTTCTTGCCCCATGATCTCACATTAGGCTGGAGGTACATTGTGATTTTGATCATGACATGTGGATTGGCCACGCTCTCTTGTTGTTGCCCCATGATCTCACATTAGAGTGGAGGTACATGGTGATTTTGGCCATGACACGTGGACGGGTTGCGCTCGCTTGTTCTTCACCCTATGGTCTCATATAGTAAGCTGGAGGTACATGGTGATTTTGGCCATGACACATGGACGGGTTGCGCTCTCTTGTTCTTCACCCTATGGTCTCATATAGTAAGCTGGAGGTACATTGTGATTTTGATCATGACATGTGGATTGGCCACGCTCTCTTGTTGTTGCCCCATGATCTCACATTAGAGTGGAGGTACATGGTGATTTTGGCCATGACACGTGGACGGGTTGCGCTCGCTTGTTCTTCACCCTATGGTCTCATATAGTAAGCTGGAGGTACATGGTGATTTTGGCCATGACACATGGACGGGTTGCGCTCTCTTGTTCTTCACCCTATGGTCTCATGTAGTAAGCTGGAGGTACATTGTGATTTTGATCATGACATGTGGATGGGCCACGCTCTCTTGTTCTTGCCCCATCATCTCACATTAGACTGGAGGTATGTGGTGATTTTGGCCATGACACGTGGACGGGTTGCGCTCTCTTGTTATTGCCCCATCATCTCACATTAGGCTGGAGGTACATTGTGATTTTGATCATGACACGTGGACGGGTTGCACTCGCTTGTTCGTCACCCTATGGTCTCATATAGTAAGCTGGAGGTACGTGGTGATTTTGGCCATGACACGTGGACGGGTCGTGCTCTCTTGTTATTGCCCCATCATCTCACATTAGGCTGGAGGTACATGGTGATTTTGGCCATGACACGTGGACGGGTTGCGCTCTCTTGTTATTGCCCCATCATCTCACATTAGACTGGAGGTACATGGTGATTTTGGCCATGACACGTGGACGGGTTGCACTCGCTTGTTCTTCACCCTATGGTCTCATATAGTAAGCTGGAGGTACATTGTGATTTTGATCATGACATGTGGATGGGCCACGCTCTCTTGTTATTGCCCCATCATCTCACATTAGACTGGAGGTACATGGAGACTTTGGCCATGACACATGGACGGGCTGCGCTCTCTTGTTCTTCACCCTATGGTCTCATGTAGTAAGCTGGAGGTACATTGTGATTTTGATCATGACATGTGGATTGGCCACGCTCTCTTGTTGTTGCCCCATGATCTCACATTAGAGTGGAGGTACATGGTGATTTTGGCCATGACACGTGGACGGGTTGCGCTCGCTTGTTCTTCACCCTATGGTCTCATATAGTAAGCTGGAGGTACATGGTGATTTTGGCCATGACACATGGACGGGTTGCGCTCTCTTGTTCTTCACCCTATGGTCTCATGTAGTAAGCTGGAGGTACATTGTGATTTTGATCATGACATGTGGATGGGCCACGCTCTCTTGTTCTTGCCCCATCATCTCACATTAGACTGGAGGTATGTGGTGATTTTGGCCATGACACGTGGACGGGTTGCGCTCTCTTGTTATTGCCCCATCATCTCACATTAGGCTGGAGGTACATTGTGATTTTGATCATGACACGTGGACGGGTTGCACTCGCTTGTTCGTCACCCTATGGTCTCATATAGTAAGCTGGAGGTACGTGGTGATTTTGGCCATGACACGTGGACGGGTCGTGCTCTCTTGTTATTGCCCCATCATCTCACATTAGGCTGGAGGTACATGGTGATTTTGGCCATGACACGTGGACGGGTCGTGCTCTCTTGTTATTGCCCCATCATCTCACATTAGGCTGGAGGTACATGGTGATTTTGGCCATGACACGTGGACGGGTTGCACTCGCTTGTTCTTCACCCTATGGTCTCATATAGTAAGCTGGAGGTACATTGTGATTTTGATCATGACACGTGGACGGGTTGCGCTCGCTTGTTCGTCACCCTATGGTCTCATAGTAAGCTGGAGGTACGTGGTGATTTTGGCCATGACACATGGACGGGTCGCACTCTCCTGTTCTTGTCCCATGATCTCACATTAGGCTGGAGGTACATGGAGACTTTGGCCATGACACATGGACGGGCTGCGCTCTCGGTGTGACACTCACTCGCCCCATGATCTCACACGAGGCTGGGTCACAGCAGAGTTATAAGGTTTAGACGGGTCGTGCGTGCACAGACCGATATGTTGAGGTGGATGGGGTCCGATCACAATCCCTGGGGGACCGTGATGAGCAAATCACAAATATGTGACTGGGTCAGACATTTAGCGCCTTCCTTGTCGTAGTTCTCTACAGGACACGATGTGGCCCCACTCATCTGCACAACATGGAGGCGTAGGGACAGCACCTAACGAAGATTAGGTGCGTGACCCGTGCCGTGGACAAAGTCACCAAATAAATAAGAACGTGGGGGCAACCAAGTTTCGCCCCATCCTTGAGTCTTCAGCCCTTGATGGAGTCTGAACATGGCAGCAATGAGAAGATGGATCAGCCATGATGTCTCTGGGGTGTGGTTGGGGGCGCGGGTCTTTTAAGTCCCCCCTTAGTGTCCACAGAGTAAGAAGTGACCCGATTGCTATAACATGGCGTCGCTATGTCTGACCACAGATGGGGGGATTACACGGAGCTCTCGTGCAGCGCTATGGAGCATGTGAGCGCTACATACGTGACGGACAGCAGATGAATACAACCAGACGGTCACATATCACAGCCCTGCTCCGCGGCTCCACGTCCCGGCTTTATGAGCCGTGAGCCTGGTGGGATTAGAGGCCGACATAAAACAGGTATGGCTGACCTCAGTGTAACACGGACCCTTATAAATCACTCACGTAACACACCTGGACCAACATGGAGCCCAATTATAGACGTGTAAACACTCCGAGCAGCGTTCTACTCAGATGGTTACGAGGGGAGCGGGGGCCGGGTTCTATGACTGCTCGTATTGTGCACTGGGGATGTCCGACCGATGGCCCCCGGGGCCGGATCTGCTGCGGTGGTGACCACGTGCCTACATGACACCAGGCATCTCCGTGCCCGTGGTCCAGGTCTGCACACGCTGAGCCGGGATGAATGTCCTTACTGTGTTTCGCCGTCATTGCTGATTTATAATTCCACTTGCAGGAGCTCGATCCATCACACCGGGGGGCTGCAGCAGATGTGTGGGTGGGTTTCCCTGAATTATAAGTAAATGCAACGACCACTTCTTAGACCCACCAGCAACAAAGATCTCCACGTGGGAGGTTTGTGCATGATGACCGACCTCCTGCGGTGCCTTACACCGCACACCACAAAAGACAATTCTCCTCCACTGCTGGCCACCTCTGGGGCTTCACAAAAGCAAAGAACAGAGGGGCCGAGAGGCAGAAACCCCCCGACCTCCAAATATAAGTCACATCACTGTGTGACGCCAAGGCTGGAGGAGAGCCAGGGTCCAGAAGATCACGAGCCTTAAAGGGATTGTCCACTAAGCACGACGTGTCATAAGGCCATCCAATGTTCACAGCATATAGTAATGTGCAGGCCACGTAACGAGACCAGTGCTAGTGCCCACAAATGTACGTAGGGGCAGTATTATAGTAGTTATATTCTTGTATATAGGGGCAGTATTATAGTAGTTATATTCTTGTACATAGGGACAGTATTATAGTAGTTATATTCTTGTATATAGGGGCAGTATTATAGTAGTTATATTCTTGTACATAGGGACAGTATTATAGTAGTTATATTCTTGTATATAGGAGCAGTATTATAGTAGTTATATTCTTGTACATAGGGACAGTATTATAGTAGTTATATTCTTGTATATAGGGGCAGTATTATAGTAGTTATATTCTTGTACATAGGAGCAGTATTATAGTAGTTATATTCTTGTATATAGGGGCAGTATTATAGTAGTTATATTCTTGTACATAGGGGCAGTATTATAGTAGTTATATTCTTGTACATAGGGGCAGTATTATAGTAGTTATATTCCTGTACATAGGGCAGTATTATAGTAGTTATATTCTTGTACATAGGGGCAGTATTATAGTAGTTATATTCCTGTACATAGGGGCTGTATTATAGTAGTTATATTCTTGTACATAGGAGCAGTATTATAGTAGCTATATTCTTGTATATAGGGGCAGTATTATAGTAGTTATATTCTTGTACATAGGGGCAGTATTATAGTAGTTATATTCCTGTACATAGGGGCTGTATTATAGTAGTTATATTCTTGTACATAGGAGCAGTATTATAGTAGCTATATTCTTGTATATAGGGGCAGTATTATAGTAGTTATATTCTTGTACATAGGGGCAGTATTATAGTAGTTATATTCCTGTACATAGGAGCAGTATTATAGTAGTTATATTCCTGTATATAGGGCAGTATTATAGTAGTTATATTCCTGTACATAGGGCAGTATTATAGTAGTTATATTCCTGTACATAGGGCAGTATTATAGTAGTTATATTCCTGTACATAGGAGCAGTATTATAGTAGTTATATTTTTGTACATAGGGGCAGTATTATATTAGTTATATTCTTGTACATAGGGCAGTATTATAGTAGTTATATTCTTGTACATAGGGCAGTATTATAGTAGTTATATTCCTGTACATAGGGCAGTATTATAGTATGTACTCCCGTCAGTCCGTACACCGCTGAATACTGACCATCAGGATTATTATGGGAAGTCTGTAACGCACAGTGATTGACATACCGTTAGAACTCTTATGATAAATGTTATTTCTAGGCGATTTAGGAGATTATAACCTCCTGTGAGAGTGGTGTTACCCAGTAAATTACTTAATTACTAACATCAACCATTTAAGGGCCAAGTCTATGTGGCGGCACTAACGCTGTGCAGGTGGCGCAGACCTCGGCCGCCGCTGTCCTCAGGCTTTACTTACATTGTTGTTACGGACGAGGTTTTCTGACTTTCTCATTTTCATGTATCTTAAGCGCCAAAACAGACACATGACAAACAGAACTTTCCCCCTCCCCAAGACACGGACAAAGCGGTTACCAGGAAACGTCTGTCACTTATCAGATCTTGTTTATGACGAGAGGTCGAGAGCCAAGAAAACGACAGAAACATGAGAAACATGTAGCAGCAGTGTGAGGAGACGTAGGGGCCGTGCGACGCGCCGGATCTCAGCTACGTGGAGATGTTATACATGCTACGCCTAATTCTTCAGAAAATGTAGAAAGTAAAATATTTATAGACGCTGGATACAAACTGTATAAATGTAAGAGGTCCTCATTTTATCAAGCAAAAAAGGAGGAAACAGATTTATTCTACTCTAAGTAAAGTCTTCTCACTCCTAAAAAGTTCCCCTCCACCACCAGTGTCCAGTCTCATCCCCTCCACCACCAGTGGCGGTTCCAGTCTCATCCCCCCTCCACCACCAGTGGCGGTTCCAGTCTCATCCCCCCTCCACCACCAGTGGCGGTTCCAGTCTCATCCCCCCCTCCACCACCAGTGGCGGTTCCAGTCTCATCCCCCCCTCCACCACCAGTGGCGGTTCCAGTCTCATCCCCCCTCCACCACCAGTGGCGGTTCCAGTCTCATCCCCCCTCCACCACCAGTGGCGGTTCCAGTCTCATCCCCCCTCCACCACCAGTGGCGGTTCCAGTCTCATCCCCCCCTCCACCACCAGTGGCGGTTCCAGTCTCATCCCCCCCTCCACCACCAGTGGCGGTTCCAGTCTCATCCCCCCTCCACCACCAGTGGCGGTTCCAGTCTCATCCCCCCTCCACCACCAGTGGCGGTTCCAGTCTCATCCCCCCCTCCACCACCAGTGGCGGTTCCAGTCTCATCCCCTCCACCACCAGTGGCGGATTCAGTCTCATCCCCTCCACCACCAGTGGCGGTTCCAGTCTCATCCCCCCTCCACCACCAGTGGCGGTTCCAGTCTCATCCCCCCTCCACCACCAGTGGCGGTTCCAGTCTCATCCCCTCCACCACCAGCGGCGGTTCCAGTCTCATCCCCTCCACCACCAGTGGCGGTTCCAGTCTCATCCCCTCCACCACCAGCGGCGGTTCCAGTCTCATCCCCTCCACCACCAGCATTCTTCCCCACCAGCAGCTCCAGCATCCTTCCCATCAAGAGCTCCAGTATCTTCCCCTTCATCAGGGTCTCCATTATCCTTCCCCCATCAGTCCCTTCATTATCAGCATCTATCCCTTCCCCGTCAGTGACTCCAGTATTGCCCCTTCGCCACCAGTGTCGCCAGTACCCTTCCCCACCAGTGGTTCCACTATCCTTCCCTACCAGTGTCTCCAGTATCCTCCCCCCCATCAGTATCTATCCTTCCCCACCAGTGTCTCCAGTATCCGTCCCTTCTCTATCCTCCCCCCATCGGTCCCTCCATTATCAGTATCCATCCTTTCCCCACCAGTGCTCCCACTATCCTTCCCTACCAGTGTCTCCACTATCCGTCCCCCATCAGTCCCTCCATCAGTATCCATCCTTTCCCCACCAGTGCTCCCACTATCCTTCCCCACCAGTGGTTCCACCATCCTTCCCTACCAGTGTCTCCAGTATCCTCTCCCCCATCAGTCCCTCCATTATCAGTATCTATCCTTCCCCACCAGTGTCTCCAGTATCCGTCCCTTCTCTATCCTCCCCCCATCAGTCCCTCCATTATCAGTATCTATCCTTCCCCACCAGTGTCTCCAGTATCCGTCCCTTCTCTATCCTCCCCCCATCAGTCCCTCCATTATCAGTATCTATCCTTCCCCACCAGTGTCTCCAGTATCCGTCCCTTCTCTATCCTCCCCCCATCAGTCCCTCCATTATCAGTATCTATCCTTCCCCACCAGTGTCTCCAGTATCCGTCCCCCATCAGTCCCTCCATCAGTATCCATCCTTTCCCCACCAGTGGTTCCACTATCCTTCCCCAGCAGTGTCTCCAGTATCCGTCCCTTCTCTATCCTCCCCCCATCGGTCCCTCCATTATCAGTATCTATCCTTCCCCACCAGTGTCTCCAGTATCCGTCCCCCATCAGTCCCTCCATCAGTATCCATCCTTTCCCCACCAGTGGTTCCACTATCCTTCCCCACCGGTGTCTCCAGTATCCGTCCCTTCTCTATCCTCCCCCCATCGGTCCCTCCATTATCAGTATCTATCCTTCCCTACCAGTGTCTCCAGTATCCGTCCCTTCTCTATCCTTCCCCCATCAGTCCCTCCATTATCAGTATCCATCCTTTCCCCACCAGTGCTCCCACTATCCTTCCCCACCAGTGGTTCCACCATCCTTCCCTACCAGTGTCTCCACTATCCGTCCCCCATCAGTCCCTCCATTATCAGTATCTATCCTTCCCTACCAGTGTCTCCAGTATCCTTCCCCCATCAGTCCCTCCATTATCAGTATCCATCCTTTCCCCACCGGTGGTTCCACTATCCTTCCCCACCGGTGTCTCCAGTATCCGTCCCTTCTCTATCCTCCCCCCATTATCAGTTTCCATCCTTTCCCCACCGGCGGTTCCTCTGGAATAACCCGCACTGGTTAACGGCGCAGCGCTGCACATCAGCAGCAATTAGCCGTCATGTGGAAAGGATGCATGGTTTGTGTAAATATTCATTTACCTCCCCATAGAGCTGCTCTTGGACAAGCGCACATCTATAATGTCCACATCTCCGCTCTCCCAGTGACACCACAATCAGTGTTAATAAACTTGAGGAAATCCAGCACCAAAACAAAAAAAAAACAAAAAAAAACAAAACGAAAAACAGATACAACAGTTCAAGACGGGAAACAAATGATTATTACTCCGTCCAAACACGAGAACAATTGTATCAAGAAGGAAATCGAGACGATACAATGTAATAAGCGTCACCAGCTAATGACACTGACTGGGCCGACATGCCAGAACCGCGCTGGCGGTCCGTTCTCTTATTTTCCTCTTTTACACTTTATGGCACAAGGTATTGAAGACATTTTTCTGCACAATCCTTTCTTCAGATAATGTAACGACACCATGCAGCCAGCAGAGCACAGGTTAAACTACCGCGTCCGGCTGATACATTCACAGAAGTGATCCCTCCCCGATGATTGACACATTGATAACTTCTCGATATAAAAGTGTGTGTTGTGTCCTCGTTATAGGAGTGAAGCCCGGAGGACGTGAGCGGGTCCACGATCCGGAGCCTTCCGCTAATGTTATGGAGATTTATGGCGGCGCTGACAGCGGCTCCGAAGAGACGGTAAACAATCGGCCCTGATCTACGAGACGTCACACTAACTGATTGTATCAGGGACCACGGTTACATTTATATATACGTCCCCGAGGTCAGGACAAGATACAATGTAACTTCATGGAGTTATGATGACGTCACACTGTAACTGATTGGATCAGGGACCACGGTTACATTTATATATACGTCCCCGAGGTCAGGACAAGATACAATGTAACTTCATGGAGTTATGATGACGTCACACTGTAACTGACTGTATCGGGGACCACGGTTACATTAATATATAAGTCCCCGAGGTCAGGACAAGATACAATGTAACTTCATGGAGTTATGATGACGCCACACTGTAACTGATTGGATCAGGGACCACGGTTACATTTATATATATGTCCCCGAGGTCAGGACAGAAGATACAATGTAACTTCATGGAGTTATGATGACGTCACACTGTAACTGATTGTATCGGGGACCACGGTTACATTTATACATACGTCCCCGAGGTCAGGACAAGATACAATGTAACTTCATGGAGTTATGATGACGTCACACTGTAACTGACTGTATCGGGGACCACGGTTACATTTATACATACGTCCCCGAGGTCAGGACAAGATACAATGTAACTTCATGGAGTTATGATGACGTCACATTGGAACTGATTGTATCGGGGACCACGGTTACATTTATACATACGTCCCCGAGGTCAGGACAAGATACAATGTAACTTCATGGAGTTATGATGACGTCACACTGTAACTGACTGTATCGGGGACCACGGTTACATTTATATATACGTCCCCGAGGTCAGGACAAGATACAATGTAACTTCATGGAGTTATGATGACGTCACACTGTAACTGATTGTATCGGGGACCACGGTTACATTTATATATACGTCCCCGAGGTCAGGACGGAAGATACAATGTAACTTCATGGAGTTATGATGACGTCACACTGTAACTGATTGTATCGGGGACCACGGTTACATTTATATATACGTCCCCGAGGTCAGGACAGAAGATACAATGTAACTTCATGGAGTTATGATGACGTCACATTGGAACTGACTGTATCGGGGACCACGGTTACATTTATATATACGTCCCCGAGGTCAGGACAAGATACAATGTAACTTCATGGAGTTATGATGACGTCACACAGTAACTGACTGTATCGGGGACCACGGTTACATTTATATATACGTCCCCGAGGTCAGGACAAGATACAATGTAACTTCATGGAGTTATGATGACGTCACACAGTAACTGACTGTATCGGGGACCACGGTTACATTTATATATATGTCCCCGAGGTCAGGACAGAAGATACAATGTAACTTCATGGAGTTATGATGACGTCACATTGGAACTGACTGTATCGGGGACCACGGTTACATTTATATATATGTCCCCGAGGTCAGGACAAGATACAATGTAACTTCATGGAGTTATGATGACGTCACACTGTAACTGATTGTATCAGGGACCATGGTTACATTATATATAAGTCCCCGAGGTCAGGACGGAAGATACAATGTAACTTCATGGAGTTATGATGACGTCACACTGTAACTGATTGTATCGGGGACCACGGTTACATTATATATACGTCCCCGAGGTCAGGACAAGATACAATGTAACTTCATGGAGTTATGATGACGTCACAGCCACAAGGCGACCACGGGTCTCAGAAGGGTTTTCGCCTCCCTTGGATCAAATGGACGGATGTCTTACAATCTGCGCTACTACACCAGTCACATCTGTGGACGACCAATCACAAGTCACGTTCAATGGGATCCCAGAAAGTCGCGGCAGGACCGACAGTTCAGTCCATTAACGCCACAATTACCGTCATGGCTGCTCGTTAGTGACCGGCGGTTACAAAGTCCAGTCTGGTGCCTGCACAGACGGGGACAAGAAGGGACCACACAGGGGGGGGGGGGGGGGGAACAGTACATGGACCGTACAGAGGGGAGACACGAAGGGACCGCACGGGGGTCACACTGTGGGGGGGGGGGCAGTGTGGGTCACACAGAGGGAGGAGGACAGCACATGGGTCGCACAGGGATAACTTGTTATACGATTCCCAATATCCAAGGATTTTCAGAGTTTGGAAACTTAAATAATACCCATTTCTCTTTAAAGATTTTTTTTTTTTTTTTTTTTTAAATAGAAATTTCCGAAATATTTTTTCTTCTCCTCCCAACATCCCGAGCTCGGAAGAATCCAGATGAAAAAAAGGGGCGAACGCTCCAAGAGCCAAAACCCATGTATAATATTGACTGATTATTTAACCCTTCACCGACAGCAGAGATTTTTATTTAAATAAAAACAAAAAAAAAAAAAAAGTGTAAAATGAGGTCGGTGGCGACGTAAATAAACAGCCGGCGCTTAACACCGATAAATGTTTCCCTGCGACCCGGGGAGAAGTCACACACAGGCGAGACGCACACAGCCCGGCTTTGAAGTGCGCTTTATAAGGGAGTGAATAGCAGCAGACCCCATTAAAGAGGAAAATCTGACAATTAGGAGGCTGCCAGCTCCCCGCCTGGTAACACTGAGCAGGCGACAGCAGAGGAAGCGGCACCCGGGGGGCAGGAGACCGGGAGAAGCCCAGAGATACGGGGTAACAAGGGGGAACAGTGTATCCAAATATCAGCACAGACTGTCACACAGGGGCTGCAGGCAAAGCACAGAGCAGAGGACCCCCCCGAGCACAGAGCAGAGGACCCCCCCGAGCACAGAGCAGAGGACCCCCCCGAGCACAGAGCAGAGGACCCCCCCCCCCGAGCACAGAGCAGAGGACCCCCCCCGAGCACAGAGCAGAGGACCCCCCCCGAGCACAGAGCAGAGGACCCCCCCCCCCCCGAGCACAGAGCAGAGGACCCCCCCCCGAGCACAGAGCAGAGGACCCCCCCCGAGCACAGAGCAGAGGACCAGAGGAAGGGCAGAGGACCCCCCCCCCCCGAGCACAGAGCAGAGGACCCCCCCGAGCACAGAGCAGAGGACCCCCCCCCGAGCACAGAGCAGAGGACCCCCCCGAGCACAGAGCAGAGGACCCCCCCCGAGCACAGAGCAGAGGACCCCCCCCCCGAGCACAGAGCAGAGGACCCCCCCGAGCACAGAGCAGAGGACCCCCCCGAGCACAGAGCAGAGGACCCCCCCGAGCACAGAGCAGAGGACCCCCCCGAGCACAGAGCAGAGGACCCCCCCCCGAGCACAGAGCAGAGGACCCCCCCCGAGCACAGAGCAGAGGACCCCCCCCGAGCACAGAGCAGAGGACCCCCCCCCGAGCACAGAGCAGAGGACCCCCCCCCCGAGCACAGAGCAGAGGACCCCCCCCGAGCACAGAGCAGAGGACCCCCCCCCGAGCACAGAGCAGAGGACCCCCCCGAGCACAGAGCAGAGGACCCCCCCCGAGCACAGAGCAGAGGACCCCCCCCGAGCACAGAGCAGAGGACCCCCCCCGAGCACAGAGCAGAGGACCCCCCCCCGAGCACAGAGCAGAGGACCCCCCCCCCCCCCGAGCACAGAGCAGAGGACCCCCCCCCCGAGCACAGAGCAGATGACCCCCGAGCACAGAGCAGAGGACCAGAGGAAGGGCAGCAGCAACATCCTGAACAGGAGAAGCCCAGAGATACAATGACAAGGAGGAACAGTATCCAAATATCAGCACAGAATGTCACAGGGGCTGCAGGCAAAGCACAGAGCAGAGGACCCCCCCGAGCACAAGGATCTGAGCAGAGGACCCCAAGCATAGAAGACCCCACAGACCAGGGGTACCAGAGCACAGAAGACCCCGAGTACTGAGGAGCAAGAGCACAGAGAACCCAAAACACGGAGGTCCCCGAGTACTGAGGACCCCCCATCACAGAGGACCAAGAGCACAGAACAGAGGTCCCAGAGCACAGAGGTCCCCGAGTACTGAGGACCCCCATCACAGAGCACAGAACAGAGGTCCCTGAGCACAGAGGTCCCCGAGTACTGAGGACCACCATCACAGAGCACCAAGAGCACAGAGGTCCCCAGTACTGAGGACCCCCATCACAGAGCACCAAGAGCACAGACCAGGGGTTCCAGAGCAGAGGTCCCCGAGTACTGAGGACCCCCATCACAGAGCACCAAGAGCACAGAGGTCCCCAGTACTGAGGACCCCCATCACAGAGGACCACGAGCACAGAACAGAGGTCCCAGAGCACCCCGAGTACTGAGGACCCCCATCACAGAGCACCAAGAGCACAGACCAGGGGTTCCAGAGCAGAGGTCCCCGAGTACTGAGGACCCCCATCACAGAGCACAGACCAGGGGTTCCAGAGCAGAGGACCCCGAGTACTGAGGACCCCCATCACAGAGCACCAAGAGCACAGACCAGGGGTTCCAGAGCAGAGGACCCCGAGTACTGAGGACCCCCATCACAGAGCACCAAGAGCACAGACCAGGGGTTCCAGAGCAGAGGTCCCCGAGTACTGAGGACCCCCATCACAGAGGACCAAGAGCACAGACCAGGGGTTCCAGAGCACAGAGGACCCCGAGTACTGAGGACCCCCATCACAGAGGACCAAGAGCACAGAGGTCCCCAGTACTGAGGACCCCCATCACAGAGGACCACGAGCACAGAACAGGGGTCCCTGAGCACAGAGGTCCCCGAGTACTGAGGACCCCCATCACAGAGGACCACGAGCACAGAACAGAGGTCCCAGAGCACCCCGAGTACTGAGGACCCCCATCACAGAGCACAGAACAGAGGTCCCTGAGCACAGAGGTCCCCGAGTACTGAGGACCACCATCACAGAGCACAGACCAGGGGTTCAAGAGCAGAGGTCCCCGAGTACTGAGGACCCCCATCACAGAGCACAGACCAGGGGTTCCAGAGCAGAGGTCCCCCAGTACTGAGGACCCCCATCACAGAGCACCAAGAGCACAGACCAGGGGTTCCAGAGCAGAGGTCCCCGAGTACTGAGGACCCCCATCACAGAGGACCACGAGCACAGAGGACCCCAGTACTGAGGACTCCCCATCACAGAGGACCAAGAGCACAGAGGACCCCGAGTACTGAGGACCCCCATCACAGAGCACAGAACAGAGGTCCCTGAGCACAGAGGTCCCCGAGTACTGAGGACCACCATCACAGAGCACCAAGAGCACAGACCAGGGGTTCAAGAGCAGAGGTCCCCGAGTACTGAGGACCCCCATCACAGAGCACAGACCAGGGGTTCCAGAGCAGAGGTCCCCGAGTACTGAGGACCCCCATCACAGAGCACCAAGAGCACAGACCAGGGGTTCCAGAGCAGAGGTCCCCGAGTACTGAGGACCCCCATCACAGAGGACCACGAGCACAGAGGTCCCCAGTACTGAGGACCCCCATCACAGAGGACCACGAGCACAGAGGTCCCCAGTACTGAGGACCCCCATCACAGAGGACCACGAGCACAGAACAGGGGTCCCTGAGCACAGAGGTCCCCGAGTACTGAGGACCCCCATCACAGAGGACCAAGAGCACAGAGGTCCCCAGTACTGAGGACCCCCATCACAGAGGACCACGAGCACAGAACAGGGGTCCCTGAGCACAGAGGTCCCCGAGTACTGAGGACCCCCCATCACAGAGGACCCCCCATCACAGAGGACCCCGAGTACTGAGGACCCCCATCACAGAGGACCACGAGCACAGAGGTCCCCGAGTACTGAGGACCCCCCAATCACAGAGGACCCCGAGCACAGAACAGGGGTCCCTGAGCACAGAGGTCCCCGAGTACTGAGGACCCCCCATCACAGAGGACCAAGAGCACAGAACAGGGGTCCCTGAGCACAGAGGTCCCCGAGTACTGAGGACCCCCATCACAGAGGACCCCCATCACAGAGCACCAAGAGCACAGAGGTCCCCAGTACTGAGGACCCCCATCACAGAGGACCCCGAGCACAGAACAGGGGTCCCTGAGCACAGAGGTCCCCGAGTACTGAGGACCCCCCATCACAGAGGACCAAGAGCACAGAGGTCCCCAGTACTGAGGACCCCCAGCCCAGCCCAGATAGGAGCCCCCCAGCAGCGCCCGGCGGGGGCTCTGCAGCCGCACAATGACACGGATCCTCTCCGCTGCGGCCACTCCCTTCCGAGTGTCCGGTCTCCGCTCCCCGTAGCCGCATCACTGCCCCCGGCGGGGATGGCGGCGCCCCCCATGCCCACCTCCCAGCATCCCCGGTGTCCTCCGCAGCCCGGGCTCCGGTACTCTCCGGCACTCACCGCTCCTCCGGCCCCGCTCCGCCACCATAGATCCCGGACGCCGCCACTGCACCGGCGACACACGGTTTAGGCTCTTTTAAACTCACACACAGAACCCATGTGACTGAGGAAGCCACTGACAGAGCGACTGCCGGGCAGCGGGGCTCTACCGGAGAGCGGCGGCGCCCCCTGGCGGAGGCCGCGGACACTGCGGGGAGGAGGGCGCCGCTCACTGCCCGAGCAGCAACCTGTTGGCCCGGAGCAGAGACCACCGGCCGCGATCGGTCCCGGTCCTGCCATATTCTCCATATTGTCACTGCTTGATATGAATTCCCTCAAGAGGTTCTGCAGCAGCTGGGCTGTGGTTCATACACATACGTTGCTTCTGCAACTGCAGAACCTCTTTTAGAAGAAGGAGGTTGGGGAGAACTAGTCAGAGACTGAAGGATTACATCACTGTTCCCCAAACTGCTGCTGGGACTTGTAGTCCTGAAGGAACCGCAGGATCGCAGTTTAGTGATTAATTTTTTTCCACATAAAGGTTTTTAGTCAAAAAGAGGTTCTGCAGCAGCAAGGGGAGGGACCTCATAGGTTCATGTAGCCAACTCCGCCCTCCTTCCCTTTCCTCTGTAAAATGAGGTTCTGCAGCAGCTAAGGAGCTGCAGGCATGAAGGAAGGGCTCCTGGCACTGAATGTGCCTAATAATACAGTGCCCACATAACGTCACATAGTGCCCAAATAATTCCGCCATACAGTGCCCAAATAATACCGTCACACGGAGCCCAAATAATACCACTATTCAGTGCCAAAATAACACCGCCACATAGTGCCCAAATAACACAGTTATACTGTGTGAAAATAATACTGTCACAGTGCCAAAATGATACAGTTATGCAGTGCCCATAAATACTGTCACATAGTGCTCAAATAATACAGTTACACAATACCCATATAATACCATCACTTAGAGCCCAAATAATACCTTCATATAGTACCCAAATAATAGTTATACAGTACCCAAATAATACCATCCCATAGTGCCCAAATAATACACTTATACAGTGCCCAAATAATACCATCACACAGTGCCCAAATAATAAAGTTATACAGCGCCCATATAATATTGTCACATAGTGCCCAAATAATACTGTCACATAGTGCCCAAATAATACTGTCACATACTGCCAAAATAATACCATCGCATAGTGCTCAAACAATACTGAAACATAATTCCCAAGTAATACTGCTATACAGTGCCCAAATAATAGTTATACAGTGCCCAAATAACACTGTCACATAGTGCCCAAATAAAACAGTTATACAGTGCCTATACAATACTGTGACATAGTGCCCAAATAATATCGTCACATTGTGCCCAAATAATACAGCTATACAGTGGCCAAATAATATCGTCACATTGTGCTCAAATAATACAGTTACACAGTGCCTTAATAATACCGTCACATAGTGCCCAAATAATACAGTGCCAAAATAATTCCATCACATAGTGCCCAAATAATACCATCAAATGCTGCCTAAATAATACCATCACATGGTGCCCAAATAATACAGTTATTCAGTGCCCAAAATAATAAAGTTCCCAAACAATACAGTCACATTGTGCCCAAATAATACTGTGACATAGTGGCCAAATAATACAGTTATACGATGCCCAAATAATACCATCACCTAGTGCCTAAATATTACAGCTATACAGTGCCCAAATAATACTGTCATATAGTGCCCCATCAATACCGTCACATACTGCCCAAATAATACAGTTATACAGAGCCCAAATAATACCATCACATAGTGCTGAAATAACACAATCACATAATACCCAAATAACACAGTTATACATTGCCAAATAATATCATCACATAGTGCTGAAATAGTACAGTTATACTGTGCAAAAATAATACTGTCACATAGTGCCCAAAGAAAAGTTATAAAGTGCCAAAATAATACCGTTACACAGTGCCCACATAATACCATGATATAGTGTCCAAATAATACCGTTATACAGTGCCGAAACAATACCGTCACATAGTACTCAAATAATCCAGTGCCCAAATAATACCATCAAATAGTGCCCAATTAATACAGTTATACTGTATATAAATAATACAGTTATACATTGCTCAAATAACACCGTCACATAGTGCCCAAACAATTCAATTGCACAGTGCCCAAATAAAACAGTTATACGGTGCTCAAATAATACCGTCACATAGTGCTCCAATAATGCAGTGCCAAAATTATACCGGCATATAGTGACTAGTGATGAGCGAATATACTCTTTACTCGAGATTTCTCGAGCACGCTCGGGTGTCCTCCGAGTATTTTTTAGTGCTCGGAGATTTAATTTTCATCGCCGCAGCTGAATGATTTAGCCAGTATAAGTACATGTGGGGATTCCCCAGCAACCAGGCAACTTGCACTGTACTTATACTGGCTAAATCATTCAGCTGCGGCGATGAAAATGAAATCTCCGAGCACTAAAAAATACTCGGAGGACACCCGAGCGTGCTCGAGAAATCTCGAGTAAAGAGTATATTCGCTCATCACTAGTAGTGACCAAAAAATGGCATCACATAATGCCCAAATAATACAGCTATACAGTGCCCAAATAATACCATCACATACTGCCCAAATAATACCACTATACAGTGCACAAATACACCATCACACAGTCCACAAATAATACCATTATACAGTGCAAAAATAATACCATCACATAGTGCCCAAATAATACAGTTATACATTGCCCCCAAAATACTGTCACATAGTGCCCAAATAATACCATCACATAGTGCCCAAATGATAGTTATACAGTGCCAAAATAATACCATCACATAGTGCCCAAATAATAAAGTTATACATTGCCCAAAAAATACTGTCACGTAGTGCCCAAATAATACCATCACATAGTGCCCAAATAATACAGTTATACATTGCCTCCAAAATACTGTCACATAGTGCCCAAATAATACCATCACATAGTGCCCAAATGATAGTTATACAGTGCCAAAATAATACCATCACATAGTGCCCAAATAATACAGTTATACATTGCCCAAAAAATACTGTCACGTAGTGCCCAAATAATACCATCACATAGTGCCCAAATCATACAGTTATACATTGCCTCCAAAATACTGTCACATAGTGCCCAAATAATACCATCACATAGTGCCCAAATGATAGTTATACAGTGCCAAAATAATACCATCACATAGTGCCCAAATAATACAGTTATACATTGCCCAAAAAATACTGTCACGTAGTGCCCAAATAATACCATCCCATAGTGCCCAAATAATACACTTATACAGTGCCCAAATAATACCATCACACAGTGCCCAAATAATAAAGTTATACAGCGCCCATATAATATTGTCACATAGTGCCCAAATAATACTGTCACATAGTGCCCAAATAATACTGTCACATACTGCCAAAATAATACCATCGCATAGTGCTCAAACAATACTGAAACATAATTCCCAAGTAATACTGCTATACAGTGCCCAAATAATAGTTATACAGTGCCCAAATAACACTGTCACATAGTGCCCAAATAAAACAGTTATACAGTGCCTATACAATACTGTGACATAGTGCCCAAATAATATCGTCACATTGTGCCCAAATAATACAGCTATACAGTGGCCAAATAATATCGTCACATTGTGCTCAAATAATACAGTTACACAGTGCCTTAATAATACCGTCACATAGTGCCCAAATAATACAGTGCCAAAATAATTCCATCACATAGTGCCCAAATAATACCATCAAATGCTGCCTAAATAATACCATCACATGGTGCCCAAATAATACAGTTATTCAGTGCCCAAAATAATAAAGTTCCCAAACAATACAGTCACATTGTGCCCAAATAATACTGTGACATAGTGGCCAAATAATACAGTTATACGATGCCCAAATAATACCATCACCTAGTGCCTAAATATTACAGCTATACAGTGCCCAAATAATACTGTCATATAGTGCCCCATCAATACCGTCACATACTGCCCAAATAATACAGTTATACAGAGCCCAAATAATACCATCACATAGTGCTGAAATAACACAATCACATAATACCCAAATAACACAGTTATACATTGCCAAATAATATCATCACATAGTGCTGAAATAGTACAGTTATACTGTGCCAAAATAATACTGTCACATAGTGCCCAAAGAAAAGTTATAAAGTGCCAAAATAATACCGTTACACAGTGCCCACATAATACCATGATATAGTGTCCAAATAATACCGTTATACAGTGCCGAAATAATACCGTCACATAGTACTCAAATAATCCAGTGCCCAAATAATACCATCAAATAGTGCCCAATTAATACAGTTATACTGTATATAAATAATACAGTTATACATTGCTCAAATAACACCGTCACATAGTGCCCAAACAATTCAATTGCACAGTGCCCAAATAAAACAGTTATACGGTGCTCAAATAATACCGTCACATAGTGCTCCAATAATGCAGTGCCAAAATTATACCGGCATATAGTGACTAGTGATGAGCGAATATACTCTTTACTCGAGATTTCTCGAGCACGCTCGGGTGTCCTCCGAGTATTTTTTAGTGCTCGGAGATTTAATTTTCATCGCCGCAGCTGAATGATTTAGCCAGTATAAGTACATGTGGGGATTCCCCAGCAACCAGGCAACTTGCACTGTACTTATACTGGCTAAATCATTCAGCTGCGGCGATGAAAATGAAATCTCCGAGCACTAAAAAATACTCGGAGGACACCCGAGCGTGCTCGAGAAATCTCGAGTAAAGAGTATATTCGCTCATCACTAGTAGTGACCAAAAAATGGCATCACATAATGCCCAAATAATACAGCTATACAGTGCCCAAATAATACCATCACATACTGCCCAAATAATACCACTATACAGTGCACAAATACACCATCACACAGTCCACAAATAATACCATTATACAGTGCAAAAATAATACCATCACATAGTGCCCAAATAATACAGTTATACATTGCCCCCAAAATACTGTCACATAGTGCCCAAATAATACCATCACATAGTGCCCAAATGATAGTTATACAGTGCCAAAATAATACCATCACATAGTGCCCAAATAATAAAGTTATACATTGCCCAAAAAATACTGTCACGTAGTGCCCAAATAATACCATCACATAGTGCCCAAATAATACAGTTATACATTGCCTCCAAAATACTGTCACATAGTGCCCAAATAATACCATCACATAGTGCCCAAATGATAGTTATACAGTGCCAAAATAATACCATCACATAGTGCCCAAATAATACAGTTATACATTGCCCAAAAAATACTGTCACGTAGTGCCCAAATAATACCATCACATAGTGCCCAAATAATACAGTTATACATTGCCTCCAAAATACTGTCACATAGTGCCCAAATAATACCATCACATAGTGCCCAAATGATAGTTATACAGTGCCAAAATAATACCATCACATAGTGCCCAAATAATACAGTTATACATTGCCCAAAAAATACTGTCACGTAGTGCCCAAATAATACCATCCCATAGTGCCCAAATAATACACTTATACAGTGCCCAAATAATACCATCACACAGTGCCCAAATAATAAAGTTATACAGCGCCCATATAATATTGTCACATAGTGCCCAAATAATACTGTCACATAGTGCCCAAATAATACTGTCACATACTGCCAAAATAATACCATCGCATAGTGCTCAAACAATACTGAAACATAATTCCCAAGTAATACTGCTATACAGTGCCCAAATAATAGTTATACAGTGCCCAAATAACACTGTCACATAGTGCCCAAATAAAACAGTTATACAGTGCCTATACAATACTGTGACATAGTGCCCAAATAATATCGTCACATTGTGCCCAAATAATACAGCTATACAGTGGCCAAATAATATCGTCACATTGTGCTCAAATAATACAGTTACACAGTGCCTTAATAATACCGTCACATAGTGCCCAAATAATACAGTGCCAAAATAATTCCATCACATAGTGCCCAAATAATACCATCAAATGCTGCCTAAATAATACCATCACATGGTGCCCAAATAATACAGTTATTCAGTGCCCAAAATAATAAAGTTCCCAAACAATACAGTCACATTGTGCCCAAATAATACTGTGACATAGTGGCCAAATAATACAGTTATACGATGCCCAAATAATACCATCACCTAGTGCCTAAATATTACAGCTATACAGTGCCCAAATAATACTGTCATATAGTGCCCCATCAATACCGTCACATACTGCCCAAATAATACAGTTATACAGAGCCCAAATAATACCATCACATAGTGCTGAAATAACACAATCACATAATACCCAAATAACACAGTTATACATTGCCAAATAATATCATCACATAGTGCTGAAATAGTACAGTTATACTGTGCCAAAATAATACTGTCACATAGTGCCCAAAGAAAAGTTATAAAGTGCCAAAATAATACCGTTACACAGTGCCCACATAATACCATGATATAGTGTCCAAATAATACCGTTATACAGTGCCGAAATAATACCGTCACATAGTACTCAAATAATCCAGTGCCCAAATAATACCATCAAATAGTGCCCAATTAATACAGTTATACTGTATATAAATAATACAGTTATACATTGCTCAAATAACACCGTCACATAGTGCCCAAACAATTCAATTGCACAGTGCCCAAATAAAACAGTTATACGGTGCTCAAATAATACCGTCACATAGTGCTCCAATAATGCAGTGCCAAAATTATACCGGCATATAGTGACTAGTGATGAGCGAATATACTCTTTACTCGAGATTTCTCGAGCACGCTCGGGTGTCCTCCGAGTATTTTTTAGTGCTCGGAGATTTAATTTTCATCGCCGCAGCTGAATGATTTAGCCAGTATAAGTACATGTGGGGATTCCCCAGCAACCAGGCAACTTGCACTGTACTTATACTGGCTAAATCATTCAGCTGCGGCGATGAAAATGAAATCTCCGAGCACTAAAAAATACTCGGAGGACACCCGAGCGTGCTCGAGAAATCTCGAGTAAAGAGTATATTCGCTCATCACTAGTAGTGACCAAAAAATGGCATCACATAATGCCCAAATAATACAGCTATACAGTGCCCAAATAATACCATCACATACTGCCCAAATAATACCACTATACAGTGCACAAATACACCATCACACAGTCCACAAATAATACCATTATACAGTGCAAAAATAATACCATCACATAGTGCCCAAATAATACAGTTATACATTGCCCCCAAAATACTGTCACATAGTGCCCAAATAATACCATCACATAGTGCCCAAATGATAGTTATACAGTGCCAAAATAATACCATCACATAGTGCCCAAATAATAAAGTTATACATTGCCCAAAAAATACTGTCACGTAGTGCCCAAATAATACCATCACATAGTGCCCAAATAATACAGTTATACATTGCCTCCAAAATACTGTCACATAGTGCCCAAATAATACCATCACATAGTGCCCAAATGATAGTTATACAGTGCCAAAATAATACCATCACATAGTGCCCAAATAATACAGTTATACATTGCCCAAAAAATACTGTCACGTAGTGCCCAAATAATACCATCACATAGTGCCCAAATAATACAGTTATACATTGCCTCCAAAATACTGTCACATAGTGCCCAAATAATACCATCACATAGTGCCCAAATGATAGTTATACAGTGCCAAAATAATACCATCACATAGTGCCCAAATAATACAGTTATACATTGCCCAAAAAATACTGTCACGTAGTGCCCAAATAATACCATCCCATAGTGCCCAAATAATACACTTATACAGTGCCCAAATAATACCATCACACAGTGCCCAAATAATAAAGTTATACAGCGCCCATATAATATTGTCACATAGTGCCCAAATAATACTGTCACATAGTGCCCAAATAATACTGTCACATACTGCCAAAATAATACCATCGCATAGTGCTCAAACAATACTGAAACATAATTCCCAAGTAATACTGCTATACAGTGCCCAAATAATAGTTATACAGTGCCCAAATAACACTGTCACATAGTGCCCAAATAAAACAGTTATACAGTGCCTATACAATACTGTGACATAGTGCCCAAATAATATCGTCACATTGTGCCCAAATAATACAGCTATACAGTGGCCAAATAATATCGTCACATTGTGCTCAAATAATACAGTTACACAGTGCCTTAATAATACCGTCACATAGTGCCCAAATAATACAGTGCCAAAATAATTCCATCACATAGTGCCCAAATAATACCATCAAATGCTGCCTAAATAATACCATCACATGGTGCCCAAATAATACAGTTATTCAGTGCCCAAAATAATAAAGTTCCCAAACAATACAGTCACATTGTGCCCAAATAATACTGTGACATAGTGGCCAAATAATACAGTTATACGATGCCCAAATAATACCATCACCTAGTGCCTAAATATTACAGCTATACAGTGCCCAAATAATACTGTCATATAGTGCCCCATCAATACCGTCACATACTGCCCAAATAATACAGTTATACAGAGCCCAAATAATACCATCACATAGTGCTGAAATAACACAATCACATAATACCCAAATAACACAGTTATACATTGCCAAATAATATCATCACATAGTGCTGAAATAGTACAGTTATACTGTGCCAAAATAATACTGTCACATAGTGCCCAAAGAAAAGTTATAAAGTGCCAAAATAATACCGTTACACAGTGCCCACATAATACCATGATATAGTGTCCAAATAATACCGTTATACAGTGCCGAAATAATACCGTCACATAGTACTCAAATAATCCAGTGCCCAAATAATACCATCAAATAGTGCCCAATTAATACAGTTATACTGTATATAAATAATACAGTTATACATTGCTCAAATAACACCGTCACATAGTGCCCAAACAATTCAATTGCACAGTGCCCAAATAAAACAGTTATACGGTGCTCAAATAATACCGTCACATAGTGCTCCAATAATGCAGTGCCAAAATTATACCGGCATATAGTGACTAGTGATGAGCGAATATACTCTTTACTCGAGATTTCTCGAGCACGCTCGGGTGTCCTCCGAGTATTTTTTAGTGCTCGGAGATTTAATTTTCATCGCCGCAGCTGAATGATTTAGCCAGTATAAGTACATGTGGGGATTCCCCAGCAACCAGGCAACTTGCACTGTACTTATACTGGCTAAATCATTCAGCTGCGGCGATGAAAATGAAATCTCCGAGCACTAAAAAATACTCGGAGGACACCCGAGCGTGCTCGAGAAATCTCGAGTAAAGAGTATATTCGCTCATCACTAGTAGTGACCAAAAAATGGCATCACATAATGCCCAAATAATACAGCTATACAGTGCCCAAATAATACCATCACATACTGCCCAAATAATACCACTATACAGTGCACAAATACACCATCACACAGTCCACAAATAATACCATTATACAGTGCAAAAATAATACCATCACATAGTGCCCAAATAATACAGTTATACATTGCCCCCAAAATACTGTCACATAGTGCCCAAATAATACCATCACATAGTGCCCAAATGATAGTTATACAGTGCCAAAATAATACCATCACATAGTGCCCAAATAATAAAGTTATACATTGCCCAAAAAATACTGTCACGTAGTGCCCAAATAATACCATCACATAGTGCCCAAATAATACAGTTATACATTGCCTCCAAAATACTGTCACATAGTGCCCAAATAATACCATCACATAGTGCCCAAATGATAGTTATACAGTGCCAAAATAATACCATCACATAGTGCCCAAATAATACAGTTATACATTGCCCAAAAAATACTGTCACGTAGTGCCCAAATAATACCATCACATAGTGCCCAAATCATACAGTTATACAATGCCCAAATAATACTGTCATGCAGTGTCCATATAATACGTCACACAGTGCCCAAATAATACAGTTATACAGTGCCCACATAATACCATAACACAGTGCCCAAATAATACAGTTATACAGTACCCAAATAATACCATCATATAGTGCCTAAATAACCCAGTGACCATTTAATACAGCTATAGAGTACCCAAATAATACCATTACATAGTGCCCAAATAATACCGTCACATAGTGCCCAAATAATACAGTTATACAGTGCTCAAATAATACTGTCACATAATGCCCAAATAATACAGTTATAGTGTCCAAATAATACCGCACATAGTGCCCAAATAATATTGTCACATAGTGTCAAAATAATAATGTCACATAGTGCGCAAATAATGCCGCTATACAGTGCCCAAATAATACCAGCACATAGTGCCATAATTTTAATGTCACATAGTGCCCAAATAATGCTAATATACAGTGCCCAAATAACACCGCCACATAGTGCCCAAATAATACCATTATAGTGCCAAAATAATACCGTCACATAGTGCCAAAATAATACAGTTATACATCGCCCAAATAATACTGTCACAAAGTGCCCAAATAATACATCACATAGTGCCCAATTAATAGTTATACAGCGCCAAAATAATATCATCAGATAATGCCCAAATGATACAGCTATACAGTGCCAAAATAATCCTGTCGCATAGTGCCCAAATAATACAGTTATACATTACCCAAATATTACCATCACATAGTGCCCAAATAATACAGTTATACAATGCCCAAATAATACTGTCATATAGTGCCCAAATAATTTTGTCACATAGAGCCCAAATAATACCATCACACAGGGCCCAAATAATTCAGTTACACAGTGCCCACATAATACCATAACATAGTGCCCAAATAATACAGTTATACAGTACCCAAATAATACCATCATATAGTGCCTAAATAACCCAGTGACCATTTAATACAGCTATAGAGTACCCAAATAATACCATTACATAGTGCCCAAATAATACCGTCACATAGTGCCCAAATAATACAGTTATACAGTGCTCAAATAATACTGTCACATAATGCCCAAATAATACAATTATAGTGTCCAAATAATACAGCTATACAGTGCCCTAATAATACCATCACCTTGTGGCCAAATATTACAGCTATACAGTGCCCTAATAATACCATCACCTTGTGCCCAAATAATACAGCTATACAGTGGCCAAATAATACCATCATATAGTGCCCTAATAATACAAACATGGGCATCCTGTTAGGGTATTATACTGTGTTGGGGCAATGTTGGGCATCAGCACTGGTGTACTGGGGACTCGCTGTGGGGTGCCATCCTCTGTGAATGTGAGTGGGGACAGTTTTGGGAGCATCATACTCTATAAGTGCCATGATAGTGACATTGTGTGTGAAACAATGGGGATCACTAGACGCGTAAAAATTAGAAGAGAACGCCTACTCCTGTGATTCCATCTGCCATAGAAGTGGATGTCTCCACCTGTGCGTGCATCCTCCACAGAAGAGAACGCCTACTCCTGTGATTCCATCTGCCATAGAAGTGGATGTCTCCACCTGTGCTTGCATCCTCCACAGAAGAGAACGCCTACTCCTGTGATTCCATCTGCCATAGAAGTGGATGTCTCCACCTGTGCGTGCATCCTACACAGAAGAGAACGCCTACTCCTGTGATTCCATCTGCCATAGAAGTGGATGCCTCCACCTGTGATTGCATCCTCCACAGAAGAGAACGCCTACTCCTGTGATTCCATCTGCCAGAGAAGTGGATGTCTCCACCTGTGCGTGCATCCTACACAGAAGAGAACGCCTACTCCTGTGATTCCATCTGCCATAGAAGTGGATGTCTCCACCTGTGCGTGCATCCTACACAGAAGAGAACGCCTACTCCTGTGATTCCATCTGCCATAGAAGTGGATGCCTCCACCTGTGATTGCATCCTCCACAGAAGAGAACGCCTACTCCTGTGATTCCATCTGCCATAGAGGTGGATGTCTCCACCTGTGCTTGCCTCCTCCACAGAAGAGAACACCTACTCCTGTGATTCCATCTGCCATAGAAGTGGATGTCTCCACCTGTGCTTGCATCCTCCACAGAAGAGAACGCCTACTCCTGTGATTCCATCTGCCATAGAAGTGGATGTCTCCACCTGTGCGTGCATCCTACACAGAAGAGAACGCCTACTCCTGTGATTCCATCTGCCATAGAAGTGGATGCCTCCACCTGTGATTGCATCCTCCACAGAAGAGAACGCCTACTCCTGTGATTCCATCTGCCATAGAAGTGGATGTCTCCACCTGTGCGTGCATCCTACACAGAAGAGAACGCCTACTCCTGTGATTCCATCTGCCATAGAAGTGGATGCCTCCACCTGTGATTGCATCCTCCACAGAAGAGAACGCCTACTCCTGTGATTCCATCTGCCATAGAGGTGGATGTCTCCACCTGTGCTTGCCTCCTCCACAGAAGAGAACACCTACTCCTGTGATTCCATCTGCCATAGAAGTGGATGTCTCCACCTGTGCTTGCATCCTCCACAGAAGAGAACGCCTACTCCTGTGATTCCATCTGCCATAGAAGTGGATGTCTCCACCTGTGCTTGCATCCTCCACAGAAGAGAACGCCTACTCCTGTGATTCCATCTGCCATAGAAGTGGATGTCTCCACCTGTGCTTGCATCCTCCACAGAAGAGAACGCCTACTCCTGTGATTCCATCTGCCATAGAAGTGGATGTCTCCACCTGTGCGTGCATCCTCCACAGAAGAGAACGCCTACTCCTGTGATTCCATCTGCCATAGAAGTGGATGTCTCCACCTGTGCTTGCATCCTCCACAGAAGAGAACGCCTACTCCTGTGATTCCATCTGCCATAGAAGTGGATGTCTCCACCTGTGCGTGCATCCTACACAGAAGAGAACGCCTACTCCTGTGATTCCATCTGCCATAGAAGTGGATGCCTCCACCTGTGATTGCATCCTCCACAGAAGAGAACGCCTACTCCTGTGATTCCATCTGCCAGAGAAGTGGATGTCTCCACCTGTGCGTGCATCCTACACAGAAGAGAACGCCTACTCCTGTGATTCCATCTGCCATAGAAGTGGATGTCTCCACCTGTGCGTGCATCCTACACAGAAGAGAACGCCTACTCCTGTGATTCCATCTGCCATAGAGGTGGATGTCTCCACCTGTGCTTGCATCCTCCACAGAAGAGAACACCTACTCCTGTGATTCCATCTGCCATAGAAGTGGATGTCTCCACCTGTGCTTGCATCCTCCACAGAAGAGAACGCCTACTCCTGTGATTCCATCTGCCATAGAAGTGGATGTCTCCACCTGTGCTTGCATCCTCCACAGAAGAGAACGCCTACTCCTGTGATTCTATCTGCCATAGAGGTGGATGTCTCCACCTGTGATTGCATCCTCCACAGAAGAGAACGCCTACTCCTGTGATTCTATCTGCCATAGAAGTGGATGTCTCCACCTGTGCTTGCATCCTCCACAGAAGAGAACGCCTACTCCTGTGATTCCATCTGCCATAGAAGTGGATGTCTCCACCTGTGCTTGCATCCTCCACAGAAGAGAACGCCTACTCCTGTGATTCCATCTGCCATAGAAGTGGATGTCTCCACCTGTGCTTGCATCCTCCACAGAAGAGAACGCCTACTCCTGTGATTCCATCTGCCATAGAGGTGGATGTCTCCTACTGTGCTTGCATCCTCCACAGAAGAGAACGCCTACTCCTGTGATTCCATCTGCCATAGAAGTGGATGTCTCCACCTGTGCTTGCATCCTCCACAGAAGAGAACGCCTACTCCTGTGATTCCATCTGCCATAGAGATGGATGTCTCCACCTGTGCTTGCATCCTCCACAGAAGAGAACGCCTACTCCTGTGATTCCATCTGCCATAGAAGTGGATGTCTCCACCTGTGCGTGCATCCTCCACAGAAGAGAACGCCTACTCCTGTGATTCCATCTGCCATAGAGGTGGATGTCTCCACCTGTGCGTGCATCCTCCACAGAAGAGAACGCCTACTCCTGTGATTCCATCTGCCATAGAAGTGGATGTCTCCACCTGTGATTGCATCCTCCACAGAAGAGAACGCCTACTCCTGTGATTCCATCTGCCATAGAGGTGGATGTCTCCACCTGTGCTTGCATCCTCCACAGAAGAGAACGCCTACTCCTGTGATTCTATCTGCCATAGAGGTGGATGTCTCCACCTGTGATTGCATCCTCCACAGAAGAGAACGCCTACTCCTGTGATTCCATCTGCCATAGAGGTGGATGTCTCCACCTGTGCTTGCATCCTCCACAGAAGAGAACGCCTACTCCTGTGATTCCATCTGCCATAGAGGTGGATGTCTCCACCTGTGCGTGCATCCTCCACAGAAGAGAACGCCTACTCCTGTGATTCCATCTGCCATAGAAGTGGATGTCTCCACCTGTGCGTGCATCCTACACAGAAGAGAACGCCTACTCCTGTGATTCCATCTGCCATAGAGGTGGATGTCTCCACCTGTGCTTGCATCCTCCACAGAAGAGAACGCCTACTCCTGTGATTCCATCTGCCATAGAAGTGGATGTCTCCACCTGTGCTTGCATCCTCCACAGAAGAGAACGCCTACTCCTGTGATTCCATCTGCCATAGAAGTGGATGTCTCCACCTGTGCTTGCATCCTCCACAGAAGAGAACGCCTACTCCTGTGATTCCATCTGCCATAGAAGTGGATGTCTCCACCTGTGCTTGCATCCTCCACAGAAGAGAACGCCTACTCCTGTGATTCCATCTGCCATAGAAGTGGATGTCTCCACCTGTGCTTGCATCCTCCACAGAAGAGAACGCCTACTCCTGTGATTCCATCTGCCATAGAGGTGGATGTCTCCTACTGTGCTTGCATCCTCCACAGAAGAGAACGCCTACTCCTGTGATTCCATCTGCCATAGAAGTGGATGTCTCCACCTGTGCGTGCATCCTCCACAGAAGAGAACGCCTACTCCTTTGATTCCATCTGCCATAGAGGTGGATGTCTCCACCTGTGCTTGCATCCTCCACAGAAGAGAACGCCTACTCCTGTGATTCTATCTGCCATAGAGGTGGATGTCTCCTACTGTGCGTGCATCCTCCACAGAAGAGAACGCCTACTCCTGTGATTCCATCTGCCATAGAAGTGGATGTCTCCACCTGTGCGTGCATCCTACACAGAAGAGAACGCCTACTCCTGTGATTCCATCTGCCAGAGAAGTGGATGTCTCCACCTGTGCTTGCCTCCTCCACAGAAGAGAACACCTACTCCTGTGATTCCATCTGCCATAGAAGTGGATGTCTCCACCTGTGCGTGCATCCTCCACAGAAGAGAACGCCTACTCCTGTGATTCCATCTGCCATAGAAGTGGATGTCTCCACCTGTGCTTGCATCCTCCACAGAAGAGAACGCCTACTCCTGTGATTCCATCTGCCATAGAAGTGGATGTCTCCACCTGTGATTGCATCCTCCACAGAAGAGAACGCCTACTCCTGTGATTCCATCTGCCATAGAGGTGGATGTCTCCACCTGTGCTTGCATCCTCCACAGAAGAGAACGCCTACTCCTGTGATTCTATCTGCCATAGAGGTGGATGTCTCCACCTGTGATTGCATCCTCCACAGAAGAGAACGCCTACTCCTGTGATTCCATCTGCCATAGAAGTGGATGTCTCCACCTGTGCGTGCATCCTCCACAGAAGAGAACACCTACTCCTGTGATTCCATCTGCCATAGAAGTGGATGTCTCCACCTGTGCTTGCATCCTCCACAGAAGAGAACGCCTACTCCTGTGATTCCATCTGCCATAGAAGTGGATGTCTCCACCTGTGCGTGCATCCTCCACAGAAGAGAACACCTACTCCTGTGATTCCATCTGCCATAGAAGTGGATGTCTCCACCTGTGCTTGCATCCTCAACAGAAGAGAACGCCTACTCCTGTGATTCCATCTGCCATAGAGGTGGATGTCTCCACCTGTGCTTGCATCCTCCACAGAAGAGAACGCCTACTCCTGTGATTCTATCTGCCATAGAGGTGGATGTCTCCACCTGTGCTTGCATCCTCCACAGAAGAGAACGCCTACTCCTGTGATTCTATCTGCCATAGAAGTGGATGTCTCCACCTGTGCTTGCATCCTCCACAGAAGAGAACACCTACTCCTGTGATTCCATCTGCCATAGAGGTGGATGTCTCCTACTGTGCTTGCATCCTCCACAGAAGAGAACGCCTACTCCTGTGATTCTATCTGCCATAGAGGTGGATGTCTCCACCTGTGCTTGCATCCTCCACAGAAGAGAACGCCTACTCCTGTGATTCCATCTGCCATAGAAGTGGATGTCTCCTACTGTGCTTGCATCCTCCACAGAAGAGAACGCCTACTCCTGTGATTCCATCTGCCATAGAAGTGGATGTCTCCACCTGTGCTTGCATCCTCCACAGAAGAGAATGCCTACTCCTGTGATTCCATCTGCCATAGAAGTGGATGTCTCCACCTGTGCGTGCATCCTCCACAGAAGAGAACACCTACTCCTGTGATTCCATCTGCCATAGAAGTGGATGTCTCCACCTGTGCGTGCATCCTCCACAGAAGAGAACGCCTACTCCTGTGATTCCATCTGCCATAGAAGTGGATGTCTCCACCTGTGATTGCATCCTCCACAGAAGAGAACGCCTACTCCTGTGATTCCATCTGCCATAGAAGTGGATGTCTCCACCTGTGCGTGCATCCTCCACAGAAGAGAACGCCTACTCCTGTGATTCCATCTGCCATAGAAGTGGATGTCTCCACCTGTGATTGCATCCTCCACAGAAGAGAACGCCTACTCCTGTGATTCCATCTGCCATAGAAGTGGATGTCTCCACCTGTGCGTGCATCCTACACAGAAGAGAACACCTACTCCTGTGATTCCATCTGCCATAGAGGTGGATGTCTCCACCTGTGCTTGCATCCTCCACAGAAGAGAACACCTACTCCTGTGATTCCATCTGCCATAGAAATGGATGTCTCCACCTGTGCGTGCATCCTACACAGAAGAGAACACCTACTCCTGTGATTCCATCTGCCATAGAGGTGGATGTCTCCTACTGTGCTTGCATCCTCCACAGAAGAGAACGCCTACTCCTGTGATTCTATCTGCCATAGAGGTGGATGTCTCCACCTGTGCTTGCATCCTCCACAGAAGAGAACGCCTACTCCTGTGATTCCATCTGCCATAGAAGTGGATGTCTCCTACTGTGCTTGCATCCTCCACAGAAGAGAACGCCTACTCCTGTGATTCCATCTGCCATAGAAGTGGATGTCTCCACCTGTGCTTGCATCCTCCACAGAAGAGAATGCCTACTCCTGTGATTCCATCTGCCATAGAAGTGGATGTCTCCACCTGTGCGTGCATCCTCCACAGAAGAGAACACCTACTCCTGTGATTCCATCTGCCATAGAAGTGGATGTCTCCACCTGTGCGTGCATCCTCCACAGAAGAGAACGCCTACTCCTGTGATTCTATCTGCCATAGAAGTGGATGTCTCCACCTGTGCTTGCATCCTCCACAGAAGAGAACGCCTACTCCTGTGATTCCATCTGCCATAGAAGTGGATGTCTCCACCTGTGCGTGCATCCTCCACAGAAGAGAACGCCTACTCCTGTGATTCCATCTGCCATAGAAGTGGATGTCTCCACCTGTGCTTGCATCCTCCACAGAAGAGAACGCCTACTCCTGTGATTCCATCTGCCATAGAAGTGGATGTCTCCACCTGTGCGTGCATCCTCCACAGAAGAGAACGCCTACTCCTGTGATTCCATCTGCCATAGAAGTGGATGTCTCCACCTGTGCTTGCATCCTCCACAGAAGAGAACGCCTACTCCTGTGATTCCATCTGCCATAGAAGTGGATGTCTCCTACTGTGCTTGCATCCTCCACAGAAGAGAACACCTACTCCTGTGATTCCATCTGCCATAGAAGTGGATGTCTCCACCTGTGCGTGCATCCTCCACAGAAGAGAACACCTACTCCTGTGATTCCATCTGCCATAGAAGTGGATGTCTCCTACTGTGCTTGCATCCTCCACAGAAGAGAACGCCTACTCCTGTGATTCCATCTGCCATAGAGGTGGATGTCTCCACCTGTGTTTGCATCCTCAACAGAAGAGAACGCCTACTCCTGTGATTCCATCTGCCATAGAGGTGGATGTCTCCACCTGTGCTTGCATCCTCCACAGAAGAGAACGCCTACTCCTGTGATTCTATCTGCCATAGAGGTGGATGTCTCCTACTGTGCTTGCATCCTCAACAGAAGAGAACGCCTACTCCTGTGATTCCATCTGCCATAGAAGTGGATGTCTCCTACTGTGCTTGCATCCTCCACAGAAGAGAACACCTACTCCTGTGATTCTATCTGCCATAGAGGTGGATGTCTCCACCTGTGATTGCATCCTCCACAGAAGAGAACGCCTACTCCTGTGATTCTATCTGCCATAGAAGTGGATGTCTCCACCTGTGCTTGCATCCTCCACAGAAGAGAACGCCTACTCCTGTGATTCCATCTGCCATAGAGGTGGATGTCTCCTACTGTGCTTGCATCCTCCACAGAAGAGAACGCCTACTCCTGTGATTCAATCTGCCATAGAAGTGGATGTCTCCACCTGTGATTGCATCCTCCACAGAAGAGAACGCCTACTCCTGTGATTCCATCTGCCATAGAGGTGGATGCCTCCACCTGTGCTTGCATCCTCCACAGAAGAGAACACCTACTCCTGTGATTCCATCTGCCATAGAAGTGGATGTCTCCACCTGTGCGTGCATCCTCCACAGAAGAGAACGCCTACTCCTGTGATTCCATCTGCCATAGAAGTGGATGTCTCCACCTGTGCTTGCATCCTCCACAGAAGAGAACGCCTACTCCTGTGATTCCATCTGCCATAGAAGTGGATGTCTCCACCTGTGCGTGCATCCTCCACAGAAGAGAACGCCTACTCCTGTGATTCCATCTGCCATAGAAGTGGATGTCTCCACCTGTGCTTGCATCCTCCACAGAAGAGAACGCCTACTCCTGTGATTCCATCTGCCATAGAAGTGGATGTCTCCTACTGTGCTTGCATCCTCCACAGAAGAGAACACCTACTCCTGTGATTCCATCTGCCATAGAAGTGGATGTCTCCACCTGTGCGTGCATCCTCCACAGAAGAGAACACCTACTCCTGTGATTCCATCTGCCATAGAAGTGGATGTCTCCTACTGTGCTTGCATCCTCCACAGAAGAGAACGCCTACTCCTGTGATTCCATCTGCCATAGAGGTGGATGTCTCCACCTGTGCTTGCATCCTCCACAGAAGAGAACGCCTACTCCTGTGATTCCATCTGCCATAGAGGTGGATGTCTCCACCTGTGTTTGCATCCTCAACAGAAGAGAACGCCTACTCCTGTGATTCCATCTGCCATAGAGGTGGATGTCTCCACCTGTGCTTGCATCCTCCACAGAAGAGAACGCCTACTCCTGTGATTCTATCTGCCATAGAGGTGGATGTCTCCTACTGTGCTTGCATCCTCAACAGAAGAGAACGCCTACTCCTGTGATTCCATC
Organism: Ranitomeya imitator; assembly: GCF_032444005.1. NCBI lineage: Eukaryota > Metazoa > Chordata > Amphibia > Anura > Dendrobatidae > Ranitomeya > Ranitomeya imitator. The sequence goes on from NC_091282.1 coordinate 19,204,770, forward strand.
TGCCATAGAAGTGGATGTCTCCTACTGTGCTTGCATCCTCCACAGAAGAGAACACCTACTCCTGTGATTCTATCTGCCATAGAGGTGGATGTCTCCACCTGTGATTGCATCCTCCACAGAAGAGAACGCCTACTCCTGTGATTCTATCTGCCATAGAAGTGGATGTCTCCACCTGTGCTTGCATCCTCCACAGAAGAGAACGCCTACTCCTGTGATTCCATCTGCCATAGAGGTGGATGTCTCCTACTGTGCTTGCATCCTCCACAGAAGAGAACGCCTACTCCTGTGATTCAATCTGCCATAGAAGTGGATGTCTCCACCTGTGATTGCATCCTCCACAGAAGAGAACGCCTACTCCTGTGATTCCATCTGCCATAGAGGTGGATGCCTCCACCTGTGCTTGCATCCTCCACAGAAGAGAACGCCTACTCCTGTGATTCCATCTGCCATAGAAGTGGATGTCTCCTACTGTGCTTGCATCCTCCACAGAAGAGAACGCCTACTCCTGTGATTCCATCTGCCATAGAAGTGGATGTCTCCTACTGTGCTTGCATCCTCCACAGAAGAGAACGCCTACTCCTGTGATTCCATCTGCCATAGAAGTGGATGTCTCCACCTGTGCGTGCATCCTCAACAGAAGAGAACGCCTACTCCTGTGATTCCATCTGCCATAGAAGTGGATGTCTCCACCTGTGCTTGCATCCTCCACAGAAGAGAACACCTACTCCTGTGATTCCATCTGCCATAGAAGTGGATGTCTCCACCTGTGCGTGCATCCTCCACAGAAGAGAACGCCTACTCCTGTGATTCCATCTGCCATAGAGGTGGATGTCTCCACCTGTGCTTGCATCCTCAACAGAAGAGAACGCCTACTCCTGTGATTCCATCTGCCATAGAAGTGGATGTCTCCACCTGTGCTTGCATCCTCCACAGAAGAGAACACCTACTCCTGTGATTCCATCTGCCATAGAGGTGGATGCCTCCACCTGTGCTTGCATCCTCCACAGAAGAGAACGCCTACTCCTGTGATTCCATCTGCCATAGAAGTGGATGTCTCCTACTGTGCTTGCATCCTCCACAGAAGAGAACGCCTACTCCTGTGATTCCATCTGCCATAGAGGTGGATGTCTCCACCTGTGCTTGCATCCTCCACAAAAGAGAACGCCTACTCCTGTGATTCCATCTGCCATAGAAGTGGATGTCTCCACCTGTGCGTGCATCCTCCACAGAAGAGAACGCCTACTCCTGTGATTCCATCTGCCATAGAAGTGGATGTCTCCACCTGTGCGTGCATCCTCCACAGAAGAGAACGCCTACTCCTGTGATTCTATCTGCCATAGAAGTGGATGTCTCCACCTGTGCTTGCATCCTCCACAGAAGAGAACGCCTACTCCTGTGATTCCATCTGCCATAGAAGTGGATGTCTCCACCTGTGCTTGCATCCTCCACAGAAGAGAACGCCTACTCCTGTGATTCCATCTGCCATAGAAGTGGATGTCTCCACTTGTGCTTGCATCCTCCACAGAAGAGAACGCCTACTCCTGTGATTCCATCTGCCATAGAGGTGGATGTCTCCACCTGTGCTTGCATCCTCCACAGAAGAGAACGCCTACTCCTGTGATTCCATCTGCCATAGAAGTGGATGTCTCCACCTGTGCTTGCATCCTCCACAGAAAAGAACGCCTACTCCTGTGATTCCATCTGCCATAGAAGTGGATGTCTCCTACTGTGCTTGCATCCTCCACAGAAGAGAACGCCTACTCCTGTGATTCCATCTGCCATAGAAGTGGATGTCTCCTACTGTGCTTGCATCCTCCACAGAAAAGAACGCCTACTCCTGTGATTCCATCTGCCATAGAAGTGGATGTCTCCTACTGTGCTTGCATCCTCCACAGAAGAGAACGCCTACTCCTGTGATTCCATCTGCCATAGAAGTGGATGTCTCCTACTGTGCTTGCATCCTCCACAGAAGAGAACGCCTACTCCTGTGATTCCATCTGCCATAGAAGTGGATGTCTCCACCTGTGCGTGCATCCTCCACAGAAGAGAACACCTACTCCTGTGATTCCATCTGCCATAGAAGTGGATGTCTCCACCTGTGCTTGCATCCTCCACAGAAGAGAACGCCTACTCCTGTGATTCCATCTGCCATAGAGGTGGATGTCTCCACCTGTGCTTGCATCCTACACAGAAGAGAACGCCTACTCCTGTGATTCCATCTGCCATAGAGGTGGATGTCTCCACCTGTGCTTGCATCCTCCACAGAAGAGAACGCCTACTCCTGTGATTCCATCTGCCATAGAAGTGGATGTCTCCACCTGTGCTTGCATCCTCCACAGAAGAGAACGCCTACTCCTGTGATTCCATCTGCCATAGAAGTGGATGTCTCCACCTGTGCGTGCATCCTCCACAGAAGAGAACGTCTACTCCTGTGATTCTATCTGCCATAGAAGTGGATGTCTCCACCTGTGATTGCATCCTCCACAGAAGAGAACACCTACTCCTGTGATTCCATCTGCCATAGAAGTGGATGTCTCCACCTGTGCGTGCATCCTCCACAGAAGAGAACACCTACTCCTGTGATTCCATCTGCCATAGAGGTGGATGTCTCCACCTGTGCTTGCATCCTCCACAGAAGAGAACGCCTACTCCTGTGATTCTATCTGCCATAGAGGTGGATGTCTCCACCTGTGATTGCATCCTCCACAGAAGAGAACGCCTACTCCTGTGATTCCATCTGCCATAGAAGTGGATGTCTCCTACTGTGATTGCATCCTCCACAGAAGAGAACACCTACTCCTGTGATTCCATCTGCCATAGAGGTGGATGTCTCCTACTGTGCTTGCATCCTCCACAGAAGAGAACACCTACTCCTGTGATTCCATCTGCCATAGAGGTGGATGTCTCCTACTGTGCTTGCATCCTCCACAGAAGAGAACACCTACTCCTGTGATTCTATCTGCCATAGAAGTGGATGTCTCCACCTGTGATTGCATCCTACACAGAAGAGAACGTCTACTCCTGTGATTCTATCTGCCATAGAGGTGGATGTCTCCACCTGTGCTTGCATCCTCCACAGAAGAGAACACCTACTCCTGTGATTCCATCTGCCATAGAGGTGGATGTCTCCACCTGTGCTTGCATCCTCCACAGAAGAGAACACCTACTCCTGTGATTCCATCTGCCATAGAAGTGGATGTCTCCTACTGTGATTGCATCCTCCACAGAAGAGAACGCCTACTCCTGCGATTCTATCTGCCATAGAGGTGGATGTCTCCTACTGTGCTTGCATCCTCCACAGAAGAGAACGCCTACTCCTGTGATTCCATCTGCCATAGAAGTGGATGTCTCCTACTGTGATTGCATCCTCCACAGAAGAGAACACCTACTCCTGCGATTCTATCTGCCATAGAGGTGGATGTCTCCTACTGAGATTGCATCCTCCACAGAAGAGAACGCCTACTCCTGTGATTCCATCTGCCATAGAAGTGGATGTCTCCTACTGTGATTGCATCCTCCACAGAAGAGAACACCTACTCCTGCGATTCTATCTGCCATAGAGGTGGATGTCTCCACCTGTGATTGCATCCTCCACAGAAGAGAACGCCTACTCCTGTGATTCCATCTGCCATAGAGGTGGATGTCTCCACCTGTGCTTGCATCCTCCACAGAAGAGAACACCTACTCCTGTGATTCCATCTGCCATAGAGGTGGATGTCTCCACCTGTGCTTGCATCCTCCACAGAAGAGAACGCCTACTCCTGTGATTCCATCTGCCATAGAAGTGGATGTCTCCACCTGTGCTGGCATCCTCCACAGAAGAGAACGCCTACTCCTGTGATTCCATCTGCCATAGAGGTGGATGTCTCCACCTGTGCTTGCATCCTCCACAGAAGAGAACGCCTACTCCTGTGATTCCATCTGCCATAGAAGTGGATGTCTCCTACTGTGCTTGCATCCTCCACAGAAGAGAACGCCTACTCCTGTGATTCTATCTGCCATAGAAGTGGATGTCTCCACCTGTGCTTGCATCCTCCACAGAAGAGAACGCCTACTCCTGTGATTCTATCTGCCATAGAGGTGGATGTCTCCTACTGTGCTTGCATCCTCCACAGAAGAGAACGCCTACTCCTGTGATTCCATCTGCCATAGAAGTGGATGTCTCCTACTGTGCTTGCATCCTCCACAGAAGAGAACGCCTACTCCTGTGATTCCATCTGCCATAGAAGTGGATGTCTCCTACTGTGCTTGCATCCTCCACAGAAGAGAACGCCTACTCCTGTGATTCTATCTGCCATAGAAGTGGATGTCTCCACCTGTGCTTGCATCCTCCACAGAAGAGAACACCTACTCCTGTGATTCCATCTGCCATAGAAGTGGATGTCTCCACCTGTGCGTGCATCCTCAACAGAAGAGAACGCCTACTCCTGTGATTCCATCTGCCATAGAAGTGGATGTCTCCACCTGTGCTTGCATCCTCCACAGAAGAGAACGCCTACTCCTGTGATTCCATCTGCCATAGAGGTGGATGTCTCCTACTGTGCTTGCATCCTCAACAGAAGAGAACGCCTACTCCTGTGATTCTATCTGCCATAGAGGTGGATGTCTCCACCTGTGCGTGCATCCTCAACAGAAGAGAACGCCTACTCCTGTGATTCCATCTGCCATAGAAGTGGATGTCTCCACCTGTGCTTGCATCCTCCACAGAAGAGAACGCCTACTCCTGTGATTCCATCTGCCATAGAGGTGGATGTCTCCTACTGTGCTTGCATCCTCAACAGAAGAGAACGCCTACTCCTGTGATTCCATCTGCCATAGAAGTGGATGTCTCCACCTGTGCTTGCATCCTCCACAGAAGAGAACGCCTACTCCTGTGATTCTATCTGCCATAGAAGTGGATGTCTCCACCTGTGCTTGCATCCTCCACAGAAGAGAACGCCTACTCCTGTGATTCCATCTGCCATAGAGGTGGATGTCTCCTACTGTGCTTGCATCCTCCACAGAAGAGAACGCCTACTCCTGTGATTCCATCTGCCATAGAAGTGGATGTCTCCACCTGTGCTTGCATCCTCCACAGAAGAGAACGCCTACTCCTGTGATTCCATCTGCCATAGAGGTGGATGTCTCCTACTGTGCTTGCATCCTCCACAGAAGAGAACGCCTACTCCTGTGATTCCATCTGCCATAGAAGTGGATGTCTCCACCTGTGCTTGCATCCTCCACAGAAGAGAACGCCTACTCCTGTGATTCCATCTGCCATAGAAGTGGATGTCTCCACCTGTGCTTGCATCCTCCACAGAAGAGAACGCCTACTCCTGTGATTCCATCTGCCATAGAGGTGGATGTCTCCACCTGTGCGTGCATCCTCCACAGAAGAGAACGCCTACTCCTGTGATTCCATCTGCCATAGAAGTGGATGTCTCCACCTGTGCTTGCATCCTCCACAGAAGAGAACGCCTACTCCTGTGATTCCATCTGCCATAGAAGTGGATGTCTCCACCTGTGCTTGCATCCTCCACAGAAGAGAACACCTACTCCTGTGATTCCATCTGCCATAGAGGTGGATGTCTCCACCTGTGATTGCATCCTCCACAGAAGAGAACGACTACTCCTGTGATTCCATCTGCCATAGAAGTGGATGTCTCCACTTGTGCTTGCATCCTCCACAGAAGAGAACGCCTACTCCTGTGATTCCATCTGCCATAGAGGTGGATGTCTCCACCTGTGTTTGCATCCTCAACAGAAGAGAACGCCTACTCCTGTGATTCCATCTGCCATAGAAGTGGATGTCTCCACCTGTGCTTGCATCCTCCACAGAAGAGAACACCTACTCCTGTGATTCCATCTGCCATAGAAGTGGATGTCTCCACCTGTGATTGCATCCTCCACAGAAGAGAACGCCTACTCCTGTGATTCCATCTGCCATAGAAGTGGATGTCTCCACCTGTGATTGCATCCTCCACAGAAGAGAACGCCTACTCCTGTGATTCCATCTGCCATAGAAGTGGATGTCTCCACCTGTGCTTGCATCCTCCACAGAAGAGAACGCCTACTCCTGTGATTCCATCTGCCATAGAGGTGGATGTCTCCACCTGTGCTTGCATCCTCCACAGAAGAGAACGCCTACTCCTGTGATTCCATCTGCCATAGAGGTGGATGTCTCCACCTGTGATTGCATCCTCCACAGAAGAGAACGCCTACTCCTGTGATTCCATCTGCCATAGAAGTGGATGTCTCCACCTGTGATTGCATCCTCCACAGAAGAGAACGCCTACTCCTGTGATTCCATCTGCCATAGAAGTGGATGTCTCCACCTGTGCGTGCATCCTCCACAGAAGAGAACACCTACTCCTGTGATTCCATCTGCCATAGAGGTGGATGTCTCCACCTGTGCTTGCATCCTCCACAGAAGAGAACGCCTACTCCTGTGATTCCATCTGCCATAGAAGTGGATGTCTCCACCTGTGCGTGCATCCTCCACAGAAGAGAACACCTACTCCTGTGATTCCATCTGCCATAGAGGTGGATGTCTCCACCTGTGCTTGCATCCTCCACAGAAGAGAACGCCTGCTCCTGTGATTCCATCTGCCATAGAAGTGGATGTCTCCTACTGTGCTTGCATCCTCCACAGAAGAGAACGCCTACTCCTGTGATTCCATCTGCCATAGAGGTGGATGTCTCCACCTGTGCTTGCATCCTCCACAGAAGAGAACGCCTACTCCTGTGATTCCATCTGCCATAGAAGTGGATGTCTCCACCTGTGCTTGCATCCTCCACAGAAGAGAACGCCTACTCCTGTGATTCCATCTGCCATAGAGGTGGATGTCTCCTACTGTGCGTGCATCCTCCACAGAAGAGAACGCCTACTCCTGTGATTCCATCTGCCATAGAGGTGGATGTCTCCTACTGTGCGTGCATCCTCCACAGAAGAGAACGCCTACTCCTGTGATTCCATCTGCCATAGAGGTGGATGTCTCCACCTGTGCTTGCATCCTCCACAGAAGAGAACGCCTGCTCCTGTGATTCTATCTGCCATAGAAGTGGATGTCTCCACCTGTGCGTGCATCCTCCACAGAAGAGAACGCCTACTCCTGTGATTCCATCTGCCATAGAGGTGGATGTCTCCACCTGTGCGTGCATCCTCCACAGAAGAGAACACCTACTCCTGTGATTCCATCTGCCATAGAGGTGGATGTCTCCACCTGTGATTGCATCCTCCACAGAAGAGAACGCCTACTCCTGTGATTCCATCTGCCATAGAGGTGGATGTCTCCACCTGTGCGTGCATCCTCCACAGAAGAGAACACCTACTCCTGTGATTCCATCTGCCATAGAGGTGGATGTCTCCACTTGTGCTTGCATCCTCCACAGAAGAGAACGCCTACTCCTGTGATTCCATCTGCCATAGAAGTGGATGTCTCCACCTGTGCTTGCATCCTCCACAGAAGAGAACGCCTACTCCTGTGATTCCATCTGCCATAGAAGTGGATGTCTCCACCTGTGATTGCATCCTCCACAGAAGAGAACGCCTACTCCTGTGATTCCATCTGCCATAGAAGTGGATGTCTCCACCTGTGATTGCATCCTCCACAGAAGAGAACGCCTACTCCTGTGATTCCATCTGCCATAGAAGTGGATGTCTCCACCTGTGATTGCATCCTCCACAGAAGAGAACGCCTACTCCTGTGATTCCATCTGCCATAGAAGTGGATGTCTCCACCTGTGCGTGCATCCTCCACAGAAGAGAACACCTACTCCTGTGATTCCATCTGCCATAGAGGTGGATGTCTCCACCTGTGCTTGCATCCTCCACAGAAGAGAACGCCTACTCCTGTGATTCCATCTGCCATAGAAGTGGATGCCTCCACCTGTGCTTGCATCCTCCACAGAAGAGAACACCTACTCCTGTGATTCCATCTGCCATAGAGGTGGATGTCTCCACCTGTGCGTGCATCCTCAACAGAAGAGAACGCCTACTCCTGTGATTCCATCTGCCATAGAGGTGGATGTCTCCACTTGTGCTTGCATCCTCCACAGAAGAGAACGCCTACTCCTTTGATTCCATCTGCCATAGAAGTGGATGTCTCCACCTGTGCTTGCATCCTCCACAGAAGAGAACGCCTACTCCTGTGATTCCATCTGCCATAGAAGTGGATGTCTCCACCTGTGCTTGCATCCTCCACAGAAGAGAACACCTACTCCTGTGATTCCATCTGCCATAGAGGTGGATGTCTCCACCTGTGCTTGCATCCTCCACAGAAGAGAACGCCTACTCCTGTGATTCCATCTGCCATAGAAGTGGATGTCTCCACCTGTGCGTGCATCCTCCACAGAAGAGAACACCTACTCCTGTGATTCCATCTGCCATAGAGGTGGATGTCTCCACCTGTGCTTGCATCCTCCACAGAAGAGAACGCCTACTCCTGTGATTCCATCTGCCATAGAAGTGGATGTCTCCTACTGTGCTTGCATCCTCCACAGAAGAGAACGCCTACTCCTGTGATTCCATCTGCCATAGAAGTGGATGTCTCCACCTGTGCTTGCATCCTCCACAGAAGAGAACGCCTACTCCTGTGATTCCATCTGCCATAGAAGTGGATGTCTCCACCTGTTCTTGCATCCTCCACAGAAGAGAACGCCTACTCCTGTGATTCTATCTGCCATAGAGGTGGATGTCTCCACCTGTGCTTGCATCCTCCACAGAAGAGAACGCCTACTCCTGTGATTCCATCTGCCATAGAAGTGGATGTCTCCTACTGTGCTTGCATCCTCCACAGAAGAGAACGCCTACTCCTGTGATTCCATCTGCCATAGAAGTGGATGTCTCCACCTGTGCTTGCATCCTCCACAGAAGAGAACGCCTACTCCTGTGATTCTATCTGCCATAGAGGTGGATGTCTCCACTTGTGCTTGCATCCTCCACAGAAGAGAACGCCTACTCCTGTGATTCCATCTGCCATAGAAGTGGATGTCTCCACCTGTGCTTGCATCCTCCACAGAAGAGAACGCCTACTCCTGTGATTCCATCTGCCATAGAGGTGGATGTCTCCACTTGTGCTTGCATCCTCCACAGAAGAGAACGCCTACTCCTGTGATTCCATCTGCCATAGAAGTGGATGTCTCCACCTGTGCTTGCATCCTCCACAGAAGAGAACACCTACTCCTGTGATTCCATCTGCCATAGAAGTGGATGTCTCCACCTGTGCTTGCATCCTCCACAGAAGAGAACGCCTACTCCTGTGATTCCATCTGCCATAGAAGTGGATGTCTCCACCTGTGCTTGCATCCTCCACAGAAGAGAACGCCTACTCCTGTGATTCTATCTGCCATAGAGGTGGATGTCTCCACCTGTGCTTGCATCCTCCACAGAAGAGAACGCCTACTCCTGTGATTCCATCTGCCATAGAAGTGGATGTCTCCTACTGTGCTTGCATCCTCCACAGAAGAGAACGCCTACTCCTGTGATTCCATCTGCCATAGAGGTGGATGTCTCCTACTGTGCTTGCATCCTCCACAGAAGAGAACGCCTACTCCTGTGATTCCATCTGCCATAGAAGTGGATGTCTCCACCTGTGATTGCATCCTCCACAGAAGAGAACGCCTACTCCTGTGATTCTATCTGCCATAGAGGTGGATGTCTCCTACTGTGCTTGCATCCTCCACAGAAGAGAACGCCTACTCTTGTGATTCCATCTGCCATAGAAGTGGATGTCTCCACCTGTGCTTGCATCCTCCACAGAAGAGAACACCTACTCCTGTGATTCCATCTGCCATAGAGGTGGATGTCTCCACCTGTGCTTGCATCCTCCACAGAAGAGAACGCCTACTCCTGTGATTCCATCTGCCATAGAAGTGGATGTCTCCACCTGTGATTGCATCCTCCACAGAAGAGAACGCCTACTCCTGTGATTCTATCTGCCATAGAGGTGGATGTCTCCACCTGTGATTGCATCCTCCACAGAAGAGAACGCCTACTCCTGTGATTCCATCTGCCATAGAGGTGGATGTCTCCACCTGTGATTGCATCCTCCACAGAAGAGAACGCCTACTCCTGTGATTCTATCTGCCATAGAGGTGGATGTCTCCACCTGTGATTGCATCCTCCACAGAAGAGAACACCTACTCCTGTGATTCCATCTGCCATAGAGGTGGATGTCTCCACCTGTGCTTGCATCCTCCACAGAAGAGAACGCCTACTCCTGTGATTCCATCTGCCATAGAGGTGGATGTCTCCACCTGTGCTTGCATCCTCCACAGAAGAGAACACCTACTCCTGTGATTCCATCTGCCATAGAAGTGGATGTCTCCACCTGTGCTTGCATCCTCCACAGAAGAGAACGCCTACTCCTGTGATTCCATCTGCCATAGAAGTGGATGTCTCCTACTGTGATTGCATCCTCCACAGAAGAGAACACCTACTCCTGCGATTCTATCTGCCATAGAGGTGGATGTCTCCTACTGTGCGTGCATCCTCCACAGAAGAGAACGCCTACTCCTGTGATTCCATCTTCCATAGAGGTGGATGTCTCCACCTGTGCTTGCATCCTCCACAGAAGAGAACACCTACTCCTGTGATTCCATCTGCCATAGAAGTGGATGTCTCCTACTGTGATTGCATCCTCCACAGAAGAGAACACCTACTCCTGTGATTCCATCTGCCATAGAGGTGGATGTCTCCACCTGTGCTTGCATCCTCCACAGAAGAGAACGCCTACTCCTGTGATTCCATCTGCCATAGAAGTGGATGTCTCCACCTGTGCTTGCATCCTCCACAGAAGAGAACGCCTACTCCTGTGATTCTATCTGCCATAGAAGTGGATGTCTCCACCTGTGCTTGCATCCTCCACAGAAGAGAATGCCTACTCCTGTGATTCTATCTGCCATAGAGGTGGATGTCTCCTACTGTGCTTGCATCCTTCACAGAAGAGAACTCCTACTCCTGTGATTCCATCTGCCATAGAAGTGGATGTCTCCACCTGTGCTTGCATCCTCCACAGAAGAGAACGCCTACTCCTGTGATTCCATCTGCCATAGAAGTGGATGTCTCCACCTGTGCGTGCATCCTACACAGAAGAGAACACCTACTCCTGTGATTCCATCTGCCATAGAGGTGGATGTCTCCACCTGTGCTGGCATCCTCCACAGAAGAGAACGCCTACTCCTGTGATTCTATCTGCCATAGAAGTGGATGTCTCCACCTGTGCTTGCATCCTCCACAGAAGAGAACGCCTACTCCTGTAATTCCATCTGCCATAGAAGTGGATGTCTCCACCTGTGCTTGCATCCTCCACAGAAGAGAACGCCTACTCCTGTGATTCCATCTGCCATAGAGGTGGATGTCTCCACCTGTGCTTGCATCCTCCACAGAAGAGAACGCCTACTCCTGTAATTCCATCTGCCATAGAAGTGGATGTCTCCACCTGTGCTTGCATCCTCCACAGAAGAGAACGCCTACTCCTGTGATTCTATCTGCCATAGAGGTGGATGTCTCCACCTGTGCTTGCATCCTCCACAGAAGAGAACACCTACTCCTGTGATTCCATCTGCCATAGAAGTGGATGTCTCCTACTGTGATTGCATCCTCCACAGAAGAGAACACCTACTCCTGCGATTCTATCTGCCATAGAGGTGGATGTCTCCTACTGTGATTGCATCCTCCACAGAAGAGAACGCCTACTCCTGTGATTCTATCTGCCATAGAGGTGGATGTCTCCACCTGTGCTTGCATCCTCCACAGAAGAGAACACCTACTCCTGTGATTCCTTCTGCCATAGAAGTGGATGTCTCCTACTGTGATTGCATCCTCCACAGAAGAGAACACCTACTCCTGTGATTCTTTCTGCCATAGAGGTGGATGTCTCCACCTGTGCTTGCATCCTCCACAGAAGAGAACACCTACTCCTGTGATTCCATCTGCCATAGAGGTGGATGTCTCCACCTGTGCTGGCATCCTCCACAGAAGAGAACGCCTACTCCTGTGATTCTATCTGCCATAGAAGTGGATGTCTCCACCTGTGATTGCATCCTCCACAGAAGAGAACGCCTACTCCTGTGATTCCATCTGCCATTGAAGTGGATGTCTCCACCTGTGCTGGCATCCTCCACAGAAGAGAACGCCTACTCCTGTGATTCTATCTGCCATAGAAGTGGATGTCTCCACCTGTGCTTGCATCCTCCACAGAAGAGAACACCTACTCCTGTGATTCTATCTGCCATAGAGGTGGATGTCTCCACCTGTGCGTGCATCCTCAACAGAAGAGAACGCCTACTCCTGTGATTCCATCTGCCATAGAAGTGGATGTCTCCACCTGTGCTTGCATCCTCCACAGAAGAGAACGCCTACTCCTGTGATTCCATCTGCCATAGAGGTGGATGTCTCCTACTGTGCTTGCATCCTCAACAGAAGAGAACGCCTACTCCTGTGATTCCATCTGCCATAGAAGTGGATGTCTCCACCTGTGCTTGCATCCTCCACAGAAGAGAACGCCTACTCCTGTGATTCTATCTGCCATAGAAGTGGATGTCTCCACCTGTGCTTGCATCCTCCACAGAAGAGAACGCCTACTCCTGTGATTCCATCTGCCATAGAGGTGGATGTCTCCACCTGTGCGTGCATCCTCCACAGAAGAGAACGCCTACTCCTGTGATTCCATCTGCCATAGAGGTGGATGTCTCCTACTGTGCTTGCATCCTCAACAGAAGAGAACGCCTACTCCTGTGATTCCATCTGCCATAGAAGTGGATGTCTCCACCTGTGCTTGCATCCTCCACAGAAGAGAACGCCTACTCCTGTGATTCCATCTGCCATAGAAGTGGATGTCTCCACCTGTGCTTGCATCCTCCACAGAAGAGAACGCCTACTCCTGTGATTCCATCTGCCATAGAGGTGGATGTCTCCACCTGTGCTTGCATCCTCCACAGAAGAGAACGCCTACTCCTGTGATTCCATCTGCCATAGAGGTGGATGTCTCCACCTGTGCTTGCATCCTCCACAGAAGAGAACGCCTACTCCTGTGATTCCATCTGCCATAGAAGTGAATGTCTCCTACTGTGCTTGCATCCTCCACAGAAGAGAACGCCTACTCCTGTGATTCCATCTGCCATAGAAGTGGATGTCTCCACCTGTGCTTGCATCCTCCACAGAAGAGAACGCCTACTCCTGTGATTCCATCTGCCATAGAGGTGGATGTCTCCTACTGTGCTTGCATCCTCCACAGAAGAGAACGCCTACTCCTGTGATTCCATCTGCCATAGAAGTGGATGTCTCCACCTGTGCTTGCATCCTCCACAGAAGAGAACGCCTACTCCTGTGATTCCATCTACCATAGAGGTGGATGTCTCCACCTGTGCGTGCATCCTCCACAGAAGAGAACACCTACTCCTGTGATTCCATCTGCCATAGAAGTGGATGTCTCCTACTGTGCTTGCATCCTCAACAGAAGAGAACGCCTACTCCTGTGATTCCATCTGCCATAGAGGTGGATGTCTCCACCTGTGCTTGCATCCTCAACAGAAGAGAACACCTACTCCTGTGATTCCATCTGCCATAGAGGTGGATGTCTCCTACTGTGCGTGCATCCTCCACAGAAGAGAACGCCTACTCCTGTGATTCCATCTGCCATAGAAGTGGATGTCTCCACCTGTGCTTGCATCCTCCACAGAAGAGAACGCCTACTCCTGTGATTCCATCTGCCATAGAGGTGGATGTCTCCACCTGTGCTTGCATCCTCAACAGAAGAGAACGCCTACTCCTGTGATTCCATCTGCCATAGAGGTGGATGTCTCCTACTGTGCGTGCATCCTCCACAGAAGAGAACGCCTACTCCTGTGATTCCATCTGCCATAGAAGTGGATGTCTCCACCTGTGATTGCATCCTCCACAGAAGAGAACGCCTACTCCTGTGATTCCATCTGCCATAGAAGTGGATGTCTCCACCTGTGCGTGCATCCTCCACAGAAGAGAACGCCTGCTCCTGTGATTCCATCTGCCATAGAAGTGGATGTCTCCTACTGTGATTGCATCCTCCACAGAAGAGAACGCCTACTCCTGTGATTCCATCTGCCATAGAGGTGGATGTCTCCACCTGTGCTTGCATCCTCCACAGAAGAGAACGCCTACTCCTGTGATTCCATCTGCCATAGAAGTGGATGTCTCCACCTGTGCTTGCATCCTCCACAGAAGAGAACGCCTACTCCTGTGATTCCATCTGCCATAGAAGTGGATGTCTCCACCTGTGCGTGCATCCTCCACAGAAGAGAACGCCTACTCCTGTGATTCCATCTGCCATAGAAGTGGATGTCTCCACCTGTGCTTGCATCCTCCACAGAAGAGAACGCCTACTCCTGTGATTCCATCTGCCATAGAAGTGGATGTCTCCTACTGTGATTGCATCCTCAACAGAAGAGAACGCCTACTCCTGTGATTCCATCTGCCATAGAGGTGGATGTCTCCTACTGTGCTTGCATCCTTCACAGAAGAGAACGCCTACTCCTGTGATTCTATCTGCCATAGAGGTGGATGTCTCCACTTGTGCTTGCATCCTCCACAGAAGAGAACGCCTACTCCTGTGATTCCATCTGCCATAGAGGTGGATGTCTCCACCTGTGCGTGCATCCTCCACAGAAGAGAACGCCTACTCCTGTGATTCTATCTGCCATAGAAGTGGATGTCTCCACCTGTGCTTGCATCCTCCACAGAAGAGAACGCCTACTCCTGTGATTCCATCTGCCATAGAAGTGGATGTCTCCACCTGTGATTGCATCCTCCACAGAAGAGAACGCCTACTCCTGTGATTCCATCTGCCATAGAGGTGGATGTCTCCACCTGTGCTTGCATCCTCCACAGAAGAGAACGCCTACTCCTGTGATTCCATCTGCCATAGAGGTGGATGTCTCCACCTGTGCTTGCATCCTCCACAGAAGAGAACGCCTACTCCTGTGATTCTATCTGCCATAGAAGTGGATGTCTCCACCTGTGCTTGCATCCTCCACAGAAGAGAACGCCTACTCCTGTGATTCCATCTGCCATAGAAGTGGATGTCTCCACCTGTGATTGCATCCTCCACAGAAGAGAACGCCTACTCCTGTGATTCCATCTGCCATAGAGGTGGATGTCTCCACCTGTGCTTGCATCCTCCACAGAAGAGAACGCCTACTCCTGTGATTCCATCTGCCATAGAAGTGGATGTCTCCACTTGTGCTTGCATCCTCCACAGAAGAGAACGCCTACTCCTGTGATTCCATCTGCCATAGAGGTGGATGTCTCCTACTGTGATTGCATCCTCCACAGAAGAGAACACCTACTCCTGTGATTCCATCTGCCATAGAGGTGGATGTCTCCACCTGTGCTTGCATCCTCCACAGAAGAGAACGCCTACTCCTGTGATTCCATCTGCCATAGAAGTGGATGTCTCCACCTGTGCTTGCATCCTCCACAGAAGAGAACACCTACTCCTGTGATTCCATCTGCCATAGAGGTGGATGTCTCCTACTGTGCTTGCATCCTCCACAGAAGAGAACGCCTACTCCTGTGATTCCATCTGCCATAGAAGTGGATGTCTCCACCTGTGATTGCATCCTCCACAGAAGAGAACGCCTACTCCTGTGATTCCATCTGCCATAGAGGTGGATGTCTCCACCTGTGATTGCATCCTCCACAGAAGAGAACACCTACTCCTGTGATTCCATCTGCCATAGAGGTGGATGTCTCCACCTGTGATTGCATCCTCCACAGAAGAGAACGCCTACTCCTGTGATTCCATCTGCCATAGAGGTGGATGTCTCCACCTGTGTGTGCATCCTCCACAGAAGAGAACGCCTACTCCTGTGATTCCATCTGCCATAGAAGTGGATGTCTCCACCTGTGATTGCATCCTCCACAGAAGAGAACGCCTACTCCTGTGATTCCATCTGCCATAGAAGTGGATGTCTCCTACTGTGCTTGCATCCTCCACAGAAGAGAACGCCTACTCCTGTGATTCCATCTGCCATAGAAGTGGATGTCTCCACCTGTGATTGCATCCTCCACAGAAGAGAACGCCTACTCCTGTGATTCCATCTGCCATAGAAGTGGATGTCTCCTACTGTGCTTGCATCCTCCACAGAAGAGAACGCCTACTCCTGTGATTCCATCTGCCATAGAAGTGGATGTCTCCACCTGTGCTTGCATCCTCCACAGAAGAGAACGCCTACTCCTGTGATTCCATCTGCCATAGAGGTGGATGTCTCCTACTGTGATTGCATCCTCCACAGAAGAGAACGCCTACTCCTGTGATTCCATCTGCCATAGAAGTGGATGTCTCCACCTGTGATTGCATCCTCCACAGAAGAGAACGCCTACTCCTGTGATTCCATCTGCCATAGAGGTGGATGTCTCCACCTGTGCGTGCATCCTCCACAGAAGAGAACGCCTACTCCTGTGATTCCATCTGCCATAGAGGTGGATGTCTCCACCTGTGCTTGCATCCTCCACAGAAGAGAACGCCTACTCCTGTGATTCCATCTGCCATAGAGGTGGATGTCTCCACCTGTGCGTGCATCCTCCACAGAAGAGAACGCCTACTCCTGTGATTCCATCTGCCATAGAAGTGGATGTCTCCACCTGTGATTGCATCCTCCACAGAAGAGAACGCCTACTCCTGTGATTCCATCTGCCATAGAGGTGGATGTCTCCTACTGTGATTGCATCCTCCACAGAAGAGAACGCCTACTCCTGTGATTCCATCTGCCATAGAAGTGGATGTCTCCACCTGTGCTTGCATCCTCCACAGAAGAGAACGCCTACTCCTGTGATTCCATCTGCCATAGAGGTGGATGTCTCCTACTGTGCTTGCATCCTCCACAGAAGAGAACGCCTACTCCTGTGATTCCATCTGCCATAGAAGTGGATGTCTCCACCTGTGCTTGCATCCTCCACAGAAGAGAACGCCTACTCCTGTGATTCCATCTGCCATAGAGGTGGATGTCTCCACCTGTGCGTGCATCCTCCACAGAAGAGAACGCCTACTCCTGTGATTCCATCTGCCATAGAGGTGGATGCCTCCTACTGTGCTTGCATCCTCCTCAGAAGAGAACGCCTACTCCTGTGATTCCATCTGCCATAGAAGTGGATGTCTCCTACTGTGCTTGCATCCTCCACAGAAGAGAACGCCTACTCCTGTGATTCCATCTGCCATAGAAGTGGATGTCTCCACCTGTGCTTGCATCCTCCACAGAAGAGAACACCTACTCCTGTGATTCCATCTGCCATAGAAGTGGATGTCTCCACCTGTGCTTGCATCCTCCACAGAAGAGAACGCCTACTCCTGTGATTCCATCTGCCATAGAAGTGGATGTCTCCACCTGTGCTTGCATCCTCCACAGAAGAGAACGCCTACTCCTGTGATTCTATCTGCCATAGAGGTGGATGTCTCCACCTGTGATTGCATCCTACACAGAAGAGAACACCTACTCCTGTGATTCCATCTGCCATAGAGGTGGATGTCTCCTGCTGTGCTTGCATCCTCCACAGAAGAGAACACCTACTCCTGTGATTCCATCTGCCATAGAGGTGGATGTCTCCTGCTGTGCTTGCATCCTCCACAGAAGAGAACACCTACTCCTGTGATTCCATCTGCCATAGAAGTGGATGTCTCCACCTGTGATTGCATCCTACACAGAAGAGAACACCTACTCCTGTGATTCCATCTGCCATAGAAGTGGATGTCTCCACCTGTGCTTGCATCCTCCACAGAAGAGAACGCCTACTCCTGTGATTCTATCTGCCATAGAAGTGGATGTCTCCACCTGTGCTTGCATCCTCCACAGAAGAGAACGCCTACTCCTGTGATTCTATCTGCCATAGAGGTGGATGTCTCCTACTGTGCTTGCATCCTTCACAGAAGAGAACTCCTACTCCTGTGATTCCATCTGCCATAGAAGTGGATGTCTCCACCTGTGCTTGCATCCTCCACAGAAGTGAACGCCTACTCCTGTGATTCTATCTGCCATAGAAGTGGATGTCTCCACCTGTGCTTGCATCCTCCACAGAAGAGAACGCCTACTCCTGTGATTCTATCTGCCATAGAAGTGGATGTCTCCTACTGTGCTTGCATCCTCCACAGAAGAGAACGCCTACTCCTGTGATTCCATCTGCCATAGAGGTGGATGTCTCCTACTGTGCTTGCATCCTCCACAGAAGAGAACGCCTACTCCTGTGAGTCTATCTGCCATAGAAGTGGATGTCTCCACCTGTGCTTGCATCCTCCACAGAAGAGAACGCCTACTCCTGTGATTCCATCTGCCATAGAAGTGGATGTCTCCACCTGTGCTTGCATCCTCCACAGAAGAGAACGCCTACTCCTGTGATTCCATCTGCCATAGAGGTGGATGTCTCCTACTGTGATTGCATCCTCCACAGAAGAGAACGCCTACTCCTGTGATTCCATCTGCCATAGAAGTGGATGTCTCCACCTGTGCTTGCATCCTCCACAGAAGAGAACGCCTACTCCTGTGATTCCATCTGCCATAGAGGTGGATGTCTCCTACTGTGCTTGCATCCTCCACAGAAGAGAACGCCTACTCCTGTGATTCCATCTGCCATAGAAGTGGATGTCTCCACCTGTGCTTGCATCCTCCACAGAAGAGAACGCCTACTCCTGTGATTCCATCTGCCATAGAAGTGGATGTCTCCACCTGTGCGTGCATCCTCCACAGAAGAGAACGCCTACTCCTGTGATTCCATCTGCCATAGAGGTGGATGCCTCCTACTGTGCTTGCATCCTCCTCAGAAGAGAACGCCTACTCCTGTGATTCCATCTGCCATAGAAGTGGATGTCTCCTACTGTGCTTGCATCCTCCACAGAAGAGAACGCCTACTCCTGTGATTCCATCTGCCATAGAAGTGGATGTCTCCACCTGTGCTTGCATCCTCCACAGAAGAGAACACCTACTCCTGTGATTCCATCTGCCATAGAAGTGGATGTCTCCACCTGTGCTTGCATCCTCCACAGAAGAGAACGCCTACTCCTGTGATTCCATCTGCCATAGAAGTGGATGTCTCCACCTGTGCTTGCATCCTCCACAGAAGAGAACGCCTACTCCTGTGATTCTATCTGCCATAGAGGTGGATGTCTCCACCTGTGATTGCATCCTACACAGAAGAGAACACCTACTCCTGTGATTCCATCTGCCATAGAGGTGGATGTCTCCTGCTGTGCTTGCATCCTCCACAGAAGAGAACACCTACTCCTGTGATTCCATCTGCCATAGAGGTGGATGTCTCCTGCTGTGCTTGCATCCTCCACAGAAGAGAACACCTACTCCTGTGATTCCATCTGCCATAGAAGTGGATGTCTCCACCTGTGATTGCATCCTACACAGAAGAGAACACCTACTCCTGTGATTCCATCTGCCATAGAAGTGGATGTCTCCACCTGTGCTTGCATCCTCCACAGAAGAGAACGCCTACTCCTGTGATTCTATCTGCCATAGAAGTGGATGTCTCCACCTGTGCTTGCATCCTCCACAGAAGAGAACGCCTACTCCTGTGATTCTATCTGCCATAGAGGTGGATGTCTCCTACTGTGCTTGCATCCTTCACAGAAGAGAACTCCTACTCCTGTGATTCCATCTGCCATAGAAGTGGATGTCTCCACCTGTGCTTGCATCCTCCACAGAAGTGAACGCCTACTCCTGTGATTCTATCTGCCATAGAAGTGGATGTCTCCACCTGTGCTTGCATCCTCCACAGAAGAGAACGCCTACTCCTGTGATTCTATCTGCCATAGAAGTGGATGTCTCCTACTGTGCTTGCATCCTCCACAGAAGAGAACGCCTACTCCTGTGATTCCATCTGCCATAGAGGTGGATGTCTCCTACTGTGCTTGCATCCTCCACAGAAGAGAACGCCTACTCCTGTGAGTCTATCTGCCATAGAAGTGGATGTCTCCACCTGTGCTTGCATCCTCCACAGAAGAGAACGCCTACTCCTGTGATTCTATCTGCCATAGAGGTGGATGTCTCCACCTGTGCTTGCATCCTCCACAGAAGAGAACGCCTACTCCTGTGATTCCATCTGCCATAGAAGTGGATGTCTCCTACTGTGCTTGCATCCTCCACAGAAGAGAACGCCTACTCCTGTGATTCCATCTGCCATAGAAGTGGATGTCTCCACCTGTGATTGCATCCTCCACAGAAGAGAACGCCTACTCCTGTGATTCCATCTGCCATAGAAGTGGATGTCTCCACCTGTGATTGCATCCTCCACAGAAGAGAACGCCTACTCCTGTGATTCTATCTGCCATAGAGATGGATGTCTCCTACTGTGCTTGCATCCTCCACAGAAGAGAACGCCTACTCCTGTGATTCTATCTGCCATAGAAGTGAATGTCTCCACCTGTGCGTGCATCCTCCACAGAAGAGAACGCCTACTCCTGTGATTCCATCTGCCATAGAAGTGGATGTCTCCTACTGTGCTTGCATCCTCCACAGAAGAGAACGCCTACTCCTGGGATTCCATCTGCCATAGAAGTGGATGTCTCCACCTGTGCTTGCATCCTCCACAGAAGAGAACGCCTACTCCTGTGATTCCATCTGCCATAGAAGTGGATGTCTCCACCTGTGATTGCATCCTCCACAGAAGAGAAAACCTACTCCTGTGATTCCATCTGCCATAGAGGTGGATGTCTCCACCTGTGCGTGCATCCTCCACAGAAGAGAACGCCTACTCCTGTGATTCCATCTGCCATAGAAGTGGATGTCTCCTACTGTGCGTGCATCCTCCACAGAAGAGAACGCCTACTCCTGTGATTCCATCTGCCATAGAAGTGGATGTCTCCTACTGTGCGTGCATCCTCCACAGAAGAGAACGCCTACTCCTGTGATTCCATCTGCCATAGAAGTGGATGTCTCCACCTGTGATTGCATCCTCCACAGAAGAGAACGCCTACTCCTGTGATTCCATCTGCCATAGAAGTGGATGTCTCCACCTGTGCTTGCATCCTCCACAGAAGAGAACGCCTACTCCTGTGATTCTATCTGCCATAGAGGTGGATGTCTCCACCTGTGCGTGCATCCTCCACAGAAGAGAACGCCTACTCCTGTGATTCTATCTGCCATAGAGGTGGATGTCTCCACTTGTGCTTGCATCCTCCACAGAAGAGAACGCCTACTCCTGTGATTCCATCTGCCATAGAAGTGGATGTCTCCACCTGTGCTTGCATCCTCCACAGAAGAGAACGCCTACTCCTGTGATTCCATCTGCCATAGAGGTGGATGTCTCCACCTGTGCTTGCATCCTCCACAGAAGAGAACACCTACTCCTGTGATTCCATCTGCCATAGAAGTGGATGTCTCCACCTGTGCTTGCATCCTCCACAGAAGAGAACGCCTACTCCTGTGATTCCATCTGCCATAGAAGTGGATGTCTCCACCTGTGATTGCATCCTCCACAGAAGAGAACGCCTACTCCTGTGATTCCATCTGCCATAGAAGTGGATGTCTCCACCTGTGATTGCATCCTCCACAGAAGAGAACGCCTACTCCTGTGATTCTATCTGCCATAGAGATGGATGTCTCCTACTGTGCTTGCATCCTCCACAGAAGAGAACGCCTACTCCTGTGATTCTATCTGCCATAGAAGTGAATGTCTCCACCTGTGCGTGCATCCTCCACAGAAGAGAACGCCTACTCCTGTGATTCCATCTGCCATAGAAGTGGATGTCTCCTACTGTGCTTGCATCCTCCACAGAAGAGAACGCCTACTCCTGTGATTCCATCTGCCATAGAAGTGGATGTCTCCACCTGTGATTGCATCCTCCACAGAAGAGAACGCCTACTCCTGTGATTCCATCTGCCATAGAGGTGGATGTCTCCACCTGTGCTTGCATCCTCCACAGAAGAGAACGCCTACTCCTGTGATTCCATCTGCCATAGAAGTGGATGTCTCCACCTGTGCTTGCATCCTCCACAGAAGAGAACGCCTACTCCTGTGATTCTATCTGCCATAGAGGTGGATGTCTCCACTTGTGCTTGCATCCTACACAGAAGAGAACACCTACTCCTGTGATTCCATCTGCCATAGAGGTGGATGTCTCCACCTGTGATTGCATCCTCCACAGAAGAGAACGCCTACTCCTGTGATTCTATCTGCCATAGAGGTGGATGTCTCCTACTGTGCTTGCATCCTACACAGAAGAGAACGCCTACTCCTGTGATTCCATCTGCCATAGAAGTGGATGTCTCCACCTGTGCTTGCATCCTCCACAGAAGAGAACGCCTACTCTTGTGATTCCATCTGCCATAGAGGTGGATGTCTCCACCTGTGATTGCATCCTCCACAGAAGAGAACGTCTACTCCTGTGATTCCATCTGCCATAGAGGTGGATGTCTCCTACTGTGCTTGCATCCTCCACAGAAGAGAACACCTACTCCTGTGATTCCATCTGCCATAGAAGTGGATGTCTCCACCTGTGATTGCATCCTCCACAGAAGAGAACGCCTACTCCTGTGATTCTATCTGCCATAGAGGTGGATGTCTCCACCTGTGCGTGCATCCTACACAGAAGAGAACGCCTACTCCTGTGATTCTATCTGCCATAGAGGTGGATGTCTCCTACTGTGCTTGCATCCTCCACAGAAGAGAACGCCTACTCCTGTGATTCCATCTGCCATAGAAGTGGATGTCTCCACCTGTGCTTGCATCCTCCACAGAAGAGAACGCCTACTCCTGTGATTCTATCTGCCATAGAGGTGGATGTCTCCACCTGTGATTGCATCCTCCACAGAAGAGAACACCTACTCCTGTGATTCCATCTGCCATAGAAGTGGATGTCTCCACCTGTGCTTGCATCCTCCACAGAAGAGAACACCTACTCCTGTGATTCCATCTGCCATAGAAGTGGATGTCTCCACCTGTGATTGCATCCTCCACAGAAGAGAACGCCTACTCCTGTGATTCCATCTGCCATAGAGGTGGATGTCTCCACCTGTGATTGCATCCTCCACAGAAGAGTACGCCTACTCCTGTGATTCCATCTGCCATAGAAGTGGATGTCTCCACCTGTGCTTGCATCCTCCACAGAAGAGAACGCCTACTCCTGTGATTCTATCTGCCATAGAAGTGGATGTCTCCACCTGTGATTGCATCCTCCACAGAAGAGAACGCCTACTCCTGTGATTCCATCTGCCATAGAGGTGGATGTCTCCTACTGTGCTTGCATCCTCCACAGAAGAGAACGCCTACTCCTGTGATTCCATCTGCCATAGAAGTGGATGTCTCCACCTGTGCTTGCATCCTCCACAGAAGAGAACGCCTACTCCTGTGATTCCATCTGCCATAGAAGTGTATGTCTCCACCTGTGATTGCATCCTCCACAGAAGAGAACGCCTACTCCTGTGATTCCATCTGCCATAGAGGTGGATGTCTCCACCTGTGATTGCATCCTCCACAGAAGAGAACGCCTACTCCTGTGATTCCATCTGCCATAGAGGTGGATGTCTCCACCTGTGCTTGCATCCTCCACAGAAGAGAACGCCTACTCCTGTGATTCCATCTGCCATAAAGGTGGATGTCTCCACCTGTGCTTGCATCCTCCACAGAAGAGAACGCCTACTCCTGTGATTCCATCTGCCATAGAAGTGGATGTCTCCACCTGTGCTTGCATCCTCCACAGAAGAGAACGCCTACTCCTGCGATTCCATCTGCCATAGAAGTGGATGTCTCCACCTGTGCTTGCATCCTCCACAGAAGAGAACGCCTACTCCTGTGATTCCATCTGCCATAGAAGTGGATGTCTCCACCTGTGATTGCATCCTCCACAGAAGAGAACGCCTACTCCTGTGATTCCATCTGCCATAGAGGTGGATGTCTCCTACTGTGCTTGCATCCTCCACAGAAGAGAACGCCTACTCCTGTGATTCCATCTGCCATAGAAGTGGATGTCTCCACCTGTGCTTGCATCCTCCACAGAAGAGAACGCCTACTCCTGTGATTCCATCTGCCATAGAGGTGGATGTCTCCTACTGTGCTTGCATCCTCCACAGAAGAGAACGCCTACTCCTGTGATTCCATCTGCCATAGAAGTGGATGTCTCCACCTGTGATTGCATCCTCCACAGAAGAGAACGCCTACTCCTGTGATTCCATCTGCCATAGAGGTGGATGTCTCCTACTGTGCTTGCATCCTCCACAGAAGAGAACGCCTACTCCTGTGATTCCATCTGCCATAGAAGTGGATGTCTCCACCTGTGATTGCATCCTCCACAGAAGAGAACGCCTACTCCTGTGATTCCATCTGCCATAGAGGTGGATGTCTCCTACTGTGCTTGCATCCTCCACAGAAGAGAACGCCTACTCCTGTGATTCCATCTGCCATAGAGGTGGATGTCTCCACCTGTGCTTGCATCCTCCACAGAAGAGAAAACCTACTCCTGTGATTCCATCTGCCATAGAAGTGGATGTCTCCACCTGTGATTGCATCCTCCACAGAAGAGAAAACCTACTCCTGTGATTCCATCTGCCATAGAGGTGGATGTCTCCTACTGTGCTTGCATCCTCCACAGAAGAGAACGCCTACTCCTGTGATTCCATCAGCCATAGAAGTGGATGTCTCCACCTGTGCTTGCATCCTCCACAGAAGAGAACGCCTACTCCTGTGATTCCATCTGCCATAGAAGTGGATGTCTCCACCTGTGATTGCATCCTCCACAGAAGAGAAAACCTACTCCTGTGATTCCATCTGCCATAGAGGTGGATGTCTCCTACTGTGCTTGCATCCTCCACAGAAGAGAACGCCTACTCCTGTGATTCTATCTGCCATAGAGGTGGATGTCTCCACCTGTGCGTGCATCCTCCACAGAAGAGAACGCCTACTCCTGTGATTCCATCTGCCATAGAAGTGGATGTCTCCACCTGTGATTGCATCCTCCACAGAAGAGAACACCTACTCCTGTGATTTCTCCTGTGATTCTGTCTGCCATAGAAGTGAACGTCTCCTCCTGTGATTGAATCTCCCACAGATGTAAATACCTCCTCCTGTGATTGTGTCTCCCATAGATGTGAATGCTTACTCCTGTGTTTTCATCTCCCATAGATGTGAACGCCTCTTCCTGTGATACTGTCTTCAATAGAAGCGAGCATCATTCTTCTGCGATTCCATCTCCCATAGAAGTGAACGCCTCTTCTTGTGATTCCATCTCCCATAGGAGTGAACACCTTCTTCTATGACTGTGTCTCCCATAGAAGTGAAGGCATCTCCTGTGATCCCTCCTGTGATATCTCCTGTAGAAGCGATCACCTCCCCCGTGATTTCATCTCCCATAGAAGTGAATGCCTCCTCCTGTGATTCCATATCCAAGAGAAGTTAACACCTCCTACTGTGATTCCTCTGGTGATTCCTCTTGTGACTTTTCCATTGATTCTACTGGTGATTACTCCTGTGATTGCTCCTGTGATTCCATCTTCCATAGAAGTGGATGCCTCTTCCTGTGATTCCTCTGGTGATTCCTACGGTGATTCCTCCTGTGATTCCACCAGTAATTCCTCTGATTCTTATTCCTTTGATTCTTCTGGTGATTACTCTACTGTTTCCTCCTGTGATTCCACGGGTGATTCCTCCTTTGAATCCTCCTGTGATTCTTCTGGTGATTCCTTCTTTCATTCTTCCTGTGATTTCATCTACCATAGAAGTAAACTCCTCCTGTGACTCTTCCTGTGATTCCTCGTGATCACTCCTGTGATTGCTTCTGTGATTCCTCCTGTGATTCGGTCTCTCATAGAAGTGGATGCCTCTTCCTGTGACTCCTCCTTTGATTCCTCCAGTGATTCCTCCTGTGATTCCACCAGCGATTCTTCAGATGATTACTCCTGTGATTCCTCCGGTGCTTTCTACTGTGATCCTTCTTTTGATTCCTCCTGTGATTCCTCCTGTGATTCCGCTGTTGACTCTCCAAGTGATAACTCTGGTGATTACTCCTGTGATTCCTTCTGTGATTCCGCTACTGACTCTTCCAGCGATTCCTCTGCTGATTACTCCTGTGATTCCTCCTGTGATTCCGATAGAAGTGGACACTTCTTCCTGTAATTTCTCCTGTGATTCATCCTGTGATAACTCCTGTGATTCCTCCGGTGACTCTTCCCGTGATTCCTTCTATGATTCCTCCTGCGATTCCATCTCCGATAGAAGTGGACGCCTCGTCCTGTGATTTCTCCTGTGAATTTTCCAGTGATTACTCCTGTGATTCCTCCAGTGCTTTCTACTGTGATCCCTCTTTTGATTCCTCCTGTGATTCCTCCTGTGATTCCGCTGTTGACTCTCCAAGTGATAACTCCTGTGATTCCTTCTGTGATTCCGCTACTGACTCTTCCAGCGATTCCTCTGCTGATTACTCCTGTGATTCCTCCTGTGATTCCGATAGAAGTGGACACTTCTTCCTGTAATTTCTCCTGTGATTCATCCTGTGATAACTCCTGTGATTCCTCCGGTGACTCTTCCAGTGATTCCTTCTATGATTCCTCCTGTGATTCCATCTCCGATAGAAGTGGACGCCTCGTCCTGTGATTTCTCCTGTGATTCCGTCTCCCATAGAAGTGGATGCCTCTTCCTGTGACTCCTCCTTTGATTCCTCCAGTGATTCCTCCTGTGATTCCACCAGCGATTCTTCAGGTGATTACTCCTGTGATTCCTCCGGTGCTTTCTACTGTGATCCCTCTTTTGATTCCTCCTGTGATTACTCCTGTGATTCCACTGTTGACTCTCCAAGTGATAACTCTGGTGATTACTCCAGTGATTCCTCCTGTGATTCCGCTACTGACTCTTCCAGCGATTCCTCTGCTGATTACTCCTGTGATTCCTCCTGTGATTTTGATAGAAGTGGACACTTCTTCCTGTAATTTCTCCTGTGATTCATCCTGTGATAACTCCTGTGATTCCTCCGGTGACTCTTCCCGTGATTCCTTTTATGATTCCTCCTGCGATTCCATCTCCGATAGAAGTGGACGCCTCGTCCTGTGATTTCTCCTGTGAATTTTCCAGTGATTACTCCTGTGATTCCTCCAGTGCTTTCTACTGTGATCCCTCTTTTGATTCCTCCTGTGATTCCTCCTGTGATTCCACTGTTGACTCTCCAAGTGATAACTCCTGTGATTCCTCCTGTGATTCTGATAGAAGTGGACACTTCTTCCTGTAATTTCTCCTGTGATTCCTCCTGTGATAACTCCTGTGATTCCTCCGGTGACTCTTCCAGTGATTCCTTCTATGATTCCTCATGTGATTCCATCTCCGATAGAAGTGGACGCCTCTTCCTGTGATTTCGCCTGTGAATTTTCCAGTGATTACTCCTGTGATTCCTCCTGTGATTACTCCTGTGATTACTCCTGTGATTCCGTCTCCGATAGAAATGGACGCCTCTTCCTGTGATCCCTCCTATGATTCCTCCTGTGACTCCTTCTGTGATTCTTCCAGGGATTCCTCCCATGAATAGAGTTGGGCGGACACCTGGATGTTCAAGTCCGGTGGGTCTGGCCAAACAGTTACAAAATTACAAAAAGTTCGAGTTTGGGTATTTTAGTTTTATTACAGGAGACAAGAGCTTCGGTGGATTCGGTGTTAGGTGAATATAATTGTGTTTGTTATTTTTAAATAAAAAAGTAAAACTGTGTTTTGTTTTGTTTTCTAATAAAGGACTTTATTCTGGCTGTGTCTTGATTTACCATTTAACTATAGGATAATAATGCATAGGTGCCTTATAGATGCTTCTCCATTACTAACCCGTGGGCTTGATGTCACCTGACAATATAGAGGTGACATCAACCCCACAAATATTACCCCACTTGCCACCGCTACAGGACAAGTGGGAAAAGCCGGGCAAAGTGCCAGAATTGACGCATCTAATAGATGCGCCTTTTCTGGGCAGCTACGGGCTGCTATTTTTAGGCTAGGGGACCCAATATCCATGGCCCCTTACCAGCTTGAGAATACTAGCCCTGTCTGCTTTAGCAAGGCTGGTTGTTAAATATTGGGGAAGCCCCATGCCGTGTTTTCTAAATTATTTAAATAAAAATACGGCAAGGGGACCCCTCTATTCTTGATAATCAGTCTTGCTGAAGCTGACAGCTGAGGGTTGCAGCCCCCATCTGTGAGTTTTGCCTGGCTGGCTAACAAAAATACAGGGGAACCCATGCCAGGTTTTTTTAAATTATTAATTTACAGCGCAGGAGCTGATGACGCTGTGCTTGCTGGGCTATCATGCACATTACGGCGTGAGAAACACCCGGTGTTCGGGCAGCTGAATCCGAACAGTAACACGGACTTCCTGGTGAAGTCTGTGTTTGGTGTACGTGCCTGAACAGTAGATGTTCAGTACGGATGCCGAACTTTACTGTTCGGGTTTGCCCATCTCTACCCATGAATCCTCCTGTGATTCCTGCTGTGACTACTCCTGTGATTCCTCCTGTGATTCAGGAGGGCGTTAAACTAGAAGAAGAGGGGACGGGAAGAAAAACATTAGACTCGAACAAAGAAGATCCAGGAAAACATACTCAGAAGGGAGGTAAGAACATTTCTAAAGCAATCCACAGTGAGGAGATTGGAACAAAACAAAATCCTCTAAACTGCATGCTCGCAAACGCCAGAAGCCTGACAAACAAGATGGAAGAACTAGAAGCAGAAATATCTACAGGTAACTTTGACATAGTGGGAATAACCGAGACATGGTTAGATGAAAGCTATGACTGGGCAGTTAACTTACAGGGTTACAGTCTGTTTAGAAAGGATCGTAAAAATCGGAGAGGAGGAGGGGTTTGTCTCTATGTAAAGTCTTGTCTAAAGTCCACTTTAAGGGAGGATATTAGCGAAGGGAATGAGGATGTCGAGTCCATATGGGTTGAAATTCATGGAGGGAAAAATGGTAACAAAATTCTCATTGGGGTCTGTTACAAACCCCCAAATATAACAGAAAGCATGGAAAGTCTACTTCTAAAGCAGATAGATGAAGCTGCAACCCATAATGAGGTCCTGGTTATGGGGGACTTTAACTACCCGGATATTAACTGGGAAACAGAAACCTGTGAAACCCATAAAGGCAACAGGTTTCTGCTAATAACCAAGAAAAATTATCTTTCACAATTGGTGCAGAATCCAACCAGAGGAGCAGCACTTTTAGACCTAATACTATCTGATAGACCTGACAGAATAACAAATCTGCAGGTGGTCGGGCATCTAGGAAATAGCGACCACAATATTGTGCAGTTTCACCTGTCTTTCACTAGGGGGACTTGTCAGGGAGTCACAAAAACATTGAACTTTAGGAAGGTAAAGTTTGACCAGCTTAGAGATGCCCTTAATCTGGTAGACTGGGACAATATCCTCAGAAATGAGAATACAGATAATAAATGGGAAATGTTTAAGAACATCCTAAATAGGCAGTGTAAGCGGTTTATACCTTGTGGGAATAAAAGGACTAGAAATAGGAAAAACCCAATGTGGCTAAACAAAGAAGTAAGACAGGCAATTAACAGTAAAAAGAAAGCATTTGCACTACTAAAGCAGGATGGCACCATTGAAGCTCTAAAAAACTATAGGGAGAAAAATACTTTATCTAAAAAACTAATTAAAGCTGCCAAAAAGGAAACAGAGAATCACATTGCTAAGGAGAGTAAAACTAATCCCAAACTGTTCTTCAACTATATCAATAGTAAAAGAATAAAAACTGAAAATGTAGGCCCCTTAAAAAATAGTGAGGAAAGAATGGTTGTAGATGACGAGGAAAAAGCTAACATATTAAACACCTTCTTCTCCACGGTATTCACGGTGGAAAATGAAATGCTAGGTGAAATCCCAAGAAACAATGAAAACCCTATATTAAGGGTCACCAATCTAACCCAAGAAGAGGTGCGAAACCGGCTAAATAAGATTAAAATAGATAAATCTCCGGGTCCGGATGGCATACACCCACGAGTACTAAGAGAACTAAGTAATGTAATAGATAAACCATTATTTCTTATTTTTAGTGACTCTATAGCGACAGGGTCTGTTCCGCAGGACTGGCGCATAGCAAATGTGGTGCCAATATTCAAAAAGGGCTCTAAAAGTGAACCTGGAAATTATAGGCCAGTAAGTCTAACCTCTATTGTTGGTAAAATATTTGAAGGGTTTCTGAGGGATGTTATTCTGGATTATCTCAATGAGAATAACTGTTTAACTCCATATCAGCATGGGTTTATGAGAAATCGCTCCTGTCAAACCAATCTAATCAGTTTTTATGAAGAGGTAAGCTATAGACTGGACCACGGTGAGTCATTGGACGTGGTATATCTCGATTTTTCCAAAGCGTTTGATACCGTGCCGCACAAGAGGTTGGTACACAAAATGAGAATGCTTGGTCTGAGGGAAAATGTGTGTAAATGGGTTAGTAACTGGCTTAGTGATAGAAAGCAGAGGGTGGTTATATATGGTATAGTCTCTAACTGGGTCGCTGTGACCAGTGGGGTACCGCAGGGGTCAGTATTGGGACCTGTTCTCTTCAACATATTCATTAATGATCTGGTAGAAGGTTTACACAGTAAAATATCGATATTTGCAGATGATACAAAACTATGTAAAGCAGTTAATACAAGAGAAGATAGTATTCTGCTACAGATGGATCTGGATAAGTTGGAAACTTGGGCTGAAAGGTGGCAGATGAGGTTTAACAATGATAAATGTAAGGTTATACACATGGGAAGAGGGAATCAATATCACCATTACACACTGAACGGGAAACCACTGGGTAAATCTGACAGGGAGAAGGACTTGGGGATCCTAGTTAATGATAAACTTACCTGGAGCAGCCAGTGCCAGGCAGCAGCTGCCAAGGCAAACAGGATCATGGGGTGCATTAAAAGAGGTCTGGATACACATGATGAGAGCATTATACTGCCTCTGTACAAATCCCTAGTTAGACCGCACATGGAGTACTGTGTCCAGTTTTGGGCACCGGTGCTCAGGAAGGATATAATGGAACTAGAGAGAGTACAAAGGAGGGCAACAAACTTAATAAAGGGGATGGGAGAACTACAATACCCAGATAGATTAGCGAAATTAGGATTATTTAGTCTAGAAAAAAGACGACTGAGGGGCGATCTAATAACCATGTATAAGTATATAAGGGGACAATACAAATATCTCGCTGAGGATCTGTTTATACCAAGGAAGGTGACGGGCACAAGGGGGCATTCTTTGCGTCTGGAGGAGAGAAGGTTTTTCCACCAACATAGAAGAGGATTCTTTACTGTTAGGGCAGTGAGAATCTGGAATTGCTTGCCTGAGGAGGTGGTGATGGCGAACTCAGTCGAGGGGTTCAAGAGAGGCCTGGATGTCTTCCTGGAGCAGAACAATATTGTATCATACAATTATTAGGTTCTGTAGAAGGACGTAGATCTGGGGATTTATTATGATGGAATATAGGCTGAACTGGATGGACAAATGTCTTTTTTCGGCCTTACTATGTTACTATGTATTCCTCCTCTGACTACTCCTGTAATTCCTCCTGTGATTCCTCCTGTGACTACTCCAGTGATACCTCCTGTGATTCCTCCTGTGACTACTCCTGTGACTACTGTGATTCCTCCTGTGATTCCTCCTGTGACTACTCATGTGATTCCTCCTGTGACTACTCCTGTGATTTCTCTTGTGATTCCTCCTGTGATTACTCCTGTGACTACTCCTGTGATTCCTCCTGTGACTACTCCTGTGATTCCACCTGTGATTACTCCAGTGACTACTCCTGTGACTACTCCTGTGAATACTCCTGTGATTCCTGTGACTGCTCCTGAGATTCCTCCTGTGATTCCTCTTGCGATTCCTCCTGTCACTAGTCCTGTGATTCCTCATGTCAATCCTCCGGTGATTCCTCCTGTGATTACTCCTGTGATTCCTCCTGTGATTCCTCCTGTGACTGCTCCTGTGAATACACCTGTGATTCCTCCGGTGATTCCTCCTGTGACTGCTCCTGTGAATACTCCTGTGATTCCTCCTGTGACTGCTCCTGAGATTCCTCCTGTGATTCCTCCTGTGACTACTCTTGTGACTCCTCCTGTTATTCCTCCTGTGATTACTCCTGTGATTCCTCCTGTGAATCCTCCGGTGATTCCTCCTGTGACTACTCCTGTGATTCCTCCTGTGACTACTCCTGTGATTCCTCCTGTGACTACTCCTGTGATTCCTCCGGTGATTCCTCCTGTGACTGCTCCTGTGAATACTCCTGTGATTCCTCCTGTGACTGCTCCTGAGATTCCTCCTGTGAATCCTCCGTTGATTCCTCCTGTGACTACTCCTGTGACTACTCCTGTGATTCCTCCTGTGACTACTCCTGTGATTCCTCCTGTGAATCCTCCGTTGATTCCTCCTGTGACTACTCCTGTGATTCCTCTGGTGATTTCTCCTGTTATTCCTCCTGTGACTACTCATGTGATTCCTCCTGTGATTCCTCCAGTGATTCCTCCAGTGATTCCTCCTGTTTTTCCTCCTATGATTCCTCCTGTGATTTCTCCTGTGATTCCTCCGGTGATTCCTCCTGTTATTCCTCCTATGATTCCTCCTGTGATTCCTCCGGTGATTCCTCCTGTGACTGCTCCTGTGAATACTCCTGTGATTCCTCCTGTGACTGCTCCTGAGATTCCTCCTGTGATTCCTCCTGTGACTACTCCTGTGGTTCCTCCTGTGACTACTCCTGTGAATCCTCCGTTGATTCCTCCTGTGACTACTCCTGTCATTCCTCTGGTGATTTCTCTTGTTATTCCTCCTGTGACTACTCATGTGATTCCTCCTGTGATTCCTCCAGTGATTCCTCCAGTGATTCCTCCTGTTATTCCTCCTATGATTCCTCCTGTGATTTCTCCTGTGATTCCTCCGGTGATTCCTCCTGTTATTCCTCCTATGATTCCTCCTGTGATTCCTCCGGTGATTCCTCCCGTGATTCCTCCGGTGATTCCTCCCGTGATTCCTCCTGTGATTCTTCCTGTGATTCCTCCTGTGATTCCTCCTGTGACTACTCCTGTGACTACTCCTGTGATTCCTCCTGTGACTACTCTTGTGAATCCTCCTGTAATTCCTCCGTGATTCCTCCTGTGACTACTCCTGTGAATACTCCTGTGATTCCTTCTGTGATTCTTCCTGTGATTCCTCTTGCGATTCCTCCTGTGACTACTCCTGTGATTCCTCCTGTGATTCTTCCTGTGACTAGTCCTGTGATTCATCCTGTCAATCCTCCGGTGATTTCTCCTGTGACTACTTCTGTGATTCCTCCTGTGACTGCTCCTGAGATTCCTCTGGTGATTCCTCCTGTGACTGCTTCTGAGATTCCTCCTGTGATTCCTCCTGTGACTCCTCCTGTGATTCCTCCTGTGACTACTCCTGTGATTCCTCCTGTGAATCCTACGGTGATTCCTCCTGTGACTACTTCGATGATTCCTCCTGTGAATCCTCTGGGTGATTCTTCCTGTGACAACTCCTGTGATTCCCCTGGTGATTTCTCTTGTTATTCCTCCTATGATTCCTCCTGTGATTTATCCTGTGATTCCTCCGGTAATTCCTCCTGTTATTCCTCCTATGATTCCTCCTGTGATTCCTCCGGTGATTCCTCCTGTGATTCCTCCTGTTATTCCTCCTGTGATTCCTCCTGTGATTCCTCTGGTGATTCCTCCTGTTATTCCTCCTGTGATTCCTCCTGTGATTCCTCCTGTGACTACTCCTGTGACTACTCCAGTGATTCCTCCTGTGATTCCTCCTGTGATTCCTCCAGTGGCTACTCCTGTGACTACTCCTGTGATTCCTCCTGTGATTCCTCCAGTGGCTACTCCTGTGAATCCTACGGTGATTCCTCCTGTGACTACTTCGATGATTCCTCCTGTGAATCCTCTGGGTGATTCTTCCTGTGACAACTCCTGTGATTCCCCTGGTGATTTCTCTTGTTATTCCTCCTATGATTCCTCCTGTGATTTATCCTGTGATTCCTCCGGTAATTCCTCCTGTTATTCCTCCTATGATTCCTCCTGTGATTCCTCCGGTGATTCCTCCTGTGATTCCTCCTGTTATTCCTCCTATGATTCCTCCTGTGATTCCTCTGGTGATTCCTCCTGTTATTCCTCCTGTGATTCCTCCTGTGACTACTCCTGTGACTACTCCAGTGATTCCTCCTGTGACTACTCCTGTGATTCCTCCTGTGATTCCTCCAGTGGCTACTCCTGTGACTACTCCTGTGATTCCTCCTGTGACTACTCCTGTGACTACTCCTGTGATTCCTCCTATGACTACTATTGTGATTCCTCCTGTGATTCCTCCAGTGACTACTCCTGTGAATACGCCTGTGATTCCTCCTGTGACTGCTCCTGAGATTCCTCCTGTGATTCCTCTTGCGATTCCTCCTGTGAATACTCCTGTGATTCCTCCTGTGACTGCTCCTGAGATTCCTCCTGTGATTCCTCTTGCGATTCCTCCTGTGACTACTCCTGTGATTCCTCCTGTGACTGGTCCTGTGATTCATCCTGTCAATCCTCCAGTGATTCCTCCTGTGACTACTTCTGTGATTCCTCCTGTGACTGCAAGTGAATACTCCTGTGATTCCTCCTGTGACTGCTCCTGAGATTTCTCCTGTGATTCCTCCTGTGTCTCCTTCTGTGATTCCTCCTGTGACTACTCCTGTGATTCCTCCTGTGAATCCTCTGGAGATTCCTCCTGTGACTACTCCTGTGATTCCTCCTGTGACTACTTCGGTGATTCCTCCTGTGAATCCTCTGGTGATTCCTCCTGTGACTACTCCTGTGATTCCTCCGTGACTACTCCTGTGATTCCTCCGGTGATTCCTCCTGTGACTGCTCCAGTGACTCCTCCTGTGATTCCCCCTGTGATTCCTCCTGTGAATCCTCTGGTGATTCCTCCTGTGACTACCCCTGTGACTCCTGTGATTCCTCCGGTGATTTCTCCTGTTATTCCTCCTGTGACTACTCTTGTGATTCCTCCTGTGATTCTTCTGGTGATTCCTCCTGTTATTCCTCCTGTGATTCCTCCGGTGATTCCTCCTGTCATTCCTCCAGTGATTCCTCCTGTGATTCTTCCTGTGATTCCTCCGGTGATTCATCCGGTGATTCCTCCTGTGACTCTTCCTGTGACTCTTCCTGTGATTCCTCCTGTGACTACTCCTGTGATTCCTTCTGTGAATCCTCCGGTGATTCCTCCTGCGACTACTCCTGTGATTCCTCCGGTGATTTCTCCTGTTATTCCTCCTGTGACTACTCTTGTGATTCCTCCTGTGATTCTTATGGTGATTCCTCCTGTTATTCCTCCTGTGATTCCTCCTGTGATTCCTCCTGTGATTCTTCCTGTGATTCCTCCGGTGATTCCTCCTGTTGTTCCTCCTGTGATTCCTCCTGTGATTCCTCCGGTGATTCCTCCTGTGATTCCTCCGGTGATTCCTCCTGTGATTCCTCCGGTGATTCCTCCGGTGATTCCTCCGGTGATTCTTCCTGTGATTCCTCCTGTTATTCCTCCTGTGGCTACTCCTGTGATTCCTCCTGTGATTCCTCCAGTGATTCCTCCAGTGATTTCTCCTGTGACTACTCCTGTGATTCCTCCGGTGATTCCTCCTGTGATTCCTCCTGTGACTGCTTCTGAGATTCCTCCTGTGATTCCTCCTGTGAATCCTCCAGAGATTCCTCCTATGACTACTCCTGTGACTCCTGTGATTCCTCCGGTGATTTCTCCTATTATTCCTCCAGTGACTACCCCTTTGATTCCTCCTGTGATTCCTCCAGTGATTCCTCCTGTTACTCCTCCTGTTATTCCTCCTGTGATTCCTCTGGTGATTCCTTCTGTTATTCCTCCGGGTAATTCCTCCTGTTATTCCTCCTGTGATTCCTCCAGTGATTCCTCCAGTGATTTCTCCTGTGACTACTCCTGTGATTCCTCCTGTGATTCCTCTGGTGATTCCTCCTGTGATTCCTCCGGTGATTCCTCCTGTGATTTCTCCTGTGATTCCTCCGGTGATTCCTCCTGTGATTCCTCCTGTGATTCCTCCGGTGATTCCTCCTGTGATTCTCCTGGGGATTCCTCCTGTGATTCCTCCTGTGAGTCCTCCGGTGATTCCTCCTGTGACTCCTCCTGTGATCCCTCCTTTGACTCCTCCTATGACTACTCCTGTTTCCTCCGGTGATTCTTCCTGTGACTACTCCTGTGATTCCTCCGGTGATTCCTCCTGTGATTCCTCCGGTGATTCCTCCGGTGATTCCTCCGGTGATTCCTCCTGTGACTACTCCTGTGATTCCTCCGGTGATTCCTCCTGTGGTTCCTCCTGTGATTCCTCCGGTGATTCCTCCTGTGATTCCTCCTGTGATCCCTCCTGTGATTCCTCCGGTGATTCCTTCGGTGATTCCTCCTGTGACTACGCCGGTGATTCCTCCTGTGATTTCTCCTGTGATTCCTCCGGTGATTCCTCCTGTGATGCCTCCGGTGATTCCTCCTGTGATTCCTCCTGTGATTCCTCCTGTGATTTCTCCGGTGATTCCTCCTGTGATCCCTCCTGTGATTCCTCCTGTGATTCCTCCGGTGATTCCTCCGGTGATTCCTCCTGTCATTCCTCCTGTGATTCCTCCTGTGATTGCTCCGGTGATTCCTACTGTGATTCCTCTTGTGATTCCTCTTGTGATTCCTCCTGTGATTCCTCCGGTGATTCCTCTTGTAATTCCTCTGGTGATTCCTCCTGTGATTCCTCCTGTTATTCCTCCTGTGATTCCTCTTGTGATTCCTCCTGTGATTCCTCCTGTGATTCCTCCTGTGATTCCTCCGGTGATTCCTTCGGTGATTCCTCCTGTGATTCCTCCGGTGATTCCTCCTGTGATTCCTCCTGTGATTCCTCCTGTGATTCCTCCTGTGATTGCTTCAGTGATTCCTCCTGTGATTCCTCCGGTGATTCCTCCTGTGACTACTCCTGTGATTCCTCCTGTGATTCCTCTGGTGATTCCTCCTGTGATTCCTCCTGTGATCCCTCTTGTGATTCCTCCTGTGATTCCTCCTGTGATTCCTCCTGTGATTCCTCCTGTGATTCCTCCGGTGATTCCTCCTGTGATTCCTCCTGTGATTCCTCCGGTGATTCCTCCGGTGATTCCTCCTGTGATCCCTCCTCTGATTCCTCCTGTGATTTCTCCTGTGATTCCTCCGGTGATTCCTCCTGTGATTCTTCCTGTGATTCCTCCTGTGATTCCTCCTGTGATTCCTCCTGTGATTCCTCCGGTGATTCTTCCTGTGATTCCTCCTGTGATTCCTCCTGTGATTCCTCTTGTGATTCCTCTGGTGATTCCTCCTGTGATACCTCCTGTGATTCCTCCTGTGATTCCTCTTGTGATTCCTCTGGTGATTCCTCCTGTGATTCCTCCTGTGATTCCTCCTGTGATTCCTCCTGTGATTCCTCCGGTGATTCCTCCTGTGATTCCTCCGGTGATTCCTCTTGTGATTCCTCTGGTGATTCCTCCTGTGATTCCTCCTGTGATTCCTCTTGTGATTCCTCTGGTGATTCCTCCTGTGATTCCTCCTGTGATTCCTCCTGTGATTCCTCCGGTGATTCCTCCTGTGATTCCTCCTGTGATTCCTCCGGTGATTCCTCCTGTGATTGCTTCGGTGATTCCTCCTGTGATTCCTCCTGTGACTACTCCTGTGATTCCTCCTGTGATTCCTCCGGTGATTCCTCCTGTGATTCCTCCTGTGATCCCTCTTGTGATTCCTCCGGTGATTCTTCCTGTGATTGCTTCGGTGATTCCTCCTGTGATTCCTCCGGTGATTCCTCCTGTGACTACTCCTGTGATTCCTCCTGTGATTCCTCCGGTGATTCCTCCTGTGATTCCTCCTGTGATTCCTCCTGTGATTCCTCCGGTGATTCCTCCGGTGATTCCTCCTGTGACTACTCCTGTGATTCCTCCTGTGATTCCTCCGGTGATTCCTCCTGTGACTACTCCTGTGATTCCTCCTGTGATTCCTCCGGTGATTCCTCCTGTGATTCCTCCTGTGATTCCTCCTGTGATTCCTCCTGTGACTACTCCTGTGATTCCTCCTGTGATTCCTCCGGTGATTCCTCCTGTGATTCCTCCTGTGATTCCTCCGGTGATTCCTCCGGTGATTCCTCCTGTGATTGCACTGAGGATACTGGATTAACTGTCCCATCTGTGTATGACGGCAGCGTCCGGCGGTGTCCGTGCACGGCTCCGGCGCCCCTCTCCAGGGTTGTCGGCGCTGCCGTCAGTCCCGCGCCCTTTTTCTTCTTTTGTGCCCTATAAATCCGGGACGTGCTTTGCAATCGATACGTGTTTTGGCAACGAGGATTTCCATTTACGAGCGGCCGCTAGTTTATATCCTGAACGTTTTCCTAAAAATAAAAACCAGAGATTCGGAAAGTTTCTTCTCTTTTTTTTCACGGTTGGTAACCTGATCGCCCGCGGGACTGAACGGCAGCAGTAAAGGGGTCAAGATGGAGAGAGGTGCAGACACTGCTGACACAGGGAAGAGCAGGAAGTCTCTGAACCTGACACCAGATCTCTGCTGCGGGCCAGGTGCTGCACACATGACAGGACGCCATACAGACTGAGCATCTGAGGAGAATAATGGCACTGCTCCTGGGCAGATCTGCACCTATATCAGCTCATACTCCAGTCACATCCAGAGCTGCGGACACCATTCTGCTGTTACATTGTGTCTTATCCTCCAGTCACCTCCAGAG
Source organism: Ranitomeya imitator (assembly GCF_032444005.1). Classification (NCBI taxonomy): domain Eukaryota; kingdom Metazoa; phylum Chordata; class Amphibia; order Anura; family Dendrobatidae; genus Ranitomeya; species Ranitomeya imitator. Next base: position 19,243,484 of record NC_091282.1, read on the forward strand.
CTGCAGGCACTATTCTGCTGTTACATCAGCTCATACTCCAGTCACCTCCAGAGCTGCGGTCACTATTCTGTTGTTACATCATGTCTTATCATTTAACAGCAGAACATAGCAGGCAGCCTTTCTGGCGACTAATTATCCTACGTGCAGTTCCTCCCTGACTGACCTGACAGTAAGGGGGCGCCAGAGAGCTGCAAGTTCCAAACTGGAACTGGGAAGTGGGATATAAATAATTCCCCTTAAGAAAGAACCAAACAACCCCGGTTCGAGACAAATTGGTGTCAGTGTCAGGATGACAAAGTTATCCCCTCTGTGATTCGTGACATATTGGTGGCAGCGGTGGGATCATAGAGCATTAGTGATCGGATTTGAGCAATCATTCCTCTCACTAAAGACTTGCACAGTTCTTGTGAGGATTTTGAGCAAAAAAGTTTTGGAGAACAAGCTCAGTGTTTACTAGTCCTGAGACAATAGTGTGTACTTGTGATTACCCCCTCCCTTTCTCTTTATTTTTCTATCGTATCTTTTATTTGGCAACCATGGCTATGCTGAGAGAAGACTGATATAAGCAGCATAACAAGGACGCTCCTATTGCCCTTTGCCGGCTGAGGCGGATTGATACCACGGGCAAAAACAAAAGCCAACTGGTGCAACTGGAAATCGACCAGAGCCCAGCGGGCGCAGAAGCCGGCCCAAGCGAAAATGGTGCTGCAGCAGAGGTTCAACGACTGAATACCGGCCCTACTAGCAACCAGGGCAGATTGGATACCCACCTGCAGGTGGCCTTGGAACAACTCCCCGCCGACGACTGTGATGAACGTCTGAGGCTGATCCCGCAATACCAGCAGGAGGCCCAAGCTGAGCGCCGAGCTGAGCGAGAGGCCCAGAGAAACCATGAACTGCAGTTGGCTGAACTTAGAGCCGTACCATCTACCACACGGAGCAGTGAGTCAAGCAACGCTCAGTCCCCTATACCCCGGCCAAAGCACTTTCCTGTGATGGAAAAGGATGGAGACTTGGACACTTTGAGAAGGCCAGCAGACAGTATCGGCTCCCTGATAACGAATGGGCCTGATAACTGACCCCCGGGTAAGGTTCAAGGACAAAGCTCTGGAGGCGTTTGCTTTTCTCCCACCAGACCAAGATGAAGACGATGAGGCCATCAACCAGGCCCTGAGAAAGAAGTACCAGCTAACTCTTGAGGTTTACTGTAGAAAGTTCAGGAACCTCCAACGTGGCCCACACGACAGTTATAGCGATGTGGTGCATGGACTCTGGACCCAATTTGACCAGTGGACCCAAGGACTATCAGTGACCACCTCTGGACAGCTGCGAGACCTGACGATCAAAGACCAGTTCCTACATCTTTGCCCAGCTGAGGTGGAACAGTTCGTGATGGAGCGAGAGCCTAACGACACGGATAAAGCAGCGCAGATTGCCGATGCCTATGAGGCCAACCAAAAATCGGAAGTGCGGAAGCCAGTCACCACCAGTTGGAGAGGGGGTAAGCCTGCAACCAACGCCAGTACCCCTGCCAGCCGACTCACCGGAGGTACTGTCCCCTTTGCCAACAGCAACAGACCTACCACCAACCTTTACAAGTGTTTTTCCTGCAAACGGACTAGTCACATCAGCGTCCACTGTCCAGAGAAGCAGAAGAATTCCCCAGCCAAGGCCCCAGGGCCTAATGCAGCAGGTCTTTTGGTGGGTGGGGCGGTTGGGAGGATGTATGACAACATGCAGCACGTCACCGTGGGGCCATGTCGCTCAAAGCCTCAAAGACACCGGGGCTGAACGAACCCTCATCCGAGATGAACTGGCGGCCCCTGAAGAGATTATTCTGGGGAAAACCCTGGATTTGGGGCATCCGCTGTCCCCTGCCAATGACCCAGGTGTATATAGATTGGGGTGACGGGAGCGGGGTGAAGGAAATGTGGTTGTCTGATAACTTGCCCACTGATGTTTTATTGGGGACTGATTTGGGGCGGATGGTTGCATATTATGTCCCTGACCCCCCTCCATGATCGAATGCTGGTGATAGTGATGGGAAATTGCATTGTTTTCACTGCTTCCTCCTCCCTCCCCCCTGCATGCAGCTGTAATGTGAAACCAGTGTGCTGTGAGCAGGCCTACTCAGCTTTGTGCAAAGAGCATGGTCGGGGGGTATTCCCTTTGTTCACTTAAACTGTTATATAATTGCACAGCTTAGGTGTGGAAGCAGTAAAAATACTTTATGGCCTCTGCATCGGCCGGGCCATCAGCCAGTGCGCTTTCTAATTTCCCGTACCATTGGTATCTGAGAAACAAATTACTGCTTACCCATGTTGCATAGCCAGGTCATGTTTGGTCTTAACAGAATGCTAATCTCAAAACAAGATCAATGGTAATTCTGTCGTCACTATATGAGGTTGCATTCTGGAGCTACGGCGGACATGAATGTTCCATAACTCTGAGTCCCTCTGAGAAAGTAGGAGTGCATTCCGTACCTCAGCCCACTCAGTGATGTCACGACCAGGGGTATAAGACAGTGAGACCTCATTTTGCTTGAGACGTTGTCCAGGGAACTAGCTGAGAGACACATCTGTGATGCTTTGGGACATATGCTCCCCTCCCCCCAACCGCATGGTCAGCCATGATACGCGAGAACTGTAGGTCTATTTTCTTCCTTTAATCCATTTTTATTTTGTAATTGTCTGTACATTCGATGCTTGTCTCATTTTGTAATATCTTTTTACACTTTTGTAAACACTGCCTATCTTTTGGAGTTAAATATATAAAATTACTAGCTTCGTTTTTCCTTGCTCTATAACGTACTTTCACATTCTCTGAAGTAAATTACGCTAATAATTGGGTTGGCTCCGGACCCATTATTAATTAAGGAACAGGAGCTGGTGGCAGCGGAAGTATCCTGCGCTAGTGGGTAACGCTGGCAATGATGGAACGGGGTTCTTATAGTGTATTGCTCGGCTGCGGCTGGGAATAATTATATTACCCTCACTGCAGTGTGTGCCCCACAGCCAGTACATAGCAGGCAGCCTTTCTGGTGACTAATTATCCTAGGTGCAGTTCACTGACTGACCTGAGGGTAAGGGGGGCGCCAGAGAGCTGCGAGTTCCAAACCAGAACTGGGAAGTGGGATATAAATAAATCCCCTTCAGAAAAGAACTGGGGCAACCAAACAACCCTGGTTCATGACATATTGGTGTCAGCGGCGGGATGGTAAAAATATCCCCCTGTGATTCGTGACACCTTTCTTTAATTTTTGCTAAAGATTGAGACATTGTACAAACTTTAAGTTTATTTTAACATTAGTGTGTTTTTGTTTGTTTTCTTTTTCCAGGGGACACTTATTTTGAAACTAAAGTTAGGATAGCTTCACCATAAATTTCTTCTCTCCTGAATTTACAAGTGAAAGGAAAGTCGGACGAGCAAAGTGAAGGCTTTGTCGTCTTGGTTGAAGCCTATACAAGGTTGAGAAGTCGTGATGAGTTTGCTGTTGTGTCCTGCATAGGCAGTAACTGATAATGTAATGTTCTCTCCATCCTACTAAGAGCTTTGTCATATTGGTTGCTACCTAGGCATAGCTCAACAACCAGTGACATACTCATCTCGACAGGTGTACTTTGCATGGGAAATTGTGGCACTACCGTGTCAATTTTGCCACTGGCAGCTTTAATCGTCTATTTTGTCGGCTGCTGGGCACGCACTCACTGGAATGTGTGAAGAAACAGTATAGGTAGAGGGGGTAGAATGTGTGACTAGATTGTATGAGGAGGGGCAATATATATGTGAGGAGACAGTATAGGGAGAGGGGGAATGTGTGAGGAGACAGTACGAGGAAAATGAAGTGTATGAGGAGACAGTATGGGGAGAGGGGGAATGTGTGAAGAGACAGTAGGAGGAAGAGGAAATGTGTGAGTAGTCAGTATGGGGAGAGGGGGAATGTGTGAGGTAACAGTATGGGTAAAGCGGGAATGTGTGAGGTGACAGTATGGGTAGAGAGGGAATGTATGAAGAGACAGTATGGGGAGAGGGAGAATGTGTGAGGTGACAGCATAGGTAAAGAAGGAATGTGTGAGGTGTCAGTATGGAGAGAGAGGTAATGTGTGAGGAGACAGTATGGGGAGAGAAGGAATGTGTGAGGAGACAGTATGGTGAGAGGGAGAATGTGTGAGGAAACAGTATGAAAAAGAAGAAATGTCAAAAATAGCTCAATAATGACAAGATAAATTGTGCACACAGTAATGGAAACAATTACATGAAAAGTACCTAGAGTAATTAAAAAGGGAAAAATAAAAAGTGCATATAGTGTTGCAAAAAAAGACCAGATAAACATTGCACACAGTAATGTAAAAAAAAAACAGATAAATACTTCATATAGTGATGTACAGTAGAAATAACCACATAAATAGTGCACACAACAATGTAAAAATACCACATAGTGCACACAACAAGGTAGAAATACCACATAAATAGAACATATAGTAACACAACAAAAGACTAGATAGAGCGTGCATACAGTAATGCCACAAACACCAAATAAAAAGTTCATAAAGTAATGCAAAAATGATAGAAATGAAAAGTCCACAATAAATATTGCATACTATAGTCCAAAAGAGAACATAAATAATGAAAAGAATACCAGATAAATAATGCATATAGTAATGCAAAATAAAAATAAGTAGTGCACAGAGTAATGTAAAAACACCAGATAAATTGAGCACACAGTGATGCAAAAGATATCAGATAAACATTGCACACGATGATGCATAAAAGACTACACAAATAGTTCATCCAATATTGACAAATGCACATTAGTGCATGCAAAAAAAGAAAAAAAAAACCCAGATATATAGTGCACACAGTAAAGCAAAAAATATCAGATAAATAGTGAATACAGTAATGCAAAAAATACCAGATAAATAGTGCACACAGTAATGTAAAAAAATCTTTGATAAATAGCACTTACAGTAAGCAAAAATACGTTAAAGTACATACAGCAGTATGAAAAAGATAACAGGGCTCTGATAAGTCATACACTGTGATCATAGAAGTAGTATTTGTCTAATGCAGAAACAAAATTTAGTTCTAGGTACACACAGCGGCATGTAAAAGTTTGTGCACCCCTGGTCAGAATTACTCTTAGGCCTAATGTTACAGATGACACATTTCCTTTGTACTTTAGGAAAAATATATATTCTTATTTTTTACATTTTAATAATTCTAAAAAGAAAAATAGGCCGATGCAAAATTGTTGGCACCCCTGGAGATTTGTGTGCTCAGATAGCTTTGACCATGGCTTCAGAACTGAATTCACCTGTTACAGTTTATTCACCATCATCGTTAGGACAGGAAATGTGTGATGGATACTTGTTGAGATTGTAGTATTTTTTCACCACTGCGCTCGTCGTTCGTGATTGGATGCATGAGATAAATGCCTTTAATCCCAGAACACATTAACAGCCTGTAGTTTGCTGCCATTTAAAAGTTTTAGCTGTTGCATGTAGTCTGGACTCTTCTGATGGCCGTCTAGCTTAGTGCCTTCAAACATTCAATGGTCTAGTATGTTGGTCCAGTACTTCCGAGCATCCGGTTATCCAGTACCTGCCACGTCTGTTGGTCCAGTGTCTGCAAGCATCCAGTAATCCAGTACTTGACACGTCTGTTGGCCCAGTGCTTACAATCATCCACTAATCCAGTACTTGACACGTTTGTTGGTCCAGTGCTTCCAATCATCCACTAATCCAGTACATCACACATCTGTTGGTCCAGTGCTTCCAAGCATCCAGTAATCCCATATCTGCCACCTGTGTGGATCCGGTGCTTCTAAGCATCTAGTGGTCCAGTATCTTCCACCTGTGTGGATCCAGTGCCTCTAAGTATCCAGTGGTCCAATATCTTTCACCTGTGTGGATCCGGTGCCTCTAAGCATCTAGTAGTCCAGTATCTTCCACCTGTGTGGTGGTCCAGTATCTTCCATCTGCTTGGATCCGGTGCCTCTAAGAATCCAGTGGTCCAGTATCTTCCATCTGCTTGGATCCGGTGCCTCTAAGCATCCAGTGGTCCAGTATCTTCCACCTGCATGGATCCGGTGCCTCTAAGCATCCAGTGGTCCAGTATCTTCCAACTGTGTGGATCCGGTGCCTCTAAGCATCCAGTGGTCCAGTATCTTCCACCTGTGTGGATCCGGTGCCTCTAAGCATCCAGTGGTCCAGTATCTTCCACCTGTGTGGATCCGGTGCCTCTAAGCATCTAGTGGTCCAGTATCTTCCACCTGTGTGGATCTGGTGCCTCTAAGCATCCAGTGGTCGAGTATCTTCCACCTGCATGGATTCGGTGCCTCTAAGAATCCAGTGGTCCACTATTTTCCACCTGTGTGGATCCGGTGCCTCTAAGCATCCAGTGGTCCAATATCTTCCACCTGTGTGGATCTGGTGCCTCTAAGCATCCAGTGGTCCAGTGTTTTCCACCTGTGTGGATCCGGTGCCTCTAAGCATCCAGTGGTCCAATATCTTCCACCTGTGTGGATCCGGTGCCTCTAAGCATCCAGTGTTCCAGTATCTTCCATCTGCGTGGATCCGGTGCCTCTAAGCATCCAGTGGTCTAGTATCTTCCATCTGTGTGGATCCGGTGCCTCTAAGCATCCAGTGGTCCAGTATCTTCCATCTGCGTGGATCCGGTGCCTCTAAGCATCCAGTGGTCTAGTATCTTCCATCTGTGTGGATCCGGTGCCTCTAAGCATCCAGTGGTCCAGTATCTTCCATCTGCGTGGATCCGGTGCCTCTAAGCATCCAGTGGTCTAGTATCTTCCATCTGTGTGGATCCGGTGCCTCTAAGCATCCAGTGGTCCAGTATCTTCCATCTGCGTGGATCCGGTGCCTCTAAGCATCCAGTGGTCTAGTATCTTCCATCTGTGTGGATCCGGTGCCTCTAAGCATCCAGTGGTCCAGTATCTTCCATCTGCGTGGATCCGGTGCCTCTAAGCATCCAGTGGTCTAGTATCTTCCATCTGTGTGGATCCGGTGCCTCTAAGCATCCAGTGGTCCAGTATCTTCCACCTGTGTGGGTACAATGCTTCCAAATAGCCTCTGGTCCAATATCTGCTGTCAGTCTTTATGCTGGGACCTGTTGCTTGTAATGTTTTTAGAAGTGAGTGTTCTTATCTATACTTATGGAACTAAACCTTCTTAACTTTGGTGGGATGCCCACATTTTCCGATCCCCTCTGGGCACTCCTAGTATCCTTACAAGTCAACAAATTGTTGAGATCCTTTACTGTAATCTTTAAGTCTATGGACACTGCACCAAAGCCAGATAGGTTAGGGTTAAATCTTAGCACAGCAGGTCTTAATCAGAAGCACCTGCCCAGCTTTGACTAAGGTCCAGGAGATGAGTTCACTTTGTGTTAGTCTGCTGGATGTTAAGCTGAGTGGAGTGTGATGATGTTGGTGAGTGACCAGCCAAAATGTGAGCTGTAGCTGAATGGATACTGCATGGATTAGCTAGGAAAGCTGATCAGTCTGTGTGTTGGAGCTGCAGCCTATTCAGTGCGAACTGTGCATGGAGCTCAACACTTCCGTTTGGCGCTGGAAGCTGCTGGAGCTCAGACTGAAGGGGATACAGAGATTGGTAGGACTGTAACTCTTCTGTCTATGAGGTTTGCTGCAAGAGAATGGACTGTTCTCTGCTGGGGTGAGCCGGCACTGACATATGTGCTGCTGAAGGAACTGTTTATTGGCTGTGATACCTTTCTGTCCAGAAAAGTCTGTTCAGGTTTTGGAATCCCTTTGGAATTTTATGAGGGCAATAAAACTGCACCTTTGGACCAAACCGCATTGCCTGTGTGAACGATACCTAATGCCTACCTGAGGGACTGAACCCCTACACCAACTATAGGAATTTGACTGATATAACCAGACTGCACATACAGCTCACGAGAGGAGAGCGAGCGAGAGGACGAGAGTGCTCCATGATTCTGGTCCTGGAACCATTCAATGACGGGCACTGGAAAGTTAATCACTGTCAAGGAACACAAATTATGCTGTGAATTCCGACTCTTTGGCTATTAAGTTTGCTGCCAGTCATTTTTACACGGGTAATTAGCCAAATCCATCTAATTATTCAGAGTTTTATTTTGCAAATGAAGCCATGAAATATCAATTATGACCTGTCTGTCACCTCCATGTGGAGGATTGTGCTGTATGCGTCCTGCGTCATCACCGCGTGTCCATCATGTACCCTACCATCCTATATATATATTTTCAGAGAAGAAATAAGGTGGTGGATCAGATCGTACTGTACACCTGACATCATCTTGGGCTGGCACCAGCCAGAAATGGAGCAAAGTCTGAAGGGGGTTTCTGTTCTGTGGATTCATTCAGGAAGGGAGCAGTGAAGGAATGTCTTCATCTGCTAAGTCCTACCTAGAGATTCAGGAGCAATATGGCTGTTATAGTTCACCTGGGGACCCAGATGTGCTTAGATGTTGGTGTGGATGGGCATTACGGAACAACAGCATTGATGCACCTAGTGTCATGATCCAGACCGGGTTTTGTATCCTGTCTCTCTTTCCTGGTCTGAGCATGTCAAGGGTTATCTTTTCCCTCACTCGCATGCGTTTTTTTTGCGGCAAAAAAACGTATTGCTGTCTATGTAAACGCATGCGTTTTTAAGCACATGCGTTTGCTTGCGTTTTTAAACGCATGCGTTTCCATAGAAAAAAACAAGAATACACACTGATAAGCCACCCCCAACCATAAAGGTGATAAAGGGATCCAAACCCTAACCCTAACTGTTATGAAAGGTAATTCAGTACCACAATGGACATAGAGGTCAGCGCACATACCCTAACCTGGCAATAACCCAAAAAACAAGAACGAGCTCTGAGACGTGGGAACTCTGTTGACCGCAATCCCTGGATTGCGCCTAACTCTGCCTATGCAACTCGGCACGGCCTGAGAAACTAGCTAGCCTGAAGATAGAAAATAAGCCTACCTTGCCTCAGAGAAATACCCCAAAGGAAAAGGCAGCCCCCACATATAATGACTGTGAGTTAAGATGAAAAGACAAACGTAGAGATGAAATAGATTTAGCAAAGTGAGGCCCAACTTTCTGAACAGAGCGAGGATAGGAAAGGTAACTTTGCGGTCAACACAAAACCCTACAAAAACCACGCAAAGGGGGCAAAAAGACCCTCCGTACCGAACTAACGGCACGGAGGTACACCCTCTGCGTCCCAGAGCTTCCAGCAAGCAGAAAAAAACAAATTGACAAGCTGGACAGAAAAAAACAGCAAACAAATAGCAAAGAGGAACTTAGCTATGCAGAGCAGCAGGCCACAGGAACGATCCAGGAGGAAACAGGTCCAATACTAGAACATTGACTGGAAGCCAGGATCAAAGCACTAGGTGGAGTTAAATAGAGAAGCACCTAACGACTTCACCACATCACCTGAGGAAGGAAACTCAGAAGCCGCAGTACCACTTTCCTCCAACAACGGAAGCTCACAGAGAGAACCAGCCGAAGTACCACTTGTGACCACAGGAGGGAGCTCTGCCACAGAATTCACAACACCTAACCCTAGGGATCCTAATCCTTACCCTAGGGATTCGAACCCTAACCCTAACCCTAGGGATCCAAACCCTAACCCTAGGGATCCTAACCCTAACCCTAAGGATCCAAATCCTAACTCTAACCCTAACCCTAGGGATCCAAACCCTAACCCTAACCCTAGGGATCCTAACCCTAACCCTAGGGATCCAAACCCTAACCCTAACCCTAGGGATCCTAACCCTAACCCTAGGGATCCAAACCCTAAACCTAACCCTAGGGATCCTAATCCTTACCCTAGGGATCCGAACCCTAACCCTAACCCTAGGGATCCAAACCCTAACCCTAGGGATCCTAACCCTAACCCTAGGGATCCAAATCCTAACCCTAGGGATCCAAACCCTAACCCTAACCCTAGGGATCCTAACCCTAACCCTAACCCTAGGGATCCTAACCCTAACCCTAACCCTAGGGATCCTAACCCTAACCCTAACCCTAGGGATCCTAACCCTAACCCTAACCCTAGGGATCCTAACCCTAACCCTAACCCTAGGGATCCTAACCCTAACCCTAACCCTAGGGATCCTAACCCTAACCCTAGCTATTTCTGTTTATAGTAGGTTTTCTAGTTGTTTTAGATGATTGGCAGCTGTCACACACTTCTCATCATGCGTTTCAAAAACGCAAACGCAGGAAAAAACGCATGTAAACGCGTCAAAACGCTGCGTTTACATGCGTTTTTTTCACCACCTGCGTTTGCGTTTTAAACACTGCATTTTTAAACGCAAATGTGAAACTAGCCTAAAAACAAGTGTAAAAAGTGCAACAAAAAAGCGTCATCTCTTCATCAGCTTTCTAAATAACTTACCCAATTTTCACATCAAGCCAAAATGATTCATCCTGTGAAATCCCAGCGCATCATTATTTCCGGAGCAGAACGCGGTAAATTCTCTCCACTTCTTTATCATCTAAGCACAGTTCAGGAGGTTAATGGTTACCGGCGTAATATTCTCCAGCAGAAACTATCAATTAACGTTCAGCAGATTATTTTTTTTTCATTGAATTTTTAAAAAATTTTTTACATTCAAAACAGTTAAACGAAATATAAGGTAGAACAGAATTAGCTTTCACTGGAAGTACAGCGTTCATTTTATCACTGAGCAATAATATATAATTAGTAGCGAATGTATCCAGGCACCTACCGAATGCACTAATCCTATTATTTCATCCCATTCTCTCTTCACCAAATCCCATTTCCGCCACATATGGCCGGCAGCGTACCTGTCGGTCCAGGTGACTTCACAATGAGCCGTCGTGTGTGAGTGTAAATGAGGATAACGCTTTCTCTCACCGTTATATGACTTGTATTCTGCGTTTTCTCAAGTTTTCCCCTCTGCAGGCTTTATATTGATTTTTCTGTTTTCTATGAATTAGCGGATAGAGACCAACTGCTATGATGTCTCTCATACCCAGCACACACAGACAGGAGGGATTCCTGCTCTTCTGCCTATATGTACCATGTGTTCAGAAACAGCAGTACTATGGAGGGCATTATAAAGTAGTACTGATCAGTGTAGCTGTAAATCCAGCACTGGTGTGCGATAAAACGCTTACTAGAAAGTAACAGCACAGAGGACTTTGTATAGCAGTACTGAGCATCGTAGCTATGAATCCAGCTCTGGGGTGATATCAAACACTTACTACAAAGTAGCAGTACTGAGGATCGTAGCTATGAATCCAGCTCTGGGGTGATATCAAACACTTGCTACAAAGTAGCATTACTGAGCATCATAGCTATGCATCCAGCTCTGGGGTGATATCAAACACTTACTACAAAGTAGAAGTACTGAGCATCGTAGCTATGAATCCAGCTCTGGGGTGATATCAAACACTTACTACAAAGTAGCAGTACTGAGGATCGTAGCTATGAATCCAGCTCTGGGGTGATATCAAACACTTGCTACAAAGTAGCATTACTGAGCATCATAGCTATGCATCCAGCTCTGGGGTGATATCAAACACTTACTACAAAGTAGAAGTACTGAGCATCATAGCTATAAATCCAGCTCTGGGGTGATATCAAACACTTACTACAAAGTAGCAGTACTGAGCATCATAGCTATGAATCCAGCTCTGGGGTGATATCAAGCACTTTCTACAAAGTAGCAGTACTGAGCATTGTAGCTATGAATCCAGCTCTGGGGTGATATCAAACACTTACTACAAAGTAGCAGTACTGAGCATCGTAGCTATAAATCCAGCTCTGGGGTGATATCAAACACTTACTAGAAATAACCAGCACAGAAGACATTATGCAGCAGTATTAAGTAGTGTAGATGTGTATACAGCGCTGGGGTTATATACAACACTTACTAGAAAGAAACTGCACAGAGAACACTATACACCAGTACTACGTAGTGTAGATGTGACGACAGCCTCTGGGACAATATCAAACACTTACTAGAAAGTAGCAGTACTGAGCATCGTAGCTATGAATCCAGCTCTGGGGTGATATCAAACACTTACTACAAAGTAGAAGTACTGAGCATCATAGCTATAAATCCAGCTCTGGGGTGATATCAAACACTTACTACAAAGTAGCAGTACTGAGCATCATAGCTATGAATCCAGCTCTGGGGTGATATCAAACACTTACTACAAAGTAGCAGTACTGAGCATCGTAGCTATAAATCCAGCTCTGGGTGATATCAAACACTTACTAGAAATAAACAGCACAGAAGACATTATGCAGCAGTATTAAGTAGTGTAGATGTGTATACAGTGCTGGGGTTATATACAACACTTACTAGAAAGAAACTGCACAGAGAACACTATACACCAGTACTACGTAGTGTAGATGTGACGACAGCCTCTGGGACAATATCAAACACTTACTAGAAAGTAGCAGTACTGAGCATCGTAGCTATGAATCCAGTTCTGGGGTGATATCAAACACTTACTACAAAGTAGAAGTACTGAGCATCAAAGCTATAAATCCAGCTCTGGGGTGATATCAAACACTTACTACAAAGTAGCAGTACTGAGCATCATAGCTATGAATCCAGCTCTGGGATGATATCAAACACTTACTACAAAGTAGCAGTACTGAGCATCGTAGCTATGAATCCAGCTCTGGGGTGATATCAAACACTTACTACAAAGTAGCAGTACTGAGCATCATAGCTATAAATCCAGCTATGGGTGATATCAAACACTTACTAGAAATAAACAGCACAGAAGACATTATGCAGCAGTATTAAGTAGTGTAGATGTGTATACAGCGCTGGGGTTACATAAAACACTTACTAGAAAGAAACAGCAAAAAGGACATTATGCAGCAGTGCTAAGTAGTGTGGCTGTGAAGACAGCTCTGGGAGGATATCAAACACTTGCTAGAAAGAAACAGCATATAACACATTATAAACCAGTACTGAGTAGTGTAATTGTGAATCCAGCACTGGTGTGAGATTAAGCAATTACTAGAAAGTAACAGCACACAGGATATTTTGGGAGAGAGGAGTGCACCACCAGGTAATAAGAATAAAAATAGGGGGGGTTATCTAAAGCATGCTTGCACACAATGTACGGTAAATAGAAAACTATAGAGATGATGCATGCGGAAAGATAGCGCTCACCAAATATAAAGCAAATAATGTCATATTGTTATTGTTTAGGTGCTACATCGCAAGCATGGCACTGTGAATGCAGACCAACACTATGCCAGGCTGTCTGGATAATTAATCTTGTAATCACCTCCAGCTTTTGTACATTTTTCCAGTATACTCTCTTATAAATTACCTGAGCCTTGGTATATCCACATGCTAAAATCAGTTTTGACTAATATTAGGGGCCACGCACTAATTATCTATCAACTGCAACTATTGGAGGCTTGTTATTGCCATATTGTGGCCATGACTTGGTGTCTAAACATGTTTTGATTTTTTAATTGTTTTTAATTTGTCTGCTGCTTTTTTGTATGTGCTGTTATAAATAAGATATTTTTTGCTTTATATTTGATGATCCTTATCTTACAGCATTCATCTTCGCTCTAGTTTTCTAAGCACACAGGATATTATGCAGCAGTATTGAGTAGTATAGCTGTGAATCCAGCTCTAAGGTGATATAATTGGCCAGCGGTTGGCACCGCAGCCTTCCAACACTGGGGTCCTGGGTTCAAATCCAACCCAGGACAACATCTGCAAGGAGTTGTATGTTCTCTCCATATTTGTGTGGGTTTTTTCCTGTTTCTCCAGTTTCCTCCCACACTCCAAAGACATACTGATACAGAATTTATATTGTGAGCCCCAAAAGCAACAGCCATGATAATCTCTGTAAAGTGCTGTGAAATTAATGGCGCTGTATAAGTGAGAAAAGTAAATAAATATAAAATGCCTGCTAGAAAGAAACAACATGGAAGACATTATACAGTAGTTCTAAGTAGTGTAGCTGTGAATCCAGCTCTCGAGTGATATAAAACACTTAATATAAAGAAAGAGCATGAAAAACATTATAACTGAGTACTGAGCAGTATAGTTGTGAATCCAGCACTGATGTGAGATAAAACAATTACTAGAAATTAACAGCACAGAGGACATTATACAGCAGTATTAAGTAGTGTAGCTGTGAATCCAGCTCTTGAGTGATATAAAACACTTACTATATAGAAGCAGCGTGAAAAACATTATAAATCAGTACTGAGTAGTATAATTCGGAATCCAACACTGATGTGAGATACAACAATTACTAGAAAATAACAGTACAGAGGACATTATACAGCACAGATGACATTATACAGCAGTATTAAGTAGTGTAGCTGTGAATCCAGCTCTTGAGTGATGTAAAACACTTACTATATAGAAGCAGCATGAAAAACATTATAAATCAGTACTGAGTAGTATAATTCTGAGTACAACAGTGATGTGAGATAAAACAATTACTAGAAAATAACAGCACAGAGGACTAGGGTTGAGCGAAACGGGTCGTTCATTTTCAAAAGTCGCCGACTTTTGGCAAAGTAGGGTTTCATGAAACCCGATCCGACCCCTGTGCGGGGTCGGCCATGCGGTACGCGACTTTCGCGCCAAAGTCGCGTTTCAATTACGCGAAAAGCGCCATTTCTCAGCCAATGAAGGTAAACGCAGAGTGTGGGCAGCGTGATGACATAGGTCCTGGTCCCCACCATCTTAGAGAAGGGCATTGCAGTGATTGGCTTGCTGTCTGCGGCGTCACACGGGCTATAAAGGGGCGTTCCCGCCGACCGCCATGTTACTGCTGCTGATCTGAGCTTAGGGAGAGGTTGCTGCCGCTTCGTCAGAAGCAGGGATAGCGTTAGGCAGGGTCCATTAACCACCAAACCGCTTGTGCTGTAGCGATTTCCACTGTCCAACACCACCTTCGGTGTGAAGGGACAGTGGAAGCTCCTTTTTTTTTTTTTTTCCTCAGCGCTGTAGCTCATTGGGCTGCCCTAGAAGGCTCCCTGATAGCTGCATTGCTGTGTGTACGCCGCTGTGCAAACCAACTGCTTTTTTCAAAGCACAAATCCTCTTGTTCCTTCCTTTCTGCACAGCTATCTTGTTTGTTTGTACACAATTTTTATTTAATTTGTGCATCAGTCCACTCCTTATTGCTGCCTGCCATACCTGGCTGAGATTACTGCAGGGAGATAGTAATTGAAGGACACTCCCTGTTTTTTTTTTTTTTTTTGTGGGAGATTAAGATTGACATTTCTGCTAGAGTGCCATCCCTGTCTGTGCCATCTCTCACTCAGTGGGCCATAGAAAGCCTATTTATTTTTTTGCTTGATTTGGGTTCTAAAATCTACCTGAAAAAATCACTAAATCAATCAGTGGGAGATAAATATTGGCCTCTGGGCTTGTGTGCCACTCCTTACTCCTGTGTGCGTCATCTCTCACTCAGTGGGCCATAGAAAGCCTTTTTTTGTTTTATTTGTTTTCTAAATTCTCCCTGAAAAAATCAATTTATTTTATTTGGTTTCTAAATTCTTCCTGAAAAAATCATTTTATTCTATTATTTTTTTTTCCTAACGTCTCCCTGAAAAAAAAAAAAAAATCAAATCAGTGGGAGATTAATATTAACATTTGTGCTTCAGTGACAGTCCTGCGTGTGTGGCATCTCTCTCATTTGTTGCCACCAACAACAGAGTGTGTAACATTGTGCCTGATTTTCGTTGTGGTCTCACCCACCTGTAAAGGGGTAGCTAAATCATACTGAAGTTATAGCTCACCGTGTAATTTGTGTGACAGCAACAAATAACGTTAGTTTGGTTACGTTTTTAAAACAATGAGGAAGTCTGGTGGAAGAGGTCGTGGCCGGGGGCGTTCATTGTCAGCTGGTAATGAGGGTAGTGGTAGTGGTAGTGGTGGAGCATCAGCTGGTCGTGGGAAAAAAAATATTGCACCTAAGTCTGGAGCTGTGGAGCCAGGTTCGTCGTCTGGCTACACAAGGCCTCGAACGCTCCCTTTTCTGGGAGTAGGAAAACCGCTTTTAAAGCCGGAGCAGCAAGAGCAAGTTTTGGCTTATCTTGCTGACTCAGCCTCTAGCTCTTTTGCCTCCTCTCGTGAAACTGGTAAAAGTAAAAGCAGCGCGTCGTTAGTGGATGTTCACGGTCAGGGACAAGTCGCTTCCTTGTCCTCTTCAGCAAAAACAACAACAGAGAAGAATTCAGCAGGCGACACAACGGGTTACTCCATGGAGCTCTTTACACATACCGTCCCTGGCTTAGAAAGTGAAGCAGTTAACAGTCCATGCCCATTACAAGTTGAATCTGACATGGAGTGCACTGATGCACAGCCACAGCCAGACTACTATGCTGGTCCTTTGACTCAGACCGCAACATTGCCCTCGCAGGGTAATGATCAAGAATCAGACCCTGATGAGACTATGTTGCCCCATCACGAACGCTATACCACCGACCGACACGGTGACACAGACGAAGTTGCACACGAGCTACAAGAAGAGGTAATAGATGACCCAGTTCTTGACCCCGATTGGCAGCCATTGGGGGAACAGGGTGCAGGCGGCAGTAGTTCAGAAGCGGAGGAGGAGGGGCCGCAGCAGGCATCAACATCGCAACAGGTTCCATCTGCCGGGCCCGTATCTTGCCCAAAACGCGTGGCAAAGCCAAAACCTGTTGGAGGACAGCGTGGCCATCCGGTTAAAGCTCAGTCTGCAATGCCTGAAAAGGTATCCGATGCTAGAAAGAGTGCAGTCTGGCATTTTTTTAAACAACATCCAATTGATCAGCGCAAAGTCATCTGTCAAAAATGTTCAACTACCTTAAGCAGAGGGCAGAATCTGAAAAGTCTCAATACAAGTTGCATGCATAGACATTTAACCACCATGCATTTGCAAGCCTGGACAAACTACCAAACGTCCCTTATGGTTGTAACACCCTCGGCCAATGAAGCTAGTCATCAACGCAACATCCCTTCCGGCAGTGTAGGGCCACCATTTTCCGCACCACCTGCAGTATCTGTGCAGGTTTCTTTGCCAGGCCAAAGCAGTCAGGGTCAGGGAATCACCAGTTTCGTAGTAGGAAACACTGCATCTAGGGCACCGGCGGAAACAATACCATCTCCCACCGTCTCTCAGTCTGCCATGTCCACCGGCACCCCCGCTAGTTCCACGATCTCCAGCTCTCCAGTCCAGCTCACCCTACATGAGACTATGGTTAGAAAAAGGAAGTACTTAGCCTCGCATCCGCGTACACAGGGTTTTAACGCCCACATAGCTAGACTAATCTCGTTAGAGATGATGCCCTACCGGTTAGTTGAAAGCGAAGCTTTCAAAGCCCTGATGGACTACGCTGTACCACGCTACGAGCTACCCAGTCGACACTTTTTTTCCAGAAAAGCCATCCCAGCCCTCCACCAGCATGTTAAAGAGCGCATCGTCCATGCACTCAGGCAATCTGTGAGCACAAAGGTGCACCTGACAACAGATGCATGGACCAGTAGGCATGGCCAGGGACGTTACGTGTCCATCACGGCACACTGGGTAAATGTGGTGGATTCAGGGTCCACAGGGGACAGCAAGTTTGGGACAGTTCTGCCTAGCCCACGGTCTAGGAAACAATTGGCTGTAGCCGTTCGCACCCCCTCCTCCTCCTCCTCGTCCTCCTGCAGAAGCGAGAGCTCTTCCACAGACCGCAGTCGCCAAACCACTCCATCGTCAGCTGTCACTGTTGCACACCAGGTCTCCCATTATGGGGCAGCTACTGGCAAACGTCAGCAGGCTGTATTGGCTATGAAGTGTTTGGGCGACAACAGACACACCGCGGAAGTTCTGTCCGAGTTCTTGCAGAAAGAAACGCAGTCGTGGCTGGGCACTGTAGATCTTGAGGCAGGCAAGGTAGTGAGTGATAACGGAAGGAATTTCATGGCTGCCATCTCCCTTTCCCAACTGAAACACATTCCTTGCCTGGCTCACACCTTAAACCTGGTGGTGCAGTGCTTCCTGAAAAGTTATCTGGGGTTACCCGACCTGCTCCTCAAAGTGCGTGGACTTTGCGCACATATCCGCCGTTCGCCCGTACACTCCAGCCGTATGCAGACCTATCAGCGTTCTTTGAACCTTCCCCAGCATCGCCTAATCATAGACGTTGCAACAAGGTGGAACTCAACACTGCACATGCTTCAGAGACTGTGTGAACAGAGGCGGGCTGTTATGTTTTTGTGGGAGGATACACATACACGGGCAGGCAGTAGGATGGCAGACATGGAGTTGTCAGGTGTGCAGTGGTCGAAGATTCAAGACATGTGTCAAGTCCTTCAGTGTTTTGAGGAATGCACACGGCTGGTTAGTGCAGACAACGCCATAATAAGCATGAGCATCCCCCTAATGCGTCTGCTGATGCAAAGTTTGACGCACATAAAGGATCAGGCGTCTGCACCAGAGGAAGAGGAAAGCCTTGATGACAGTCAGCCATTGTCTGGTCAGGGCAGTGTACAGGACGAGGTAGCGGGCGAAGAGGAGGAGGAGGACGAGGAGGATGATGGGGATGATTATATTTTTAATGAGGAAGCTTTTCCGGGGCCACTGGAAATTGGTGGCGCGGCAAGGCCGGGTTCTGGTTTTTGGAGGGACACAAGTGACGTGGATTTGCCTGAAACTGCCCCTCAACCAAGCACAACCGCAGATTTGAGAACTGGAACTTTGGCCCACATGGCGGATTATGCCTTGCGTATCCTCAAAAGGGACACACGCATAACTAAAATGATGAACGATGACGATTACTGGTTGGCCTGCCTCCTTGATCCTCGCTATAAAGGCAAATTGCAAAATATAATGCCACATGAGAACTTGGAACTAATATTAGCAACCAAACAATCAACTCTTGTTGACCGTTTGCTTCTGGAATTCCCTGCACACAGCGCACGTGATCGTTCTCACACGAGCTGCAGGGGCCAGCAGACCAGAGGTGTTAGAGGGGCAGAAATCAGAAGTGGCGTTGGCCAGAGGGGTTTTCTGACCAGGTTGTGGAGTGATTTTGCTATGACCGCAGACAGGACAGGTACTGCAGCATCAATTCAAAGTGACAGGAGACAACATTTGTCCAGTATGGTTACAAACTATTTTTCATCCCTTATCGATGTTCTCCCTCAACCGTCATTCCCATTTGATTACTGGGCATCAAAATTAGACACCTGGCCAGAATTGGCAGAATATGCATTGTAGGAGCTTGCCTGCCCGGCAGCTAGTGTCCTATCAGAAAGAGTATTCAGTGCTGCAGGTTCAATACTAACAGAAAAAAGGACTCGTCTGGCTACCCAAAATGTAGATGATCTAACCTTCATTAAAATGAACCACAACTGGATTTCGAAATCTTTTGCCCCACCTTGCCCGGCTGACACCTAGCTTTCCTATGAAAAGGTCTTGCCTGTGGACTATTCTGAATGCCTTTTCCAATCTCGTAATTTTCTGCACCTGATTGTCCAGCATACGACATGTTTACACCTCACTAAATGGCCAAACTCCCCACACGGGGCCGTGGTATCGACACTTGGCGACAGCACCCGTGAGAGTGCAGTTTGTCTGAAGAGGTGGGTGAGCCCACTTTTGGTCGACGGCACTGCCACTGGGTCCCTCCTAGTACAATAAAGTGTCTCTGGTGGTGGTGGTGCGCACCCAACGTCAGACACACTGTTGTAACATGAGGGGCCCTGGGCCTGTACCGCCAGCCACAAGACAGTTTCCCCCCCCCCCCAGCTCAAACAGTGCTCTACCACTATCAAAATTATCTCTCAGCTCCACCAATGTTTAGTCTATGCGCTGACATCCTTCAATGCCTGGCACTGACAATACCATTGTATTGACATTTTTGTTATGTTAGGCCTTCGATGCCTGTCTGTGGTCACTCCTTCCACTAGGCCTCCACTGACCACACCACTGCTGCCCGTGTACCCCTGTAACCAATTTAAAATTGCTTACAGCCATGTGTTATTATTTTAGGCCTTCGATGCCTGTCTGCGGTCACTCCTTCCACTAGGCCTCCACTGACCACACCACTGCTGCCCGTGTACCCCTGGAACCAATTTAAAATTGCCTACAGCCATGTGTTATTATTTTAGGCCTTCGATGCCTGTCTGCGGTCACTCCTTCCACTAGGCCTCCACTGACCACACCACTGCTTCCCGTGTACCCCTGGAACCAATTTAAAATTGCCTACAGCCATGTGTTATTATTTTAGGCCTTCGATGCCTGTCTGCGGTCACTCCTTCCACTAGGCCTCCACTGACCACACCACTGCTGCCCGTGTACCCCTGTAACCAATTTAAAATTGCCTACAGCCATGTGTTATTATTTTAGGCCTTCGATGCCTGTCTGCGGTCACTCCTTCCACTAGGCCTCCACTGACCACACCACTGCTGCCCGTGTACCCCTGTAACCAATTTAAAATTGCTTACAGCCATGTGTTATTATTTTAGGCCTTCGATGCCTGTCTGCAGTCACTCCTTCCACTAGGCCTCCACTGACCACACCACTGCTGCCCGTGTACCCCTGTAACCAATTTAAAATTGCCTACAGCCATGTGTTATTATTTTAGGCCTTCGATGCCTGTCTGCGGTGACTCCTTCCACTAGGCCTCCACTGACCACACCAATGCTGCCCGTGTACCCCTGGAACCAATTTAAAATTGCCTACAGCCATGTGTTATTATTTTAGGCCTTCGATGCCTGTCTGCGGTCACTCCTTCCACTAGGCCTCCACTGACCACACCACTGCTTCCCGTGTACCCCTGGAACCAATTTAAAATTGCCTACAGCCATGTGTTATTATTTTAGGCCTTCGATGCCTGTCTGCGGTCACTCCTTCCACTAGGCCTCCACTGACCACACCACTGCTGCCCGTGTACCCCTGGAACCAATTTAAAATTGCCTACAGCCATGTGTTATTATTTTAGGCCTTCGATGCCTGTCTGCGGTCACTCCTTCCACTAGGCCTCCACTGACCACACCACTGCTGCCCGTGTACCCCTGTAACCAATTTAAAATTGCTTACAGCCATGTGTTATTATTTTAGGCCTTCGATGCCTGTCTGCGGTCACTCCTTCCACTAGGCCTCCACTGACCACACCACTGCTGCCCGTGTACCCCTGTAACCAATTTAAAATTGCCTACAGCCATGTGTTATTATTTTAGGCCTTCGATGCCTGTCTGCGGTGACTCCTTCCACTAGGCCTCCACTGACCACACCAATGCTGCCCGTGTACCCCTGGAACCAATTTAAAATTGCCTACAGCCATGTGTTATTATTTTAGGCCTTCGATGCCTGTCTGCGGTCACTCCTTCCACTAGGCCTCCACTGACCACACCACTGCTTCCCGTGTACCCCTGGAACCAATTTAAAATTGCCTACAGCCATGTGTTATTATTTTAGGCCTTCGATGCCTGTCTGCGGTCACTCCTTCCACTAGGCCTCCACTGACCACACCACTGCTGCCCGTGTACCCCTGGAACCAATTTAAAATTGCCTACAGCCATGTGTTATTATTTTAGGCCTTCGATGCCTGTCTGCGGTCACTCCTTCCACTAGGCCTCCACTGACCACACCACTGCTGCCCGTGTACCCCTGTAACCAATTTAAAATTGCCTACAGCCATGTGTTATTATTTTAGGCCTTCGATGCCTGTCTGCGGTCACTCCTTCCACTAGGCCTCCACTGACCACACCACTGCTGCCCGTGTACCCCTGTAACCAATTTAAAATTGCCTACAGCCATGTGTTATTATTTTAGGCCTTCGATGCCTGTCTGCGGTCACTCCTTCCACTAGGCCTCCACTGACCATACCACTGCTGCCCGTGTACCCCTGGAACCAATTTAAAATTGCCTACAGCCATGTGTTATTATTTTAGGCCTTCGATGCCTGTCTGCGGTCACTCCTTCCACTAGGCCTACACTGACCACACCACTGCTTCCCGTGTACCCCTGGAACCAATTTAAAATTGCCTACAGCCATGTGTTATTATTTTAGGCCTTCGATGCCTGTCTGCGGTCACTCCTTCCACTAGGCCTCCACTGACCACACCACTGCTGCCCGTGTACCCCTGGAACCAATTTAAAATTGCCTACAGCCATGTGTTATTATTTTAGGCCTTCGATGCCTGTCTGCGGTCACTCCTTCCACTAGGCCTCCACTGACCACACCACTGCTGCCCGTGTACCCCTGTAACCAATTTAAAATTGCCTACAGCCATGTGTTATTATTTTAGGCCTTCGATGCCTGTCTGCGGTCACTCCTTCCACTAGGCCTCCACTGACCACACCACTGCTGCCCGTGTACCCCTGGAACCAATTTAAAATTGCCTACAGCCATGTGTTATTATTTTAGGCCTTCGATGCCTGTCTGCGGTCACTCCTTCCACTAGGCCTCCACTGACCATACCACTGCTGCCCGTGTACCCCTGGAACCAATTTAAAATTGCCTACAGCCATGTGTTATTATTTTAGGCCTTCGATGCCTGTCTGCGGTCACTCCTTCCACTAGGCCTCCACTGACCACACCACTGCTGCCCGTGTACCCCTGGAACCAATTTAAAATTGCCTACAGCCATGTGTTATTATTTTAGGCCTTCGATGCCTGTCTGCGGTCACTCCTTCCACTAGGCCTCCACTGACCACACCACTGCTGCCCGTGTACCCCTGTAACCAATTTAAAATTGCCTACAGCCATGTGTTATTATTTTAGGCCTTCGATGCCTGTCTGCGGTCACTCCTTCCACTAGGCCTCCACTGACCATACCACTGCTGCCCGTGTACCCCTGGAACCAATTTAAAATTGCCTACAGCCATGTGTTATTATTTTAGGCCTTCGATGCCTGTCTGCGGTGACTCCTTCCACTAGGCCTCCACTGACCACACCACTGCTGCCCGTGTACCCCTGGAACCAATTTGAAATTGTCTACAGCCATGTGTTATTATTTTAGGCCTTCGATGCCTGTCTGCGGTCACTCCTTCCACTAGGCCTCCACTGACCACACCACTGCTGCCCGTGTACCCCTGGAACCAACATCAGAAAATATAAAAATAAGTATTTTGCTTATAAAAAAGAAAATACTGGAGAGATATCAAATGCAGACATTTTAACATTAAAAACAAACACATACAACAAAAATCTGGTACAGTACTAAAAATGGCCACCAGCTACAATAACTTTCTCCTGCAAGTAGTTAACTGAAAGGTTTTTTCAATTTTAAACACAGATATGGCATCCACCGAGTGTTGTCCTGTCGCGTCTTCTTTATATTATTACCAAGAAGATGCAAAACAATGAAAATAATAAAATCATTATTTACCAAAAAAATAGAGTAAGTCAAAACCACATTGCAAATAAACATTCATTACAAATATAGAAGCAGGGCGCGTCCGAGGGTGAGTATATACCTAATAAGAATATAATCACCCTCGGACGCGCCCTGCTTCTTTCCGACAGCCTTCCTTCCTAAGAATCAGCCCTTCCGTGGTGTAGAGAGAGGGTTTGTTACACTCCAAGGTGTTCCCCAGGTTGCCTTTCCTGAGCTTCGATCTTCCGGCTCTCGTTTAGTAGTTGTTGGAAACTACGCTGCATTGGGCCTACAAATTGGGTATGGGGTGTAGAGAGATGGTGTGTTCCACTCCAAGGTGTTCCCCAGGTTGCCTTTCCTGAGCTTCGATCTTCCGGCTCTCGTTTAGTAGTTGTTGGAAAGTACGCTGCATTAGGCCTACAAATTGGGGATGGGGTGTAGAGAGATGGTGTGTTCCACTGTAGAGAGATGGTGTGTTCCACTCCAAGGTGTTCCCCAGGTTTCCTCTCCAATGCTTCGATCATCATGCTCTCGTTTAGTAGTTGTTGGAAACTACGCTGCATTAGGCCTACAAATTGGGTATGGGGTGTAGAGAGATGGTGTGTTCCACTCCAAGGTGTTCCCCAGGTTTCCTCTCAATTGCTTCGATCTTCCGGCTCTCGTTTAGTAGTTGTTGGAAACTACGCTACATTAGGCCTACAAATTGGGTATGGGGTGTAGAGAGATGGTGTGTTACACTCCAAGGTGTTCCCCAGGTTTCCTCTCCATTGCTTCGATCTTCATGCTCTCGTTTAGTAGTTGTTGGAAACTACGCTGCATTAGGCCTACAAATTGGGTATGGGGTGTAGAGAGATGGTGTGTTACACTCCAAGGTGTTCCCCAGGTTTCCTCTCCATTGCTTCGATCTTCTGGCTCTCGTTTAGTAGTTGTTGGAAACTACGCTGCATTAGGCCTACAAATTGGGTATGGGGTGTAGAGAGATGGTGTGTTCCACTCCAAGGTGTTCTCCAGGTTGCCTTTCCTGAGCTTCGATCTTCCGGCTCTCGTTTAGTAGTTGTTGGAAACTACGCTGCATTAGGCCTACAAATTGGGTATGGGGTGTAGAGAGATGGTGTGTTCCACTGTAGAGAGATGGTGTGTTCCACTCCAAGGTGTTCTCCAGGTTTCCTTGCCAATGCTTCGATCATCATGCTCTCGTTTAGTAGTTGTTGGAAACTACGCTGCATTAGGCCTACAAATTGGGTATGGGGTGTAGAGAGATGGTGTGTTCCACTGTAGAGAGATGGTGTGTTCCACTCCAAGGTGTTCCCCAGGTTTCCTCGCCAATGCTTCGATCATCATGCTCTCGTTTAGTAGTTGTTGGAAACTACGCTGCATTAGGCCTACAAATTGGGTATGGGGTGTAGAGAGATGGTGTGTTCCACTCCAAGGTGTTCTCCAGGTTGCCTTTCCTGAACTTCTATCTTCAGGCTCTCATTAAATTGTGGTTAAACGGAACAACTGCATTTGGCGTACTAGTTAGTTTGGGGCCTACTATCGGTGTCTGCCGCTCCTTGCTGTTCTCCTGGTTTCCTGTCCTGAAATTCCGTTTTCAGGCGCTCGTTAAGTAGTTGTTAATGTTAGACTGCATTTGGCCTACTAGTTGGGTTGGGGCCTACTATCGGTGTCTGCCACCCCTTGCTGTTCTCCTCCACTGAACAAAGCTGTGCCGCCTGTTTACTACGGTTGCCAATTTTGAACTGCATTTCGACTACTTACTGATTTGGGCCTACTCTCTGTGTCAGCCTCTCATTCCAGTTGTCCTCCACTGCAATGCCCCCTGATTAGTCCTGTGTTACCAATTTTGAACTGCATTTAGCCCACTTTATTCTTTGGGCCTATATCTGTGTTTCCTCCTCATCCTGCCCATTGCCCAGCCAGTGATAGATGAGTCTGCTGGTACATTGACCCATAACGCAACATTTCCCGTGCACGCTACACTGCAAGATTGTGACCCTGCTGAAAGTCAGGTCCCCCTTCCCGCATACCATACCACCTTACACGGGGACAAACAGGAAGGTGCAGATGAAAGTGCAGGTTCCTTCATCAGGTGGGGGGAGGAATACTAGTTGGCGACGTCACTGGCACAGGGCCTCTCATGGTACGCAAAAGTGTTGCTGCCGGTGGGAGGCGCCCCCGCCGTGCAAACACACCGCTGTACTTTGAGGGGCCCTGTGCCAGTGCCAATGCCAACGAGTGGGCCCCCCCTGCTTGCTCAGGTTCACAGCACTTGCAAAGTTGAAATACTTACCTCTCCCTGCTCCACTGCCGTGACGTGGTCCAGATTTCCTGGGCCCACTAATTACTTGAACCAGCCCTACCCACCACAACTTTAGCCAAATGACCCCCAATTTCAAATGCCTTCCAATTATTATAAGGTAAATTACGCTTGACAAGCTTCATTAAGAAGAATGGATGGTTTTGACATTAAAATGGGCACTCTAGGTGTTTTCCTGGCCCCCACTCACTGCCGACTATGCTGCCCCATTGACTTGTATTGGGTTTCGTGTTTCGGTCGATCCCGACTTTACGTCATAATCGGCCGATTTCACTCGACCCGACTTTTGAGATAGTCGGGTTTCGCGAAACACGGCTCGACTCTAAAAAGGTCAAGGTCGCTCAACTCTACAGAGGACATTATACAGCACAGATGACATAATACAGCAGTATTAAGTAGTGTACCTGTGAATCCAGGAGTGATAAAAACAGTTGACAGAATGCAGCCACCACATGGAGAACATTCTGAAGTAGTATTGAGCAGTGTAGCTGTGAATCTAGTACTATAGTGGGATACAACACTAAATAGAAAAAGCCACATCATGGAGGAGATCACCCAGCAGTACTGAGCAGTGTTAATATAAATCCAGCTTTGGAGTGAGATAAATTACAAAGTTTCTTCTCTGGGCAGATTTTGGTGAATTGACATTTTAAAGGGTCACTAGAAATGATAAATGTTACATTCAATGTTTCCTATGTCCAATAAGCAGAATGTAACATTCTTATACAAGTTTCTTATAGAAGTTTGATTTTTGATGCATTTAATTAGTCACCGTTCAGACTGACGATCTTGCTCTCAGTTAACGATATCATTCATTGTATTTCTTGTATCTATTAATCTCTAATTACACATAAGAAAATGAGTCTCCCCCTCAGGGTTTCACATCGTTTTTTTCCCTGATGATTCTTCATTATTTCCATCTTGAGGTCTTAAGAATCCAATATCCACAGCGCCTAGAACATGGATCACGTGGGATTTCCCACTGTTCTCTATACGAATCTACTTTACACATTTTTCTATTGACCTCATCGGAGCCTCCTCTTCTACCACTGGACGCTTTCCACTTTTCACTCAGCCTCAAACAACAAGAACGGGAAGGGTTAATACGGACAGATGAAGGTGCAGACCTGTAATGCTGTAGTACTACAAATACTGCAGCTGTTACCCGCCGGGTGCGGGGCCATACTGTGCACACATACATACTTCACTATAGCATTTCACATAGGTTTGGTATCAGTTTGCTCTACACAATATTAGAAATATTTGGGTATAAATTGTGTCCCATTATCTGAGGTGTAGACACAGATCTAAAAGATAGTGATCCAAAATATATCTCTGCTACTCTAGCTCGATTAATTCAGTTATTACTGCTCCATTACTGCTCATCTATCACAACTGTTCCAACTTTGCTACATCTGCTATCGCTGTTCCAGCTCTGCTACATCAGTAATTGCTCATCCACTTCTTCTTCATCATTCATCGCTGTTCCAGTTCTCATACATCAGTCATTCATATTCCAGCTCTGCTACATCACTCATTACTGTTCCAGCTCTGCTACATCAGTCATCACTTTTCCAGCTCTGCTGCATCACTCATTACTGTTCCGGCTCCGCTACATCAGTCATCACTATTCCAGCTCTGTTGCATCACTCATTACTGTTCCAGCTCCGCTACATCAGTCTTCACTATTCCAGCTCTGCTGCATCACTCATTACTGTTCCAGCTCCACTACATCAGTCCTCACTATTCCAGCTCTGCTGCATCAATCATTACTGTTCCAACTCTGCTACATCAGTCATCACTATTCCAGCTCTGCTGCATCAATCATTACTGTTCCAGCTCCGCTACATCAGTGCTCACTATTCCAGCTCTGCTGCATCAATCATTATTGTTCCAGCTCCGCTACATCAGTCATCACTATTCCAGCTTTGTGGCATCACTCATTACTGTTCCAGCTCCGCTACATCAGTCCTTACTATTCCAGCTCTGCTGCATCAATCATTACTGTTCCAGCTCCGCTACATCAGTCACCACTTTTCCAGCTCTGTTGCATCACTCATTACTGTTCCAGCTCCGCTACATCAGTCATCACTATTCCAGCTCTGTGGCATCACTCATTACTGTTCCAGCTCCGCTACATCAGTCCTCACTATTCCAGCTCTGCTGAATCAATTATTACTGTTCCAGCTCCGCTACATCAGTCATCACTATTCCAGCTCTGCTGCATCAATCATTACTGTTCCAGGTCTTTTACATCTGTCATTACTGTTTGAGGTCTTCTACATCAGTCATTACTGTTCTAGTTTGGCTTCATCAGTCATTACTGCTCTAGTTCAGCTACATCAGTCATTACTGCTCTATTTCTGCTACATCAGTCACTACTGCTTGAGCTCTGCTACATAAGTCATTATTGTTCTCACTCTGCTACATTAGTCATTACTGTTCTATCTCTGCTACATCACTCACTGTTCAAGCTCTGCTGCATCACTCTTTCAGCAGTACTACACCATTTGTTAGTATTCCAGCTCTGCTACACTCTTCCAGCTCTGTTATATCACTATTGCAGCTCAGCTACATCAATCATTACTGTTCCAGTTTTGCGACATCACACATTACTGTTCCAGCTCTGCTATATCAGTCATCACTACTGTATTTGGAATGCAAATTTAAAATATTTTACCCCCTGTATTTGGGGGTCTCATGAATTTCTGCCAGTAGATATCTGGGGAAAAAAGGGATTTTCTGATCCTTTGTTTCTGTGAGAGATGGTGAAAGTGGACAAAATGTTCTAGGGCTGGTTCAGATGATGTTTCGGGTTTCACTGCATTTGGCCTTGCAGACACCTTCTTAACTCTTCTGACTCTTTGAGCCAGTGGTGACCTTTCCCCGGCTCTAATTGACACACCTGGACCTGGGTGTTTATAGACTCTCGGCCTGCTGATGGGAGTTGCCAGTGATATTTCCATTCCCCTCTGTTGAGACTTGAAGCTATAGCAGTCGGCTATGTTCCTCTTTGGTGCTGTTGGAGGATGTCTGTGTTACATCTCTGAGTCTACCCAAGATTAGTGTTCCCCTTGTTTGTCTATCACAGCTGTCTTTAATGGCAGTGGGGATCAACTAGTGCTCACCCCGTCCTTGCCTAAGCAGGGCTCATCGCCAGGGTCAGACAGGGATTAGGTTCCTGCTCGGCGATCGGTGCAGAACCTATATAGGGACGTTTAGGGCAGACAGGGTGACGTTAGATCTGCCTAGTGGTCTCCACTCCCCACTTCCCTAGTATCGGGCTTCCTTCCCCTCATGTCTTTGTGTTGCACTTAGTCTTTCCTACATTGTGAAAGACAAATGAGTATATTATATGGATTTGTGCAGCGCCAGTAAGAATCAGACAGCACACTGACCAATGTAATCCAATAGAGCCCAGTTGACAGTTTTTTTTCACATGGACTGAGCATATGGAAAAGTCACTGCATGTTCCACTCTTCCGAGTATTGGGTGACGCTCAACCATTCAATACTATCGGTGCATAATAAATGACCTACAATCTGGAGCATTCGATTTACAGACATATTGTCTATTAACCTAGAAAACTACTTATAAAATGCATAAACACGGACGCCGCATGTAAAATATGGACACAGATGTGAAACACAAATGTAAGGACGTAAAATACAAACGTAAGGCTGACAACATGGATGAAAATGGTGCAAGTTTTCGGAACGAAAATCAGATGATATTTCACATGCTCCCGACATCAGGGAGACAGACGAGTCTGACGGCTCTCTCCGCTGAGAGGGATAGACGAAAGATGTGAGGAACTGCTGGAAATCAGGAGGAATAGTGGGAAAAATCATCAAAAGGTGGGAGGAACAGTCACACAATGTCACAGCGACTATGACGTCACCCAAGCTGGCCAACGAGCGGTTCTCATAGCTGCCGTCCCGCGGTCACACTATGAATCCTGTCTCCTGACACCAGGACTTTACCTTTCCTTATCCACAAATCTGTTGCTTGGGAAATAATTTTAAAAAAATCCACATTTTTCCTCGAGACAGTTCTCGAGCGGACTCCACCGCCACCAAACCACGGGTGACCTGATCCCCCTATAGAAGGAGGATCTACAGAGGACATAACAGATACATTAAGTCCTTCTAATGGGCACCGACGTACATGGAAATCCTCATCCTCATCCATCTGAAGAATTTTGGACATTTTTTGCAGGAAGGTTTCACCAGAGAACGAGTCTGGTCCATCATCTGATGTCCTCCTGAGAATTCTCTCTGGTGCTCAGAACTATGGCCCCGATTCATCAAAACTTTTATATCAGAAAACTAACGTGAAAAACACTGATTTTTATGAATTTATGCCCAGAAGTTTTACAAGAGAAATCATGGGTCTGAATTTAGTCCTCAAAATACCCTAGAAGGACTATATTTCCTTCAGGGCTCTCGCATGAACTTTTTCCCATAAAATTTTTAGCTCTTGTATAAAAATGACCTGAATTTCAAGGATTTTTTAGCAGTTTTTTGTGTGCTATTTTTACATTTTTAATATGACCGGTTTTCTGATGTTTTTAAAAATCCTATAGCGATCCTTATCAAAAAAACAAGAAAAATGCCATTCCTGGAGCCCTCACTGACCCCAAAGTGACACAGAACCACCCCGATTATTGCTTTGTATGTGGAGTTTTATATGGCACTGTAGACTAAAATGTGACATCTCAGTACAATAAGAAATGCCATATAAAAATTACGTGCTTTTCTATAAAACAACAAGTATGAAACCAAAGGGACGTCCTGGAAGACATCATGAGTCTTTCATATTTCCAGATCTAGGAGTATCAGGAAGCAGCGGAGCATTACATTGTTTTCAGGGAGGTAAATAGAAATGTGTCTGCTGCCTGGATGGAGATTCTCTACAGTCCGGCACCGTCCTGATGATCAGACCCCAATAATTCATCGTAAAGACCGGCATCATCCTGATTATCTGACCACAAGAATTCATCGTACCGACCGGCACCGTCCTCGTGATCTGACCTCGAGAATTCATCGTACTGACCGGCACCGTCCTGGTGATCTGACCACGAGAATTCATCATACTGACTGGCACTGTCCTGGTGATCTGACCACGAGAATTCATCGTACTGACCGGCACCGTCCTGGTGATCTGACCTCGAGAATTCATCGTACTGACCGGCACCGTCCTGGTGATCTGACCACGAGAATTCATCATACTGACTGGCACTGTCCTGGTGATCTGACCACGAGAATTCATCGTACTGACCGGCACCGTCCTGGTGATCTGACCTCGAGAATTCATCGCACTGACCGGCACCGTCCTGGTGATCTGACCACGAGAATTCATCATACTGACTGGCACTGTCCTGGTGATCTGACCACGAGAATTCATCGTACCGACCGGCACCGTCCTGGTGATCTGACCACGAGAATTCATCGTACTGACCGGCACCGTCCTGGTGATCTGACCTCGAGAATTCATCGTACTGACTGGCACTGTCCTGGTGATCTGACCTCGAGAATTCATCGTACTGACTGGCACTGTCCTGGTGATCTGACCTCGAGAATTCATCGTACTGACCGGCACCGTCCTGGTGATCTGACCACGAGAATTCATCGTACTGACTGGCACTGTCCTGGTGATCTGACCACGAGAATTCATCGTACTGACCGGCACCGTCCTGGTGATCTGACCTCGAGAATTCATCGTACTGACCGGCACCGTCCTGGTGATCTGACCACGAGAATTCATCATACTGACTGGCACTGTCCTGGTGATCTGACCACGAGAATTCATCGTACCGACCGGCACCGTCCTGGTGATCTGACCACGAGAATTCATCGTACTGACCGGCACCGTCCTGGTGATCTGACCTCGAGAATTCATCGTACTGACTGGCACTGTCCTGGTGATCTGACCTCGAGAATTCATCGTACTGACTGGCACTGTCCTGGTGATCTGACCGCGAGAATTCATCGTACTGACTGGCACTGTCCTGGTGATCTGACCACGAGAATTCATCGTACTGACTGGCACTGTCCTGGTGATCTGACCACGAGAATTCAACGTATTGACTAGCACTGTCCTGGTGATCTGACCTCGAGAATTCATCGTACTGACTGGCACTGTCCTGGTGATCTGACCACTAGAATTCAACGTATTGACTAGCACTGTCCTGGTGACCTGACCTTGAGAATTCATCATACTGACTAGCACTGTCCTGGTGATCTGACCTCGAGAATTCATCGTACTGACCGGCACCGTCCTGGTGATCTGACCTCGAGAATTCATCGTACTGACTGGCACTGTCCTGGTGATCTGACCTCGAGAATTCATCGTACTGACCGGCACCTGTTGTGAATTCTGTTGTCAAGCTCCCTCCTGTGGTCATGAATGGTACTTCGGCTGGTTCTGTCCATGGGCTTCCTCTGGTGGTTGTGAGTGGAGCTGCGACTTCTGAGTTTCCTTCCACAGGTGACGAGGTTAATTCGTTAGCTGGCTGCTCTATTTAACTCCACTTAGATCATTGCTCCATGCCACCTGTCAATGTTCCAGTATTGGTCTAGTTCTCTCCTGGATCGTTCTTGTGACCTGTCTTCCCAGCAGAAGCTAAGTTCCTGCTTGTTTTTCTCTGGTTTGCTATTTTTCTGTCCAGCTTGCTATTTTGATTTTTGTCTTGCTTGCTGGAAGCTCTGGGACGCAGAGGGAGCGCCTCCGCACCGTGAGTCGGTGCGGAGGGTCTTTTTGCGCCCTCTGCGTGGTCTTTTTGTAGTATTTTGTGCTGACCGCAAAGTTACCTTTCCTATCCTCTGTCTGTTCAGTAAGTCGGGCCTCACTTTGTTAAATCTATTTAATCTCTGTGTTTGTAATTTTCATCTTTACTCACAGTCATTATATGTGGGGCACTGCCTTTTCCTTTGGGGAATTTCTCTGAGGCAAGGTAGGCTTTATTTTTCTATCTCTAGGGCTAGCTAGTTTCTTAGGCTGTGTCGAGTTGCATAGGGAGCGTTAGGAGCAATCCACGGCTATTTCTAGTGTGTGTGATAGGATTAGGGATTGAGGTCAGCAGAGTTCCCACGTCTCAGAGCTCGTCCTATATTATTAGTAACTATCAGGTCATTCCGTGTGCTCTTAACCACCAGGTCCATTATTGTCCTTACCACCAGGTCATAACAGTACAGGTGGCCCAAAGTACTAATGCATCTCAATAGAGGGATAAGAGAAGTTCTGAGACCATTTTTTTTTCTTTGCAGTGTGTTTTGTCTCTCTTTTCCCCTTTACCTCTGGGTGGTTCAGGATACAGGTGTAGATATGGACATTCAAGGTCTGTCCTCTTGTATGGATAATCTCACTGCAAGGGTACAAAACATTCAAGATTTTGTGGTTCAGAATCCGATGTTAGAGCCTAGGATTCCAATTCCTGATTTGTTTTTTGGGGATAGATCTAAGTTTCTGAATTTCAAAAATAATTGTAAATTGTTTCTTGCTTTGAAACCTCGCTCCTCAGGTGACCCTGTTCAACAAGTGAAAATCATTATTTCTTTGTTACATGGCGACCCTCAAGACTGGGCATTTTCCCTTGCGCCAGGAGATCCGGCATTGCGTGATGTTGATGCGTTTTTTCTGGCGCTCGGATTGCTTTATGATGAACCTAATTCACTGGATCAGGCAGAGAAAATCTTGCTGGCTCTGTGTCAGGGTCAGGATGAGGTAGAAATATATTGTCAGAAGTTTAGAAAGTGGTTTGTACTCACTCAGTGGAATGAATGTGCCCTGGCAGCAATTTTAAGAAAGGGTCTCTCTGAAGCCCTTAAGGATGTCATGGTGGGATTTCCCATGCCTGCTGGTCTGAATGAGTCTATGTCTGTGTCCAGCTAGGGTTGTCAGGGGGTACATGGTGATGTTCCATTTTTGTCTATTTCGTCATCCACCCCTTCTGAAGTCCCGGAGTTTTTGTCGGATTACCGGGATGTATTTGATGAGCCCAAATCCAGTGCCCTACCTCCTCATAGGGATTGCGATTGTGCTATCAATTTGATTCCTGGTAGTAAGTTTCCTAAGGGCCGACTGTTCAATTTATCTGTGCCAGAGCACGCCGCTATGCGGAGTTATGTAAAGGAATCCTTGGAGAAGGGTCATATTCGCCCGTCGTCGTCACCATTGGGAGCAGGGTTCTTTTTTGTGGCCAAGAAGGATGGTTCTTTGAGACCTTGTATTGATTACCGCCTTCTTAATAAGATCACAGTCAAATTTCAGTACCCTTTGCCGCTGCTGTCGGATTTATTTGCTCGGATTAAGGGGGCTAGTTGGTTCACCAAGATAGATCTTCGTGGTGCGTATGGTCTTGTGCGTATTAAACAGGACGATGAATGGAAAACAGCATTTAATACGCCCGAGGGCCATTTTGAGTACCTGGTTATGCCATTCGGGCTTTCCAATGCTCCATCAGTATTTCAGTCCTTTATGCATATGGAGAGAAGTAGAACCGGAGAATAGAAGCCGCGCAGACCACAATAAAGGTATCAGAGTTACACACACACTCTGTTTATTAGCCTACGCGTTTCGTGGCCAACAGGCCACTTCATCAGGGCATCAAGATTCATCAGTAAAAACAGGTATATATACCTACAAATACAATCAAAAAAATATATACAAACATGTATAAACCCCACCTTCTTACGACATCACTTCTGGTGAGAACGCCCACTTTAAATCAAAAATTTATAAATACACCCATAACATTAATTATAAAACATTAAAATACATAAAACACAATAATCAATCTTTAGAACTACAAATATTAATCAATAAATAATAAAAACAAATATATATAAACATTTCTGGTATCTAGATCAACCAGGATCAGAACTCACATATGAAGAAACCTAAAAACTATCCTCCAGAGAATAAACCTCCGTCTTATACCACTACACCACCTGGTGGTCTTAGGTGAGGGCAACTATTTATCCTGGATCCACCAGTTAAACCCATTCAAGACGCTATCATATGTTGACCCATAATAAAGGCAAAACAAACAAAGGGCTCATATAAGGTAACAACATCACATAATATAAAGTAAAAAAGTAAGGGAAAGAATGGGTTCCCATATGCTCAATTTCCACAACTCTTTTCGGATATGAACCCATATGATCTAGAGGTCTACAAACACTACAAAGGAATAAGCAGCACCTCAAACCAGTTAACCACCGGAGTTCATGAAAAATGGGGAGCACTGAGGTCCATAGTCTCTCCCCACGACGACACACGGAGGAACTCCTACAATCAAGAAAATCCATCACAGAAGAATCTCCGTGAGATGAAACTCATGATATTAATTACTTATAGGTACCTAGAAGAGGTCGCTAACCTCATTCAATCCACCAGGGCTTAAGGTGCCCAACTTAAATATCCAATATGTTTCTTTTTTACCCAGGACCTCCAATCTCCTATGGTACAATGTCGCGACAACTCATATGTGAGTTCTGATCCTGGTTGATCTAGATACCAGAAATGTTTATATATATTTGTTTTTATTATTTATTGATTAATATTTGTAGTTCTAAAGATTGATTATTGTGTTTTATGTATTTTAATGTTTTATAATTAATGTTATGGGTGTATTTATAAATTTTTGATTTAAAGTGGGCGTTCTCACCAGAAGTGATGTCGTAAGAAGGTGGGGTTTATACATGTTTGTATATATTTTTTTGATTGTATTTGTAGGTATATATACCTGTTTTTACTGATGAATCTTGATGCCCTGATGAAGTGGCCTGTTGGCCACGAAACGCGTAGGCTAATAAACAGAGTGTGTGTGTAACTCTGATACCTTTATTGTGGTCTGCGCGGCTTCTATTCTCCGGTTCTACTTCTCTCCATGTGGATTTGTTCTGCTTGCCGGGAGCTTGCTGCGACCATACGTGCTGATCCAAGGGAGTTGTGACCTGTCACAACCAGACCAGGTGAGTCTGTTTTGTGGGGGTCCACGTGATTGCGACACCTGAAGGTATTACTCTATGTGCGCTTTTTTTTTTCTTGTTTTTAGAGTCCTTTATGCATGACATCTTCCGAGAGTACCTGGATAAATTCCTGATTGTATATTTGGATGATATTTTGGTCTTCTCGGATGATTGGGAGTCTCACGTGAAGCAGGTCAGAATGGTGTTCCAGGTCCTTCGTGCGAATTCTTTGTTTGTGAAGGGGTCAAAGTGTCTCTTTGGAGTTCAGAAGGTTTCATTTTTGGGTTTCATTTTTTCCCCTTCTACTATCGAGATGGACCCTGTTAAAGTCCAGGCCATTTATGATAGGACTCAGCCGACATCTGTGAAGAGTCTGCAAAAGTTCCTAGGCTTTGCTAATTTTTATCGTCGCTTCATCAGTAATTTTTCTAGTGTTGCTAAACCGTTGACTGATTTGACCAAGAAGGGTGCTGATGTGGTCAATTGGTCTTCTGCGGCTGTGGAAACTTTTCAGGAGTTGAAGGGTCGTTTTTCTTCTGCCCCTGTGTTGTGCCAGCCAGATGTTTCGCTTCCGTTTCAGGTCGAGGTTGATGCTTCTAAGATTGGAGCAGGGGCTGTTTTGTCGCAAAGAAGTTCTGATGGCTCGGTGATGAAACCATGTGCCTTCTTTTCTAGAAAGTTTTCGCCTGCTGAGCGCAATTATGATGTTGGCAATCGAGAGTTGTTGGCCATGAAGTGGGCATTCGAGGAGTGGCGTCATTGGCTTGAGGGAGCCAAGCATCGCGTGGTGGTCTTGACGGATCACAAGAATTTGACTTATCTCGAGTCTGCCAAACGGTTGAATCCTAGACAGGCTCGTTGGTCGCTGTTTTTCTCCAGTTTTGATTTTGTGGTTTCGTACCTTCCAGGCTCTAAGAATGTGAAGGCTGATGCCCTGTCAAGGAGTTTTGTGCCCGACTCTCCGGGTGTTCCTGAGCCGGCGGGTATTCTCAAAGAGGGGGTAATTTTGTCTGCCATCTCCCCTGATTTGCGGCGGGTGCTGCAAAAATTTCAGGCTGATAGACCTGACCGTTGCCCAGCGGAGAAACTGTTTGTCCCTGATGAATGGACTAGTAGAGTTATCTCTGAGGTTCATTGTTCGGTGTTGGCTGGTCATCCTGGAATCTTTGGTACCAGAGATTTGGTGGCTAGATCCTTTTGGTGGCCGTCTTTGTCGCGGGATGTGCGTTCTTTTGTGCAGTCCTGTGGGACTTGTGCTTGGGCTAAGCCCTGCTGTTCTCGTGCCAGTGGGTTGCTTTTGCCCTTGCCGGTCCCGAAGAGGCCCTGGACGCATATCTCTATGGATTTTATTTCGGATCTCCCTGTCTCTCAAAAGATGATGGTCATTTGGGTGGTTTGTGATCGTTTCTCTAAGATGGTCCATTTGGTACCCTTGTCTAAATTGCCTTCCTCCTCTGATTTGGTGCCATTGTTTTTCCAGCATGTGGTTCGTTTACATGGCATTCCGGAGAACATCGTTTCGGACAGAGGTTCCCAGTCTGTTTCGAGGTTTTGGCGAGCCTTTTGTGCTAGGATGGGCATTGATTTGTCTTTTTCCTCGGCTTTCCATCCTCAGACAAATGGCCAAACTGAACGAACTAATCAGACTTTGGAAACATATCTGAGATGCTTTGTTTCTGCTGATCAGGATGATTGGGTGTCCTTTTTGCCTTTGGCTGAGTTCGCCCTTAATTATCGGGCCAGCTCGGCTACTTTGGTTTCGCCGCTTTTCTGCAATTCTGGTTTCCATCCTCGTTTCTCTTCAGGGCAGGTTGAGTCTTCGGACTGTCCTGGTGTAGATACTGTGGTGGATAGGTTGCAGCAGATTTGGACTCATGTGGTGGACAATTTGACATTGTCCCAGGAAAAGGCTCAACGTTTCGCTAACCGCCGGCGCTGTGTGGGTCCCCGACTTCGTGTTGGGGATTTGGTTTGGTTGTCGTCTCGTTATGTTCCTATGAAGGTTTCCTCTCCTAAGTTTAAGCCTCGTTTCATTGGTCCGTATAAGATTTCTGAGGTTCTCAATCCTGTGTCGTTTCGTTTGACCCTTCCAGCTTCTTTTGCCATCCATAATGTATTCCATAGGTCATTGTTGCGGAGATACGTGGCGCCTGTGGTTCCATCCGTTGATCCTCCTGCCCCGGTGTTGGTTGAGGGGGAGTTGGAGTATGTGGTGGAGAAGATTTTGGATTCTTGTATTTCGAGACGGAAACTCCAGTACCTGGTCAAGTGGAAGGGTTATGGTCAGGAAGATAATTCCTGGGTCTTTGCCTCCGATGTTCATGCTGCCGATCTGGTTCGTGCCTTTCATTTGGCTCGTCCTGGTCGGCCTGGGGGCTCTGGTGAGGGTTCGGTGACCCCTCCTCAAGGGGGGGGTACTGTTGTGAATTCTGTTGTCAAGCTCCCTCCTGTGGTCATAAATGGTACTTCGGCTGGTTCTGTCCATGGGCTTCCTCTGGTGGTTGTGAGTGGAGCTGCGGCTTCTGAGTTTCCTTCCACAGGTGACAAGGTTAATTCGTTAGCTGACTGCTCTATTTAACTCCACTTAGATCATTGCTCCATGCCACCTGTCAATGTTCCAGTATTGGTCTAGTTCTCTCCTGGATCGTTCTTGTGACCTGTCTTCCCAGCAGAAGCTAAGTTCCTGCTTGTTTTTCTCTGGTTTGCTATTTTTCTGTCCAGCTTGCTATTTTGATTTTTGTCTTGCTTGCTGGAAGCTCTGGGACGCAGAGTGAGCGCCTCCGCACCGTGAGTCGGTGCGGAGGGTCTTTTTGCGCCCTCTGCGTGGTCTTTTTGTAGTTTTTTGTGCTGACCGCAAAGTTACCTTTCCTATCCTCTGTCTGTTCAGTAAGTCGGGCCTCACTTTGCTAAATCTATTTCATCTCTGTGTTTGTAATTTTCATCTTTACTCACAGTCATTATATGTGGGGGGCTGCCGTTTCCTTTGGGGAATTTCTCTGAGGCAAGGTAGGCTTTATTTTTCTATCTCTAGGGCTAGCTAGTTTCTTAGGCTGTGTCGAGTTGCATAGGGAGCGTTAGGAGCAATCCACGGCTATTTCTAGTGTGTGTGATAGAATTAGGGATTGCGGTCAGCAGAGTTCCCACGTCTCAGAGCTCGTCCTATATTATTAGTAACTATCAGGTCATTCCGTGTGCTCTTAACCACCAGGTCCATTATTGTCCTTACCACCAGGTCATAACAGGCACCGTCCTGGTGATCTGACCTCGAGAATTCATCGTACTGACTGGCACTGTCCTGGTGATCTGACCTCGAGAATTCATCGTACCGAGCGGCACCATCATGGTGCACTGACCTCGAGAATTCATTGTACAGGCCAGCACCATTCTGATGATCAGACCACAAGAATTCATAGTACCGACCGGCACCGTCCTAGTGATCTGACCTCGAGAATTCATCGTACCGACCGGCACCGTCCTGATGATCAGACCACGAGAATTAATTGTAAAGACCGGCATCATCCTGATGTTCTGACCACGAGAATTCATCGTACCAACTGGCACCGTCCTAGTTATTTGACCACGAGAATTCATCGTATCAACCAGCAGGGCCAGTTTTAGACAAAGTGGGACCCGGGGCAAAAGGTTTAAAGTGGAGTCCCAAATGCTCACATATTGCACCATCACACAGAAACATTTTGCTTCCCCCCACTCACAGTATAATGCAGCCCCCACACAAAGTATAATGCAGCCCCCTACACACAGTATAGTGCAGCCCCACACACACCACAGTATAGTGCAGTCCACCCACTCACAGTTTAATGCAGCCCGCCCACACACAATACAGTATAATGCAGCTCCCCACACACACACTGTAATACATATACACACAATACTTACCTCTCCTCTTGTTCGGGCATCTGCAGAGCATCTCAGTGTCTCATCAGCTCCACTGCTTGCACACGCTGAGGCAGAGTGATGGAAGAGGGAGTGTCACATGATGCTCTCTCATCCATCATGCACGATGGGTGGGGGTATGGGTGGCGCTGGGCCCCTCTTACTCAGGGGACCCATAGCGGTCACTGGCTGGGGGCCCCTGGAGGAGCGGGGTCCTAGGCAGTTGCCTCATCTGCCTGCACCTAACACGGCCCTGCCAACCGGCTCCATCCTAGTTATCTGACGACGAGAATTCATCGTACTGACTGGCACCATTCTGGTGATCTGACCATGAGAATTCATCATACCGACTGTCATCGTCCTGGTGATGTGACCACGAGATTTCATCGTACCGACCATCACCGTTCTAAGTTATCTGACCCTGAGAATTCATTGTACCAACTCGCACCGTCCTGGTGATCTAACCACGAGAATTCTTCATACCGACTGTCACCGTCCTGGTGATCTAACCACGAGAATTTTTCATACCAACCGTCACTGTCCTGGTGATCTGACCACGAGAATTCATCGTACCGACTGGCACTGTCCTGGCGATCTGACCACGAGAATTCATCATACTGACCATCACCGTCCTGATGATCAGACCACAAGAATTCATTGTAAAGACAGGCATCATCCTGATGATCTGACCACAAGAATTCATCGTACTGATCGGCACCGTCCTTGTGAACAGACCCCGAGAATTCAACGTAAAGGTCAACACTGTCCTGATAATCTGATTGCAGGGATTCATCGCACAGACCGGAACGGTCCTCATGATCAGACCCTGAGGATTCAGACATGTCCCATCTTGGGATCTCTTTTACTTAGTACCTGTAGAAAAGCTCCATAAACTGGAATGATAGTTCAGTTGGGGATCTGTCACCAGAAGGATCACACAGGCCCGTGATTATGTTGGGGCCCATCAGGTTGTGCTTAGTTTATTTGCCCCCCTAACATTTGCTCCTCTAAATATATATAAGGGAAGACAACACCAGAGATCTGCCATAGCGCCATGGAGCACTACAGTGATTGGCCCTATTTCCATTAATTAATAATTAAGACTCTTGTCCACTAGAAACCAAATTATTCTGCAATTTCTAGAGCCAACAATCCCCAATTTTTTAAATACATTCTCTGCAAAGATTCAACTCTGCCATCATGGCGGCCTGAGATGACAGGAGGCGATGTCCTGCGCTGAGGCTGCTGCAGCTCTCCGGGGTGTCCATTTACAAATCAATAGTGTGCATTAAATAGAAGCACTTTACTAGTAACCGGCGAGCTGAGCGCGGACTTAACCCTTCAAATCCCACACACTACACCCAATTAAACCATATGAAGTTGATGTCTCCAGGCATATGGGGGGTTAACTGATGGGGGTGCACCAGATAAGAGCAGGGGACAGCAACATTCCAATATTTCATTTTACCAGGAGAATCATTTATTTTGTTTTATCCAGTAAATTGATATTATTTAATCAGAAAGTCCTGTGCCTATTGCAATCAGTGATCAGTGAGTCCTGCTCCTCTGCTCAGTCTTGTCCCTCACTCAGTCCTGCCTCTGCCCATCAGATCATTCCTGTTCCTGCCACTCAATGTCTACTCAGTCCTGCCCCTACCCTTATTCTCAGTCCCACCCATGCACTTCTGCTCAGCCCTGTCTCTGCCCTTCTGCTCGGTCCTGCCTCTGCAATTTTGCTCAGCCCTGCCTTTCTGCTCAGTCCTGCCTCTGCCTTTCTGCTCGGTCCTGCCTCTGCCTTTCTGCTCGGTCCTGCCTCTGCCCTTCTGCTCCGCCCTGCCTCTGCCTTTCTGCTCGGTCCTGCCTCTGCCCTTCTGCTCGGTCCTGCCTCTGCAATTTTGCTCAGCCCTGCCTTTCTGCTCGGTCCTGCCTCTGCCTTTCTGCTTGGTCCTGCCTCTGCCTTTCTGCTCGGTCCTGCCACTGCCCTTCTGCTCAGCCCTGCCTCTGCCTTTCTGCTCGGTCCTGCCTCTGCCCTTTTGCTCAGCCCTGCCTCTGCCCTTCTGCTCAGCCCTGCCTCTGCCTTTCTGCTCGGTCCTGCCTCTGCCCTTTTGCTCAGCCCTGCCTTTCTGCTCGGTCCTGCCTCTGCACTTCTGCTCAGCCCTGCCTCTGCCTTTCTGCTCGGTCCTGCCTCTGCCCTTTTGCTCAGCCCTGCCTCTGCCCTTCTGCTCAGCCCTGCCTCTGCCTTTCTGCTCGGTCCTGCCTCTGCCCTTTTGCTCAGCCCTGCCTTTCTGCTCGGTCCTGCCTCTGCACT
Organism: Ranitomeya imitator; assembly: GCF_032444005.1. Classification (NCBI taxonomy): domain Eukaryota; kingdom Metazoa; phylum Chordata; class Amphibia; order Anura; family Dendrobatidae; genus Ranitomeya; species Ranitomeya imitator. The sequence goes on from NC_091282.1 coordinate 19,285,324, forward strand.
TCTGCTCAGCCTTGCCTCTGCCTTTCTGCTTGGTCCTGCCTCTGCTCTTCTGCTCAGCCCTGCCTCTGCCTTTCTGCTCAGCCCTGCCTCTGCCTTTCTGCTCAGTCCTGCCTCTGCCCTTTTGCTCAGCCCTGCCTTTCTGCTCGGTCCTGCCTCTGCACTTCTGCTCAGCCTTGCCTCTGCCTTTCTGCTTGGTCCTGCCTCTGCTCTTCTGCTCAGCCCTGCCTCTGCCTTTCTGCTCAGCCCTGCCTCTGCCTTTCTGCTCGGTCCTGCCTCTGCCCTTTTGCTCAGCCCTGCCTTTCTGCTCGGTCCTGCCTCTGCACTTCTGCTCAGCCTTGCCTCTGCCTTTCTGCTCAGTCCTGCCTCTGCACTTCTGCTCAGCCTTGCCTCTGCCTTTCTGCTTGGTCCTGCCTCTGCTCTTCTGCTCAGCCTTGCCTCTGCCTTTCTGCTCGGTCCTGCCTCTGCACTTCTGCTCAGCCTTGCCTCTGCCTTTCTGCTTGGTCCTGCCTCTGCTCTTCTGCTCAGCCCTGCCTCTGCCTTTCTGCTCGGTCCTGCCTCTGCACTTCTGCTCAGCCTTGCCTCTGCCTTTCTGCTTGGTCCTGCCTCTGCTCTTCTGCTCAGCCCTGCCTCTGCCTTTCTGCACGGTCCTGCCTCTGCACTTCTGCTCAGTCCTGCCTCTGCCCTTCTGCTCTGTCCTGCTCCTGGCTTCCGAGGCCCCCTATCATGTCCTGCCCCTCTGATAAGTCATGCACCTGGCCAGGGATGAGACAAAATATTTTAGTGTCCAAGGCAGATGAAGCCAATGATGCCTTTCCCCCCAAAAAAAGCAAAGGAATGGCTTGTACTTTAAGGATGTGACTTAACAGTAAGCAATTTCACAGTTAGATACAGAGTCAATCATATTTTTCTGACCATTTACACAATAAAGGGGAAAAAATTGTGATATTTATACCTGACATTCAATTGTTTAGGGTCACTTAGAAATGTCCTTATTTTTGAAAGAAAAGCACAGTTTTTTACAATGAAGCTAACATTAAATGATTCAGAAATACACTCTATACATTGTTAATGTGGTAAATGACTATTCTAGCTGCAAACGTCTGGTTTGTAATGCAATATCTTCATAGGTGTATAGAGGCCCATTTCCAACAACCATCAGTCCAGCGTTCTTATGGTACTTTGTGTTTGCGAACTGTGTAAGAAGGCTAATGGATGGTTAGAATACCCTTGAAAACCCTTGTGCAAGTATGTTAGCACAGCTGAAAACAGTTTGGCTGATTAGACTGGCTGACCTTCCTTTGAGCTAGTTGAGGATCTGGAGCATTACATTTGTTGGTTCCATTAAACTCTCAAAATGGCCAGAAAAAAAGAACTTTCATGTGAAACTCAACAGTCTATTCTTGTTCTTAGAAATGAAAGATATTCCATGCGAGAAATTGCCAAGAAAGTGAAGATTTCCTAAAACGGTGTGTACTACTCCCTTCAGAGGAGAGCACAAACAGGCTCTAACCAGAGTAGACAGAGAAGTGTGAGGCCCCGCTGCACAACTGAGCAACAAGACAAGTACATCAGAGTCTGTAGTTTGAGAAATCGACGCCTCACAGGTCCTCAACTGGCAGCTTCATTAAATAGTACATGCAAAACGCCAGTGTCAACGTCTACAGTGAAGAGGCGACTCTAGGTTGCTGGCCTTCAGCACAGAGTGGCAAAGAAAAAGCCATATCTGAGACTGGCTAATACAAGGAAAAAATATGGGCAAAAGAACACAGACATTGGACAGAGGAAGATTGGAAAAAAGTGTTATGGACGGATGAATCCAAGTTTGAGGTGTTTCGATCACACAGAAGAACATTTGTGAGACACAGAACAACTGAAAAGATGCTGGAAGAGTGCGTGACGCCATCTGTCAAGCATGGTGGAGGTAATGTAATGGTCTGGGGTTGCTTTGGTGCTGGTAAAGTGAGAGATTTGTACAAGGTAAAAGGGATTTTGAATAAGGAAGGCTATCACTTCATTTTGCAACGCCATGTCATACCCTATGGACAGAGCTTGATTGGAGCCAATTTCATCCTACAACAGGACAATGACCCAAAGCACACCTCCAAATTATGCAAGAGCTATTTAGGGAAGAAGCCGGCAGCTGGTATCTATCTGTAATAGAGCGGCCAGCACAGTCACCAGATCTCAGCACCATTGAGCTGTTGTGGGAGCAGCTTGACCATATGGTGCAAAAAGTGCCCATCAACCAAACCAACTTGTGGAGGGCCTTCTGGAAGCATAGTAACATAGTAACATAGTAACATAGTTAGTAAGGCCGAAAAAAGACATTTGTCCATCCAGTTCAGCCTATATTCCATCATAATAAATCCCCAGATCTACGTCCTTCTACAAAACCTAATTGTATGATACAATATATTGTTCTGCTCCAGGAAGACATCCAGGCCTCTCTTGAACCCCTCGACTGAGTTCGCCATCACCACCTCCTCAGGCAAGCAATTCCAGATTCTCACTGCCCTAACAGTAAAGAATCCTCTTCTATGTTGGTGGAAAAACCTTCTCTCCTCCAGACGCAAAGAATGCCCCCTTGTGCCCGTCACCTTCCTTGGTATAAACAGATCCTCAGCGAGATATTTGTATTGTCCCCTTAGATACTTATACATGGTTATTAGATCACCCCTCAGTCGTCTTTTTTCTAGACTAAATAATCCTAATTTCGCTAATCTATCTGGGTATTGTAGTTCTCCCATCCCCTTTATTAATTTTGTTGCCCTCCTTTGTACTCTCTCTAGTTCCATTATATCCTTCCTGAGCACCGGTGCCCAAAACTGGACACAGTACTCCATGTGCGGTCTAACTAGGGATTTGTACAGAGGCAGTATAATGCTCTCATCATGTGTATCCAGACCTCTTTTAATGCACCCCATGATCCTGTTTGCCTTGGCAGCTGCTGCCTGGCACTGGCTGCTCCAGGTAAGTTTATCATTAACTAGGATCCCCAAGTCCTTCTCCCTGTCAGATTTACCCAGTGGTTTCCCGTTCAGTGTGTAATGGTGATATTGATTCCTTCTTCCCATGTGTACTGTATAACCTTACATTTATGCTCTAAATGGTTGTTCTGATGCTCTATTCATGTAGTGATGATGATTTTGGTGATACATTCATCACAAGATCCATAATTAGTACATGAATGCTAAACAAAAATCATCAACAGTACATAATTAGAGCACCAGAGCCATCAATCATGCATGAATATGGCACAGAAACATGATCAGTAAATAAATACACCAACAGAACTTCCATCAGTACATAAATACGTCACCAGAATCACCATAAGTACGTGAATACATGACCAAGAGTACTTGAATACAAGACCCAAGCTTAGTGCAACAATCAATTATAATATTAAGTCAGCCCCATAAACAATTGTATCACATGAACCTGCAACCCTAGAACTCCCAGAATGTTCTTAACAATGGTATGGAGATATTGGGAGTTGTTATTAACAGCCATCATCAGACTGCGGACCATATAGGAACCACAGTACTGATGAGAATTAGTCAGTATCACAAATAAACATTTACATCCAGGTACCTTATAGATTACATATTACAGTTGTCTCTGTCTTTTCATTTCCATCTTGACTAGATGCCAGGATGACTTTTCACATCCACAGCTCTTCTCTACAGCAATTGTATTGCGTCTGACATACGCAAATACTATTGACTTCTAGACAAAGAGATGGCTTGGGCGCAGGCAGCGAGAGGGGTGAGTGGTGTCAGTGACTGGCACTGCTCCCCTGTGTACCCACATCCCAGCTATCACTGTGCTGAATGTCTGCGGCTGCAGAAAGATACCGGGCGACCGCAGACAGTCAGCAATTTTTGTTTTCAAACTGCGGCCCCCTTGGGTAGGCATTAGGTGATGCCCTAGGCAGGTGTCTACCCTGCCTAATCCTGGCTCTGCCCCTGGCCTTTGGTCAGTCAGGTCCCTTCATCTGCCTCTCAGCTCAGTTCTGCCCTTGCCCCTTTTCGCCTATTCATTCCTGATTGCCCTCTGATCAATAGCGCTCTTTGCTTTGTGCTCAGTCTTACTCTCACTTTGCCCATTGCAGTCTGTTCATTCTTAACCCTGCTCTCTGATCACCCCTGCTCTTTACTTTCTACTCAGTCCTATCTCCGCTTTCCGCTCTGTCCTGGATCTGTTGTCTGCTCAGTCCTTCCCCTGCCTGCTGCTCAATCATTCTCCTGCCATCTGCTCAGTCCTGCCCCTGCCCTCTGCTCAGTCATGCCCCAGTTTTCTGCTCTATCCTGTGCCCATTCTCTGCTCAGTCCTGCCCCTGCTTTCTGCTCAATCCAGCCCCTGCTTTGTTCTCTGTCCTGCCCCAGTTGTCTGCTCTGTCCTGTGCCAACTCTCTGTTCAGTCCCGCCCCTGCTTTCTCCTCTGTCCTGCCCCGGCTTTCTGCTCTGTCCTGTGCCCACTCTCTGCTCAGTCTTGCTCCTGCCTCTACACAGTCCTGCCCCTGCTTTCTGCTCTGTCCTGTCCTTGCTTTCTGCTCAGTCCTGCCCTGCTTTCTGCTAAGTCCTGCCCTTGCTTTCTGCTCATTCCTGCCCCTGCTTTCTGCTCAGTCCTTCCCCTTCTTTCTGCTCAGTCCTGCCTCTGCTTTCTGCTCTGTCCTGCTCCTGCATTCTGCTTAGTCCTGCCCCTGCTTTCTGTGCAGTCTTGCCCCTGATTTCTGTTCTGTCCTGTGCCCACTCTCTGCTCAGTCCTGTTCCTGCTTTCTGCTCAGTCCTGCCCCTGCTTTCTGCTCTGTCCTGTGCCCACTTCCTGCTTTGTCCGGCCCCTACTTTCTACTCAGTCCTGTACTTGCTTTCTTCTCTGTCCTGCCCCTGCTTTCTGCTCTGTCCTGTGCCCACTCTCTGCTTAGTCATGCCCCTGCTTTCTGCTCTGTCCTCTGCTCACTCTCTGCTCATTCTTGCCCGTTTTCTGCTCAGTCATGCCCCTGCTTTCTGTGCAGTCCTGCCCCTGATTTCTGCTCTGTCCTGTGCTCATTCTCTGCTCAGTCCTGCCCCTGCTTTCTCTTCAGTCCTGCCACTGCTTTCTGCTCGGTCCTGTGCCCACTCTCTGCTCTGTCCTGCCCCTGCTTTCTCTTCAGTCATTCCTCTGCTTTCTGCTCGGTCCTGTGCCCACTCTTTGCTCTGTCCTGCCCTGCTTTGTGCTCAGTCCTGCCCGTGCTTTCTGCTCTGTCCTGTGCCCACTCTCTGCTCAGTCTTGCCCCTGCCCCTCTGCTCTGTCCTGCCCCTGCTTTCTGCTCTGTCCTGTGCCCATGCTCTGCTCAGTCCTGCCCTTGCTTTCTCTTCAGTCCTAGCCCTGCTTTCTGCTTGGTCCTGTGCCCACTCTCTGCTCAGTCCTGCCCCTGCTTTCTGCTCAGTCTTGCCCCTGCTTTCTGTGCAGTCCTGCCCCTGATTTCTGCTCTGTCCTGTGCCCATTCTCTGCTCAGTCCTGCCCCTGTGTTATGCCCGGTCCTGTGCCCACTCTCTGCTCTGTCCTGCCCCTGCTTTTTCTTCAGTCCTTCCCCTGCTTTCTGCTAGACACTGTGCCCACTTCTCTGCTCTGTCCTGCCCTTGCTTTCTCTTAAGTCCTAGCCCTGCTTTCTGCTCGGTCCTGTGCCCACTCTCTGCTCTGTCCTGCCACTGCTTTCTCTTCACTCATGCCCCTTCTTCCTGCTCAGTCCTGTGCCCACTCTCTGCTCTGTCATGCCCCTGCTTTCTGCTCAGTCCTGCCCCTGCTTTTTTCTCTGTCCTGTGCCCACTCTCTGCTTTGTCCTGCCCCTGCTTTCTACTCTGCCCTACCCCGCTTTCTGCTCAGTCCTGCCCCTGCTTTTTCTTCAGTCCTGCCCCTGCTTTCTGCTCAGTCCTGTGCCCACTCTCTGCTCTGTCCTGCCCCTGCTTTCTGCTTTGTCCTGTGCCCATTCTCTGCTTAGTCCTGCCCCTGGTTTCTGCTCATTCCTGCTCCTGCTTTCTGTGCAGTCCTGCCCCTGCTTTCAGCTCTGTCCTGTACCCATTCTCTGCTCAGTCCTGCCGCTGCTTTCTGCTCTGTTCTGTACCCATTCTCTGCTCAGTTCTGCCCCTGCTTTCTCTTCAGTCCTGCCGCTGCTTTCTACTCTGTCCTGTGTTCATTCTCTGCTCAGTCCTGCCCCTGCTTTCTCTTTGGTCCTGCCCCTGCTTTCTACTCTGTCCTGTGCCCACTCTCTGCTCAGTCCTGCCCTTGCTTTCTGCTCTGTCCTGTGCCCACTCTCTGCTCAGTCTTACCCCTGCCCCTCTGTTCTGTCCTGCCCCTGCTTTCTGCTCTGTCCTGTGTTCATTCTCTGCTCAGTCCTGCCCCTGCTTTCTGCTCAGTCTTGCCCTTGCTTTCTGTGCAGTCGTGCCCCTGATTTCTGCTCTGTCCTGTGCCCATTCTCTGCTCAGTCCTGCCCCTGCTTTCTGCTCGGTCCTGTGCCCACTCTCTGCTCTGTCCTGCCCCTGCTTTCTCTTCAGCCCTTCCCCTGCTTTCTGCTAGGTCATGTGCCCACTCTCTGCTCTGTCCTGCCCCTGCTTTCTAGTCAGTCCTGCCCATGCTTTCTGCTCTGTCCTGTGCCCACTCTCTGCTCAGTCTTGCCCCTGCCCTCTGTTCAGTCATGCCTCTGCTTTCTGCTCTGCTCTGTTCTGTGCCCACTCTCTGCTCAGTCTTGCCCCTGCCCTCTTCTCAGTCCTGCAACTGCTTTCTGCTCTGTCCTGCCCCTGCTTTCTCTTTGGTCCTGCCCCTGCTTTCTACTCTGTCCTGTTCCCACTCTCTGCTCAGTCCTGCCCTTGCTTTCTGCTCTGTCCTGTGCCCACTCTCTGCTCAGTCTTACCCCTGCCCCTCTGTTCTGTCCTGCCCCTGCTTTCTGCTCTGTCCTGTGTCCATTCTCTGCTCAGTCCTGCCCCTGCTTTCTGCTCAGTCTTGCCCCTGCTCTCTGTGCAGTCGTGCCCCTGATTTCTGCTCTGTCCTGTACCCATTCTCTGCTCAGTCCTGCCCCTGCTTTCTGCTCGGTCCTGTGCCCACTCTCTGCTCTATCCTGCCCCTGCTTTCTCTTCAGCCCTTCCCCTACTTTCTGCTAGGTCATGTGCCCACTCTCTGCTCTGTCCTGCCCCTGCTTTCTAGTCAGTCCTGCCCATGCTTTCTGCTCTATCCTGTGCCCACTCTCTGCTCAGTCTTGCCCCTGCCCTCTTCTCAGTCCTGCAACTACTTTCTGCTCTGTCCTGTGCCCACTCTCTGCTCAGTCCTGCCCCTGCCCCTCTGCCCTGTCGGGCCCTTCTATTTTTTGATGTCCAGTTTTATATTAAATAATTCTATTTCTTGTATAAAACAGTGTGTAACTTTATATGAGATATATTCAATGTGTTTCTTACGATTTTCCAGATCTCTGCTTTCTGACAGTGACTTGCATCCTGCAGTTGATCACCAGCTGAGAATTGGGCTTTGTTGTATCAAATCTACACCATAGACAATGAGTGAAAGAGCATGGACCAATAAAATGTATTAGTGCAGGTAAAGTGTACCAACAGTCAAATCTAAAGGAAATATGTGAAAACAATGGATAAAAACTAGGCCAGAAATTGCTCATGGCCCAGATGCATCCACAAATTGCAAATATGACTACATCCCAGGAAAAATACACCGTCCGCCTGTCGCCCCCTACAGGTCAGGTGTGCATTGCGCTGTATGGATGATTGAATGGCACCATTACAGGTCACCGCCACCACTGTGTATCAGAATGAACTCCCCGCAGACTCGTGTAGACGGAGCGGCTGAATCATTTCCAGGAGGTGACCTCCGCTGCGTTCATCATATCGGTGACCTGTGCACAATCCTGGCGTACATCGGAGCCCGACGCTCAGACACCAATTTACATAAAATGAATGCAAGAATTCATCTCAATGGCAAAGGAGAACGGAGCCATCAGATTAACATGATTATCCCCTGTCATTCACCGAGATGAAGAATTACCAAGCAGACAGCAGACCGGCCTCGCACGAAGGTCACCGCGTCCTTGGAGGAAAAGTGGAGAGCGCAGGTGGGAAATAATCACCTCCTCGCTGGCCGACAGCTCGCCGGAAAATTTCTGCCTCACCTGGAGCAGAGCGCCGTGCAGGGGCCACAATGTAACCAGGACGTCTCGTTAGCCACGGGTCTACATTCTGACCATAAAAGTCAAAACAGTAATCATTCAACAAAGGCAACGCAAATTCAATCAAATAAAATGTCACAATACAATTAGCTCAACTCCATTGCTCTTAGTGCTGCTCACATTAGTTGATGTAATTTTTAAAGAAAACCCCGTCATAACAATACATAAGAGGAGCAGAGAAGTAGAACCCATCATCATAATTCGGAATTGTTCTGTCCACCACAGGTCTCCATGTCTCATGCTACCTTAGTGTCTATGGGTAAGGCGGAGGGTCCTCTATATCTCTCTGCCTCTATTCTTTTCAGTTCTTGTTCAAAATCTGACACAGAGAGAACTTCATATCTGTTAGACATGACCATCACATCAACACCGCTGCTGAGCTTTTTTCTCGGATTTTGGTCACTGTCATATCATTCCTCGGGTTTACAGGAGGACGTGTTTTTTTTCCTACTTTTGGTCTGCTTGATGTTACCATTATCAAGTAGTAATGGAGAAACAGATGCTGAGGCTTCCCGTGGCTGCTGGCCTTGGGGGATGACCTCCATACTCCCATGTGCCTCCTGTGCCCCCTGCTGCTCTGGTGCTACATGGTCTGACTACTGGTGAATTTCTGATCTATTGAGTATCTTCCCTGACATTAACGGCTCCTCTTCCCGAGCCTCTGCCTCTATCACCAAATCCTCATCAGGAAAGTCCCTGCAGATGTTATGCCAGGCGTCTGGACAGTCCTTGTGAGGGTGGACAATCTTCCCACACAGGTTGCACCTTATATTTTGGCAGTCTGCAGCCACATGGCCTACTTCCCCGCACAGACCGCACTTGACCATACTACAGACCTACTTTGTCACATTTAAAGCCCTTGCGAGGCTGCCCAGGATAGAGCCAAACACCCTTCTCCCTCCCAATGAAGGAGTTGGGTAAGTGGGCAGTGATGTTGTTATTCTGCTGCAGCTTCACCAGGATTTTCCACCCTCACGTCCAGATACCAGCATGGTCTCGATTCTTGGTGAGATCAGAGGCAAGGTCACAATGTCTCCGGAGCCACACCACAATGTCCTGAGGGGGAACAGCCTCATTCCAAAAGATGATGTTTACAGCAACTATATCTGGCCCGGGAATGGGAACAAAGATACATTTGTTCCAACCGTTCGTGTCCCTAAACTTGGGGAAATTGGCCCAGAATCTGTCCAGATCAGGCATGAACATAAAGCTGACGTCATAACCATGTCTGTCTGGAAGATTAATCCCTGCTAAGATTCTGACTGGTGCCAACCCTATCTGGTGGCACAGGAGCTCCCTGACTACAAGCCTCCTGTCTGGCAGATCCTCCTTGGCACCTCTGTGCTTAAATCACACTATATTTCTTCTTTTGAACGACTGGCCGGTATAGTTGGCACCGGAAGTGAAGGACGAAGCACCATGGCTCCAGGCATTGGGGGAGAACCTGCCAGGTCACACTGGGATGACTGACGGGGTGAGGATCTGCAGCTGGGGGACCTGTCACCTCTTGTGCATTAGGTATTAAAGGGGGAAAATCACACATTATCTTGCACATTGTTATCAACAATAATATCACTATCATGGCTTCTCACTTTACCCAGTCACACACGCCCGATGCCTCGGGGTGATCCTCGACTCTGCCCTCTCTTTCAAGCCACATATCCAAGCCCTTGCCTCCTCTTGCTGCCTCAAACTCAAAAATATTTCCCGAATCCACGCATTCCTTGACCGCGACACCACAAAAACACTATCATCTCCCGCCTTGACTACTGCAACCTCCTACTCTCTGGACTCCCCTCTAGCACTCTGGCACCACTCTAATCCATCCTACACACTGCTGCCTGACTAATCTACCTGTCTCTCCGCTATTCCCCAGCCTCTCCCCTATGTCAAGCCCTTCACTGGCTTCCTATCACCCAGAGACTCCAGTTCAAAACCCTCACAATGACATACAAAGCCATCCACAACCTGTCTACATCTGTGACATGGTCTCCCGGTACCTACCTACACGCAACCTCCGATCCTCTCAAGATCTCCTTCTCTACTCCCCTCTCATCTCTTCTTCCCACAACCGCATCCAAGACTTCTCCCGTGCTTCCCCCATACTCTGGAACTCTCTACCCCAACACATCAGACTCTCGCCGACCATAGAAAACTTTAAAAAGAACCTGAAGACTCACCTCTTCCGACAAGCCTACAGCCTGCAGTGATCCTCAACCTACTGAACTGATGCACAACCAGCTCTACCCTCTCCTAGTGTATCCTCACCCACCCCCTGCAGACTGTGAGCCCTCGCGGGCAGGGTCCTCCCTCCTTATGTACCTGTTTGCCTTGTTTTTTGCTCATGTTTAATGTATTTGTGTACATTGCCCCGTATTCACATGTAAAGCGCCATGGAATAAATGGCGCTATAAAAATGTATAATAATAATAATCATCAGGCAATGTGACATCCACTACAGATTGTGAGCCCCCTCCAGCCTCAAACCCGTATTATAATCTATATATATAATTGTCTAAGGGTTTTTCCATCTGTCTGTCTTTCTGTCTGTCTGTCTGTCTGTCCTGGAAATCCCGCCTCTCTGATTGGTCGAGGCCGCTAGGCCTCGACCAATCAGCGACGGGCACAGCATCGACGTAGAAATCCCGCGTCTCTGATTGGTCGAGGCCACCAGGCCTCGACCAATCAGTGACGGGCACAGCGACGATGATGTCATAAAGGACGTCGACATCCCGCGTCTCTGATTGGTCGAGGCCCCCAGGCCTCGACCAATCAGCCACGGGCACAGTGACGATGATGTCATAAAGGACGTAGAAATCCCACGTTTCTGATTCAGCGACGGGCACAGTATCGACGTACATAGTTACATAGTTATTAAGGTTGAAGGAAGACTATATGTCCATCTAGTTCAACCCATAGCCTAACCTAACATGCCCTAACATGTTGGTCCAGAGGAAGGCAAAAAAAACCCATGTGGCAAAGAGTAAGCTCCACATTGGGGAAAAAAATTCCTTCCCGACTCCACATACGGCAATCAGACTAGTTCCCTGGATCAACGCCCTATCAAGGAATCTAGTGTATATACCCTGTAACATTATACTTTTCCAGAAAGGTATCCAGTCCCCTCTTAAATTTAAGTAATGAATCACTCATTACAACATCATACGGCAGAGAGTTCCATAGTCTCACTGCTCTTACAGTAAAGAATCCGCGTCTGTTATTATGCTTAAACCTTTTTTCCTCCAACCGCAGAGGATGCCCCCTTGTCCCTGTCTCAGGTCTATGATTAAAAAGATCATCAGAAAGGTCTTTGTACTATCCCCTCATATATTTATACATTAAAATGAGATCACCTCTTAGTCTTCATTTTTCCAAACTAAATAGCCCCAAGTGTAATAACCTATCTTAGTATTGCAGACCCCCCAGTCCTCTAATAACCTTGGTCGCTCTTCTCTGCACCCGCTCCAGTTCAGCTATGTCTTTCTTATACACTGGAGACCAGAACTGTGCACAGTATTCTAAGTGTGGTCGAACTAGTGACTTGTATAGAGGTAAAATTATATTCTCCTCATGAGCATCTATGCTTCTTTTAATGCATCCCATAATTTTATTTGCCTTTGTAGCAGCTGCCTGACACTGGCCCCTGAATATGAGTTTGTCATCCACCCATACACCCAGGTCTTTTTCATTGACGGTTTTGCCCAGAGTTTTAGAATTAAGCACATAATTATACATCTTATTACTTCTACCCAAGTGCATGACCTTACATTTATCCCCATTAAAGCTCATTTGCCATTTATCAGCCCAAGCTTCTAGTTTACATAAATCATCCTGTAATATAAAATTGTCCTCCTCTGTATTGATTACCCTGCAGAGTTTAGTGTCATCTGCAAAAATTGAAATTCTGCTCTGTATGCCCCCTACAAGGTCATTAATAAATATGTTAAAAAGAAGAGGGCCCAATACTGACCCCTGTGGTACCCCACTGCTAACCGCTACCCAGTCCGAGTGTGCTCCATTAATAACCACCCTTTGTTTCCTATCCCTGAGCCAGCTCTCAACCCACTTACACATATTTTCCCCTATCCCCATTATTCTCATTTTATGTATCAACCTTTTGTGTGGCACCGTATCAAAAGCTTTTGAAAAGTCCATATACGCTACATCCACTGGGTTCCCTTGGTCCAATCCGGAACTTACCTCTTCATAGAAACTGATCAGATTAGTCTGACATGAACAGTCCCTAGTAAACCCGTGCTGATACTGGGTCATGAGGTTATTCCTCTTCAGATACTCCAGTATAGCGTCCCTTAGAATGCCCTCCAGGATTTTACCCACAGTAGAGGTTAAGCTTACTGGCCGATAATTTCCGAGTTCAGTTTTTGTTCCCTTTTTGAATATTGACACCACATTTGCTATACGCCAGTCCTGTGGTACAGACCCTGTTATTATGGAGTCTTTAAAGATTAATAATAATGGTCTATCAATGACTGTACTTAATTCCTGCTGTACTCGAGGGTGTATCCCATCCGGGCCCGGAGATTTGTCAATTTTAGTGATTTTTAGACGCCGCCGCACTTCCTGCTGGGTTAAGCAGGTGACATTTAATGGGGAATTTTTATCACTAGACATTTTGTCGCCATGGGATTTTCTTGTGTAAATACTGATGAAAAAAAATCATTTAGCATATTGGCTTTTTCCTCATCCTCATCCACCATTTCACCCAGACTATTTTTAAGGGGGCCAACACTATCATTTTTTAGTTTCTTACTATTTATGTAGTTAAAGAATATTTTTGGATTATTTTTACTCTCTCTGGCAATGAGTCTCTCTGTCTCAATCTTTGCTGCCTTGATTTGCTTTTTACAGAATTTATTTAATTTTCTGTATTTATTTAATGCCTCCTCACTACCTACTTCCTTTAATTCTCTAAATGCTTTCTTTTTGTCATTATGACGTAGATGTCATAATGGTTGCCATGGCGATGATGATGTCATAAAGGTTGCCTCGACCAATCAGCGACGGGCACAGTCTGCCGGGAAGTCTGGAATCATCATTGTCCATATACTACGGGGACATGCATATTCTAGAATACCCGATGCGTTAGAATCGGGCCACAATCTAGTAGTTATATAATTGCCTAAGGGTTTTTCCGTCTGTCTGTCTTTCTGTCTGTCTGTCTTTCTGTCTGTCTGTCTGTCCTGGAAATCCCGCCTCTCTGATTGGTCAAGGCCGCCAGGCCTCGACCAATCAGCGACGGGCAGAGTATCGACGTAGAAATCCCGCCTCTCTGATTGGCCTCGACCAATCAGCAACGGGCACAGTATCGACGTAGATGTCATAATGGTTGCCATGGCGATGATGATGTCATAAAGGTTGCCTCAACCAATCAGCGACGGGCACAGTCTGCCGCGAATTCTGGAATCGTCATTGTCCATATACTACGGGGACATGCATATTCTAGAATACCCGATGCCTTAGAATCGGGCCACAATCTAGTAATAGTTATATTCTTCTACATAGAGGCAGTATTATCTATAATATAACGCTGGGAGCGTCACTCTCTCCGAAGCCTCTATAGACTGCGCAGGCACAAGCACCGGCGCAGTCTGGGCCTCACAGAGTGAAGCTCCCGGGAAATCGCGGTATGCGTAAACACTGAACGCACACCTCGATCTCCACCGGAGAGGCAGGGACTGCCAGGAGGGTGAGTATATTCACCTGTCCCCCATTCCAGCGCTGCGTGCGGCTCCGTCTCCCGGGTCCTCTGCTGTGACGTTCCCAGTTCAGAGGGCGCGATGATGCGCTTAATGCGCGCCGGCGCCGCCCTCTGACTGAACAGTCACAGCCAGAGGAGCCGAAAGATGGCGGCGCGCAGCGCTGGAACGGGACAGACAGGTGAGTATAGCAAGTGCTGGGGGCCTGAGCTAGCGGTGACTCCGGCACCTGACCCCCACAGCGCGCCGGTGTCCCCGCCTGCTCAGGCCCCCCAGAACTTGGCGCCCAGCGACCAGGTGAGTATGGTATTTTTTTTTTAAATATATGGCAGCAGCATACGGGGCATATATAATGGAGCATCTTATGGGGGGCATATAATACAATGGTGGCGCAGGATGGGAGCAGCACATGACAGAACGGGGGCGCAGGATGGGAGCAGCACATGACAGAACGGGCGCAGGATGGCAGCAGCACATGACAGAACGGGCGCAGGATGGCAGCAGCAAATGACAGAACGGGCGCAGGATGGCAGCAGCACATGACAGAACGGGTGCACGATGGCAGCAGCACATGACAGAACAGGGGCGCAGGATGGGAGCAGCACATGACAGAACAGGGGCGCAGGATGGCAGCAGCACATGACAGAACGGGCCCGGATGGGAGCAGCGCATGACAGAACAGGGGCGCAGGATGGGAGCAGCACATGAAAGAATGGGGGCACAGGATGGGAGCAGCACATGACAGAACGGGGGCGCAGGATGGGAACAGCACATGACAGAACGGGCGCACGATGGCAGCAGCACATGACAAAACGGGCGCAGGATGGGAGCAGCACATGACAGAACGGGGGCGCAGGATGGCAGCAGCACATGACAGAACGGGTGCAGGATGGGAGCAGCACATGACAGAACGGGCACAGGATGGGAGCAGCACATGACAGAACGGGGACGCAGGATGGGAGCAGCACATGACAGAACGGGGGCGCAGGATGGGAGCAGCACATGACAGAACGGGCGCAGGATGGCAGCAGCACATGACAGAACGGCGCACGATGGCAGCAGCACATGACAGAACGGGCGCAGGATGGTAGCAGCACATGACAGAACGGGCGCAGGATGGGAGCAGCACATGACAGAACAGGGGCGCAGGATGGGAGCAGCACATGAAAGAATGGGGGCAGAGGATGGGAGCAGCACATGACAGAACGGGGGCGCAGGATGGGAACAGCACATGACAGAACGGGCGCACGATGGCAGCAGCACATGACAAAACGGGCGCAGGATGGGAGCAGCACATGACAGAACGGGGGCGCAGGATGGGAGCAGCACATGACAGAACGGGGGCGCAGGATGGCAGCAGCACATGACAGAACGGGCGCAGGATGGCAGCAGCACATGACAGAACGGGCGCAGGATGGCAGCAGCACATGACAGAACGGGTGCACGATGGCAGCAGCACATGACAGAACAGGGGCGCAGGATGGGAGCAGCACATGACAGAACAGGGGCGCAGGATGGCAGCAGCACATGACAGAACGGGCCCGGATGGGAGCAGCGCATGACAGAACAGGGGCGCAGGATGGGAGCAGCACATGAAAGAATGGGGGCACAGGATGGGAGCAGCACATGACAGAACGGGGGCGCAGGATGGGAACAGCATATGACAGAACGGGCGCACGATGGCAGCAGCACATGACAAAACGGGCGCAGGATGGGAGCAGCACATGACAGAACGGGGGCGCAGGATGGCAGCAGCACATGACAGAACGGGTGCAGGATGGGAGCAGCACATGACAGAACGGGCACAGGATGGGAGCAGCACATGACAGAACGGGGGCGCAGGATGGGAGCAGCACATGACAGAACGGGGGCGCAGGATGGGAGCAGCACATGACAGAACGGGCGCAGGATGGCAGCAGCACATGACAGAACGGGCGCAGGATGGCAGCAGCAAATGACAGAACGGGCGCAGGATGGCAGCAGCACATGACAGAACGGGTGCACGATGGCAGCAGCACATGACAGAACAGGGGCGCAGGATGGGAGCAGCACATGACAGAACAGGGGCGCAGGATGGCAGCAGCACATGACAGAACGGGCCCGGATGGGAGCAGCGCATGACAGAACAGGGGCGCAGGATGGGAGCAGCACATGAAAGAATGGGGGCACAGGATGGGAGCAGCACATGACAGAACGGGGGCGCAGGATGGGAACAGCACATGACAGAACGGGCGCACGATGGCAGCAGCACATGACAAAACGGGCGCAGGATGGGAGCAGCACATGACAGAACGGGGGCGCAGGATGGCAGCAGCACATGACAGAACGGGTGCAGGATGGGAGCAGCACATGACAGAACGGGCACAGGATGGGAGCAGCACATGACAGAACGGGGGCGCAGGATGGGAGCAGCACATGACAGAACGGGGGCGCAGGATGGGAGCAGCACATGACAGAACGGGCGCAGGATGGCAGCAGCACATGACAGAACGGCGCACGATGGCAGCAGCACATGACAGAACGGGCGCAGGATGGTAGCAGCACATGACAGAACGGGCGCAGGATGGGAGCAGCACATGACAGAACAGGGGCGCAGGATGGGAGCAGCACATGAAAGAATGGGGGCAGAGGATGGGAGCAGCACATGACAGAACGGGGGCGCAGGATGGGAACAGCACATGACAGAACGGGCGCACGATGGCAGCAGCACATGACAAAACGGGCGCAGGATGGGAGCAGCACATGACAGAACGGGGGCGCAGGATGGGAGCAGCACATGACAGAACGGGGGCGCAGGATGGCAGCAGCACATGACAGAACGGGCGCAGGATGGCAGCAGCACATGACAGAACGGGCGCAGGATGGCAGCAGCACATGACAGAACGGGTGCACGATGGCAGCAGCACATGACAGAACAGGGGCGCAGGATGGGAGCAGCACATGACAGAACAGGGGCGCAGGATGGCAGCAGCACATGACAGAACGGGCCCGGATGGGAGCAGCGCATGACAGAACAGGGGCGCAGGATGGGAGCAGCACATGAAAGAATGGGGGCACAGGATGGGAGCAGCACATGACAGAACGGGGGCGCAGGATGGGAACAGCACATGACAGAACGGGCGCACGATGGCAGCAGCACATGACAAAACGGGCGCAGGATGGGAGCAGCACATGACAGAACGGGGGCGCAGGATGGCAGCAGCACATGACAGAACGGGTGCAGGATGGGAGCAGCACATGACAGAACGGGCACAGGATGGGAGCAGCACATGACAGAACGGGGGCGCAGGATGGGAGCAGCACATGACAGAACGGGGGCGCAGGATGGGAGCAGCACATGACAGAACGGGCGCAGGATGGCAGCAGCACATGACAGAACGGCGCACGATGGCAGCAGCACATGACAGAACGGGCGCAGGATGGTAGCAGCACATGACAGAACGGGCGCAGGATGGGAGCAGCACATGACAGAACAGGGGCGCAGGATGGGAGCAGCACATGAAAGAATGGGGGCAGAGGATGGGAGCAGCACATGACAGAACGGGGGCGCAGGATGGGAACAGCACATGACAGAACGGGCGCACGATGGCAGCAGCACATGACAAAACGGGCGCAGGATGGGAGCAGCACATGACAGAACGGGGGCGCAGGATGGGAGCAGCACATGACAGAACGGGCGCAGGATGGCAGCAGCACATGACAGAACGGCGCACGATGGCAGCAGCACATGACAGAACGGGCGCAGGATGGTAGCAGCACATGACAGAACGGGCGCAGGATGGGAGCAGCACATGACAGAACGGGCACAGGATGGGAGCAGCACATGACAGAACGGGGGCGCAGGATGGGAGCAGCACATGACAGAACGGGGGCGCAGGATGGGAGCAGCACATGACAGAACGGGCGCAGGATGGCAGCAGCACATGACAGAACGGCGCACGATGGCAGCAGCACATGACAGAACGGGCGCAGGATGGTAGCAGCACATGACAGAACGGGCGCAGGATGGGAGCAGCACATGACAGAACAGGGGCGCAGGATGGGAGCAGCACATGAAAGAATGGGGGCAGAGGATGGGAGCAGCACATGACAGAACGGGGGCGCAGGATGGGAACAGCACATGACAGAACGGGCGCACGATGGCAGCAGCACATGACAAAATGGGCGCAGGATGGGAGCAGCACATGACAGAACGGGGGCGCAGGATGGCAGCAGCACATGACAGAACGGGTGCAGGATGGGAGCAGCACATGACAGAACGGGCGCAGGATGGGAGCAGCACATGACAGAACGGGGGCGCAGGATGGGAGCAGCACATGACAGAACGGGGGCACAGGATGGGAGCAGCACATGACAGGATGGGAGCAGCAAATTACAGAATGGAGGCGCAGGATGGGTGCAGAACATGTCAGAATGGAGGCGCAGGATGGGTGCATCACATGTCACAATGGGGGCGCAGGATGGGAGCAGCACATGACAGAATGGGGGCGCAGGATGGGTGCAACACATGACAGAATGGGGGCGCAAGATGGGTGCAGAACATGTCAGAATGGAGGTGCACGATGGGTGCAGAACATGTCAGAATGGGGGAGCAGGATGGGAGCAGCACATGTCACAATGGGGGCGCAGGATGGAAGCAGCACATGACAGAATGGGGGCGCAGGATGGGTTCAACACATGACAGAATGGGGGCGCAAGATGGGTGCAACACATGGCAGGATGGGGGCGCAGGATGGGTGCAGCACATGTCAGAATGGGGGTGCAGATGGGTGCAGCACATGACAGGATGGGGACGCAGGATGGGAGCAGCACATGTCAGAATGGGGGCGCAGGATGGGAGCAGCACATACCAGGATGGGGACGCAGGATGGAGCAGCTCATGACAGGATGGGGACGCAGGATGGAGCAGCACATACCAGGATGGAGACCATATACCAGTATAGATGCTAGCCACCCGGGCGTAGAACGGGTTCAATAGCTAGTAATAGTTATATTCTTGTACATAGAGACAGTATTATAATAGTTTTATTCTTGTACATAGGGGCAGTATTATAGTAGTTATATTCTTGTACATAGGGGCTGTATTATAATAGTTATATTCTTGTACATAGGGGCAGTATTATAGTAGTTATATTCTTGTACATAGGGGCAGTATTATAATAGTTATATTCTTGTACATAGGGGCAGTATTATAACAGTTATATTCTTGTACATAGAGACAATATTATAGTAGTTATATTCTTGTACATAGGGGCAGTATTATAATAGTTATATTCTTGTACATAGGGGCAGTATTATAGTAGTTATATTCTTGTACATAGGAGCAGTATTATAGTAGTTATATTCTTGTACATAGGGGCAGTATTATAATAGTTATATTCTTGTACATAGGGGCAGTATTACAGTAGTTATATTCTTGTACATAGGGGCAGTATTATAGTAGTTATATTCTTGTACATAGGGGCAGTATTATAGTAGTTATATTCTTGTATATAGGGGCAGTATTATAGTAGTTATATTCTTGTACATAGGGGCTGTATTATAATAGTTATATTCTTGTACATAGGGAGCAGTATTATAGTAGTAATATTCTTGTACATAGGTGCAGTATTATAATAGTTATATTCTTGCACATAGGGGCAGTATTATAATAGTTATATTCTTGTATATAGGGGCAGTATTATAGTAGTTATATTCTTGTACATAGGGGCAGTATTATAATAGTTATATTCTTGTACATAGGGGCAGTATTATAGTAGTTATATTCTTGTACATAGGAGCAGAATTATAGTAGTTATATTCTTGTACATAGGGGCAGTATTATAATAGTTATATTCTTGTACATAGGGGCAGTATTATAGTAGTTATATTCTTGTACATAGGAGCAGTATTATAGTAGTTATATTCTTGTACATAGGGGCAGTATTATAATAGTTATATTCTTGTACATAGGGGCAGTATTACAGTAGTTATATTCTTGTACATAGGGGCAGTATTATAGTAGTTATATTCTTGTACATAGGGGCAGTATTATAGTAGTTATATTCTTGTATATAGGGGCAGTATTATAGTAGTTATATTCTTGTACATAGGGGCTGTATTATAATAGTTATATTCTTGTACATAGGGAGCAGTATTATAGTAGTAATATTCTTGTACATAGGTGCAGTATTATAATAGTTATATTCTTGCACATAGGGGCAGTATTATAATAGTTATATTCTTGTATATAGGGGCAGTATTATAGTAGTTATATTCTTGTACATAGGGGCAGTATTATAGTAGTTATATTCTTGCATATAGGAGCAGTATTATAGTAGTTATATTCTTGTACATAGGGGGCAGTATTATAGTAGTTATATTCTTGTACATAGGGGCAGTATTATAGTAGTTATATTCTTGCATATAGGAGCAGTATTATAGTAGTTATATTCTTGTACATAGGGGGCAGTATTATAGTAGTTATATTCTTGTACATAGGGGCAGTATTATAGTAGCTATGTTCTTGTACGTAGGGGTAGTATTATAGTAGTTATATTCTTGCACATAGGGGCAGTATTATAGTAGTTATATTCTTGTACGTAGGGGCAGTATTATAGTAGTTATATTCTTGCACATAGGGGCAGTATTATAGTAGTTATATTCTGCACATAGGGGGCAGTATTATAGTAGTTATATTCTTGTACATAGGGGGCAGTATTATAGTAGTTATATTCTTGTACATAGGGGCAGTATTATAGTAGTTATATTCTTGCATATAGGAGAAGTATTATAGTAGTTATATTCTTGTACATAGGGGGCAGTATTATAGTAGTTATATTCTTGTACATAGGGGCAGTATTATAGTAGCTATGTTCTTGTACGTAGGGTAGTATTATAGTAGTTATATTCTTGCACATAGGGGCAGTATTATAGTAGTTATATTCTTGTACGTAGGGGCAGTATTATAGTAGTTATATTCTTGCACATAGGGGCAGTATTATAGTAGTTATATTCTGCACATAGGGGGCAGTATTATAGTAGTTATATCCTTGCACATAGGGGCAGTATTATAGTAGTTATATTCTTGTACATAGGGGGCAGTATTATAGTAGTTATATTCTTGTACATAGGGGGCAGTAGTATAGTAGTTATATTCTTGTACATAGAGAGCAGTATTATAGTAGTTATATTCTTGTATATAGGGGCAGTATTATAGTAGTTATATTCTTGTACATAGGGGATGTATTATAATAGTTATATTCTTGTACATAGGGAGCAGTATTATAGTAGTAATATTCTTGTACATAGGGGCAGTATTATAGTAGTTATATTCTTGTACATAGGGAGCAGTATTATAGTAGTAATATTCTTGTACATAGGTGCAGTATTATAATAGTTATATTCTTGCACATAGGGGCAGTATTATAATAGTTTTATTCTTGTATATAGGGGCAGTATTATAGTAGTTATATTCTTGTACATAGGGGCAGTATTATAGTAGTTATATTCTTGTACATAGGGGCAGTATTATAGTAGTTATATTCTTGTACATAGGAGCAGTATTATAGTAGCTGTATTCTTGTACATAGGGGCAGTATTATAGTAGTTATATTCTTGTACGTAGGGGGCAGTATTATAGTAGTTATATTCTTGCACATAGGGAGCAGTATTATAGTAGTTATAGTCTTGTACATAGGGGCAGTATTATAGTAGTTATATTCTTGTACATAGGAGCAGTATTATAGTAGTTATATTCTTGTACATAGGAGCAGTATTATACTAGTTATATTCTTGTACATAGGAGCAGTATTATAGTAGTTATATTCTTGTACATAGGAGCAGTATTATAGTAGTTATATTCTTGTACATAGGAGCAGTATTATAGTAGTTATATTCTTGTACATAGGAGCAGTATTATAGTAGTTATATTCTTGTACATAGAAGCAGTATTATAGTAGTTATATTCTTGTACATAGGAGCAGTATTATAGTAGTTATATTCTTGCACATAGGGAGCAGTATTATAGTAGTTATAGTCTTGTACATAGGGGCAGTATTATAGTAGTTATATTCTTGTACATAGGAGCAGTATTATAGTAGTTATATTCTTGTACATAGGAGCAGTATTATACTAGTTATATTCTTGTACATAGGAGCAGTATTATAGTAGTTATATTCTTGTACATAGGGGCAGTATTATAGTAGTTATACTCTTGTACATAGGAGCAGTATTATAGTAGTTATATTCTTGTACATAGGAGCAGTATTATAGTAGTTATATTCTTGTACATAGGAGCAGTATTATAGTAGTTATATTCTTGTACATAGGAGCAGTATTATAGTAGTTATATTCTTGCACATAGGGAGCAGTATTATAGTAGTTATATTCTTGTACATAGGAGCAGTATTATACTAGTTATATTCTTGTATATAGGGGCAGTATTATAGTAGTTATATTCTTGTACATAGGGGCAGTATTATAGTAGTTATATTCTTGTACATAGGGGGCAGTATTATAGTAGTTATATTCTTGTACATAGGGGGCAGTATTATAGTAGTTATATTCTTGTACATAGGAGCAGTATTATAGCAGTTATATTCTTGTACATAGGGGCGGTATTATAGTAGTTATATTCTTGTACATGGGGGCAGTATTATGGTAGGTATATTCTTGTACATAGTCCTTATTTTCATTGTTATTCCCCTGTTCACATCCCCTGTATTAGTTTTTGCTGTGATTGCTGTGTGCCATCACTTGTTGTTATTTGCCCCACTCGTTTATCTTTGCCTGGTCTTCTTCTCCTCTTGGGTTTGTGTTGAGGTCTGCTCCTTGTGTTGGTGTCGGTTGCCCTCAGATCTGATCTTCGTACCCGCCGTTACTTCTTTTTCCCGTCTTTTTCCATGAATTGATGATTGACAGTCACAATTCTTTTACTTTCCAGGTGACATTAGGAGTTTGCGACGTGTACAGCAATTATCCGATGGAGCAGAAGCTGAGGACGAGCGAGGTATTTTCACACGAACTGGAAGACGTTGAGCGATGCCTCCCCAGGAGACGCTTGTATCAAAGTGACTTTCAGCGCCCATCCTTGCACCTCCGGAGAAGCTGAAATGGCAATTTACATTCAAATGGTCTGAAACAAATCAGAGCAGACATGTTAATAGAAAGCACCGGTGAGATCGCGTTTCTCTCCGACTGACATGGAATTCGGAGAAAGGCGTCACGAAAAGTCCGACGTTCTCAGAGGAAAGGTCACTGTCCTTCCTAACTGTGCCTGGAGATTGATATATTTATAATGCTGTAATGAGTCTGGAGATGAGGAGGAACCTGTCAGATGTCCTTGTTTGTGTGAAGACCTCTGCAGACTCGTCCGTGGAGCGATATATGAGGTGAAGCTTGGTCGCTGCGGTGCACGAGCAAAGGCGCAAATCTGCAGCCACTCTGCCAACCTGAATGTGGGTAATGTATGAAATAGATCTACATATCGCTGACTATCCATTGTTATATACGTCGCTTCTCCTCTGCGACCCATCAGGAGCCAGACTCTACACGACCTCCGCAGGTGTCCTAGGTGGAGAACAGGGTCTGCATGTGAATGATCTGCCGCGACCAAGTCCCATAAAATGGGAGCTGCAATGATTTTCATGTTTTGTCACCCTACACTACAAAACCTGCAGGTTTTCACAGACATATTGGAAAGCACCCAAAAGATCAGCTGTACACCAAAAACACCCCAAAAGAGCACCCATGTACTATGAATATCCAAAAAGACCTTCCATATACCAGAAACACAAAACAACATCTGCTGTATACAAGGAACACCCCAAAAGACCTGTTGTATACAAGGAAACATCTCAAGACCTGCCGTATATCGGGAACACCTCACCAGACCTGCTGTATACAAGGAACACCCCAAAAGACCTGCTGTATACAAGGAACACCCCAAACGACCTGCTGTATACAAGGAACACCCCAAAAGACCTGCCGTATACTAGGAACACCCCAAACGACCTGCTGTATACAAGGAACACCCCAAAAGACCTGTTGTATACAAGGAACACCCCAAACGACCTGCTGTATACAAGGAACACCCCAAAAGACCTGCTGTATACAAGGAACACCCCAAACGACCTGCTGTATACAAGGAACACCCCAAACGACCTGTTGTATACAAGGAACACCCCAAACGACCTGTTGTATACAAGGAAACATCTCAAGACCTGCCATATATCGGGAACACCCCACCAGACCTGCTGTATATAAGGAACACTCCACACAAGATCTGCTGTATATGGGAACACTCTATAACACCCTGCCGTATACCAGGAACACCCCAGAAGGCCTGTTTTATACAAGGAACACCCATCAATATCTGCCGTATACTGAGAACACCCCTCAAGACCTGCTGTATAAAAGGAACACCCCACAAGACCTGCCATATAACGGGAACATCCCACAGGACCCGCCGTATGCTGGGAACACCCCACAAGACCTGCCGTATGCTGAGAACACCCCACAAGACCTGCCGTATGCTGGGAACACCCCACAAGACCTGCTGTATACTAGGAACATCCCACAAGACCTGCTCTATAATGGGATCACCCAACAATACCTGACATATATCGGGAACGCCGCACATGGTAGGCACGGCACTGTATAAGGAACGTGCCTCTGACTGCAGAGCCCCTAAGGGATAGCTAGAGGGGAAATCAGTGCAGTGCCCAATTCCCCCCTCCCACTACCTCCCCAGGTGAGGTCATGATTGGGACGCCCAGCGGACCAACCGGGGAGAGGAGGTGAGTCAGGCCACACCCTCAGGGGTTAAATTCCAGTGACCGGGCCAGGTTCTCCCTCTTTCTCCCCGGCTGACCCTTGGAAGCTGTTGTCCGAGGCCCTACAGCAAGGAGCTGCACAGGAAGGTGAGCAATGGTCGCGATCCCCTAATTCTGGCCTGGGTGCTCACCTTCCTGTGCCCCCTCCTCATCCATTAGCCTCCCCGGCATCCCCCAGGGCTCTGTCCCTGCAACATCCTCCCCTGGGGCCTCGTTCTCTCCTGTCTCCCCAGCGCAGCTAACCCCTACTCACCTGCCCTTAGTGTTGGCCCCGTCCACCGCAGACCTCGGTCACCCTGGGCCTCCTCTCTCAGCTCCCGGCGCTCCCGCTGATCATGGTGCAGCTGCGACGCCAGGTAGACGCTCGGGGCGTTCCTCCCGTCCTCCCGAGCGCCTGCATGTTGGAGCAGAGCCGGCGCTGACTAGCCGCCGTGCTCCTGCCCCACGTGTGGCTCCGGGGGGCGCGGCGGGCGTCGCGACGTTTACATCGGGCTCCGCTGCCCGCCGGTGCCAAGCGCCCGCTCCTAACTACAAGTGCGCCCGGGCCCCGGTCACTTCCGGTCCCCAATCTAAGGCCCAGGGCCCGGCGCACATAGTGGCAGCCTCCCCCTCTCACACAGGCCGCCCTGCCTCCCAGAGTGCAGTGCGGGCCCTGTGGGACACGCCCACTTCTGGCCCCACTTCCTCCCGGCAGATATTCAGTGCTGCGGAGGCAGGCAGGGGATCGCCCGCTGCCTCGGTGTCCTCGGCGGCGCGCCAGCCGCTCAAGAGGACCAGGGGGCAGCGTGGGCAGCCAGCCCAGGCACACCGCGAGTCCCCTGCAGCGTCAGGGAGTCTCCCCTCCCTGATGCCCACTTACTCCCCGGGAGGCAGCAGCAGCGCAGCTTTAGTCTGTGGGGCCCCAACCCGCCAAATCGGTCGGGGGGGCGCCTCACAGACAGCGCTCACTAGCCCCCCGTGCCAGTACCCACCACGGAGCGCTGGACCGGCCCCTGCCAGAACAGGACTGCAGCACCGTGGACCTCTGGCCAGCCCACCCCTGGCCCACCGCGTCCCCCCAGCAGGCACATCGGCGTTGCCTGTGCGGGGGGACAGGCAGTCGGGGGCCAGAGCCACGAACACGGCCGCGGAGCGTGATGCCTGGTCTATTCAGACCAGCCAGCACGCTCCGCGGCCAGGAATGTATGCACCAAACACACATACAGTCGCACCAAACACTAACACAGCTGCAATAAATTACGCGCCGCCAACACCCCCATGCTCCCAAACGAAAATTGCAGACAGTTTCCTATCAGTCCCCGCCCTTTTGCGCTCACCCTGCGGTTCCAGCCTAATAGTCTCTGCACCTTCCCCGTCTCTACCCCCTGCACCGCCACTCACGCCCCGTGGCCAAGATAACGTCCCCCTTACTCCCGAGGTGAATGCACCTAACACAACCCCTAGACAGGGCGATCGCAGACATAGATGCCGCAGATCGTCCTCACCCTCATCAGTAGATTCCCGCCACGGTTCCCGCTGTCCCTCTAGCTGTCGCCATTCCCACTCCAGACGCCGACACCACTCACGCAGGAGCCACCACAGATCCCGCTCCTCCAGATGGCGTTCGCCATCCACAACCGGTTCAGAAACATCGGGGAGTCACAACGGGCGGTACCGGTCACACGCCGAAAGACGGCGGTCTCACCGGACACCCAGAGCGGGTACCCGGTGGGAACAGACACTGACACCCCCCGTTACCGACCAGGCAGAGATCGGAGCCCCAATAGCCTCTAATCATCGAGCACACGACAGATCTCATCCGTCACGTGCTCCTTCATTGGCTGACGCACGGGGAGACATGCCATACGTACCTCCCCGGTCCACCAGCCAGCACCGAGCTCCGTCCTGGGCTGACGCACAGGGAGACACACCATACGTACCTCCCCGGTCCACCAGCCAGCACCGAGCTCCGTCCTGGCCTGACGCACAGGGAGACACGCCATACGTACCTCCCCGGTCCACCAGCCAGCACCGAACCATGGAGACAACTGACGCCGGAGCACCTCCCTCTCCAGGGGACGCTCGGCACCAGACGAGAATACATCCCCGTGCCACGGCGCTGGCCGCTGGCCTGCCATCTTCATCCTCCTGGGCGGGCGGCCAGCACCAGGACAGCGCCACGGCAGGAGCCAGAGTACCTCCGTCCGGAGACACTCGGCCGGCATCTGACAGCGGTGAGTTCTTTGATGTTGGTGAACATTCTACATTGCAAAATGTGGGAGAAAGCGAGCTGGCGGCCGCTACTAAGACCCTAGTTCAGCAGTTGACACGCCCAGGCGTACCAACTGATGCTAGCACCACCCAAGCAGCTAGTCTGCACAAGGATGCATTTTTCTGTGGAGTTAGCCCACTGGGAGCGCATGTTGACTTGGAGACAAAGCAAAAAATTTGGGAAAATGGTTATGTGGATATATGGTCACTGATATCGGCCGACCAACAGTCCGTAGACAAGGAAAGGAGGACTGGCGAGCGGTTGCAAGATAGGAGCAAACCAAAAATAGCTCAAACAATGAATAACTGGCTCCAGGCCTTCGCGGTTCTCGGATGTATAATGGGCCAAAAGCACCCAGAGCGTTGTTCCGAATTATTTATTTACCAAGATCTAATATATAATTCATATAAGTGTCACAGCGGGGCGGCATGGAAACGGTACGACGAGGAGTTCCGCAGGCGGTTGGCCATGCAACCAGACTTGGGCTGGGGGGTGAAAGCGACGGACGTTTGGTAACGACTGATGTTGTCCCAAAAACAGCCCCCCTTTTCGGCAGCGACCACTTATCACTCAACAGCAGCAGGCCAGAACACAGTGGTCGCACGCGGACCTGGGGTCTGCTTACTGTCTAACGATGGATACTGCCGTTTCCAAGGGTCCTGTAAATATAGACACGAATGCTCCTCCTGCGGAGGAGGACACCCTGCGGCCAGATGTACCCGCCAGTCAAATAGAGCACCTGCGGAGGTCTAACCCCGGTGAACGTAACCGCAATGGGCCCATGGCTAAGCCGTTATCCCAATAAAGAAGCGGCAGAGCAACTATATTTCGGTTTTAAACACGGTTTTTATATCCCTTTCAAACCCAGCCCCTCGCCAACTATTGCAAATAATTTAAAATCGGCACGCGAATTCCCTGATATTTTACAGCAAAAAATCCAAAAAGAAGTTGAGCTGGGCAGGATGGCGGGACCTTTTAGTTCGTTGCCATTTAAAAATCTCAGAATCTCGCCTTTAGGTATTGTTCCCAAAAAGGAGCCAGGAAAATATCGGCTAATACATCACCTTTCCTACCCGAAAGGCGCATCGGTTAACGACGCAATACCCGCGGAAGACTCGTCCGTAACCTACTTTTCTTTTGACAGGGCGGTCGAGCTCGTGCGCGCAGCCGGGCCCGGTGCCCTGCTGGCGAAATCCGACATAGAGTCAGCCTTCCGCCTTTTGCCCGTTCACCCGGAATGTTTTCATTTATTAGGCTGTGAGGTGGACAGGCTATTTTACTTTGATATGTGCCTACCAATGGGCTGCTCCATTTCCTGTCATTACTTCGAGCTTTTCAGCACCTTCCTAGACTGGGTATTACGATACGAAACTGGTAGCAACTCAACGATTCACTACCTCGACGATTTTTTGTTCGTCGGTCCCGGGGACTCCAGACTCTGCTCCTTTCTTCTCCAAAAGTTTAAGTTTTTAGCCAAAAAATTTGGGGTACCACTTTCACCGGATAAAACAGTCGGCCCTTGTAACGTTTTGCCTTTCCTCGGTATTGAAATAGACACCAATGCAATGGTGTTTCGATTACCAGCTGATAAGCTGCAAAAAACTCTGCAAATGGTTAAAAATTGCTACGAAGCAAAAAAAAGTTACCCTGCAGCAGATGCAGTCCCTGCTAGGATTGCTCAACTTTGCCTGTCGTGTAATGCCGGCGGGCAGAGCGTTTTCACGCCGACTATCACTGGCAACCAAGGGCATAGCCCAGCCGAGCCACAGAATTAGGCTAAACCGTTCCCTGAAGGCAGACTTGCTGGTCTGGAGGACATTCCTGGAGTCCTACAATGGGCATACATGCGTTATGGCGCAGGAGACGCCAAGCAAAGATTTAGACTTGATGGTTGGTGGAAATATTACTGATGGTTTCGCGGCGATATACAAAAACCAGTGGTGCAAAGGCCAATGGCCTGAACTATGGACCACGGCCGCATGGGGCCGTGACCCAGCACTGGTGGAAATTTTGGCAATAGTGACATCAGTCGAGCTATGGGGTGCCCAATTGGAAAATACAAACATCAGATTTACAACAAAACAGCTGAGAACAGCAAAAGCCCTAAACAGCATGTCCTCTTCTTCTCAGCCGGTACTCGCGCTGTTGCGCCGCCTAGCACTATTATGCCTGAAGCACAACATCTGGTGCCGGGCCAGATTTACGGCGACTGTCGATGATAAAATTGTTAACTCTTTGTTATCTTCCGATTGGCAGGCATTCAAACTCTTCCTCCCCAGGGCGCGAACGTCGGGCCTGCGGTGTCCTCCTTCTCTCTTGGACATGGTGGCCAATCATTGATGCCCTTGATCCGCGCTTCGGTGACACCGGCGACTTGGCAGGTTTACGGTAAGGCGTGGGAGGAGTGGTGCTCGCTAACGCAAGGAAGACCAGTCGATAGGTGCAACCGGACGAGATGCGACGTCCTAGTAGAACTTTTAGAAAAGCTCAGGCAGGGAGGTGCGTCAGGGACATTAGCGCAACGTCATCTGTCGGGAATAGCATTCTTCTTTCAGCTGCTGGGGTGGGTGGACGTAACCAAATATTTTTTCATCAAACAAGCCGTTAAAGGCTGGAGAAGGCTGCAACCTAGTCAGGAATGCCGACGCCCAGTTTCCTTAAGGCTGCTGGCCGACATAATTGCAATTTCTTCATCGGTGTGCAAATCACAATACGAGGCAACGCTGATATCCGCAGCGTTCACAATCGCCTTCTTCGGGGCACTTCGCATCAGCGAATTAGTGCCCCAGTCAAAAACAGCATCAATAGGCGGCTTAATCAATGAAGACCTCGTCATATGCAGCGAAGCTCTGCGCATTAGAGTACGGAGATCCAAGTGCGACCCCACCGGGAGGGGGACATGGGTATTGGTCAAGGCGTCAGGCGGCCCTATATGCCCCGTAAAAATAGTTAGAAACTATGCGCTAGTAAGACATCCGGGTAGATTCCTCCTTTCACACACCGACGGGTCCCCTCTTACTAAATATCAATTTCAAGCGATTTTTAGACAGTGCCTAGAGGCACTCGGCGTGGCTCCAAAGGAATATGGGACACATTCATTCCGAATAGGGGCGGCGACCGAAGCAGCTAGAGCGGGGGTATCGGAAGTCGAGGTGCAGAGAATGGGCCGCTGGAAATCCGCATGCTTTGCAAGATACATAAGACCAGACCTGCTCTAACACTTCTTGTCTCTTCCAGGCAGCTTTAAGCCCACAGTTTGGGTAGTGGGGCATTCTTTTGTCTACTGGGCGTGCAAAAGGGCCAAACTCAGGACGGGGGGAACCAATTTTGGCTTCCCGAATTTGGAAGTCAACTGGAGAGGCGTCAGAGGGCTTCGGTGGCGTCAGATCTTCCCGGAGTTGGTCGACATCGCTAAGAAGGCCAAGGGGCCGGTGGTTCTGGTGCTACATGCCGGAGGCAATGATTTGGGCAAGCGGAAAGGGGCCGAGCTGTACACAGTAATGTCAACGGACATCGAGCGGTTTGTCTGTTTATTACCAGATATGGTGGTGGTGTGGTCAGAGATAATACCTCGAGCGGTCTGGCACGGAGCTAAGGACGTAAAAGCCATCGAAAACGCAAGAAAAAGGATTAACACAAAGATGTCGAAGTTTGTGAGAGAAAATTACGGCATTGTGGTTCGACACCAGGAGTTAGAAGGGAACAATTTTGCTTTGCTGAGACCAGATGGCATCCACCTCACGGACATCGGACTGGACATATTCCTGGAGGGTTTGCGGGATGGTGTTGAACAGACTCTAATGATGTTGTGTGGGGGTCGGAGTCTTGTGTAGGTCATACACATGATCCTCCGTGGCGGTAGGTAGAGGGGGGCAAAGGTTCGTAACCTCTCATCGGCTTGCTGGCCCAGCGGTCGTCGGCTGGGGCCTTCAGCAATGAGTGCGTCGCGATGTGTAATTGCCCTTCTCTACTTTGCAATTAATAAAACTGTGACCGACCTGTTCAACCCATCCAGGATTGTTGGTATCTTTTATTACGGAGTGGTGGGACGGGGGAAGGCACTGGTTACGACACACGGGTCTCTGCAGTCTGGTAGGCACGGCACTGTATAAGGAACGTGCCTCTGACTGCAGAGCCCCTAAGGGATAGCTAGAGGGGAAATCAGTGCAGTGCCCAATTCCCCCCTCCCACTACCTCCCCAGGTGAGGTCATGATTGGGACGCCCAGCGGACCAACCGGGGAGAGGAGGTGAGTCAGGCCACACCCTCAGGGGTTAAATTCCAGTGACCGGGCCAGGTTCTCCCTCTTTCTCCCCGGCTGACCCTTGGAAGCTGTTGTCCCACCCTCCCTCCCTTATAAATTGATAAATGTGCTGTGCAATTACTGTTAAAATGTTTTGAATTTTAAATTTAAAAAAAAAAAAAAAAAAAAAGATTTTGATGTTCTTTTATATACGTCACAGTGGCGGTAGGTAGAGGGGGGCAAAGGTTCGTAACCTCTCATCGGCTTGCTGGCCCAGCGGTCGTCGGCTGGGGCCTTCAGCAATGAGTGCGTCGCGATGTGTAATTGCCCTTCTCTACTTTGCAATTAATAAAACTGTGACCGACCTGTTCAACCCATCCAGGATTGTTGGTATCTTTTATTACGGAGTGGTGGGACGGGGGAAGGCACTGGTTACGACACACGGGTCTCTGCAGTCATACCTGCCGTATAACAGGAACACCCCACAAGACCTGCCGTATAACAGGAACACCCAACAAGACCTGCCATATAACGGGAACAACCCACAATACCCGCCGTTTACAGGGAACACCCCACAATACAAGACCTGCTGTATATCGGGAATACCCCACAAGACCTGCCGTATACCAGGAACACCCCACAAGACCTGCTGTATACCGGGAACACCCCACAAGACCTGCTGCATACGGGGAACACCCCTCAAGACCTGCTGTATACCGGGAACACCCCACAAGACCTGCTGTATACCGGGAACACCCCTCAAGACCTGCTGTATACCAGGAACACCCAACAAGACCTGCCGTATACCATGAACACCCCTCAAGACCTGCTGTCTACAAAGAACACCCCACAAGACCTGCTGTATACCGGGAACACCCCACAAGACCTGCTGTATACCGGGAACACCGCACAAGACCTGCTGTATACAAAGAACACCCCATAAGACCTGCCGTATACCGGGAACACCCCACAAGACCTGCTGTATACCAGGAACACCCCACAAGACCTGCCGTATACCGGGAACACCCCACAAGACCTGCTGTATACCGGGAGCACCCCACAAGACCTGCTGTATACTAGGAACACCCCACAAGACCTGCTGTATACCAGGAATACCCCACAAGACCTGCTGTATACCTGGAACACCCCACAAGACCTGCTGTATACCAGGGACACCCCACAAGACCTGCTGTATACCAGGGACACCCCACAAGTCCTGCCGTATGCTAGGAACACCCCACAAGACCTGCTGTATACCAGGAACACCCCACAAGACCTGCTGTATACCAGGAACACCCCACAAGACCTGCTGTATACCTGGAACACCCCACAAGACCTGCTGTATACCAGGGACACCCCACAAGACCTGCTGTATACCAGGGACACCCCACAAGTCCTGCCGTATGCTAGGAACACCCCACAAGACCTGCTGTATACCGGGAACACCCCACAAGACCTGCCGTATACTAGGAACACCCCACAAGACCTGCTGTATACCGGGAAAACCCCACAAGACCTGCCGTATACTAGGAACACCCCACAAGACCTGCTGTATACCGGGAACACCCCACAAGACCTGCTGTATACCAGGGACACCCCACAAGACATGCCGTATGCTAGGAACACCCCACAAGACCTGCCGTATGCTAGGAACACCCCACAAGACCTGCCGTATACGGGAACACCCCACAAGACCTGCTTTATACCGGGAACACCCCACAAGACCTGCTGTATACCGGGAACACCCCACAAGACCTGCCGTATACTAGGAACACCCCACAAGACCTGCTGTATACCGGGAACACCCCACAAGACTTGCTGTATACCGGGAACACCCCACAAGACCTGCTGTATACCGGGAACACCCCACAAGACCTGCTGTATACCGGGAACACCCCACAAGACCTGCTGTATACCGGGAACACCCCACAAGACCTGCTGTATACCGGGAACACCCCACAAGACCTGCTGTATACCGGGAACACCCCACAAGACCTGCTGTATACCAGGAACACCCCACAAGACATGCTGTATACCGGGAACACCCCACAAGACCTTCCGTATACGGGAACACCCCACAAGACCTTCGGTATACCAGGAACACCCCATAAGACACCAGGAACACCCCACAAGTTCTGCAGTATACCGGGAACACCCCACCAGACCTGCCGTATACCCGGAACATCCCAAAAGACCTGTTGTATACCAGGAACACCCCACAAGACACCGGGAACACCCCACAAGTTCTGCCGTATACCCGGAACACCCCACAAGACCTACCATGTACCAGTACCACCCCTCAAGTCCCGCTGTGCACCGGTAAGACTGGTATTTTTTTAACCCCAAATTGTGCTAAGTGGTGGTAAAAAAAAGTATTGTGCTGGAATTTTGCTGGTTTTCATTTATTTTAGAACTGTTGTTATTGTGTGCAGATGACACCAGAATGCTCAATTTATATCTTATCTGTTATACACAATGAATGATGCTCTTCTGACTATTTCTCTGAAGTTTCTGCAACCGGTTGATTTATGAGTTTTTCCCCGCAGCCTTAACCGATTGCGCTGTTGTAATCACAAATATTCTGCATTTTGATTGTCAGGAAAACACTTTTTGTTCTGTTTTACTGCAGTACTTTTGTGAAGAATCATTTATTTATCTAAGTTTCTTTCATTCATTTCCATAATTTTTTCCCCGTTGTTTTACGCAGTGTTAAATCTTGATATTTTTCCTTCGCACATGCAGCGTTTGACATTTTTTTATATTTCCAGTTTTCCACTATTAACAATATTTATTATTTTCTTTCTACTTTTTTACTACCGTAAAGTTTTAATTTTATAATCCCCCCCGATATGATGCGGTGTGGTCTGATGGGTGTCGTTGGTCTTGTTTGGAGCCTCTTCAATCACCGAAAATGTATCTACTTGTTTTACGGCATCCACACGGCGCCCCCAACCTTGCTCCTGTGCAGGCACACCTCGTTTTGCAATGCTGAGGGCAGAGCATAGTCCTGTAAGCCACATGTACCGGCTTTACTTCTGGGTCATCGGTGCGCTTTAGCCTCTCCTGGCGCAAGCTACACCTGCAAGCGTCATGGGTGGCACCGTGTGGATGACGTAGGACACGGCATTCAAATGAAGCAGGGCAGGAGGACGGCCATTACTGGGATGGAGGAAGTCCCGAGCAATGCCCATTGTCCATACTGCACCCTATGAGTATTTTTTGGATACGTTGGAGTTGTGGACATATTGTATATTCAGATTAATAGTAAAGGTCTTAGTTTATGTTGGGAAAACCTGGTAAATTTTTTGGTATTTTGGGAAAACCTTGTAATTTTTTGCTGGGTCCACCTAATTTTGGCAGATAGGTTTTGTGTTTTTCAGGCCTACACTCCCATCTCATCTGGACGTGAATGGGCACAATACATGTTGGACAAGGCATTGCTGAGACCGTATTTCACTTTTTGGGCCTGAAGCACCATATTTGCTGAATGTAGAACATTTTCCCCAGCATTTCTACGTGCCCGATAACAGATTTTGCCTCAATAAAGTCAGAACACTCATCGGTTATAAGCCATAGCAGTTTATCCCTTAAATATTTCATTGAACCTCTTACATATGACGGGAAGAGAAGATTTAGTCTAACAGTCCGCTCTGCTCCGGATGACGTCTTCTCCTCCTTTCTAATTTACAGTTTTACTTTCTTTGGCCGAAACTCCCTTCGGTTTCCAAATGAAGTCAGTAGGACTTGGCCATTGACCAGGAGACATGATGTACTATCAGGACTCATTTCCAGTGGACGCATCATGGCTTGTGTCCACCCATGGACCAGATCGGACACTGCTGCGCGCCCACCGCCAGCTCCCTGCTCGTTCTTCATGGCTGTGGTCCACCCATGACCTCGGCTCATGATTATTTATTGACCTCACTTCGGTCCATGTAGGCTTAGTTGTCCTCAACAGATTCCAAAGTTTTATGACTTGTTTGGTCCTGGCTTGTATCCTGAGAACCCCCCAAGTAACATCTTGTGAAATTCAGGTAGCTGCTGCAATGTCCTGAATCTTGTCCTCGAGCCCGAGTGTTTTTTTTCTTCTTTCTTTCCCAGCAATCTACGGCTGGAGAAAATTTGGCGCTTGATTAGTATAATCTCTGGGCTCTTAGTTTTAGATTAGCTGGATCCGGCTCATTCTGTGATTATTCCCAGGCTGGGAGCGTTACATAAGACATTGTGGAAGCTGCGCTGTACGGCCGTTCGCTCCCCAGTTACTGCACGTTTTCACATTCTCTCTCTGGTGCTTTGCTTTTTTTAAGTTGTAAAGATATAAAAAATAAAATAAAATTGGATTTTTAAAAATGGTTTTCGAGTAATTTACAGAGCACTTAGGTCGCCATCTGAAGTTTCCGTCTTCCGTCAATGGCCCCTGATGGAGCCATTGAGTGCGAAACTATGGTCTCCATTTGGTCTCCTTACAGGTAATGTCTGTCTTTTCGTCTTCCCCATCGTTCCCACATTTCTAAACAATATTTCCAATAGTCTTTATCTTCACTTATAGGAACTAGTTCCATAAAAATGAACTGACACTTCCTGTCACTTTTCAGCTGGTGCTGCGTACGTTGCGGAGCGGTCAACTCCTTATGGTCAGCAAGTGAGGATATAAGAAATAGTAAAGTGTAAGGGGGGATACCTTTAATACGTCCTGATTTTGTCTGTATGTGATGTCGTTTACCAAGGCTGCTATGTGCAGATATATTTAGGTACAACTGTATTATAGGGTAAGTGCATTATTATTAGTATTAAAGTTAACCCACCAGAGGGGGTATGTTAGGACCATATAGTAATAGTACAGTAAATAGTTAATTTAGAAGGGGCCAGCTGTGGGTAAGACAGGAGCATTTCCTGAATGTAGTCAGTGTGACCAGGGAGTCAGACAGCCCAGGACGGCCAGAGAGCCTAGAGCCTGGGGCAGCAGAGTAGACCCCGTGATGTTCGCAAGATAGGAGCCCAGTCATCCAGAGCTTGGGAACTTACAAATTGCAGCAGCACAGGAACACAGGTGGTTCTATCATGTGGCAACTTACTACGTGGGCAGAAGCCCTTATGTCTGGGGCGAAACGGACAGGGAAATCCTAAGAGTAGAAAAACTGGACAGGGAGGATGCTGCGGTACCGGTCAAAATGGTACGATCCGGGAACATGCTGAAGGACATGAGGGAGAGCACAGGGAAAGTAAAGGATGTAAACTGTGTAGAACCCTATGTCAATGCTGTAATGGATTTGGATGTGCTGAGAAAAGAAACCAGTATAGTTACCTGTTTAAAGTTGTCTCTATTTGTGTGCAATCGTTGGGGGTGAGCCTGCATCAGACCAGGGGTGAGCCTGATGGTTCGGAGAATGGGGAGACAGGTGCGCTGACAAAGGGACATTGCTTTCATGTGTCGAGTGGCCAGGGTGTGCTCCTGCAGCTGTTATTGCAGGCCACGACTATGGCCCTGGCACCCTCTCACAAAAGGAATAAAGCTGGAGACACATTCCCTAGGAGTACATAACGGGCTCTGGAGCGGAGTCCACACCATGTCCGCCAGACAATGGCTGTGTCACTCAGCAATCATCTGCCTCTAACAGTCGCAAGTGGAAGTGCCAATCTCTGATTGCGGCATCTAAAGCATGTGGCCTTAGGGCGCGCCGATCCACGCACCCATCACGGAAGGTGACCTTGACAGATGGGGTGGTGCTAAAGGCTTCCGTGTCTGCCATGTTGATATCCTATAAAAACCATGTTCTGACTTTGTCCCTGAGGAAGCCCATGCGAAACGCGCGTTGGGGTCAATGGTGGGCAACTACCTTAGTATTATCTTGCAATCAAGGTTGTATCCCAGCTTTTGGCAATGAATGTTGAACTTTATTTACATGTAAATCTAATTAATGCTTAAATTCCTGGTCCTTGTGTATGTCTCTTTCCATGCACGGTGTGGTAATTAATTAATTATTAATTAATTAATTAATATTAATATATCATTAATACTCTCATCGGTATATATTGGCCCCTGGTGCAATACTAGATACATTGCTAGCACATTGGTCACATCAAAAGAATAAGTTATGATCCTCTACATTCATTGTTTATGTATCTTTGTGTATAATCTCTCATTGCATCAATTATTCTCCCGACGTTTTTATTTTCTCTTTTTTCACTATTAATATTATATGGTTATTAAAGTAATTAATTCATATTTTGTCTTTATTATTTATTATGAATACATCTTTAGTGTTATTAATTGATATATTATTCATTTGCGTTTTCAATTATTTAATATTTGAGGTACTTTGTTCTTATATTGTCTCAGTTTATTTTTTCTTTCTACAATTTGTTTTTCTGGCCACTTAAATGAAAAAAAAAAATAATATAAGTATCACTGTAATTGTACAGACCCAGTTAATCATAATACATAATACATTTTTACTGTACAGTGAAAAAAAAACCCAAAAATCAAGTCAGATTTTTTTTTTTAAGTGGATTTTTTTTTGTTCCATTTTCCAGTTCAAGAATGGATTAATTATAAACTGCAAGTCGTCCTGCAAAAAAACAAGCCCTGATAATGGCTATAGAAATGGAAAAATAATTTAAAAAAAAGATATGGCTCTTGCTAAAAGGAAAGGAAAAAAAGGAAAGTGCGAAAAAAATGAAAAATTTGACCGGTCCTTAATGGGATAATTAAGTTATTGCAGTGACATCATACAATGACATCATATAGTCGGTTTCTGTCCGGGTTAGGGTTAGGGTTAGGGTTAGGGTAACCCTAACCCTAACCCTGAGAGCATTTCTGGCATTAAAGGCATCAGTGTAAAGAAGTGCTGATATTACTGGACGATTGACGTCACATGATGCTCATAGGAGGAGTCTGTGCTCCTCTGGGGTGGGGCTTGTGACATCACTATGCCTGTGATGTCACCTAAGGTAAGACAAGACTATGAAAGGCTTAATGTTACTAAGTTTTCATTATGGGGAGGAGATAATTTGCCTCATTGGTTCAAAGTCTATAGTGTAAAGTCTGAGGAATAGAGGCATGGGGTCTGTGATGAGACCACCCCTGAGCACTGCCTGTTTTACTACTGGGTGTCAAAAAAATCCAGAAAAAGGAGAGACAAATCCGAGTTAAATCGGGATACACTTGGGTGCACGTTGAAGGCTTCGAAAGCAGACGGACCACAAGACCCCCCAACCCTATTCCCGTCTAAAGATCAAATACAGTCCACCCCAGAGAGGTAGGAATATTTGGAAGGGATCTTCGCCCCCCAAAGCAGTGTTCATAGCGATGCTCCAGCCCCAGGGGCCCCTTTACAGATCGATGCTAGGTTATATTTCAGGACGGCGTGTCTCACTCACATCGTTATGTCCTGACGGAACCTTGTAAAACTTTTTCCAATTTTCCTCTTCAGAACTTTGTGTCCTAGAGACGTTCTGAGTTTCCTTCCAGACTGTCAGTCAGAACAAGGACGGCTGAGCGCGTCTTTCTAGAGGAAGGATCTTAATGGACACTTTGCCGCTGACACCATTAGTTTATGTGGCTCGGAAGCGCCTGTCGACACGTAATGTGCGGATTATTTACACCTGTAACAATGGCTGTGGAAACACACGGCACATCCATCACCGGGAGCTGACGGGCGCCCAACGGGGATATTCTGCATTTTTATTAACCATGTACTGGCGACTGCTGTGCGGTCCCATCATTCTCTGGTCTGTGGGCGTGAGACTCAGTGACCAGCGTAGTGACCAGCCAGCGGGAATGACCCTTGATAAAGCCGCTGATCACAGAGTGCAAGGCTAGAAACCCACGGACCACCGCAAGAACCAGCGTAATGTACCACAGACCACCAGCGACCATCACTAAAAATGTAACTGACTGCTAACTACTAAAAAACTAAAAGTACCACAGAACACGAGGGATAAAATACCCAAAACTCCAGGGATGACCCCTGACAACACAACTCAGCTATAAACACTCTCACCTGCCCCATCCTGTGCTCTCTGGAGCCGCTCACCTGCCCCATCCTGTGCTCTCTGGAGCCGCTCACCTGCCCCATCCTGCGCTCTCTGGAGCCGCTCACCTGCCGCATCCTGCGCTCTCTGGAGCCGCTCACCTGCCCCATCCTGTGCTCTCTGGAGCCACTCACCTGCCCCATCCTGCGCTCTCTGGAGCCGCTCACCTGCCCCATCCTGCGCTCTCTGGAGCCTCTCACCTGCCCCATCCTGCGCTCTCTGGAGCCTCTCACCTGCCCCATCCTGCGCTCTCTGGAGCCTCTCACCTGCCCCATCCTGTGCTCTCTGGAGCCGCTCACCTGCCCCATCCTGTGCTCTTTGGAGCCACTCACCTGCCCCATCCTGTGCTCTCTGGAGCCTCTCACCTGCCCCATCCTGTGCTCTCTGGAGCCGCTCACCTGCCCCATCCTGTGCTCTCTGGAGCCTCTCACCTGCCCCATCCTGTGCTGTCTGGAGCCGCTCACCTGCCCCATCCTGCGCTCTCTGGAGCCGCTCACCTGCCCCATCCTGCGCTCTCTGAAGCCGCTCACCTGCCCCATCCTGTGCTCTCTGGAGCCGCTCACTTGCCCCATCCTGCGCTCTCTGGAGCCGCTCACCTGCCCCATCCTGCGCTCTCTGGGGCCGCTCACCTGCCCCAATCTTGCGCTCTCTGGGGCCGCTCACCTGCCCCATCCTGCGCTCTCTGGAGCCCCTCACCTGCCCCATCCTGCGCTCTCTGGAGCCGCTCACCTGCCCCATCCTGCGCTCTCTGGAGCCGCTCACCTGCCCCATCCTGTGCTGTCTGGAGCCGCTCACCTGCCCCATCCTGCGCTCTCTGGAGCCGCTCACCTGCCCCATCCTGCGCTCTCTGAAGCCGCTCACCTGCCCCATCCTGTGCTCTCTGGAGCCTCTCACCTTCCCCATCCTGCGCTCTCTGGAGCCGCTCACCTGCCCCATCCTGCGCTCTCTGGAGCCGCTCACCTGCCCCATCCTGCGCTCTCTGGAGCCGCTCACCTGCCCCATCCTGCGCTCTCTGGAGCCGCTCACCTGCCCCATCCTGCGCTCTCTGGAGCCTCTCACCTGCCCCATCCTGCGCTCTCTGGAGCCGCTCACCTGCCCCATCCTGCGCTCTCTGGAGCCACTCACCTGCCCCATCCTGCGCTCTCTGGAGCCCCTCACCCGCGCCATCCTGTGCTCTCTGGAGCCCCTCACCTGCCCCATCCTGCGCTCTCTGGAGCCGCTCACCTGCCCCATCCTGCGCTCTCTGGAGCCGCTCACCTGCCCCATCCTGCGCTCTCTGGAGCCCCTCACCTGCCCCATCCTGCGCTCTCTGGAGCCCCTCACCTTCCCCATCCTGCGCTCTTTGGAGCCGCTCACCTGCCCCATCCTGCGCTCTCTGGAGCCTCTCACCTTCCCCATCCTGCGCTCTCTGGAGCCGCTCACCTGCCCCATCCTGCGCTCTCTGGAGCCGCTCACCTGCCCCATCCTGCGCTCTCTGGAGCCGCTCACCTGCCCCATCCTGCGCTCTCTGGAGCCGCTCACCTGCCCCATCCTGCTCTCTCTGGAGCCGCTCACCTGCCCCATCCTGCGCTCTCTGGAGCCGCTCACCTGCCCCATCCTGCGCTCTCTGGAGCCGCTCACCTGCCCCATCCTGCGCTCTCTGGAGCCGCTCACCTGCCCCATCCTGCGCTCTCTGGAGCCCCTCACCTGCCCCATCTTGAGCTCTCTGGAGCCGCTCACCTGCCCCATCCTGCGCTCTCTGGAGCCGCTCACCTGCCCCATCCTGCGCTCTCTGGAGCCGCTCACCTGCCCCATCCTGCGCTCTCTGGAGCCGCTCCCCTGCCCCATCCTGCGCTCTCTGGAGCCGCTCCCCTGCCCCATCCTGCGCTCTCTGGAGCCCCTCACCTGCCCCATCCTGCGCTCTCTGGAGCCGCTCACCTGCCCCATCCTGCGCTCTCTGGAGCCGCTCACCTGCCCCATCCTGCGCTCTCTGGAGCCGCTCACTTGCCCCATCCTGCGCTCTCTGGAGCCGCTCACCTGCCCCATCCTGCGCTCTCTGGAGCCGCTCCCCTGCCCCATCCTGCGCTCTCTGGAGCCCCTCACCTGCCCCATCCTGCGCTCTCTGGAGCCGCTCCCCTGCCCCATCCTGCGCTCTCTGGAGCCGCTCACCTGCCCCATCCTGCGCTCTCTGGAGCCGCTCACTTGCCCCATCCTGCGCTCTCTGGAGCCCCTCACCTGCCCCATCCTGCGCTCTCTGGAGCCGCTCCCCTGCCCCATCCTGCGCTCTCTGGAGCCCCTCACCTGCCCCATCCTGCGCTCTCTGGAGCCGCTCCCCTGCCCCATCCTGCGCTCTCTGGAGCCGCTCCCCTGCCCCATCCTGCGCTCTCTGGAGCCCCTCACCTGCCCCATCCTGCGCTCTCTGGAGCCACTCACCTGCCCCAGCTCCCCTGCCCCATCCTGCGCTCTCTGGAGCCCCTCACCTGCCCCATCCTGCGCTCTCTGGAGCCACTCACCTGCCCCATCCTGCGCTCTCTGGAGCCGCTCACCTGCCCCATCCTGCGCTCTCTGGAGCGCTCCCCTACCCCATCCTGCACTCTCTGGAGCCGCTCCCCTGCCCCATCCTGCGCTCTCTGGAGCCCCTCACCTGCCCCATCCTGCGCTCTCTGGAGCCACTCACCTGCCCCATCCTGCGCTCTCTGGAGCCGCTCACCTGCCCCATCCTGCGCTCTCTGGAGCGCTCCCCTACCCCATCCTGCACTCTCTGGAGCCGCTCCCCTGCCCCATCCTGCGCTCTCTGGAGCCCCTCACCTGCCCCATCCTGCGCTCTCTGGAGCCACTCACCTGCCCCATCCTGCGCTCTCTGGAGTCGCTCACCTGCCCCATCCTGCGCTCTCTGGAGCCGCTCACCTGCCCCATCCTGCGCTCTCTGGAGCCGCTCACCTGCCCCATCCTGCGCTCTCTGGAGCCACTCACCTGCCCCATCCTGCGGTCTCTGGAGCCTCTCACCTTCCCCATCCTGCGCTCTCTGGAGCCACTCACCTGCCCCATCCTGCGCTCTCTGGAGCCACTCACCTGCCCCATCCTGCGCTCTCTGGAGCCACTCACCTGCCCCATCCTGCGCTCTCTGGAGCCCCTCACCTGCCCCATCCTGCGCTCTCTGGAGCCACTCACCTGCCCCATCCTGCGCTCTCTGGAGCCCCTCACCTGCCCCATCCTGCGCTCTCTGGAGCCGCTCACCTGCCCCATCCTGCGCTCTCTGGAGCCGCTCACCTGCCCCATCTTGCGCTCTCTGGAGCCGCTCACCTGCCCCATCCTGTGCTCTCTGGAGCCGCTCACCTGCCCCATCCTGCGCTCTCTGGAGCCACTCACCTGCCCCATCCTGCGCTCTCTGGAGCCGCTCACCTGCCCCATCCTGCGCTCTCTGGAGCCTCTCACCTGCCCCATCCTGCGCTCTCTGGAGCCCCTCACCTGCCCCATCCTGCGCTCTCTGGAGCCTCTCACCTTCACCATCCTGCGCTCTCTGGAGCCGCTCACCTGCCCCATCCTGCGCTCTCTGGAGCCGCTCACCTGCCCCATCCTGCGCTCTCTGGAGCCTCTCACCTGCCCCATCCTGCGCTCTCTGGAGCCGCTCACCTGCCCCATCCTGCGCTCTCTGGAGCCGCTCACCTGCCCCATCCTGCGCTCTCTGGAGCCGCTCACCTGCCCCATCCTGCGCTCTCTGGAGCCGCTCACCTGCCCCATCCTGTGCTCTCTGGAGCCGCTCACCTGCCCCATCCTGTGCTCTCTGGAGCCGCTCACCTGCCCCATCCTGCGCTCTCTGGAGCCCCTCACCTGCCCCATCCTGCGCTCTCTGGAGCCACTCACCTGCCCCATCCTGCGCTCTCTGGAGCCGCTCACCTGCCCCATCCTGCGCTCTCTGGAGCCTCTCACCTGCCCCATCCTGCGCTCTCTGGAGCCGCTCACCTGCCGCATCCTGCGCTCTCTGGAGCCGCTCACCTGCCCCATCCTGTGCTCTCTGGAGCCGCTCACCTGCCCCATCCTGCGCTCTCTGGAGCCTCTCACCTGCCCCATCCTGTGCTCTCTGGAGCCACTCACCTGCCCCATCCTGCGCTCTCTGGAGCCGCTCACCTGCCCCATCCTGCGCTCTCTGGAGCCTCTCACCTGCCCCATCCTGCGCTCTCTGGAGCCTCTCACCTGCCCCATCCTGCGCTCTCTGGAGCCTCTCACCTGCCCCATCCTGTGCTCTCTGGAGCCGCTCACCTGCCCCATCCTGTGCTCTTTGGAGCCACTCACCTGCCCCATCCTGTGCTCTCTGGAGCCTCTCACCTGCCCCATCCTGTGCTCTCTGGAGCCGCTCACCTGCCCCATCCTGTGCTCTCTGGAGCCTCTCACCTGCCCCATCCTGTGCTGTCTGGAGCCGCTCACCTGCCCCATCCTGCGCTCTCTGGAGCCGCTCACCTGCCCCATCCTGCGCTCTCTGGAGCCGCACACCTGCCCCATCCTGCGCTCTCTGAAGCCGCTCACCTGCCCCATCCTGTGCTCTCTGGAGCCGCTCACTTGCCCCATCCTGCGCTCTCTGGAGCCGCTCACCTGCCCCATCCTGCGCTCTCTGAAGCCGCTCACCTGCCCCATCCTGTGCTCTCTGGAGCCGCTCACTTGCCCCATCCTGCGCTCTCTGGGGCCGCTCACCTGCCCCAATCTTGCGCTCTCTGGGGCCGCTCACCTGCCCCATCCTGCGCTCTCTGGAGCCCCTCACCTGCCCCATCCTGCGCTCTCTGGAGCCGCTCACCTGCCCCATCCTGCGCTCTCTGGAGCCGCTCACCTGCCCCATCCTGCGCTCTCTGGAGCCGCTCACCTGCCCCATCCTGCGCTCTCTGGAGCCGCTCACCTGCCCCATCCTGCGCTCTCTGGAGCCTCTCACCTTCCCCATCCTGCGCTCTCTGGAGCCGCTCACCTGCCCCATCCTGCGCTCTCTGGAGCCGCTCACCTGCCCCATCCTGCGCTCTCTGGAGCCGCTCACCTGCCCCATCCTGCGCTCTCTGGAGCCGCTCACCTGCCCCATCCTGCGCTCTCTGGAGCCTCTCACCTGCCCCATCCTGTGCTCTCTGGAGCCTCTCACCTGCCCCATCCTGCGCTCTCTGGAGCCGCTCACCTGCCCCATCCTGCGCTCTCTGGAGCCACTCACCTGCCCCATCCTGCGCTCTCTGGAGCCGCTCACCTGCCCCATCCTGCGCT
The DNA here is from genome assembly GCF_032444005.1 of Ranitomeya imitator. Classification (NCBI taxonomy): domain Eukaryota; kingdom Metazoa; phylum Chordata; class Amphibia; order Anura; family Dendrobatidae; genus Ranitomeya; species Ranitomeya imitator. The sequence goes on from NC_091282.1 coordinate 19,329,802, forward strand.
CTCTGGAACCCCTCACCTGCCCCATCCTGCGCTCTCTGGAGCCCCTCACCTGCCCCATCCTGCGCTCTCTGGAGCCTCTCACCTTCCCCATCCTGCGCTCTCTGGAGCCGCTCACCTGCCCCATCCTGCGCTCTCTGGAGCCGCTCACCTGCCCCATCCTGCGCTCTCTGGAGCCGCTCACCTGCCCCATCCTGCGCTCTCTGGAGCCGCTCACCTGCCCCATCCTGCGCTCTCTGGAGCCCCTCACCTGCCCCATCCTGCGCTCTCTGGAGCCGCTCACCTGCCCCATCCTGCGCTCTCTGGAGCCGCTCACCTGCCCCATCCTGCGCTCTCTGGAGCCGCTCACCTGCCCCATCCTGCGCTCTCTGGAGCCGCTCACCTGCCCCATCCTGCGCTCTCTGGAGCCCCTCACCTGCCCCATCTTGAGCTCTCTGGAGCCGCTCACCTGCCCCATCCTGCGCTCTCTGGAGCCGCTCACCTGCCCCATCCTGCGCTCTCTGGAGCCGCTCACCTGCCCCATCCTGCGCTCTCTGGAGCCGCTCCCCTGCCCCATCCTGCGCTCTCTGGAGCCGCTCCCCTGCCCCATCCTGCGCTCTCTGGAGCCCCTCACCTGCCCCATCCTGCGCTCTCTGGAGCCGCTCACCTGCCCCATCCTGCGCTCTCTGGAGCCGCTCACCTGCCCCATCCTGCGCTCTCTGGAGCCGCTCACTTGCCCCATCCTGCGCTCTATGGAGCCGCTCCCCTGCCCCATCCTGCGCTCTCTGGAGCCCCTCACCTGCCCCATCCTGCGCTCTCTGGAGCCGCTCCCCTGCCCCATCCTGCGCTCTCTGGAGCCGCTCCCCTGCCCCATCCTGCGCTCTCTGGAGCCCCTCACCTGCCCCATCCTGCGCTCTCTGGAGCCACTCACCTGCCCCAGCTCCCCTGCCCCATCCTGCGCTCTCTGGAGCCCCTCACCTGCCCCATCCTGCGCTCTCTGGAGCCACTCACCTGCCCCATCCTGCGCTCTCTGGAGCCGCTCACCTGCCCCATCCTGCGCTCTCTGGAGCCGCTCACCTGCCCCATCCTGCGCTCTCTGGAGCGCTCCCCTACCCCATCCTGCGCTCTCTGGAGCCGCTCCCCTGCCCCATCCTGCGCTCTCTGGAGCCCCTCACCTGCCCCATCCTGCGCTCTCTGGAGCCACTCACCTGCCCCATCCTGCGCTCTCTGGAGTCGCTCACCTGCCCCATCCTGCGCTCTCTGGAGCCGCTCACCTGCCCCATCCTGCGCTCTCTGGAGCCGCTCCCCTGCCCCATCCTGCGCTCTCTGGAGCCCCTCACCTGCCCCATCCTGCGCTCTCTGGAGCCACTCACCTGCCCCATCCTGCGGTCTCTGGAGCCTCTCACCTTCCCCATCCTGCGCTCTCTGGAGCCGCTCACCTGCCCCATCGTGCGCTCTCTGAAGCCGCTCCCCTGCCCCATCCTGCGCTCTCTGGAGCCACTCACCTGCCCCATCCTGCGCTCTCTGGAGCCGCTCACCTGCCCCATCCTGCGCTCTCTGGAGCCGCTCACCTGCCCCATCCTGCGCTCTCTGGAGCCGCTCACCTGCCCCATCTTGCGCTCTCTGGAGCCGCTCACCTGCCCCATCCTGTGCTCTCTGGAGCCGCTCACCTGCCCCATCCTGCGCTCTCTGGAGCCACTCACCTGCCCCATCCTGCGCTCTCTGGAGCCGCTCACCTGCCCCATCCTGCGCTCTCTGGAGCCTCTCACCTGCCCCATCCTGCGCTCTCTGGAGCCCCTCACCTGCCCCATCCTGCGCTCTCTGGAGCCTCTCACCTTCACCATCCTGCGCTCTCTGGAGCCGCTCACCTGCCCCATCCTGCGCTCTCTGGAGCCGCTCACCTGCCCCATCCTGCGCTCTCTGGAGCCTCTCACCTGCCCCATCCTGCGCTCTCTGGAGCCGCTCACCTGCCCCATCCTGCGCTCTCTGGAGCCGCTCACCTGCCCCATCCTGCGCTCTCTGGAGCCGCTCCCCTGCCCCATCCTGCGCTCTCTGGAGCCACTCACCTGCCCCATCCTGCGCTCTCTGGAGCCGCTCACCTGCCCCATCCTGCGCTCTCTGGAGCCGCTCACCTGCCCCATCCTGCGCTCTCTGGAGCCGCTCACCTGCCCCATCCTGTGCTCTCTGGAGCTGCTCACCTGCCCCATCCTGTGCTCTCTGGAGCCGCTCACCTGCCCCATCCTGCGCTCTCTGGAGCCCCTCACCTGCCCCATCCTGCGCTCTCTGGAGCCTCTCACCTTCCCCATCCTGCGCTCTCTGGAGCCCCTCACCTGCCCCATCCTGCGCTCTCTGGAGCCACTCACCTGCCCCATCCTGCGCTCTCTGGAGCCGCTCACCTGCCCCATCCTGCGCTCTCTGGAGCCTCTCACCTGCCCCATCCTGCGCTCTCTGGAGCCTCTCACCTGCCCCATCCTGCGCTCTCAGGAGCCGCTCCCCTGCCCCATCATGCGCTCTCTGGAGCCGCTCACCTGCCCCATCCTGCGCTCTCTGGAGCCCCTCACCTGCCCCATCCTGCGCTCTCTGGAGCCACTCACCTGCCCCATCCTGCGCTCTCTGGAGCCGCTCACCTGCCCCATCCTGCGCTCTCTGGGGCTGCTCACCTGCCCCATCCTGCGCTCTCTGGGGCCGCTCACCTGCCCCATCCTGCGCTCTCTGGAGCCGCTCACCTGCCCCATCCTGCGCTCTCTGGAGCCGCTCACCTGCCCCATCCTGCGCTCTCTGGAGCCGCTCACCTGCCCTATCCTGCGCTCTCTGGAGCCGCTCACCTGCCCCATCCTGCGCTCTCTGGAGCCGCTCACCTGCCCCATCCTGCGCTCTCTGGAGCTACTCACCTGCCCCATCCTGTGCTCTCTGGAGCCGCTCACCTGCCCCATCCTGCGCTCTCTGGAGCCGCTCACCTGCCCCATCCTGCGCTCTCTGGAGCCGCTCACCTGCCCCATCCTGTGCTCTCTGGAGCCCCTCACCTGCCCCATTCTGTGCTCTCTGGAGCCGCTCACCTGCCCCATCCTGCGCTCTCTGGAGTCGCTCACCTGCCCCATCCTGCGCTCTCTGGAGCCGCTCACCTGCCCCATCCTGCGCTCTCTGGAGCCGCTCACCTGCCCCATCCTGTGCTCTCTGGAGCCCCTCACCTGCGCCATCCTGTGCTCTCTGGGGCCACTCACCTGCCCCACCCTGCGCTCTCTGGAGCCGCTCACCTGCCCCATCCTGCGCTCTCTGGAGCCGCTCACCTGCCCCATCCTGCGCTCTCTGGAGCCGCTCACCTGCCCCATCCTGCGCTCTCTGGAGCCCCTCACCTTCCCCATCCTGTGCTCTCTGGAGCCGCTCACCTGCCCCATCCTGCGCTCTCTGGAGCCGCTCACCTGCCCCATCCTGCACTCTCTGGAGCCGCTCACCTGCCCCATGCTGCGCTCTCTGGAGCCCCTCACCTGCGCCATCCTGCGCTCTCTGGAGCCTCTCACCTGCCCCATCCTGTGCTCTCTGGAGCCGCTCACCTGCCCCATCCTGTGCTCTCTGGAGCCGCTCACCTGCCCCATCCTGCGCTCTCTGGAGCCGCTCACCTGCCCCATCCTGCACTCTCTGGAGCCCCTCACCTGCCCCATGCTGCGCTCCCTGGAGCCCCTCACCTGCGCCATCCTGTGCTCTCTGGAGCCGCTCACCTGCCCCATCCTGCGCTCTCTGGAGCCGCTCACCTGCCCCATCCTGCGCTCTCTGGAGCCCCTCACCTGCGCCATCCTGCGCTCTCTGGAGCCTCTCACCTGCCCCATCCTGCGCTCTCTGGAGCCACTCACCTGCCCCATCCTGCGCTCTCTGGAGCCCCTCACCTGCCCCATCCTGCGCTCTCTGGAGCCGCTCACCTGCCCCATCCTGCGCTCTCTGGAGCCACTCACCTGCCCCATCCTGCGCTCTCTGGAGCCGCTCACCTGCGCCATCCTGCGCTCTCTGGAGCCTCTCACCTGCCCCATCCTGCGCTCTCTGGAGCCGCTCACCTGCCCCATCCTGCGCTCTCTGGAGCCTCTCACCTGCCCCATCCTGCGCTCTCTGGAGCCGCTCACCTGCCCCATCCTGCGCTCTCTGGAGCCGCTCACCTGCCCCATCCTGCGCTCTCTGGAGCCGCTCACCTGCCCCATCCTGTGCTCTCTGGAGCCGCTCACCTGCCCCATCCTGCGCTCTCTGGAGCCCCTCACCTGCCCCATCCTGCGCTCTCTGGAGCCTCTCACCTTCCCCATCCTGCGCTCTCTGGAGCCTCTCACCTGCCCCATCCTGCGCTCTCTGGAGCCGCTCACCTGCCCCATCCTGCGCTCTCTGGAGCCGCTCACCTGCCCCATCCTGCGCTCTCTGGAGCCGCTCACCTGCCCCATCCTGCGCTCTCTGGAGCCGCTCACCTGCCCCATCCTGTGCTCTCTGGAGCCGCTCACCTGCCCCATCCTGCGCTCTCTGGAGCCGCTCACCTGCCCCATCCTGTGCTCTCTGGAGCCCCTCACCTGCGCCATCCTGTGCTCTCTGGAGCCACTCACCTGCCCCATCCTGTGCTCTCTGGAGCCCCTCACCTGCGCCATCCTGTGCTCTCTGGAGCCGCTCACCTGCCCCATCCTGTGCTTTCTGGAGCCCCTCACCTGCACCATCCTGCGCTCTCTGGAGCCCCTCACCTGCCCCATCCTGTGCTCTCTGGAGCCGCTCACCTTCCCCATCCTGTGCTCTCTGGAGCCCCTCACCTGCACCATCCTGTGCTCTCTGGGGCCGCTCACCTGCCCCATCCTGCGCTCTCTGGAGCCGCTCACCTGCCCCATCTTGTGCTCTCTGGAGCCGCTCACCTGCCCCATCCTGTGCTCTCTGGAGCCGCTCACCTGCCCCATCCTGTGCTCTCTGGAGCCCCTCACCTGCCCCATCCTGTGCTCTCTGGAGCCGCTCACCTGCCCCATCCTGTGCTCTCTGGAGCCCCTCACCTGCGCCATCCTGTGCTCTCTGGGGCCGCTCACCTGCCCCATCCTGCGCTCTCTGCACCAGTCACATCTGTAATAAGTCAGTATCGCAACAGCTGGGAACGCGATCAGATTGTGAGGTGAAGAATAACGGGCAGTAAGACGACTCTGAATGAAATATTAATGAGTCCGATGTTTATTTCTGAAGTGATTTTATTAAAGGGAAGGAAAAATGTTCCATGAAAATGCTGCAAACTGCAGAACTTCGAGGATTACATCTCCCTACATCCGTTGCCGAATATTCCTCCTCCCCCACCCTACATCGGCATACATAATGCCTGGAAGTATCCGCCAAGGCCCGTGGTCATCACCGGGTTGTTTTCCGCCTCTTCTCTTGTGTTCTCTTTTTGTTACATTATTTAATACAATGTATCAGATAAAGAACGAGGAGAAGAGATCGATCGTCCGCTCGGCTCCACGAATGATTGATTGTATGGAAAGTGTAAAATCTCTTCAGATAAAATGTTTCATAAAGTATTGACCCTGTTATTTAAGCAGTTACAAATGGATATATCATGTGGAACCATCATTACAGGGCACGGTCTGGTGGTACACAGAGAAGAAGGTTGTGGCTGACATACTATTAAATGCCATTACTCTAGGGCCCTGGAGTCCAGTGGAGGCAATATGAGGCCCAGGAGTCCCTCTCCTTCCACACCTGTAGTGACCCGCTGGGTGGTGAAAACCCTATACATGAGGGATGAAAACTAACAGTGATGTAGGGCCACCAACAACAAGGGGCATTTTGCTTTTGATGGAGGACCACCATCAAATGGGGCCATCTTGGCCTCAACGGAAAGCCATCAACAACAGAGGGCATTTTGATCTTGATGGAAGGCCACCATCAACAGGGGACATTTTGGTGTTGATGGAGGGCCACCAACAAGCGGTGCATTTTAGTCTTGATGGAGGGCCACCAACAACAAGAGAAATCTTGGTCTTGATTGAGGGCCACAAACAACAGAGGGCATTTTGGTCTTCATGGAAGGCCACCAACAACAAGGGGAAATTTGATCTTTATGGAAGGCCTCCAACAACACGGGGCATGTTGGTGTTGATGGAGGACCTCCAAAAACAGAGGTCTTTTTGGACTTAATGGAAGGCTATCATCAACAGGGAGCATTTTGGTCTTCATGGAGGGACACCATAAACAGGCGGTGCATTTTAGTTTTGATGGAGGGCCACCAACAACAAGTGAAATCTTGGTCTTAATTGAGGTCCACCAACAACAGAGGGAATTTTGGTCTTCATGGAAGGCCACCAACAACAGGAGGCATTTTGTTCTTGACGGAGGGCCTCCCAACATCAGGTGGCATTTTGGTGTTGATGGAGAGCTACCAACAAAATGGGGGCATTTTGGTCTTGATTGAAGGCCACCAACAATAGGGGGTATTTGGCCCTGATAGAAGGCCACCGACAACAGTGTGCAATTTGGTACTGTTTTGATGATTAGTGCATCCCCTCTCAGCAACAGGGGGCATTTTGGTCTTGATAGAGAGCTACCAACAACATGGGGCATTTTGGTCTTGATAGAGGGCATTCAACAACAGGTGACATTTTGATCATGATGAAGGGCCACAACAACAGAAGGGATTTTGGTTTTGATGGAGGGCTACCAACAACAGAGGGCATTTTGGTCTATATGAAGGGCCAGCAACAACAGAGGGCATTTTGCTCTTGATGGAGGGCCACCAACATCACGGCATTTTGGTCCTGTGTGATGGTGTGATATGCTATGTAGGTATCATTTTTGTGTATATTTCTATTCTACTTATTTTCATGGTGTTCTCTTGTAGAGGGAGTTATTTGCTAATTGATGAATGGCTGTTGCTGTCATTTGATAGCAGCTCCCACAGCACAGTATTGTATGCTAATGGCATATTGACCTAGCTTGTTGAAACAGTGAGCCCCTGAGACCTTCCCCCTCCTGACCTGTGAATGAGAAGGGAGACTTAAAATATCATGGAGGTGACACACAGATGAGTCCTGTGTGGAATGATGATGTGAAGACAGCACATGAGAGAGAAAGAAGAGTATATGGACTATGTTATCCTCTGTCTGCTGGATTGTTGGACTTTTATCCTGTTACTGAACTGCATTTGTGTTCTGGACTATTGTATCCTCAGTGTGGTGGATCGTATATGGACCTTTCGTATTTTTCCTAAATAAAGGTCTTTGAATTGTTTACTATACTGTAGCTCTGTTGATTATGTGGTACTGGAGAAGGATCCCATGACAACCGATGGCAAGTGGTGGGATCAACAGAGCGTAACCAAATGGAGAACCACCCACAGAGTGAGTACAGAAATTGGACTGTATCCAGTTTACAGGAGAGAGCCAGAGACCTGGGCCTGAACTACCAGGGATTGACTAAAGAAGCCTTATTTGACCTACTGGTGGGTGCCAGCCTGGCCACCTCCTCCCAGATGTCGGAAGGATGAGCACTGGAGACAGGGATCCCCACCCCAAAAAGCCAGTGGGTGGTGTGGTACGAAGAAGAGATGGCGGTTCTTGGCCCAGATGTCTCTCAGAAGTACAAGGAGAAGGCTGCCCGCCGAGCACAGCAGAGACAAGAAGCAATGGAGCTTGAAAGAGGGAGTAACGCAATGTGGAATGTAAACCCAACGATCCGGGAGCCTGTACGGATCACCCAGACAGAGTTTAAGCCATTTGATGAGGCTTCCGGAGATGTGGAGGGGTTCTTCAATGACTTTGAGCAGCAGTGTGCTGTGATGGAGGTGCCCCACTTTGGCTGGATGCGTTTGTTAGTGGGACTCCAGAACGGTAGCCTAGCGGAGGCTTACCGAACCATTGACTCCCAGCGGAATCGGAATTATAACATTGTAAAGCGGACTATCCTGGAGTACCATGCTATTACCCCAGACTCATATAGGGCTAAGTTCCGAGACCTCCCATGCACCACGGCTGCATCATTTAGGATGCATGCACGTAAGATGTCCCAGGCATGTTGGAGATGGCTGGAAGCAGAAAACGCCTTTACTGTGGAAGATGTTATACAGGCGTTCCTTATAGAACAATTTCTTGCCAAGTGCCCCGCAGACGTATGGGAATGGGTCCAGGAGCGCACGTCGTGCACCGTGGATAGAGCTGCAGCCCTGGCCGATGAAGCAATGGAGGAGGCTTCTGGACAATGAACCACGGCCTTCTCCTGCATCCCATCCCCCTCCGATTATATCTGCCCTTCCACCTAGTCGCAAGCCGATAACAATCACGCCTCATAATCCTTGGCCCCAACAGTTCCGACCACGACCTGGGGGTATCACAGAGAGGAGATGTTATGGATGTGGGCGACCTGGACATTTGCAGTCTGGCTGTCCCTCAAGGATTCGGAGGGAGCCCCACACCGCCCCACCTCGTCCAGTGCATCTTGTGCACTCCATCCCGCCTGAGGAAGAGCTACCACCACCCCCCACCAGAGTGGACCACCGACCACGGCACCATAGATACCCTTCCTGGAGTGTACGGACTCCGGCCTTTGTCCATCAGAAATACAGAGCAACGGCATTGCTACCTGCAGGATGTCTTAGTTGATGGATACAAAGTGTCTGGATTTAGAGACATGGGGCGTTCCTGACTTCCGCTGACCCCCGTGTGGTTTGACCCGAGGCAATTCACCAGGGCCCGGAAATTCCCATTGTCCTGGCGGAGGTGTCAGCAAATATATACAGCGAGCTTTGGTACGTTTGGATTATGGTTTTGGAGAAAAACTGTGTTGGATTTGAGTTATGGGAGGGCTGCCACTGTACAAGACCACGTCCACTGTACAAGGAACTATTAACAGTGGAGCAAAGTGGACTAAAGTGAGCAGGCCAGAGGTCTGTGTAGACCTCATAGCGTGCTCACTTATTATGAGGGCGAGAGGTTGTGATGGTGTGATATGCTATGTGGGTATCATTTTTGTGTATATTTCTATTTTACTTATTTTCATGGTGTTTCCTGTAGAAGGAGTTATTTGCTAATTGATGAATGGCTGTTGCTGTCATCTGATATCAGCTCCCACAGCACTGTATTGTTTGCTAATGACATGTTGACCTAGCTTGTTGAAACAATGAGCTTCTGAGACCTTCCCCCTCCTGACCTGTGAATGAGGAGGGAGACTTAAAATATCATGGAGGTGAGACACAGAAGAGTCCTGTGTGGAATGATGATGTGAAGACAGCACGTGAGAGAGAAAGAAGAGTATATGGACTATGTTATCCTCTGTCTGCTGGATTGTTGGACTTTTATCCTGTTACTGAACTGCATTCGTGTTCTGGACTATTGTATGCTCATCATGAGAATGCCAAGATTGTGCCAAGCCGTCAATAAAACAAAAGGTGGCTACTTTGAAGAACCTAGAATATAAGACATAATTTCAGTTGTTTCACACTTTTTTGTTAAGTATATAATTCCACATGTGTTAATTCATAGTTTTGATGCCTTCAGTGTGGATGTACAATTTTCATTGTCGTGAAAATACAGAAAAATCTTTAAATGAGAAGGTGTGTCCAAACTTTCGGTCTGTACTGTATAACAGAGCTGAGCTGGTTGTGCTCCTTGGGTTGGCCACCAATAATCGTAATAATAAGATGAGGAGATGGACCTGGAATGAAGGCTTCTCGTGACCCTTCAGTTTTGGGTTAGTGTACGGGATTCATCATTTTCAGGGTAAATGTATTACTAGGGTAACAACTCTCAGTGAGCAGATGTGTTCTGTGCCGCTGATCTCTGGAGCTGTATCACCTGTTTAATGTTCCCCACTACATGATTTACGCTGTGATCCTGGGGATTTATGGGGTCTTCAATAGTTCATCTCCTGATGCACATCATAAATTAAAGCAAAGTGCACACACATTAATACAAGTTTATAGCGTTAGACTCCTCCATTATGTCAGGTCCCTGCGGCATCAGACACCGCGCAGAAGCTGGAACAACTGATACAGGAGTGGAATACGAGGGGTGCAGAGGGTGCTGCCATACCCAAGACTCTGCCGCTAAATCTGCCACTATACAGCATGAAGAAAAGCTTTTAGAGAAGCTGGTGCATAATTTACTAAATTTTTCAAAAGTGTCTAAAAAAATGAGCTAAGGCTACTTGGAGGCCAAAAAAAATGGAAAAATAGCCAAATTTATGACATTGGATTCAGCAAAGGGGTGTGTGATGGTGGGATATGTTATGTGGGTATCATTTTGTGTAGATTTATATTTTACTGATTATCATGGTGTTCTCTTGTAGGATGAGTTGTTATTTGCCATCTGATATTGTTATCTCTCCACAGGGTCAGTGAATAATGTTGTTTGCTAATATGCTAATGACATGTTGACCTAGCTTGTTGAAACAATGAGCCCCTGAAACCCACCCCCCTAACCTGTGAAAGGACAGGCCGGAGCGAGCCGCCCCCTCCCCCCCCGCGGCTAAGTGAAGGCCTACATGACAGGGGTTAGGAGAGGAGGGGGTGGGCGTTTTTTAGGCTAATTAGAAGGGAGGGGGTGGGCTAGTGGCAGGGGATATTGTAAGGGGTAGGGGGCGGGGGCTGGTCAGTTCCCGCTCACGTTAGCAGAAGCATGGCCAGCGTGGACGCCGTTCTGGAGAGCCTGAGGGCGGCTGCAGCTTCTCGCCCTCCGGGTTGGCTGGAAGTGCAGGTGGCTCACTTGATGGATGGCGGCGGAGGTGGATCTTCATCTGCGGTCCCCCCTTTGGAACGGCGAGCTCGGCGGACACGGCCCCCCGAGCGGCTGTCGCCGGATTCTGGACCACGTGCCCCCCGCAGGCGCAGGAGCCCCTCCCGGGACCCTCCAGGCCGGGCGCCGGTAAGAGCAGCGGCGAGCAGGCCCCGGCCTGGGAGGAATCCGACAGCCGGACGGGGCACAGCGGCGGTGGCTAGGCCCTCACCTCGTGGCGTGGTGGGGGCGGGGCCTAGACGCGCCGGACAACGCATGGGGCCTCGGGCTTTGGGAGGCCGCGGCGGTGATGTGCCTGCCGCGCGGCCTGCCTCGGCAACAGCGACCGGGTCTGGAGGAGCGGTAGTGGCCGGAGGATCGGGCGGCCCGAGGCTGGACGGCGCCGGGCCGGCCCCTGCAGCGGCGGCGGGGGGTCTCCCTGCTCCAGGGCTGAGGCCTGGGCAGTCTCCTGTGGCAGCAAGGAGCGTGGCGGGCAGCGGACAGCGGGCCCCTTATTCACCAGCGCGGACGGCCTCTGCCAGCTGGGGCCCGGACCTGGTGCCGCAGGTACCGGCGACGTTCCAGAGCAGCGGTTCGGATAGCCAGCATCAAGGTTCACCGGTGGACGGTTCGTTGGCGGACTGGGCGGTTCGCGGACGTCAAGATACCAGCACTCCGGCTGGAGGGACCACAGACCCCTTGCAGCCCGGTGAGTATGCGTCTGTGTCTCATTTGTGTCATTCTGATGCGAGTTCGCCTGCAGTTGGTGGTGGTCAGGGAGCGCTTAGCAGTTTAGCTGCGGCGGGTTTGGCAGGCGGCGGCGAAGCGGCGGGGGTCCGGGAGCTTTTAGATGGCGTGCAGACATTGTTGGCGAGATTGGATGGCGGCGTAGGTCCGCAGGGGTTTTTGGGGGCGTGGTCTGGTCAGCAGGCGGGCCCGGTTAATGCAGCGGCGGTGCAGGTCGAGGTCTCGGAACCGGTTTCCGTCTCGGTGCAGACGGAGAAAGAGAAGGAGTGTAGGATCCATTTAGACGATAGGGCCCACGGAGAGGTGTATGTGTGTTTTGAGGGCCCGTTGGGGGCGCATCTGAAAAAAGAGGTTAGAGAAAAGATAAGCAAAGATGAATATGTGGAAATTTTTTCACTGCTCCCGCTGGAAAAATTTAACATTGATAAGGGGAAGAAGGATGATTCGAAAAAAGAGGAGGAGGAAAAACGGCGGTGGCGTTTAATTCCTCAGACTTTCGCCAATTGGCTTCAGGCTTTCGCTATCCTGGCCAGTGTTATTGGGGAGACGGCGCCCGAGAATTGCTCGGGTTTATTTTGTTATATGGATTCCATTAGTGAGTCTCACAGGGTGTATGGCGGTCAGGCTTGGCTTAGGTATGACGAGCAGTTCAGACAGAGGAAAGCTGTTCGGCCGGCCATTAGATGGGACCAAAAAGATATTGGTCTTTGGTTGCGCGTAATGGCGCAGTACAAGTTCGGTACCCCCTTTCATGGGGGGGCCGGTGCTTCCGGCCATGGTTCACAGCCAGGCACTGCGAGTACCTCAGGTAATGCGGGACAGGCAGGCGGACAGAAATTGGGCGTCTGCTGGCAATTTAATGAGGGACAGTGCAAATTTGGAGTCAATTGTAAATTTAAGCACTTGTGTTCCCACTGCAGTGGTACCTCCCACGGAGCCGCAAAATGTTTTAAAAAAGGCAAGGCAAAGTCAGGTTCAGTTAATTCTTATGGGGGAGACACCGGTGAAGGTGGAAAGGATGGCCCCTTATCTAAATAGATACCCGGATAGGGAAAAGGCGGCCTTATTGTTGTCAGGCTTTACGGAAGGTTTTGTTATTCCGGCTCCTTCCTTTGCGGTCCCCTTGGTTAGAAAAAATTTGCGTTCAGCCTTGTTGCATGCTGATGTGGTTTCTGAAAAATTACGTAAGGAGGTGGCGCTAGGTCGCATGGCGGGCCCGTTTGCACAGGCTCCGTTTGAAGATTTAGTCGTCTCCCCCTTGGGTGTAGTCCCTAAAAAAGAGAAGGGAAAATTTCGCCTGATTCAGCACTTGTCGTACCCCAAGGGGAGATCGGTGAATGACGGCATTGATCCAGAGCTGTGTTCGGTGGTGTATGCATCGTTTGATGAGGCGGCTGTTTGGGTACAAAAATGCGGAAAAGGTGCTCTGCTTGCCAAGACGGACATAGAATCCGCTTTTCGCCTGTTGCCAGTTCATCCGTCTAGCGTTAGACTTCTTGGTTGTTTTTGGGAGGATCAATTTTTTGTCGATAGGTGTTTACCCATGGGTTGTTCGTTATCTTGTGCCCTGTTTGAGGCTTTTAGTTCCTTTTTGGAATGGGTAGTTCGATAAGTTTCTGGTTGTGATTCGATTTTGCACTACTTAGACGATTTTTTATGTGTTGGCCCGGCCGGGTCTGACTGTTGTTCCAGGATTTTGAGTGCAATAGAATGGGTGGCTTTCCGTTTTGGCGTTCCGCTGGCCCCAGGTAAGACGGAGGGCCCGAGCACGTGTTTGTGTTTTTTAGGTATCGTCATTGATACAGTTCAGTGGGAGTTTCGGTTGCCGGAAGACAAAGTGACAGGCCTTCGTGATGAGGTGTGGCGGGTTGGTCGCCTGCGCAAGCTGCCTTTGCGAGAGTTGCAATCATTGCTAGGAAAACTCAATTTCGCTTGTCGTGTCATGCCGATGGGCAGAGTTTTTTCCAGGAGATTGGCTAGTGCGACTGCGGGAGTTAAGGCTCCTCACCATTTCATACGGTTGTCGTCTGAACACAAGGAGGATTTGGCGGTTTGGAGTGAGTTTTTGAAGACGTATAATGGCAGGTCCTTGTTTATTGAGAGCGTGATTGACAATGAGTCGTTGGAGTTATTTACCGATGCAGCCGGTGGGTCTGGTTTCGGAGCCTACTTTCAAGGTCAATGGTGTGCGTCAAAATGGCCGGCGAGTTGGATTTCCTCTGGTCTGGTTCGTAACATTGCGTTGTTGGAAATTTTTCCTATTTTGGTAGCGGTGCATTTGTGGCAGGGGATCTTTCGAAATAGGCGAGTTCGTTTTCACTGTGATAACTTGGGGGTGGTTTGTGCGATTAACAGCTTGTCCGCGTCATCGCCCCCGGTGGTGCGTGTGTTAAGGCAATTGGTGTTGTTGTGTTTGTCTCTGAATGCACACGTAACGGCGTCGCATGTGCCGGGAGTTTGTAATTCCATCGCTGACTCTCTTTCTCGTTTACAGTTCGATCGTTTTCGGTCTTTGGCTCCGGAGGCTCAAGCGGTCGGGTTGGAGTGCCCTGCGGAACTTTGGCTAGTGGTATCCGGGACGCTGAGACGTTGATTAAGGCGTCGTTGGCTCCCAGAACTTGGGAGGCTTATCAGGCGATTTGGAGGGAGTGGGAGGACTTGTTTTTGGCCGCACATAGTGGGTCAAGTCAGGAAGATCAGGTGGGGGTCCTGCTGTCATGGTTGAGTCGCGGGGCATCGGTTGGATGGTCATCTTCTAAAGTGTCAAGAGTCTTGGCGGCTTTGGCCTTTGGTTTTAAATTGCGGGGCCTCTGTGATATTACCAAGTCTTTTCTGGTGCAGAGAGCAGTGAAGGGTTTCAGGCGGAGGCCGGAAAAAAAGGATTCTAGGCGGCCGGTTTCCTTTAAGGTTTTAGAGAAGTTGGGCGAGGTGTTGTCATCTTTATGTTTTTCGGTTTTGGAGCTTTGTTTATTTCGGCTGGCTTTTTCCTTAGCCTTTTTCGGGGCTTTTCGAGTGGGCGAGTTAGTGTCGCCTAGTACACAGGTGTCGGGGGGAATTTTAGCCAGGGATGTGTTTTTGTCTGACGGTCACGTGGAACTGTGGTTACGGCGATCAAAATCGGATCAAGAGGGCCGGGGTAGCAGGATCTTGTTGGGTTCAGTTGAGGGTTCGGCTATGTGTCCTGTTGCTTGTCTGCGCCGGTACTGGGGCCTTCAGCTTAGGCGGGATCGATCATTATTGTGCCATCAGGATGGTTCTTGTTTGTCTCGTTACCAATTCACAGCGGTTTTTAAAAGAGCAATTGCGTTATTGGGTCTAGATGGGGCCTGTTTTGCCCCCCATTCTTTTCGGATAGGGGCCGCGACTGAGGCTGCACTTGGGGGTCTCGGGGCTCCCGCCATTCGGCGGATAGGCAGGTGGCGATCAAGCAGGTTTCGCAGTTATGTACTCCCACAGGGGATGGTTGATGGGGACATGTAAGAGTGTTGTTGAAGGTTCTGCCATGGTGTGGGCTTTATTTTGAGTTTTGTGTTTTTGTTTTCCAGGTCACCAGTCATTACTGGTGTGGATTTTCGGTCACTCTTATGTCCATTGGGGAGCGCTGCGGGCCGATGTGCGGACGGAGGGCAGACAGCTCGGTTTTGATCGAGGCGTAGCAGTGATCCGGTGGCTCGGTTTTCGGGGTATGACATGGAATCGAGTGTTGCGCGAAATTCACAACGGCGTGAGTTTGGACAGAGCCCCGGATGTGTTGGTTTTACATGTTGGGGGTAACGATTTGGGGTCCCGGCCTTTTCGTGAGTTGGTAAAGGACATAAAGCAGGATTGCTTGAGGTTATGGGTATTGTACCCTGGTTTGACCATTGTTTGGTCTGACATTGTTCCACGCAAACGGTGGAAGCATATGAGATCTCTAGAAAAAATCGACAAGGCCAGGATAAAAGTGAATAGGGCAGTGTCCGCCTTCATGTCTCGGAATGGGGGCGTGGCGGTGAGGCACTTCGAATTGCAAAAAAGCGAAGGGGAATATTGGTTGGCTGACGGTGTTCATTTGAATGCCGTGGGCATGGATTTTTGGACTCTGGGTCTTCAGGAGGGTATTGAAAGGGCCATAGCTTTTCGTTTTGGTGGGGTCTCGGGCCTTTAAGGTGGTCAAAGGCCTTTCGTTGTGGCGGCTGGGGGGAGTCCTTGGAGTTGGTGAAAATTGGTTTGGGGGGTCCATTGGCATATGGCTCCCCCCCCGTTTGGAATTAATTGGTTTCGGATCTGGTGAATGGTGGTGGGGAGTTCCGGCAGGGGTGGTCGGATCTCCAGATTAGTACCGTGAACAGTGAACCCTCTTGTGGGTTTTTGGTGCTCCCGAGCCAGGGTTACAACGGCTGGGAGTAAAACATTGGTTAAGTTGTTGTTCACGTTATGGGTAATTAAATCACCAGATTCTTGGGGGCTCCAAGGACTTCTCCTAGTTTTAAGGAATGTTAATGCTTTTTACATTTATTGTTAATGTTTGATGTTTAATAAAAGAGGCTGCTGTGGCCTATACTATTCCAACAAAATTATGTCTCTGTCATTAATTGGTAATGGGGGGCGGGTGAACGGTGGGTTTTTGTTAAATAGGGGTATCAACAATTAGTTGGATTAAGGGGTATTAGTATTCCCAGAGAGCGCCTTCGACTATACCAAGGTCAAGGACAGGCCGGAGCGAGCCGCCCCCTCCCCCCCCGCGGCTAAGTGAAGGCCTACATGACAGGGGTTAGGAGAGGAGGGGGTGGGCGTCTTTAGGCTAATTAGAAGGGAGGGGGTGGGCTAGTGGCAGGGGATATTGTAAGGGGTAGGGGGCGGGGGCTGGTCAGTTCCCGCTCACCTTAGCAGAAGCATCCCTCCCTCCCGCCCTAATTTTCTGTCTCTCTGGGAGTTACATCGCTTGGTGAGCGGGTAGTTTTAGGAATATTTCATGTTATTTTAAGTTTGGGTCATTGTGGCCTTGGCGGCTGGGGGGAGTCCTTGGAGTTGGGGAAAATTGGTTTGGGGGGTCCATTGGCATATGGCTCCCCCCCCCCGTTTGGAATTAATTGGTTTCGGATCTGGTGACTGGTGGTGGGGAGTTCCGGCAGGGGTGGTCGGATCTCCAGATTAGTACCGTGAACAGTGAACCCTCTTGTGGGTTTTTGGTGCTCCCGAGCCAGGGTTACAACGGCTGGGAGTAAAACATTGGTTAAGTTGTTGTTCACGGTATGGGTTATTAAATCACCAGATTCTTGGGGGCTCCAAGGACTTCTCCTAGTTTTAAAGAATGTTAATGCTTTTTACATTTATTGTTAATGTTTGATGTTTAATAAAAGAGGCTGCTGTGGCCTATACTATTCCAACAAAATTATGTCTCTGTCATTAATTGGTAATGGGGGGCGGGTGAACGGTGGGTTTTTGTTAAATAGGGGTATCAACAATTAGTTGGATTAAGGGGTATTAGTATTCCCAGAGAGCGCCTTTGACTATACCAAGGTCATGAGGAGAGGGACTTGTAAATATCAGGGAGGTGACACACAGATCAGTCCTGTGTGGAATGATGATGTGAACACAGCATGTCAGAGAGAAGGGGAAGTTTATGGACCATTTTTATCCTCTGTCTGCTGGATTATTGGACTCTCATCTCCTTGGACATTTATCCGGTTACTGAACTGCATTCGGCTTCTGGACTATCTTATCCTTTGTGAGGTGGATCGTATATGGACCTTTCGTGTTTTTGCCTAAATAAAGCTTTTGGAATTGTTCACTATTCTCTTGCTCTGTTGATTGTGTGGTATCGGAGAAGGACCCCGTGACAACTGGTGGCAAGCAGAGGGATCAACCTAATGGGGAACCACACACAGAGTGAGTACAGAAATTGGACTGTATGCAGTTTACAGGAGAGAGCCAGAGACCTGGGCCTGAACTACCAGGGACTGACTAAAGAAGCCTTAATTGACCTACTGGTGGGTGCTAACCAGACCACTTCCTCCCAGATGTCTGAAGGACGAGCACTGGAGACAGGGATACCTACCCCAAAAAGCCAGTGGTTGGTGTGGTACGAAGAAGAGATGGTGGTTCTGGGCCCAGGCATGTCTCAGGAGTACAAGGAGGAGGCTGCCGGCCGGGCACAATGGAGACAAGAAGCAATGGAGCTTGAAAGAGGGAGTAATGCGAAGTGGAGTGTAAACCCAACGATCCGGGAGCCTGTACGGATCACCCGGACAGACTGTAAGCTATTTAATGAGGCTTCCGAAGATGTGGAGGGGTTCTTCAAGGACTTTGAGCAACAGTGTGCTGTGATGGAGGTGCCCCACTCTGGCTGGATGCGTTTGTTAGTGGGACTCCTAAACGGTAGCCTGGCGGAGGCTTACCGAACCATTGACTCCCAGCGGAAGCGGGATGATAGCATTGTAAAGCAGACTATCCTGGATTACCATGCTATCACCCCAGACTCATATACGGCCAAGTTCCGAGACCTCCCATGCACCACGGGAGGATCGTTTAGGATGTATGCACATAAGATGTCCCAGGCATGTCGGAAATGGCTGGAAGCAGAAAACGCCTTTACTATGGAAGGTTGCTGCGGTGGAGCTTGTCCTTACAACCCTACAGGTTCTCCATCCAGTACAAGCGGGGAAGCCAACACCAGAACGCCGATGGACTGTCTCGACAAGAAGAACCATAGGCTCCCCAGGCTGACCTACCCTGTCACTGTACAAGGAACTATAAATAATTGAGCAATGTGGACTAAAGTGAGCAGGCCAGAGGTCTGTGTAGACCTCATAGCGTGCTCACTTATTATGAGGGGGAAGGGGTTGTGATGGTGGGATATATTATGTGGGTATCATTTTGTGTATATTTATATTTTACTGATTATCATGGTGTTCTCTTGTAGGATGAGTTATTTGCCAATTGATGAATTGTTGTTATTTGCCATTAGATATCAGCCCCCACAGTCCTGCACTGTTACCTCTCCATAGGGTCAGTGAATAATGTTGTTTGCTAATATGCTAATGACATGTTGACCTAGCTTGTTGAAACAATGAGCCCCTGCGACCTTCCCCCTCCTGACCTGTGAATGAGGAGGGGGACTTCAGGGAGGTGACACACAGATCAGTCTTGCATGGAATGATGATGTGAACACAGCACGTCAGAGAGAAGGGGAAGCATATGGACCATTTTTATCCTCTGTCTGCTGGATTGTTGGACTTTTATATGGTTACTGAACTGCATTCGGCTTCTGGACTATTTTATCCTTTGTGAGGTGGATCGTATATGGACCTTTCGTGTTTTTGCCTAAATAAAGCTTTTGGAATTGTTCACTATTCTCTTGCTCTGTTGATGTTGTGTGGTATCGGAGAAGGACCCTGTGACAGGGTGACATAAAATCTTGAATGCAGCATGAGCATGATGGAGTATATTTTGTAGCAATATTGAACAATGTAGCTGTGAACCAAACCCTGGTGTAGATAAAACATTTACTAGAAAGGAGAAGCAATATTATATAACAACAATGAGCAGTGGAGCTGTGAATCCAGTTTTGAGATGAGCTAAAACATGTAATGAAAAGCAACAGCCACACGGAAGAAAACATACAGCAGCACTAAGTAGTGTGTCTGTGAATCCAGCTGTGGGAAGAGATAAAACCACATGGAGGACATCATAAAGTAGCACTAAGTAGTGTAGCTGCCAGTGCAGCTCTGGAAAGAGATAAAACACTTATTAGAGAGAAGCAGTGGCATGGAGAACGTAACACAGCTGTACTGAGCAGTAAAGCTTTTAATCCAGCAATAAGGCGAGAGCAAATGTTTACTAAAAGCAGTGGCATAGAGGACATTATACAACAGTATCTAGCAAAATAGCTGCAAATCCATATCAGGGGAGAAATAAAACAACAAAGAGAAAGCAGCAGCAATTGCAAGATATTATACAATAATACTGAGTAAACTTGCTGTGAATCCAGCTCTTGAAAAAATACAAAATGGTTACTAAAAGCAGCAACTGAATGAAGGACATCATGCCAAAGTGTAGTGTTGTATTCAGCTTTGGCGTTGGATGAAACAGTTGTAGCATGCAGCAACAGCCTGTAGGACATCATTCAGCCATACTTAGCAGTGTAGCTGTGATTCTAGCATTAGGGCTCATGCAAAAATCCGAGAACAAACTGCAATGCACATACTGTCTGTGTACGCCCTTATCGTGAGACAATACACATAGTAGAAGTTGCACCATTTGATAACTCTGCCGATTTTGCTGGTTTTCCCACCTACAAAGAATGGAGAGGTCTGTAATTGTTATTGTAGGTACACTTCACCTGTGAGAGATGGAATCTAAAAATAAAAGCCAGAAAATCTCATTGTATGATTGTTACATAATTAAATAGCATTTTAATAAGTATAGAAAAACAGAACTTAATATTTGGTACAGAAACCTTTGCTTGTAATTACAGAGGTCAGATGTTTCCTGTAGTTCCTGACCAGGTTTGCACACACTGCAGCAGGGATTTTGGCCCACTCCTCCATACAGATCTTCTCCAGAACTTTCAGGTTTTGGGGCTGTCACTGGGCAACATTGAGTTTCAGCTTGATCCTAAGATTTTCTATTGGGTTCAGGTCTGGAGACTGGCTAGGCCACTCCAGGACCTGGAAATGCTTGTTACAGACTCACTCCTTAATTGCCCTAGCTGTGTTTTTTTTGGGTCATTGTCATGCTGGAAGACCCAGCCATGACCCATCTTCGATGCTCTTACTGAGGGAAGGAGGTTGTTGAGGTTGTTGGCCAAAATCACGTGATACATGACACCATCCATCCTCCCTTCAGTAAGGTGCAGTCGTTGTCCCCTTTGCAGAAAAGCACCCCACAAAGTATGATGTTTCCCCCACCATGCTTCACGGTTGGGACTGTGATCTTCGGGTCGTTCTCATCCTTTTTCCTCCAAACACGGCGAATGGAGTTGATACCATCTGACCACATGACCTTCTCCCATGTCTCCTCAGGAACATTCAGATGGTCATCGGCAAACTTTAGGCCTGGACATGTGCTGGGGTGAGCAGGAGGATCTCGTGTGTCCTGCAGGATTATAATCCATGACGGTGTAGTGTGTTAGTAACAGTAATGTTGGAGACTGTGGTCCCAGCTCTCTTCAGATCATTGATCAGGTCGTCCTGTGTAGTTCTGGGCTGATTCCTGACCTTTCTCAGAATCACCCTTACCCCACGAGATGAGGAAGATTGACAGTAATCTTGTGTTTCTTTAATAATTTTGCCAACAGTTGTTGCCTCCTCAGCAAGCTGCTTGTCTATTGTCCTGTAGCCCATCCCGGCCTTGTGCAGGTCTACAATTTTGACCTTGGTTTCCTTAGACAGCTCTTTGGTCTTGGCCGTGGTGGAGAGGTTGGAGTGTGATTGTGTGGACAGGTGTCTTTTATACAGGTAACGAGGTCACACAGGTGCCATTAATACAGGTAATGAGTGCGGAGTAGAAGGCTTCTTACAGGAAAATTAACAGGCCTGTGAGAGCAGAATTCTCTACCGGAGCGCTCACCTCCTGCCTCCACTTTCTCCTTAGAGCTGATACTCTGCCTCCGCTCTCAAGGCAGATTTTACTAGTAAAATGTGAATATCAGGAAACAGGAGAGAAGTGTCTTATAAGTGGAGAAAGAAGCGTTTTTTCTCTTATATGATGTATTACAAAGTTTTCTGTAGAACCCGCTCTGGGCGTCTCTTCTTCTTGACCTCTAAAGTGACACTCATTACTGCAGTAAAGGAAGTATTCGGGAGGTCAACTTTCCCCATCTCCGCCAGCTTTCCCGCAGCGATGACACGGGGGACGCCATTATTCTCGGTGGTGATGTATTTCTTTAGTCTCCTCGTTCTCAGTTTTGTTGACTTTATTTGATTACATAATTTGTTCTTGTCTTTGTAGTTTTTTTTTTACTCCTTGTATCATCTTTCTTTTTGAAGTTGATGGAAGACTCGTGTTTTGTTCTTTATTGCTTCCTGTTCTTTTGATTTCTGTGCATCGGTTCCCATCGGTTTCCTGCAGAAGGGGGGAAACACGTGGGGTTTAGTTACTGCACAATGGCCACTTTCAGAAATGCCTTTATACTACCCCATGTCCTTTCTGTAGTCTTCCAGGACACTCACGGGCAGATTTCTGTGTTACTAGATTTGCTATTGTTGAGTATTTAGCCCAACCCGACTGCGGCTCCACATGTTGGTTAGACTAAATCTTCGACAGTGCATCGTCCAACGTGTGGCCCGGTCAACATGGAAGCAGCCGGCAGACGATGGAAGACCAGGCAGCTGCTACCGGACTTTTAAAGAGAGGGGCGTTTGAGAAATTGTGCGGGACTTACATCTTTAGAGGAAGCGCAAGAGTGTGGAAAACTGGACCAAAAGGGTGCAAGGGAAAACAAATGTCAGACCCGTTCATTTCTGGAGGCAAAACTTTGTGCCAAAATAGTCTCCACATTTCAGATGAGCTAAAATGTTTACTAGAAAGCAGCAGCGTCATGGAAGGCATCATACAGTAGTACTGAGCAGGGTAAAGGTGAATTCAGCTCCAAGACGTGATAAACGACTTAGAAGCAGCAGTATGGAGAACATCATACAGCAGTACTGTGCAGTGTAGACCTGAATTCAGCTCTGGGAAGAGATAAAATACTTACTAGAAAGCAGCAGCATCATGGAAGGCATCATACAGCAGTACAGTGCAGTATAGACGTGAATTCAGCTCTTGGAAGAGATAAAATACTTACTAGAAAGCAGCAGCATCATGGAAGGCAACATACAGCAGTACTGAGCAGCGTAAAGGTGAATTCAGCTCTAGGAAGTGATAAAAGACTTATTAGAAGCAGCAGTATGGAGAACATCATACAGCAGTAATGTGCAGTGTAGACCTGAATTCAGCTCTGGGAAGAGAAAAAATACTTACTAGAAAGCAGGAGCAGAATGGAGGACATTGTTTAGCAGTCCTGTGCAGTGTAGACATGAATCTCGAAGAAAAGATAAAACGCTACAAGCAGCGGTATGGAGGACGTCATACAGCAGTACTGTGCAGTGTAGACATAAATTCAGCTCTGGGAACAGACAAAATGCTAGAAGCAGTGGCATGGAGAACACCATTCAGCAGTACTGAGCAGTGTAGATGTGAATTCAGCTATGGGATGAGATAAAACAATTACTAGAGGCAGCAGCATGGAGAACACCATAAAGCAGTACTGAGCAGTGTAGATGTGAATTCAGCTACGGGACGAGATACAACAATTACGAGAAGCAGTGGCATGGAGATCACAATAAATCAGTACTGAGCAGTGTAGACGTGAATTCAGCTATGGGAAGAGATAAAGCTCTTACTAGAAGCAGCGGCATGGAGAACAACATAAAGCAGTACTGAGCAGTGCAGATGTAAATTCAGCTATGGGATGAGATAAAACAGTTACTAGAAGCATCGGCATGGAGAACATTCTAAAGCAGTACTGAGCAGTGTAGACGTGAATTCAGCTATGGGACGAGATAAAACAGTTACTAGAAGCAGTGGCATGGAGAACACCATAAATCAGTACTGAGCAGTGTAGACGTGAATTCAGCTATGGGACGAGATAAAACACTAACTAGAAGCAGCGGCATGGAAAACAACATAAAGCAGTACTGAGCAGTGCAGACGTAAATTCAGCTACGGGACGAGATACAACAATTACGAGAAGCAGTGGCATGGAGATCACAATAAATCAGTACTGAGCAGTGTAGACGTGAATTCAGCTATGGGAAGAGATAAAGCTCTTACTAGAAGCAGCGGCATGGAGAACAACATAAAGCAGTACTGAGCAGTGTAGACGTGAATTCAGCTATGGGACGAGATAAAACAGTTACTAGAAGCATCGGCATGGAGAACATTCTAAAGCAGTACTGAGCAGTGTAGACGTGAATTCAGCTATGGGACGAGATAAAACAGTTACTAGAAGCAGTGGCATGGAGAACACCATAAATCAGTACTGAGCAGTGTAGACGTGAATTCAGCTATGGGACGAGATAAAACACTAACTAGAAGCAGCGGCATGGAAAACAACATAAAGCAGTACTGAGCAGTGCAGACGTAAATTCAGCTATGAGATGAGATAAAAGTTACTAGAAGCAGCGACATGGAGAACATTATAAAGCAGTACTGAGCAGTGTAGATGTGAATTCAGCTACGGGACGAGATAAAACACTTACTAGAAGCAGTGACATGGAGAACACCATATAGCTGCACTGAGCAGTGTAGCCTTTGATCGAGCAGTGGGGTGAGATAAAATACTTCTATGTAAGCTCCTACTTCTAATTCATGGTGTGGATCATTTTGCAAAGTTTTGGTGCAATTGTATGCTCGTCAATCACATGCCGAAGTCTCCCAGACCTAGATGTTCTCCATAGAGCTGCCCATAATCCATAAAACCTAAGGCAATGCCTCCGACTGTACTTCTGCCTCAGACCTTTCTAGCTTGTAGTCTTGGATTCGTCTGCATTTTAATTCAGTCTTGGAGCTGTGAACAATGAAAATACCCCAGTAGTCGAAAACTCCACATTATTTGTCTCGCTCGGCTTGTAAACATAGCACCTAGTGTTATTTCAGCAGAACAAATCAGTAACACCCGGCGCAGCGCGGAACGTGTTATTATATGCCGGATGAAGCGAGAAAAACCAACACAAAGCCACAACTATGTATTAATAACTAAAATGTATACAAAGCGCCCCCCCGACAATCTATAAAACAGCCCCAAACCTCCAGTGTGGATCGCAGCGAGAGTCAATAGGCGTGTGAATGACGCCCATAAAGTGATGGAGAGGGTTCGTACGGGCTGGGGGTCCTACTTAGCAGGGTCTTGGGTTGGTCTCTTGTTTGGATTGTGTTGAGCATTTAAACCTTTAGGATTAAGATTATAAAATATTATTACAGAATCTTAATATGAAACAATAAAGATTGGAGCGGTCGCAACAGCGTGGGACCCCCAGTCTACCGGGCCCAAAGCAACCGAAGAAAGAAACATTGGTGGTGATTAGTGATTAGGTGGTGAGACCAGAATTAGCTCCATGACCTACAAAATTCAAGATGGTCTTCTGGGTACTCTCATTGACGATGTTTGCCATAAGGGCTGTCACTGGGCAACATTGAGTTTCTACTCCCTCCAAAGGTTTTCTTTTGGGTTCAGGTCTGGAGACTGGCTAGGCCACCCCAGGACCTTGAAATTCTTCTTACGGAGCCGCTCCTTAGTTGCCCTGGCTGTGTCTTTCGGGTCATTGTCATGCTGGAAGACCCAGTCACAACTCATCTTTAATGCTCTTACTGAGAGAAGGAGGTTGTTGGCCAAAATCTTGCGATACATGACCCCATCCATCCTCTGTTCAACATAGTCCAGTTTTTGATTCCTGTCCTCCATATAAATAGCGTTTACGTTGTGTCACTTCATTTCTGGAGTTTTTTTTAGTCTTCACAAAATGCCAAGAGAATTGATAATTTTCTATTGCTTTTGTTGGTTTTATGCACCTGTCTGAGCTGGTCCGCGCTCCGCTCCTTTCCCCTACGGATAGCTCCCTTTTCTGTGCTCCACATTGGTCACGACAAGCTGCCCTGCATGTGTCAGTGAAATCATCTCCCTACATCGCCTGTGTCTGAACATTAGGGCAGTATGGTCTTCAGCTGCCATATGCTTGGAGTCTGCTGACATTTAGTTTCTTCTGTTGCTTTTACAGACTTCTGTGATTATCCCATCATGGGTTATCCCATCATTTGCCTTTTCCATCTTGATCTGATACTTAAAGACTATCAATTCTATGTAACATTCTTTTTTGTAAACTTCTGTGATTTCTACAAACCCTCAGACCTGCTGGTTAACTCATCATTTGCCATAAGCTTCGGGAACTGCAAAGAGTCAGTTCATGTTACTCGCATCTGCTGCTGGTTCACCTATTGTTTGCTGCTTGCATCATGAATTATTATTAGAGACTGTCCCTGCACGCTGCCTCTCTCCCTGGAAGGACTGCCTTGGCTTCCGTTCCACACTTCCCTTTCTTTCCTTGTCGGTTGCCGCCTGGGTTGGGCGCACGGCGCACAGATCTCCTGGCACTGTGTTTAGGCCACGTTCTCCCTCCCTCTTAAAGGGGCTGTGAGAATAGTCCTATGTGTCTACAGCCAATGACACGCATAGTTATGGCACCGCCACCTGCATGGAGGAGCCTCTGGTGTCTGTCCATTCCTAATCTCCTTGCTAATACTTGCTTGTCAGTCTGTATTACAGCTGCTGTGCCAGCCTGTACATCATCCGTACCCGTCTGCATTTGCTGTGCCAGTCTGTATATCAGCCACACCAGTCTGAACCTGCCAGTGCCTGCCTGCATTAGCTGGACCCATCTGTATATCAGCCACACCTGTCAGTGCCTGCTTGCATCAGCTGTCATTTCCCTCCAGGCTGTTCCAGCAGACAGTCCCTTGGGGGTCAGCTGCTGTGTGTCTGTGGTCTGTCCTGGAGTAGCCTAACCTCACCATCAGAGGCTCTACTGAAGAGTCAGGTGTTCACCTAGTTACACCCCTCTAGGTTCTCCTCGGACCATGACACAATGGTTCCACCACTCCCATTTCAGACTATTCTCACCATGTTACACTCTGCTATGGTTATCCTATCATTTGAGGTAAGCCTCATGAACTGTTATTAATGTTGGCACATTATGTTTTCTACTTACACCTGTGTGTTGCTTCAGACCATCCATTTTCCTCTCCATCTGTCCTCCTGTTTCCATGGTTTTCAGTGTGTCCTGTGTCACTTCTTGATGTCCCATCCAGCATAGCCTGCTGTCCACGTCTTAGCTCCCTGTCTCACATGCCTTCCAGTATGCTAAACCAATGCCATGGGTCCATATTTCCATCCACACTTCCAGCCTTGTGAATCCACCTACTGTAACATTTGTATAACTTGAACTATGAAATCCACCATAAAATCCAGAAATGTCCTCTTTTTGGTCTCTGAGCCAATCAATATGAAGCTACAAAATTCCTGCAATCAGTTTCATCC
Organism: Ranitomeya imitator; assembly: GCF_032444005.1. Taxonomy (NCBI): domain Eukaryota; kingdom Metazoa; phylum Chordata; class Amphibia; order Anura; family Dendrobatidae; genus Ranitomeya; species Ranitomeya imitator. Next base: position 19,356,280 of record NC_091282.1, read on the forward strand.
ACCTTAAATCTGGTCACTGCTTTCCTATTTTCTCTACTTTCATGGTTGATTTAGGTCTTACCCAGACTACCATATGGTGGAGTACAGAGCAGATGCAGGTTTAGGCTGCGGAGGGGACTATGCTGAGCAGACCGTGCGGGGTTAAATGTCATATCTAATTAATACGTGAGTCTGTAATCTGTACTGTGTGACCTCTCAGTTTTATTTGGGGGCATTCTTCATACTATATAACATTCATCTTTGAAAACTCTTGTGATTTCTACAAACCCTCAGACATGTTGATTAATTCATCGTTTGCCATAAGCATCGCAAACTATTTAGCGTCAGTTCATATTACTGCTGCTAGTTAGCCTATCGTTTGCTGCCAGCATCATCCTCCATGTGATGATGCATGTTTGTCCCAGGTTAATTCTGAGTGCTGAATGATTTGGCTGAAAGCTGAAATATGCGATACAATATACCAAATATTTTGCGGAGAGGCTCATGGACCCCTTTGTGTCTCTGTACTCCCTATAGCTACATCATCATCAATGGTCTTCTCTTAGTTTTCCAGCAAACCAAGTCCTAAAATTGTCCTAAATTCAGTTGTTTTGCTTTTCAGGGTCTCTACAAGGAGCTTTATGGCCCCGTTCCAAGGAAAGCTGTTGCTGTCATTGCATTTTCACTTCTCCAGCTGATTTCTGTACTATTCCCGACTTCTTGTCCTTACTTTCCCTGGCATAGCAGGAGTCTTCGGAGCAGTGTTTCCCTGCAGCTGTGACAATGTTTTTTTTTTTTCACCTCTCCTTTACATGTAATGAACGCAGATGATGATAATTATTAGGCATTTATTAGACTAACATTTCATCTGTTCTTCCCGCCGTAAATTACACAAAAGAAGAAATGTGTCAAATCTAGTACTCAGAACGCGGCCTCAGGGGGAGGTACGTAACCTTCCTACTTTTATTGAAATAATCCTAAAAGATTTGGTGCGCAGAAGCTGCCGGTGGGTCAGAGCCGCGTCACCGCCACCGACTGCCGCGAAGGAGCAACGCTTTTATTTCAGCTATTCTTAAAGTGGATATTTTCTGGATATAATTGATGGTGACGAGACGCAGCGATTGGTAAATTATTGGATTTGTTTTACTAATGGCTGTAATTATACTTTGCTCCTGACGTTCATTTACTTTTCAACGTCTTTTATACGACAGGACGAGAGTCTGTGGCCTCGGGGAAAGGGGGCTTTTCTGCAGAAGGAGAATGAGAATTAAACAATGTCTAGCGAAAGCGAGTTTAATAGAATTCGTTGTGCCAGGATTAATGTGCAAACTATTTATTCTTATGCATTGGTTGAGAGTCTCCCGCTAAATAAATAGTCACATAATCAGGATTTTACGGTTGTCTTTTTCCCAGAGGAGAGGCAGAACACTCTTGTTGGTTACAAATCTCTCCCGAGGATGAAGAGCTTGCTGGTTGCAGTACATCATCGGTGCTACTATTACTGGATTGTAAATTATGTTCCACGTGACCTGCAGTGTTGTTCCACTCCCTCCTCTACACACTCAGTTGACTTCTATGGCCACCACTGTCGCAAGACCCTCTATTATGCAAAAACAAAGCAATGCTTTGGGATAAAGATAAGGGTTTGTTCGCACTTGCCTCCATTTATAGTAGAAGCCACGTTTTTAGAACCTTTGCGACACCAAAGTCAACAGACCCTTTTGGTTTAGAGTGTGGTGAGTTGGGTTTTGTCATGGTTTCAGTCACTAACATGGAGGAATAGATGTAAATGCAGCACTATTCGTCCTTCAAAGTGTCACCAGGCTGTAGTCCTCGGCACTGTGCACAGACACCACCAGTTCCACTTGGTGGTTACCCATCTGCAGTCACGCGTCATTGACTCTACTGGAAGAACGATCAGGAGGTTACGGCAATGAGATTTTGGACATACCTCAGAGTTCTTGGAGACCCTGGAGGAAAGGAACCCATTCAAAGTTGGTCTTGTTCCTTTTTAATGGGTAGCAAGGACCTCTACAGGAACACGGCCTATACAGGGGCCACAATGGTAGAAAACAAGGGTGTTAAAAAGTGATAAAAATAGTCCAAAGCCTAATTACCTAGCTGTTAGGAGTGTGCCGAAAGGAGCCTAAATGTTTGGTCTCCCATCCATGGTCTTCATCATTGGCTTTGGATGGAATTAATGTATCATACTGGATGGACGTCGTGGTGTCTGCGTCTTATCGGCGCTACTAGGCCCTCAGTACTATCAATACTAATAATCTGAGTGTGGTGGAGCCTGATTGAGGATGATGATTACTCTTACTGTAGTCCTCGGCACTGTGCACAGACACCACCGGTTCCACTTGGTGGTTACCCATCTGCAGTCACGCGTCATTGACTCTACTGGAACAACGATCAGGAGGTTACGGCAATGAGATTTTGGACATACCTCAGAGTTCTTGGAGACCCTGGAGGAAAGGAACCCATTCAAAGTTGGTCTTGTTCCTTTTTTATGGGTAGCAAGGACCTCTACAGGAACACGGTCTATACAGGGGCCACAATGATAGAAAACAAGGGTGTTAAAAAGTGACAAAAATAGTCCGAAGCCTAATTACCTAGCTGTTAGGAGTGTGCCGAAAGGAGCCTAAATGTTTGGTCTCCCATCCATGGTCTCCATCATTGGCTTTTGATGGAATTAATGTATCATACTGGATGGACGTCGTGGTGTCTGCGTCTTATCGGCGCTACCAGGCCCTCAGTACTATCAATACTAATACTGTGTGGTGGAGCCTGATTGAGGATGATGATTACTCTTCTTTTGGAGCTCTGAATGAATCTCATCATCCTTCATCGTTTATGAGGACTTGGCCATCATTTCTCTGTGTTAGTCAATGACGGCGTGCTGCTCCCTCTATGGTGATATGGCCGCTGTCCCCGTTGTTTGCCCAGACTGTGTGTCTATCGATTGCTGCATTAGAAGATATAGATACAGAGTATTGATCTGTAATGAGGGCTATTAATATTGTGCCGCTATCTCTGGCTCTTCATCTCTCTGTAATTCTACGTAGCGGGAGCCTTTACAACGCACCATTACTCCATGATGTAGGAAGAGGTAATAAAAGTAAAGCTTGCAGAAATAAGCTCGTGGTGGAGCAGGTGCGCATATCATCCAAGATTAGGTTGGAGTAATTGACCTTTCTCTCAGCCAATTTGCCAATTGGCGTCATTATTAAGACCCTACGCCTGTTCAAGGATGGTCAAGAAAAGGCCAATTGAGCTGAGCGCTGATGTCCAAGAATCATGATGTTAATTAGATTTCTTGCAGAAGAAAAGGACTTGATATCACCTATGAGAGGTAGCCATTGTGCCGAATGTGTGTGGTAGATCTCAACCAACTAGGCAACTTACATGGTGGTCCTGGCTGGGAATTTTCCTCGCAGATGAAGACCCAACATTATTTCAGATCCAAACTCTTGGGTCTTTAGATTCAGTCAATAGTCAGGATCTCACAAGGTCAAATATTTTGGACACCTCTCCTTGTAGGGGTAAGTAATCTCATCTGCTGGACTGTTACCTACTCGGAACAGGTTCTCTCTCTACATCGGTCCTCTTACATGATTTCATGGTATGGTCCATCCCAAGCGGGAGGTCCCACTAGGTTTGTCATTAGTAGCTCTCCTCATTTCTATCACATGTAGGAACTTCACAATATTCACCCGATGGGGCCCTTGTTCCCAATCGTTGCCCAGTGGAGGCATGCCATGGGATTGAACGACTGAACGTCGGGTGATAATTGTCACTGATAGCGCCATTTATGCCGAAATCGATGACGTTACTCGCCCCATATTCGCACGTGGGGAGACTTTAGTGCATTCTTCTGCCGGTCTCCCGAATTCCTCAATCTCCGACTATACAGACATTTCTACAGAGGAGAAGGACTTTGATGTGAACATGATATCGGAAATGATGCCATGGATGGGAGGAGTAGTAGTCACATTCCCCAGGCTAACGAACAAACCCCCGCGACATCCGCTGGGATGCGATGCTGGCAGGGGGAGTCGTTTATCTGCACGTCTTGCCGTGGGCACCATCAGTAACGGGCACGCCAATAACGAGGGTGTCATTAATCTCGGCCTGTCACAGCTCGCCACCTTATTAGCGACACAGATCGTTACATGTCGGGAGACGTCTCGCTGCGTCCGTCCCTCCAAGCTTCTGGAAGGTTCAGTCAGGTCACCGATGCGTCCTGGGAGCGTCACATCAAGGATAAAGCCCAGACTTTGAATGCAGGTCGCATGAAAGGAGATCAGAATATGCGGACAGCGTGTGCTGCTCTGTATCCTGGAGGAAGACCACTGTGTCACAGGAAATCAGCAGAACTGCGAGCGCAGCTCTGGATGTGACTGGAGATGTTTATTGTGCTTATGTCTCCAGAAGCCAAAGTAAAATAAACGGAAGGGTAAAAGAAAAAGAATTAGACTAACCTCTGTCCTTACCTGAGCTGGCTCCACTGCTCCTGGCCCACTCCTCCGCTGGCCCGGTCCTCCGTTGGCTCGCTTCCTACCTCCGGCGCTAGCTTTCTTTTCTGTCCTACTGCAGCGAGGAGACTATATTCTTTTTTTTTAATTGTTTAATTCCTTTTCTGGTCCTAAAAAGAATGAGCAGCCATGTTTTTTTTTTATTTGCACAAAGCAAATTGAAAAACATTCATGTATGTGGCAAATTAGAATTTTTATTTTGATTTTCTTCTAATCGCGTTGCACATCTGTAATAATGACCGAAAAAGAGGTGTTTTATATTGATGGAGTCTAGATAGGCAGGATTACCTCCAATAATAATAGCAGAGAGTCAATTATACACAAACTGGTGTGAGGAGGGTCCTCCCACTAATAGGGGGCTATGACTGAATATTAGAAGTCTTCTACTGATGGAGTCTAGATAGGCAAGATTACCGCAGAGAACAATCACAGAAGGTAGGATTAATGTTCTAACAATAGTAGAAGAGAATAGAGGATGGAGGTACAATGACTAAACGGTCAGTGCTTTGTAATGTCTGAGACTAGATAGGCAGGATCCTACAATAACCATGGCGGCAGAGATAACATACACACGGTATTCTCCATCACTGGGGAGTGATGTAATAAAGTAAGGTCTATTGTAGAGTTAGAGCCAGTATAGATGGTTATATTAACTGACAGGTGTCTCATACTGTTGAGGACTAGATAGGCAGGATCCCACAATAACCATAGCAGCTGAGATAACATACAGATGGTATTCTCTATCACTGGGGGTTGATATAATGAAGTAAGGTCTATTGTAGAGTTAGAGCCAGTATAGATGGATATAATAACTGACAGGTGTCTCATACTGTTGGAGACTAGATAGGCAGGATCCCATAATAACCATGGCAACAGATATAACATACTCACGGTATTCTCCATCACTCGGGGGGCGATAAAATAAAGTAAGGTCTATTGTAGAGTTAGAGCCAGTATAGATGGTTATAATAACTGGCAGCTGTCTCATAATGTTGGAGACTAGATAGGCAGGATCTCACAATAATCATAGCAGCTAATATAACATACACAGGGTATCCTCCATCACTAGGGGTGTGTGATGTAATAAAGTAAGGTCTATTGTAGAGTTAGAGCCAGTATAGATGGCTATAATAACTGATAGTTGTCTCATACTGTATGACTATTGTGTCATACAATTATTAGGTTCTGTAGAAGGACGTAGATCTGGGGATTTATTATGATGGAATATAGGCTGAACTGGATGGACAAATGTCTTTTTTCGGCCTTACTAACTATGTTACTATGTTACTATACTGTTGGAGACTAGATAGGTAGGATCCCACAATAACCATAGCAGCAGAGATAACAAACAGATGGTATTCTCCATCACTGGGGGGGAGTGATGTAATAAAGTAAGGTATATTGTAGAGTTAGAGCCAGTATAGATGGTTATAATAACTGGCAGGTGTCTCATACTGTTGGAGACTAGATAGGCAGGATCCCACAATAACCATAGCAGCAGAGATAACATACACACGGTATTCTCCATCACTGGGGAGTGATGTAATAAAGCAAGCTCTATTGTAGAGTTAGAGCCAGTATAGATGGTTATAACAACTGACAGCTGTCTCATACTGTTGGAGACTAGATAGGCAGGATCCCACAATAACCATAGCAGCAGAGATAACATACACACGGTATTCTCCATCACTGGGGGTTGATATAATAAAGTAAGGTCTATTGTAGAGTTAGAGCCAGTATAGATGGTTATAATAACTGACAGCTGTCTCATACTGTTGGAGACTAGATAGGCAGCATCCCACAATAACCATAGCAGCAGAGATAACATACAGATGGTATTCTCCATCACTGGGTGGGGGGGAGTGATGTAATAAAGTAAGGTCTATTGTAGAGTTAGAGCCAGTATAAATGGTTATAATAACTGGCAGCTGTCTCATACTGTTGGAGACTAGATAGGCAGGATCCCACAATAACCATAGCAGCAGAGATAACATACACACGGTATTCTCCATCACTAGGGGGTGTGATGTAATAAAGTAAGGTCTATTGTAGAGTTAGAGCCAGTATAGATGGTTATAATAACTGACAGGTGTCTCATACTGTTGGAGACTAGATAAGCAGGATCTCACAATAACCATAGCAGCAGAGATAACATACAGATGGTATTCTCCATCACTGGGTGGGGGGGAGTGATGTAATAAAGTAAGGTATATTGTAGAGTTAGAGCCAGTATAAATGGTTATAATAACTGGCAGCTGTCTCATACTGTTGGAGACTAGATAGGCAGGATCACACAATAACCATGGCAGCAGAGATAACATACACACGGTATTCTCCATCACTGGGGGGGGAATGATGTAATAAAGTAAGGTCTATTGTAGAGTTAGAGCCAGTATAGATGGTTATAATAACTGGCAGGTGTCTCATACTGTTGGAGACTAGATAGGCAGGATCCCACAATAACCATAGCAGCAGAGATAACATACACACGGTATTCTCCATCACTGTGGGGGAGTGATGTAATAAAGTAAGGTCTATTGTAGAGTTAGAGCCAGTATAGATGGTTATAATAACTGATAGTTGTCTCATACTGTTGGAGACTAGATAGGCAGGATCAACGCCACTTGGAGCTGTCTTAGCAGCTACTTAAAGGTCAACGACAATCTATATTATACCAATAGGAACCCTTTATGTACTAAAGATAACACAGATAAAATATAGCTTTTAATTAATATACCAATTAAAACCATGCCACAAATACAACCAGATAAACACATAAAACACACAACCGTGCACTCTGGGATAACCCTGCCAAACAATACCTCTTAGTACTGCCTACCTATCAGTGGAGGTTGGCACCCTAAACACAGATACGAGATTGGCGCCCCCACTCCCCGTCGGCTGTCCCTATGTCTCCTAGTATGGATCCTAATATAGGTGTCACATACAGACCAGCACTTACACTGGACAGGAAAAAGATAGGCAGACTAACTGGCTGATTGTATATATATATATTTATGAAATAATCATATATATAAACTAGGTTTGTGACAGGGTGAGATACACGGACTAAAGACCAACAATGTGCATAACAAAAAAGTGCTCGTGTATTAAAAATAGGCCTCACTACCTCTGTACCCTACTGCTGTGCAGCCTGCCTGGCTGTGGAGGTTGGCACCCTACTGGTCAGCGGAATGGCGCCCCCACTCAGCGACGACTGGCCCTGGGAAGCCCTAATATTAAATCCCAGCCTGATAATGATCAGACACAGATGTGTAAATACACAAAAATGGCAAGGCACAAAAACATATATAGCTGCAGGGAGAAAAAGGAAAAAATCTACATATCAAGGCCTCCTGATGATCCGCTGGGGTGAAACGCGTAGAGGCGTATGAAATATCAACACTGATAAGTATCGGTCTCACCCTCTGTTTACCATGCATATATCTAAGCACTAGGCTATCTTCGGCTGAAGATAAGGGTTTTTTTTTCCTTTTTCTCCCTGCAGCTATATATGTTTTTGTGCCTTGCCATTTTTGTGTATTTACACATCTGTGTCTGATCATTATCAGGCTGGGATTTAACCCCTTAGTGACAGAGCCAATTTGGTACTTAATGACCAGGCCAATTTTTGCAATTCTGACCACTGTCACTTTATGAGGTTATAACTCTGGAACGCTTCAACGGATCCCGCTGATTCTGAGATTGTTTTTTCGTGACATATTGTACTTCATGTTAGTGGTAACATTTCTTCGATATTACTTGCGATTATTTATGAAAAAAACGGAAATATGGCGAAAATTTTTAAAATTTTGCAATTTTCAAACTTTGTATTTTTATGCCCTTAAACCAGAGAGATATGTCATGAAAAATAGTTAATAAATAACATTTCCCACATGTCTACTTTACATCAGCACAATTTTGGAAACAAATTTTTTTTTTGTTAGAGAGTTATAAGGGTTAAAAGTTGACCAGCAATTTCTCATTTTTACAACACCATTTTTTTTTAGGGACCACATCACATTTGAAGTCATTTTGAGGGGTCTATATGATAGAAAATAATGAAGTGTGACACCATTCTAAAAACTACACCCCTCAAGGTTCTCAAAACCACATTCAAGAAGTTTATTAACCCTTTACGTGATTCACAGGAACTGAAACAATGTGGAAGGAAAAAATGAACATTTAACTTTTTTTTGCAAACATCTTAATTCAGAACCATTTTTTTTATTTTCACAAGTGTAAAAACAGAAATGTAACCATAAATTGTGTTATGCAATTTCTCCTGAATACGCCAATACCCCATATGTGGGGGTAAACCACTGTTAGGGCGCACCGCAGAACTTAGAAGTGAAGGAGCGCCGTTTGACTTTTTCAATGCAGAATTGGCTGGAATTGAGATCGGACGCCATGTCACATTTAGAGAGCCCCTGATGTGCCTAAACAGTGGAAACCCCCCACAAGTGACACCATTTTGGAAACTAGATCCCTTAAGGAACTTATCTAGATGTGTGGTGAGCACTTTGAACCCCCAAGTGCTTCACAGAAGTTTATAACGTAGAGCCGTGAAAATATAAAATCGCTTTTGTTTACACAAAAATGATCTTTTCGCCCACAAATTCTTATTTTCACAAGGGTAACAGGAGAAATTAGACCACAAAAGTTGTTGAGCAATTTCTCCTGAGTACGCTGATACCCAATATGTGGGGGTAAACAACTGTTAGGGCGCACCGCAGAGCTTGGAAGAGAAGGAGTGCCGTTTTACTTTTTCAATGTAGAATTGGCTGGAATTGAGATCGGACGCCATGTCGCGTTTGGAGAGCCCCTGATGTGCCTAAACAGTGGAAACCCCCCACAAGTGACACCATTTTGGAAACTAGACCCCTTAAGGAACTTATCTAGATGTGTGGCGAGCACTTTGAACCCCCATGTGCTTCACAGAAGTTTATAACGTAGAGCCGTGAAAAAAAAAATTGCATTTTTTCTACAAAAATGATCTTTTTGCCCACAAATTTTTATTTTCACAAGGGTAACAGGAGAAATTAGACCACTAAAGTTGTTGTGCAATTTCTCCTGAGTACGTCGATACCCAATATGTGGGGGTAAACCACTGTTTGGGCGCACCGCAGAGCTTGGAAGAGAAAGAGTGCCGTTTTACTTTTTCAATGTAGAATTGGCTGGAATTGAGATCGGACGCCATGTCGCGTTTGGAGAGCCCCTGATGTGCCTAAACAGTGGAAACCCCCACAAGTGACCCCATTTTGGAAACTAGACCCCCCATGGAACTTATCTAGATGTGTGGTGAGAACCTTGAATGCCCAAGTGCTTCACAGAAGTTTATAATGCAGAGCCGTGAAAATAAAAAATATTTTTTTTTCCACAAAAAAGATTTTTTAGCCACCAAATTTTTATTTTCACAAGGGTAACAAGAGAAATTGGACCCCAAAAGTTGTTGTCCAATTTGTCCTGAGTATGCTGGTACCCCATATGTGGGGGTAAACCACTGTTTGGGCGCACGGCAGAGCTCGGAAGGAAGGAGCGCCGTTTTGGAATGCAGACTTTGATAGAATGGTCTGCGGGTATTATGTTGCGTTTGCAGAGCCCCTGATGTACCTAACCAGTAGAAACCCTCCACAAGTGACCCCATTTTGGAAACTAGACCCCCCAAGGAACTTATCTAGATGTGTGGTGAGAACTTTGAATGCCCAAGTGCTTCACAGAAGTTTAGAATGCAGAGTCGTGAAAATAAAAAATATTTTTTTTTTCCACAAAAAAGATATTGTAGCCCCCAAGTTTTTATTTTCACAAGGGTAACAGGAGAAATTGGACTGCAATAGTTGTTGTCCAATTTATCCCGAGTACGCTGATGTGCCATATGTGGGGGTAAACCACTGTTTGGGCGCACGGCAGAGCTCGGAAGGGAAGGAGCGCCTTTTTGGAATGCAGACTTTGATAGAATGGTCTGTGGGCATTATGTTGCGATTGCAGAGCCCCTGATGTACCTAAACTGTAGTAACCCCCCACAAGTGACCCCATTTTGGAATCTAGACCCCCCAAGGAACTTATCTAGATGTGTGGTGAGAACTTTGAATGCCCAAGTGCTTCACAGAAGTTTAGAATGCAGAGTCGTGAAAATAAAAAATATTATTTTTTTCACAAAAAAGATTTTGTAGCCCCCAAGTTTTTATTTTCACAAGGGTAACAGGAGAAATTGGACTGCAATAGTTGTTGTCCAATTTATCCCGAGTACGCTGATGCGCCATATGTGGGGGTAAACCACTGTTTGGGCGCACGGCAGAGCTCGGAAGGGAAGGAGCGCCTTTTTGGAATGCAGACTTTGATAGAATGGTCTGTGGGCATTATGTTGCGATTGCAGAGCCCCTGATGTACCTAAACTGTAGTAACCCCCCACAAGTGACCCCATTTTGGAAACTAGACCCCCCAAGGAACTTATCTAGATGTGTGGTGAGAACTTTGAATGCCCAAGTGCTTCACAGAAGTTTAGAATGCAGAGTCGTGAAAATAAAAAATATTATTTTTTTCACAAAAAAGATTTTGTAGCCCCCAAGTTTTTATTTTCACAAGGGTAACAAGAGAAATTGGACTCCAGAAGTTGTTGTCCAATTTATCCCGAGTACACTGATGCCCCATATGTGGGGGTAACCCACTGTTTGGGCACACGGCAGAGCTCAGAAGGGAGGGAGCACCATTTGACTTTTTGAGCGCAAAATTGGCTGTCGTGTTTGGAGACCCCCTGATGTACCTAAACAGTGGAAACCCCCCAATTCTAGCTCCAACCCTAACCCCAACACACCCCTAACCCTAATCCCAACCTCATCCATAATCCTAATCACTAACCCTAACCATAATCATAACCCTTACCCCAAAACAACCCTAATGTCAACCCTAACCATAACCCTAATCAAAACCCTAAATCCAACACACCCCTAATCCTAATCTCAACCCTAACCTCAAACCTAACCCTAATCCCAATACACCCCTAATCACAACCCTAACCTTAACCCTAATCCCAAACCTAACCCTAATCCCAAGCGTAACCCTAATGCCAACCCTAACCCTAATACGAACCCTAATCAAACCCTAACCCTAATCCCAGCTCTAACCCTAACTTTAGCCCCAACCCTAGCCCTAACTTTAGCCCCAACCCTAACCCTAGCCCTAGGGCTACTTTCACACTTGCGTCGTTTGGCATTCCGTCGCAATCCGTCGTTTTGGACAAGAAACGGATCCTGCAAATGTGCCCGCAGGATGCGTTTTTTGCCCATAGACTTGTATTGCCGACGGATCGTGACGGATGGCCACACGTCGCGTCCGTCGTGCACTGGATCAGTTGTGTTTTGGCGGAGCGTCGGCACAAAAAAACCTTCAATGAAACGTTTTTTTGTACGTTGCATCCGCCATTTCTGACCGCGCATGCGTGGCCGTAACTCCGCCCCCTCCTCCCCAGGACATAGATTGGGCAGCGGATGTGTTGAAAAACTACAGCTGCTGCCCACGTTGTGCACAATTTTCACAACGTGCGTCGGTATGTCGGGCCGACGCATTGCGACGGCCCCGTACCGACGTAAGTGTGAAAGAAGCCTAACCCTAAGTTTAGCCCCAACCCTAACCCTAAATTTAGCCCCAACCCTAACCCTAAATTTAGCCCCAACCCTAGCCCTAACCCTAGCCCTACCCCTAACCTAACCCTACCCCTAACCCTACCCCTAACCTAACCCTACCCCTAACCCTACCCCTAACCTAACCCTAACCTAACCCTAACCCTACCCCTAACCTAACCCTACCCCTAACCTAACCCTACCCCTAACCCTACCCCTAACCCTACCCCTAACCCTACCCCTAACCCTAACCCTACCCCTACCCCTAACCCTACCCCTAACCCTAACCCTACCCCTACCCCTAACCCTACCCCTAACCCTAACCCTAACCCTACCCCTAACCTAACCCTACCCCTAACCCTACCCCTAACCCTACCCCTAACCCTACCCCTAACCCTACCCCTAACCCTAACCCTACCCCTACCCCTAACCCTACCCCTAACCCTAACCCTAACCCTACCCCTAACCCTAATTTTAGCCCCAACTGCTGTTCTCCTGCCGGCCGGCAGATGGAGACAGATGGCGGGCGCACTGGGCATGCGTCCGCCATGTTCTGCTGCCGGCGGCCAGGAGGAGCAGCAAGAGGATCCAGGGACCTAGGTGAGTATGCTAGGGTCCCCGAATCCCCCTATTTCTCTGTCCTCTGATGTGCGATCACATCAGAGGACAGAGAATTACACTTTACTTTTTTTTTTTTTTTTTGCGGTCGCCGGTAAACAGTTAATTACCGGCGATCGCAAAACAGGGGTCGGTAATACCGACCCCGATCATGCTCTTTGGGGTCTCGGCTACCCCCGGCAGCCGAGACCCCAAAGATTCTCCCGATGCCGGCCGGCGGGCGCACTGCGCATGCGCCCGCCATTTTGAAGATGGCGGCGCCCACCGGGAGACACGAGGAGCATCGGGGGAGCTAGGTGAGTATTGGGGGGCCACCTGGGACCCCTTTTCTCTGTCCTCCGATGTGCGATCACATCGGACGACAGAGAAATTAAAAAAAGATCGCTTTTTTTTTTTTTTTGCGATCGCCGGTAAACAGTTAATTACCGGCGATCGCAAATGCGGGGTGGGTTAAAAACCCCCCGAATCATGTTCTCTGGGGTCTCGGCTACCCTCGGCAGCCGAGACCCCGGAGAAAATCGGCCTCTGGGGGGCGCTATGGACTTTTTCCACAGCACCGTTAATTAACGGCGCTGTGGTTTAAGTACCCTTAGCGGCCGCCGTTAAAAGGCGTATCGGCGGTCGCTAAGGGGTTAATATTAGGGCTTCCCAGGGTCAGTCGTCGCTGAGTGGGGGCGCCATTCCGCTGACCAGTAGGGTGCCAACCTCCACAGCCAGGCAGGCTGCACAGCAGTAGGGTACAGAGGTAGTGAGGCCTATTTTTAATACACGAGCACTTTTTTGTTATGCACATTGTTGGTCTTTAGTCCGTGTATCTCACCCTGTCACAAACCTAGTTTATATACAGTGGGGCAAAATAGTATTTAGTCAGTCAGCAATAGTGCAAGTTCCACCACTTAAAAAGATGAGAGGCGTCTGTAATTTACATCATAGGTAGACCTCAACTATGGGAGACAAACTGAGAAAAAAAAATCCAGAAAATCACATTGTCTGTTTTTTTAACATTTTATTTGCATATTATGGTGGAAAATAAGTATTTGGTCAGAAACAAAATTTCATCTCAATACTTTGTAATATATCCTTTGTTGGCAATGACAGAGGTCAAACGTTTTCTGTAAGTCTTCACAAGGTTGCCACACACTGTTGTTGGTATGTTGGCCCATTCCTCCATGCAGATCTCCTCTAGAGCAGTGATGTTTTTGGCTTTTCGCTTGGCAACACGGACTTTCAACTCCCTCCAAAGGTTTTCTATAGGGTTGAGATCTGGAGACTGGCTAGGCCACTCCAGGACCTTGAAATGCTTCTTACGAAGCCACTCCTTCGTTGCCCTGGCGGTGTGCTTTGGATCATTGTCATGTTGAAAGACCCAGCCACGTTTCATCTTCAATGCCCTTGCTGATGGAAGGAGGTTTGCACTCAAAATCTCACGATACATGGCCCCATTCATTCTTTCATGTACCCGGATCAGTCGTCCTGGCTCCTTTGCAGAGAAACAGCCCCAAAGCATGATGTTTCCACCACCATGCTTTACAGTAGGTATGGTGTTTGATGGATGCAACTCAGTATTCTTTTTCCTCCAAACACGACAAGTTGTGTTTCTACCAAACAGTTCCAGTTTGGTTTCATCAGACTATAGGACATTCTCCCAAAACTCCTCTGGATCATCCAAATGCTCTCTAGCAAACTTCAGACGGGCCCGGACATGTACTGGCTTAAGCAGTGGGACACGTCTGGCACTGCAGGATCTGAGTCCATGGTGGCGTAGTGTGTTACTTATGGTAGGCCTTGTTACATTGGTCCCAGCTCTCTGCAGTTCATTCACTAGGTCCCCCCGCGTGGTTCTGGGATTTTTGCTCACCGTTCTTGTGATCATTCTGACCCCACGGGGTGGGATTTTGCGTGGAGCCCCAGATCGAGGGAGATTATCAGTGGTCTTGTATGTCTTCCATTTTCTAATTATTGCTCCCACTGTTGATTTCTTCACTCCAAGCTGGTTGGCTATTGCAGATTCAGTCTTCCCAGCCTGGTGCAGGGCTACAATTTTGTTTCTGGTGTCCTTTGACAGCTCTTTGGTCTTCACCATAGTGGATTTTGGAGTCAGACTGTTTGAGGGTGTGCACAGGTGTCTTTTTATACTGATAACAAGTTTAAACAGGTGCCATTACTACAGGTAATGAGTGGAGGAAAGAGGAGACTCTTAAAGAAGAAGTTACAGGTCTGTGAGAGCCAGAAATCTTGATTGTTTGTTTCTGACCAAATACTTATTTTCCACCATAATATGCAAAAAAAATGATAAAAAAACAGACAATGTGATTTTCTGGATTTTTTTTTCTCAGTTTGTCTCCCATAGTTGAGGTCTACCTATGATGTAAATTACAGACGCCTCTCATCTTTTTAAGTGGTGGAACTTGCACTATTGCTGACTGACTAAATACTTTTTTGCCCCACTGTATATGATTATTTCATAAATATATATATATACAATCAGCCAGTTAGTCTGCCTATCTTTTTCCTGTCTAGTGTAAGTGATGGTCTGTATGTGACACCTATATTAGGATTCATACTAGGAGACATAGGGACAGCCGACGGTGAGTGGGGGCGCCAATCTCGTATCTGTGTTTAGGGTGCCAACCTCCACTGATAGGTAGGCAGTACTAAGAGGTATTGTTTGGCAGGGTTATCCCAGAGTGCACGGTTGTGTATTTTATGTGTTTATCTGGTTGTATTTGTGGCATGGTTTTAATTGGTATATTAATTAAAAGCTATATTTTATCTGTGTTATCTTTAGTACATAAAGGGTTCCTATTGGTATAATATAGATAGGCAGGATCCCACAATAACCATAGCAGCAGAGATAACATACAGATGGTATTCTCCATCACTAGGGGGTGTGATGTAATAAAGTAAGGTCTATTGTAGAGTTAGAGCCAGTATAGATGGTTATAATAACTGATAGTTGTCTCATACTGTTGGAGACTAGATAGGCAGGATCCCACAATAACCATAGCAGCAGAGATAACATACAGATGGTATTCTCCATCACTAGGGGGAGTGATGTAATAAAGTAAGGTCTATTGTAGAGTTAGAGCCAGTATAGATGGTTATAATAACTGATAGTTGTCTCATACTGTTGGAGACTAGATAGGCAGGATCCCACAATAACCATAGCAGCAGAGATAACATACAGATGGTATTCTCCATCACTAGGGGGTGTGATGTAATAAAGTAAGGTCTATTGTAGAGTTAGGGCCAGTATAGATGGTTATAATAACTGATAGTTGTCTCATACTGTTGGAGACTAGATAGGCAGGATCCCACAATAACCATAGCAGCAGAGATAACATACACACGGTATTCTCCATCACTAGGGGGGTTGATATAATAAAGTAAGGTCTATTGTAGAGTTAGAGCCAGTATAGATGGTTATAATAACTGATAGTTGTCTCATACTGTTGGAGACTAGATAGGCAGGATCCCACAATAACCATAGCAGCAGAGATAACATACAGATGGTATTCTCCATCACTAGGGGGTGTGATGTAATAAAGTAAGGTCTATTGTAGAGTTAGAGCCAGTATAGATGGTTATAATAACTGATAGTTGTCTCATACTGTTGGAGACTAGATAGGCAGGATCCCACAATAACCATAGCAGCAGAGATAACATACAGATGGTATTCTCCATCACTAGGGGGTGTGATGTAATAAAGTAAGGTCTATTGTAGAGTTAGAGCCAGTATAGATGGTTATAATAACTGGCAGCTGTCTCATACTGTTGGAGACTAGATAGGTAGGATCCCACAATAACCATAGCAGCAGAGATAACATACAGATGGTATTCTCCATCACTAGGGGGTGTGATGTAATAAAGTAAGGTCTATTGTAGAGTTAGAGCCAGTATAGATGGTTATAATAACTGGCAGCTGTCTCATACTGTTGGAGACTAGATAGGCAGGATCCCACAATAACCATAGCAGCACTAGATAGGCAGGAATGCTCAAATGACAATAAATTATAGAAGAATGAACTTACATAAAGTTCGGTTTACAGCTGATGTCCCTATTTTTCTCTCTATATATACTTATTATCATTTTTTGAGCCTCCTGCCCCCAAACCCTCCTGTCCTGGTGTAACTCGTAATGCAGGGGTTACAGAAGTGATTTCTTTATAATGTTAAAAAACAGGAGCCGTGTCTTGGACCCCACAGTATTTGGCATAGAATCATTTCATCCTTTCATCCCTATCAGGGTTTTTATTTCCTTGTTAATCCTAGAATGTGAGGCTGGAAAAGGTAAAAAAAAAAAAAATTAAAAAATGGAAAAAATAATCCTTCTATGGTGTCATTAAAAAATAAAACAGCAATTCTGCAACATTTATTTGTCTTGTTACTCTGCCAGTCTCAGCGCAATTTCAGAGTTATACGTTTCTATAATCTTTTACGGTTTTTTACATACTGTATTTTCTAATTTTTACAGTTTTCATATACCGTAGTTTTATTTTTAAATAGAAAGCAGGATATCAATAATGTTTTCATTGGTGTCTCCCACATCTGTCCTGGCCTATGTTATTTAGGGGATGGTGATTATTTTTAGGTTTTTAGTGGGTTAGCAGTAGTTTTTATCAGTACTATTTTGGCATACATACAACAGTTTAAGCAATTTTAGTTCATTTTTTTTTGTTTTTAGAAGCAAAATGATTATAAAACAGCAAGACCAGCAATTATTTCTACAGTTTTCACCATGCGGGTAAAATAACGTTTTATAGAATCAGCAATACCAAATCGGTTTTTAAATATGGAATGAAAGGAAAGAATGAAAGTCCGGAATATTTTTTTTTTTGGGGGGGAGGGGAGAGGGGAAATCGTGTAATTTTGACCACAAGACTATCAGCTCATTGGCATCTTCTGCACATTGTTTTTATACATTATATTTATATCTATTTTAATACACTTTTAGGCTGGTTTCACATCGCAGCGTTTTAAACGCAAACGCATTTGGTGAAAAAACGCATTTAAACGCGTTTAAACGTTGCGTTTTTTAGACGCATGCGTTTTTGCATGTTTTAATACAAACGCGGCGTTTTTTCCTGCGTTTGCGTTTTTGAAACGCATGATGAGAAGTGTGTGACAGCTGCCAATCATCAAAATCAACAAGAAAACCCACTATAAACAGAAATAGCTAGGGTTAGGATCCCTAGGATCCTAACCCTAACCCAAACCCTAACCCTAACCCTAAGGGATCCTAACCCTAACCCTAAGGGATCCTAACCCTAACCCTAATGGATCCTAACCCTAAGGGATCCTAACCCTAAGGGATCCTAACCCTAACCCTAAGGGATCCTAACCCAAACCCTAAACCAAACCCTAACCCTAAGGGATCCTAACCCTAACCCTAAGGGATCCTAACCCTAACCCTAACCCTAAGGGATCCTAACCCTAGGGTTAGGATCCCTTAGGGTTAGGGTTAGGGTTGGGGGTTGGCTTATCAGTGTGTATTCTTGTGTTTTTCTATTAAAGCGCATGCAAACGCATGTGCTTAAAAACGAATGCGTTTACATAGACAGCAATACTTTTTTTTGCCGCAAAAAAACACGGCTAGAAATTACTACATCTTGCATTTCTGCAACACAACGCATGCATAGAAACGACGCATGCGGGGGCAAAACGCGGCAAAACGCATGCAAAAAAACGCATGCGTTTTTAATGTTAAGTATAGGGGAAAAAAAAACGCATATTTTTTTGCACTAAAACGCAGCGGCAAAAAACGCAAATGTGAAACCAGCCTTATTTAAACAGAAAAAAAACCATTTGTAAAAGTGTTGGCCCAGATTACTTAGGGATTGATTTCCTGACTGCTGGGGTCACTTGCAGAGGGCACGTGGAGTTGATAGGAGCTGCGCTACCTAATGTTTCCCATTCATAACTTTTTCATTTTTTTGTCATTAGAGTTGTTCTAGGGAATATTTTTTTGGGAGGAAGTGGTACTAATTTGGCATCTATATAATGTTTTAAGCATTTTTTTTTGTAAATTATTTAGATTTTTAAAGGAACAAGAAAGACATAAAAGAAATAAAACATGAAAATCAGGTATCATTTCGAATAATTTTATTTCATGTGTATGTGTAACACGAGGCTCAGCCAAATCTCACACCTCCCCCCCTCGATAATGACGGAACATCAAAAAAAATTACAAATAATTAATTTTTTAATCTGGATCGTGGGTGTAACATTTGTTAGGACCATCTCGTGGTCGCCGCGTGTTTCAAAGAGTCATATCAGATGAATTTGCCGCCTCCTCATCACGTCGCGGTAACAATAGTCGTCCGGTGACCTCTCCCGGGTACATCGATGACATCTCTCGGCTTTCTCCGGCGTCACTCATTAAATTACAGAAATTTCTCATGCATTGTTCGTCCCGTGTCATCTTCATCGCTCGTCGTGGCGCTGCGAATTTCAATTTTCTAGATGCTAATGAAATCATAAAGCAATCAGTTTGTGACAGATTCAGATATCAAAAAGTGCAAAATAGAAGCAATCTCAGCGTCTCCGGCAGCCTCCGCGGCCCGGCGGTGGACGGACGAGCGTTTGTATGTTCCCCAGCAAGCAGCAAATTACAATCGATGACACAAAAATCTGCGCAGGGAGATCGGAGGGGAAGATTGGAAAATTTAAAAGCAGAACTGCTGATAATGAACTTGTCCGAGCAGTGAGATATTGTGCACGAACGATCCAAGGAGCCGGCTGCAGACGCTGCAGAATCTCCGGCCGGGGAAAGGCCTCTGACTCCAGGAACACACATCACCGTCTGGCTTTATATGAGGAAACAACTGAGGACGAAAAAAAAATCACAAGGCCCATAAAATATTGCAGACACCGAACACCTGCAGGACACAAAGCAAAACCAGCAACCCGAGGCGGTATTATTTCCTGCAGAAAATATCCCCCGAGAGACCCCACAGATCAAAGACTTCTGCTTAACATATATCATGGATGCATCTAATTATACCTGAACATGTCTAACAATACGCTCATCGCGAGCTTCCGGAAAAATATCAAATATACACATACATAAGACAAGAGGAGAAAAGGAACAAAAAAATATACAGGAATCAGAAAACTAAACTAAAAACAGCCCCTTATGTGCAAGAATATAACTACTATAATACTGCCCCTATGTACAAGAATAACTACTATAATACTGCGCCCTATGTACAAGAATATAACTACTATAATACTGCTCCTATGTACAAGAATATAACTACTATAATACTGCCCCTATGTACAAGAATATAACTACTATAATACTGCCCCTATGTACAAGAATATAACTACTATAATACTGCCCCTATGTACAAAAATATAACTACTATAATACTGCTCCTATGTATAAGAATATAACTACTATAATACTGCCCCTATGTACAAGAATATAACTACTATAATACTGCCCCTATATACAAGAATATAACTACTATAATACTGCTCCTATGTACGAGAATATAACTACTATAATACTGCCCCTATGTACAAGAATATAACTACTATAATACTGCCCCTATATACAAGAATATAACTACTATAATACTGCCCCTATATACAAGAATATAACTACTATAATACTGCCCCTATATACAAGAATATAACTACTATAATACTGCTCCTATGTACGAGAATATAACTACTATAATACTGCCCCTATGTACAAGAATATAGCTACTATAATACTGCCCCTATATACAAGAATATAACTACTATAATACTGCCCCTAAATACAAGAATATAACTACTATAATACTGCCCCTATGTACAAGAATATAACTACTATAATACTGCTCCTATGTACAAGAATATAACTACTATAATACTGCCCCTATGTACAAGAATATAACTACTATAATACTGCTCCTATGTACAAGAATATAACTACTATAATACTGCCCCTATGTACAAGAATATAACTACTATAATACTGCCCCTATGTACAAGAATATAACTACTATAATACTGCCCCTAAATACAAGAATATAACTACTATAATACTGCCCCTATGTACAAGAATATAACTACTATAATACTGCTCCTATGTACAAGAATATAACTACTATAATACTGCCCCTATGTACAAGAATATAACTACTATAATACTGCCCCTATGTACAAGAATATATCTACTATAATACTGCTCCTATGTACAAGAATATAACTACTATAATACTGCTCCTATGTACAAGAATATAACTACTATAATACTGCCCCTATGTACAAGAATATAACTACTATAATACTGCCCCTATGTACAAGAATATAACTACTATAATACTGCCCCTAAGTACAAGAATATAACTACTATAATACTGCTCCTATGTACAAGAATATAGCTACTATAATACTGCCCCTATACACAAGAATATAACTACTATAATACTGCCCCTATGTACAAGAATATAACTACTATAATACTGCTCCTATGTACAAGAATATAACTACTATAATACTGCCCCCCCATATACAAGAATATAACTACTATAATACTGTTCCTATGTACAAGAATATTACTACCATAATACTGACCCTATGTACAAGAATATAACTACTATAATACTGCCCCTATGTACAGGAATATAACTACTATAATACTGCTCCTATGTACAAGAATATAACTACTATAATACTGCTCCTATGTACAAGAATATAACTACTATAATACTGCTCCTATATACAAGAATATAACTACAATAATACTGCCCCTATGTACAAGAATATAACTACTATAATACTGCCCCTATATACAAGAACATACCTACTATAATACTGTCCCTATGTACAAGAATATAACTACTATAATACTGCTCCTATGTACAAGAATATAACTACTATAATACTGCCCCCATATACAAGAATATAACTACTATAATACTGTTCCTATGTACAAGAATATAACTACCATAATACTGACCCTATGTACAAGAATATAACTACTATAATACTGCTCCTATGTACAAGAATATAACTACTATAATACTGCTCCTATATACAAGAATATAACTACTATAATACTGCTCCTATATACAAGAATATAACTACTATAATACTGCCCCTATGTACAAGAACATAACTACTATAATACTGCCCCTATGTACAATAATATAACTACTATAATACTGCTCCTATGTACAAGAATATAACTACTATAATACTGCTCCTATGTACAAGAATATAACTACTATAATACTGCTCCTATGTACAAGAATATAACTACTATAATACTGCTCCTATATACAAGAATATAACTACTATAATACTGCTCCTATGTACAAGAATATAACTACTATAATACTGCTCCTATGTACAAGAATATAACTACTATAATACTGCCCCTATGTACAAGAATATAACTACTATAATATTGCCCCTATGTACAGGAATATAACTACTATAATACTGCCCCTATGTACAATAATATAACTACTATAATACTGCCACTATGTACAAGAATATAACTACTATAATACTGCTCCTATGTACAAGAATCTAACTACTATAATACTGCTCCTTTATACAAGAATATAACTACTATAATACTGCTCCCTATGTACAAGAATATAACTACTATAATACTGCTCCTATATACAAGAATATAACTACTATAATATTGCTCCTATGTACAAGAATATAACTACTATAATACTGCTCCTATTTACAATAATATAACTGCTATAATACTGCTCCTATGTACAAGAATATAACTACTATAATACTGCTCGTATGTACAAGAATATAACTACTATAATACTGCCCCTATATACAAGAATATAGCTACTATAATACTGCCCCCTATGTACAAGAATATAACTACTATAATACTGCTCCTATGTACAAGAATATAACTACTATAATACTGCCCCTATGTACACGAATATAACTACTATAATACTGCCCCATGCACAAGAATATAACTACTATAATACTGCCCCTATGTACAAGAATATAACTACTATAATACTGCCCCTATGTGCAAGAATATAACTACAATAATACTGCCCCTATGTACAAGAATATAACTACTATAATACTGCCCCTATGTACAAGAATATAACTACTGTAATACTGCTCCTATGTACAGAATATAACTACTATAATACTGCTCCTATGCACAAGAATATAACTACTATAATACTGCCCCTATGTACAAGAATATAACTACTATAATACTGCTCCTATGTACAAGAATATAACTACTATAATACTGCTCCTATGTACAGAATATAACTACTATAATACTGCTCCTATGTACAAGAATATAACTACTATAATACTGCCCCTATGTACAAGAATATAACTGCTATAATACTGCCCCTATGTGCAAGAATATAACTACTATAATACTGCCCCTATGTACAAGAATATAACTACTATAATACTGCCCCTATGTACAAGAATATAACTACTATAATACTGCTCATATGTACAAGAATATAATATAATACTGCTCCTATGTACAAGAATATAACTACTATAATACTGCCCCTATGTACAAGAATATAACTACTATAATACTTCTCCTATGTACAAGAATATAACTACAATAATACTGCTCCTATGTGCAAGAATATAACTACTATAATGCTGCACCTATGTACAAGAATATAACTACTATAATACTGCTCATATGTACAGAATATAACTACTATAATACTGCCCCTATGTACAAGAATATAACTGCTATAATACTGCTCCTATGTACAAGAATACAACTATTATAATACTGCCCCTATGTACAAGAATATAACTACTATAATACTGCCCCTATGTACAGGAATATAACTACTATAATACTGCCCCCATGTACAATAATATAACTACTATAATACTGCCCCTTTGTACAAGAATATAACTACTATAATACTGCTCCTATGTACAAGAATATAACTACTATAATACTGCCCCTATGTACAAGAATATAACTACTATAATACTGCTCTTATCTGCAATCTAACTACTATAATACTGCCCCTATGTACAAGAATATAACTACTATAATACTGCTCATATATACAAGAATATAACTACTATAATACTGCTCCCTATGTACAAGAATATAACTACTATAATACTGCTCCTATATACAAGAATATAACTACTATAATACTGCTCCTATGTACAAGAATATAACTACTATAATACTGCTCCTATGTACAAGAATATAACTGCTATAATACTGCTCCTATGTACAAGAATATAACTACTATAATACTGCTCGTATGTACAAGAATATAACTACTATAATACTGCCCCTATATACAAGAATATAACTACTATAATACTGCCCCTATGTACAAGAACATAACTACTATAATACTGCTCCTATGTACAAGAATATAACTACTATAATACTGCCCCATGCACAAGAATATAACTACTATAATACTGCCCCTATGTACAAGAATATAACTACTATAATACTGCCCCTATATGCAAGAATATAACTACTATAATACTGCCCCTATGTACAAGAATATAACTACTATAATACTGCCCCTTTGTACAAGAATATAATATAATACTGCTCCTATGTACAAGAATATAACTACTATAATACTGCCCCTATGTACAAGAATATAACTACTATAATACTGCTCCTATGTACAAGAGTATAACTACTATAATACTGCTCCTATGTGCAAGAATATAACTACTATAATACTGCCCCTATATGCAAGAATATAACTACTATAATACTGCCCCTATGTACAGGAATATAACTACTATAATACTGCCCCTATGTACAATAATATAACTACTATAATACTGCCCCTATGTACAAGAATATAACTACTATAATACTGCTCCTATGTACAAGAATATAACTACTATAATACTGCCCCTATGTACAAGAATATAACTACTATAATACTGCTCTTATGTGCAATCTAACTACTATAATACTGCCCCTATGTACAAGAATATAACTACTATAATACTGCTCCCTATGTACAAGAATATAACTACTATAATACTGCTCCCTATGTACAAGAATATAACTACTATAATACTGCTCCTATATACAAGAATATAACTACTATAATACTGCTCCTATGTACAAGAATATAACTACTATAATACTGCTCCTATGTACAAGAATATAACTGCTATAATACTGCTCCTATGTACAAGAATATAACTACTATAATACTGCTCGTATGTACAAGAATATAACTACTATAATACTGCCCCTATATACAAGAATATAACTACTATAATACTGCCCCTATGTACAAGAACATAACTACTATAATACTGCTCCTATGTACAAGAATATAACTACTATAATACTGCCCCATGCACAAGAATATAACTACTATAATACTGCCCCTATGTACAAGAATATAACTACTATAATACTGCCCCTATATGCAAGAATATAACTACTATAATACTGCCCCTATGTACAAGAATATAATATAATACTGCTCCTATGTACAAGAATATAACTACTATAATACTGCCCCTATGTACAAGAATATAACTACTATAATACTGCTCCTATGTACAAGAGTATAACTACTATAATACTGCTCCTATGTGCAAGAATATAACTACTATAATACTGCCCCTATATGCAAGAATATAACTACTATAATACTGCCCCTTTGTACAAGAATATAATATAATACTGCTCCTATGTACAAGAATATAACTACTATAATACTGCCCCTATGTACAAGAATATAACTACTATAATACTGCTCCTATGTGCAAGAATATAACTACTATAATACTGCCCCTTTGTACAAGAATATAATATAATACTGCTCCTATGTACAAGAATATAACTACTATAATACTGCCCCTATGTACAAGAATATAACTACTATAATACTGCTCCTATGTACAAGAGTATAACTACTATAATACTGCTCCTATGTGCAAGAATATAACTACTATAATACTGCCCCTATATGCAAGAATATAACTACTATAATACTGCCCCATGTACAAGAATATAACTACTATAATACTGCTCCTGTGTACAAGAATATAATATAATACTGCTCCTATGTACAAGAATATAACTACTATAATACTGCTCCTATGTACAAGAATATACAGTGGGGCAAAAAAGTATTTAGTCAGTCAGCAATAGTGCAAGTTCCACCACTTAAAAAGATGAGAGTCGTCTGTAATTTACATCATAGGTAGACCTCAACTATGGGAGACAAACTGAGAAAAAAAAATCCAGAAAATCACGTTGTCTGTTTTTTTATCATTTTTTTTGCATATTATGGTGGAAAATAAGTATTTGGTCAGAAACAAACAATCAAGATTTCTGGCTCTCACAGACCTGTAACTTCTTCTTTAAGAGTCTCCTCTTTCCTCCACTCATTACCTGTAGTAATGGCACCTGTTTAAACTTGTTATCAGTATAACAAGACACCTGTGCACACCCTCAAACAGTCTGACTCCAAACTCCACTATGGTGAAGACCAAAGAGCTGTCAAAGGACACCAGAAACAAAATTGTAGCCCTGCACCAGGCTGGGAAGACTGAATCTGCAATAGCCAACCAGCTTGGAGTGAAGAAATCAACAGTGGGAGCAATAATTAGAAAATGGAAGACATACAAGACCACTGATAGTCTCCCTCGATCTGGGGCTCCACGCAAAATCCCACCCTGTGGGGTCAGAATGATCACAAGAACGGTGAGCAAAAATCCCAGAACCACGCGGGGGGACCTAGTGAATGAACTGCAGAGAGCTGGGACCAATGTAACAAGGCCTACCATAAGTAACACACTACGCCACCATGGACTCAGATCCTGCAGTGCCAGACGTGTCCCACTGCTTAAGCCAGTACATGTCCGGGCCCGTCTGAAGTTTGCTAGAGAGCATTTGGATGATCCAGAGGAGTTTTGGGAGAATGTCCTATGGTCTGATGAAACCAAACTGGAACTGTTTGGTAGAAGCACAACTTGTCGTGTTTGGAGGAAAAAGAATACTGAGTTGCATCCATCAAACACCATACCTACTGTAAAGCATGGTGGTGGAAACATCATGCTTTGGGGCTGTTTCTCTGCAAAGGGGCCAGGACGACTGATCCGGGTACATGAAAGAATGAATGGGGCCATGTATCGTGAGATTTTGAGTGCAAACCTCCTTCCATCAGCAAGGGCATTGAAGATGAAACGTGGCTGGGTCTTTCAACATGACAATGATCCAAAGCACACCGCCAGGGCAACGAAGGAGTGGCTTCGTAAGAAGCATTTCAAGGTCCTGGAGTGGCCTAGCCAGTCTCCAGATCTCAACCCTATAGAAAACCTTTGGAGGGAGTTGAAAGTACGTGTTGCCAAGCGAAAAGCGAAAAACATCACTGCTCTAGAGGAGATCTGCATGGAGGAATGGGCCAACATACCAACAACAGTGTGTGGCAACCTTGTGAAGACTTACAGAAAACGTTTGACCTCTGTCATTGCCAACAAAGGATATATTACAAAGTATTAAGATGACATTTTGTTTCTGACCAAATACTTATTTTCCACCATAATATGCAAATAAAATGTTAAAAAAACAGACAATGTGATTTTCTGGATTTTTTTTCTCAGTTTGTCTCCCATAGTTGAGGTCTACCTATGATGTAAATTACAGACGCCTCTCATCTTTTTAAGTGGTGGAACTTGCACTATTGCTGACTGACTAAATACTTTTTTGCCCCACTGTAACTACTATAATACTGCACCTATGTACAAGAATATAACTACTATAATACTGCCCCTTTGTACAAAAATATAACTACTATAATACTGCTCCCATGTACAAGAATATAATATAATACTGCTCCTATGTACAAGAATATAACTACTATAATACTGCCCCTATGTACAAGAATATAACTACTATAATACTGCTCCTATGTGCAAGAATATAACTACTATAATACTGCACCTATGTACAAGAATATAACTACTATAATACTGCTCCTATGTACAGAATATAACTACTATAATACTGCTCCTATGTACAAGAATATAACTACTATAATACTGCCCCTATGTACAAGAATATAACTGCTATAATACTGCCCCTATGTGCAAGAATATAACTACTATAATACTGCCCCTATGTACAAGAATATAACTACTATAATACTGCTCCTATGTACAGGAACTTAACTACTATAATACTGCCCCTATGTACAAGAATATAACTACTATAATACCGCCCCTATGTACAAGAATATAACTACTATAATACTGCCCCTATGTACAAGAATATAACTACTATAATACTGCCCCTATGTACAAGAATATAACTACTATAATACTGCCCCTATGTACAAGAATATAACTACTATAATACTGCCCCTTTTTACCAGGGCTTTTCACCACCCTAGAACTCCAGGGATATTACCGTTATGCTTTTTAGCACCCCAGACCTCCAGGTATACCATCGTTAGGCTCTTCACCACCCTAGACCATAAGGGATGATAATGGGGCAACTTCAATATGTGTCTCAGATCTCCATAGCCTGCCATATCTGCAGTAACACGAGCACATTTTTATTAATTATTTTAAAAATAAAAGGTGCAATTCCAGCAAATCTGATTTTTACTTTTGTAAATAAAAAAAAATAAAAATAAAATAAAGCTCCAACCACAGAGCGGAGGGTACAAACAGCAAGGTCTAGTTTAATAAAAGGGAATGCAACTTCCCAAGTAATAATGGAAACTTCCCCGGTGGTCTAGAGCAATAAAACAGAAATGGACCTGAAGGAACAAAAAAAAAAAAAGAAAATTTCACCCAGTAACTTATGTCCAATTTTTAAAAGGCTTTTATATGCATGGCCTATCCTTAAGAAAGTCTCATCGGTCAGTTGATCTTGGTGCCGACAGCGCCCACGTGTGCTCGGATGCGGAACAGAACTACACAGCACCACCAAATGTATAGTGGTGCCGCCTGGTACTGCACATCTGTGCCCTTATTCAGATCAATAGGTGGTGACTGAGTAGTACCTGCGGCTGCCACTACTCAGTGATGGAGCTGTGGAGCATGTCCGGGACCAGCCAGTGCTGCTGTTTGCCGCGCCCGTGCAGTAAAGGCTGATACGTCTGTCGGTCCACGTGCATTTAAGTTTTTTCCAATTTGGCATTAAAGGGTTTGAGCTAGATGACACCAATCCACAGTACCAATGGGAACCCCATCCATCCCGACGGCAGCGCCCCTGCCAAATGTAGTGGTGGTTGGGTTGCAGCAGCCATCATTTATGGGACTGCCGGAGATAGCCAAGTCCCCATCGATCTGCAAGATATCACAATATAGTGATGCAGCTCTGTATCATGAATCAAATATGAACCCACGCGTTTCGCACCTCCAAAAAGCTACAGGGGCAGAGCGGTTCTGATGGCATTGTTGAAAGGGTTAATGCTGTGGTTCCCGGCCGGTTGTGTGGGCTGCGGTTCTGGGCTCTACCTTGTGGACATCCCAGAACAATCTCAGCAGGAGGACAGTCCGCCCGATGTGGCTCCCACACCTGGAGCAAAAGCCATATGAAAAGATCCCGTTATTCAGATTTTGTCAAAAGACCAGAAAAAACAGCCTAAAATATATGTGACGAGCTGCAGCCAGAACATCCCCAGAATCTGCCTTTCATGATTGTTTAGCTTATACAACACCACAAGCTTCTGTGTAATCCTCCGACCGGGAGACAAAACCCCCTATTTATTAAAAAATGAAATACCCTCCTGGTAAACACAGAGCCGCAAAACCGACCGGATCCAGAAACCGGAGCAGCTGTCTCAACATGATGCTTATCACCGAAGCCCCCCACTGCAAAGACAGGCAGGAAATTCAAGGAGGGATATTGCAGGAGAAAGTTAGGAAAAACTACAGAAAGTAATCATAGGAACATCAGGACTGTGTCCACATACAGGGGAATCGCACGTGGGGTCCGCAAAACCCATCATTATCACATGGTAAAGAAGCTGCACCATGTGGACCTCCTTATTGGTACCACCTACATGGTCTATACATTATTAACTCTGCAAAGTCCTTTGTGCTCAGTGCACAAAGAAAGAACTGCTTCACAGGGAACACCCACCGAGCCCCGAACCTGCAGCTCCAGGACAGATATGTCAGAGACAGCAGCTTCTACCTCTTGGTACCACCTACATGATCTATACATCCTTAACTCTGCAAAGTCCTTTGTGCTTAGTGCACAAAGAAAAAACTGCTTCACGGGGAACACCCACCGAGCCCCAAACCTGCAGCTCCAGGACAGATATGTCAGAGACAGCAGCTTCTACCTCTTGGTACCACATCCATGATCTATACATCCTTAACTCTGCAAAGTCCTTTGTGCTTAGTGCACAAAGAAAAAACTGCTTCACGGGGAACACCCACCGAGCCCCAAACCTGCAGCTCCAGGACAGATATGTCAGATAAAGCAACTTCCACCTCTTGGTACCACATCTATGATCTGTACATCCTTAACTCTGCAAAGTCCTTTGTGCTTAGTGCACAAAGAAAAAACTGCTTCACGGGGAACACCCACCGAGCCCCAAACCTGCAGCTCCAGGACAGATATGTCAGAGACAGCAGCTTCTACCTCTTGGTACCACATCCATGATCTATACATCCTAAACTCTGCAAAGTCCTTTGTGCTCAGTGCACAAAGAAAGAACTGCTTCACGGGGAACACCCACCGAGCCCCGAACCTGCAGCTCCAGGACAGATCTGTCAGAGAAAGCAGCTTCTACTTCTTTTACCACCTACATGATCTATACATCCTTAACTCTGCACAGTCCTTTGTGCTCAGTGCACAAAGAAAGAACTGCTTCACAGGGAACACCCACCGAGCCCCGAACCTGCAGCTCCAGGACAGATCTGTCAGAGAAAGCAGCTTCTACTTCTTGGTACCACCTACATGATCTATACATCCTTAACTCTGCACAGTCCTTTGTGCTCAGTGCACAAAGAAAGAACTGCTTCACAGGGAACACCCACCGAGCCCCGAACCTGCAGCTCCAGGACAGATCTGTCAGAGAAAGCAGCTTCTACCTCTTGGTACCACCTACATGATCTATACATCCTTAACTCTGCAAAGTCCTTTGTGCTCAGTGCACAAAGAAAGAACTGCTTCACTGGAAACACCCACCGAGCCCCGAACCTGCAGCTCCAGGACAGATCTGTCAGAGAAAGCAGCTTCTACTTCTTGGTACCACCTACATGATCTATACATCCTTAACTCTGCAAAGTCCTTTGTGCTCAGTGCACAAAGAAAGAACTGCTTCACAGGGAACACCCACCGAGCCCCGAACCTGCAGCTCCAGGACAGATCTGTCAGAGAAAGCAGCTTCTACCTCTTGGTACCACCTACATGATCTATACATCCTTAACTCTGCAAAGTCCTTTGTGCTCAGTGCACAAAGAAAGAACTGCTTCACTGGAAACACCCACCGAGCCCCGAACCTGCAGCTCCAGGACAGATCTGTCAGAGAAAGCAGCTTCTACTTCTTGGTACCACCTACATGATCTATACATCCTTAACTCTGCAAAGTCCTTTGTGCTCAGTGCACAAAGAAAGAACTGCTTCACAGGGAACACCCACCGAGCCCCGAACCTGCAGCTCCAGGACAGATCTGTCAGAGAAAGCAGCTTCTACCTCTTGGTACCACATCCATGATCTATACATCCTTAACTCTGCAAAGTCCTTTGTGCTCAGTACACAAAGAAAGAACTGATTCTCAGGGAACACCCACCGAGCCCTGAACCTGCAGCTCCAGGACAGATATGTCAGATAAAGCAGCTTCCACCTCTTGGTACCACATCAATGATCTGTACATCCTTAACTCTGCAAAGTCCTTTGTGCTCAGTGCACAAAGAAAGAACTGCTTCACTGGGAACACCCACCGAGCCCCGAACCTGCAGCTCCAGGACAGATATGTCAGAGACAGCAGCTTCTACCTCTTGGTACCACCTACATGATCTATACATCCTTAACTCTGCAAAGTCCTTTGTGCTCAGTGCACAAAGAAAAAACTGCTTCACGGGGAACACCCACCGAGCCCCAAACCTGCAGCTCCAGGACAGATATGTCAGATAAAGCAGCTTCCACCTCTTTGTACAACATCTATGATCTGTACATCCTTAACTCTGCAAAGTCCTTTGTGCTTAGTGCACAAAGAAAAAACTGCTTCACGGGGAACACCCACCGAGCCCCAAACCTGCAGCTCCAGGACAGATATGTCAGAGACAGCAGCTTCTACCTCTTGGTACCACATCTATGATCTGTACATCCTTAACTCTGCAAAGTCCTTTGTGCTTAGTGCACAAAGAAAAAACTGCTTCACGGGGAACACCCACCGAGCCCCAAACCTGCAGCTCCAGGACAGATATGTCAGAGACAGCAGCTTCTACCTCTTGGTACCACATCCATGATCTATACATCCTAAACTCTGCAAAGTCCTTTGTGCTCAGTGCACAAAGAAAGAACTGCTTCACGGGGAACACCCACCGAGCCCCGAACCTGCAGCTCCAGGACAGATCTGTCAGAGAAAGCAGCTTCTACTTCTTGGTACCACCTACATGATCTATACATCCTTAACTCTGCACAGTCCTTTGTGCTCAGTGCACAAAGAAAGAACTGCTTCACAGGGAACACCCACCGAGCCCCGAACCTGCAGCTCCAGGACAGATCTGTCAGAGAAAGCAGCTTCTACTTCTTGGTACCACCTACATGATCTATACATCCTTAACTCTGCAAAGTCCTTTGTGCTCAGTGTACAAAGAAAGAGCTGCTTCACTGGAAACACCCACCGAGCCCCGAACCTGCAGCTCCAGGACAGATCTGTCAGAGAAAGCAGCTTCTACTTCTTGGTACCACATCCATGATCTATACATCCTAAACTCTGCAAAGTCCTTTGTGCTCAGTGCACAAAGAAAGAACTGCTTCACGGGGAACACCCACCGAGCCCCGAACCTGCAGCTCCAGGACAGATATGTCAGAGACAGCAGCTTCTACCTCTTGGTACCACATCCATGATCTATACATCCTAAACTCTGCAAAGTCCTTTGTGCTCAGTGCACAAAGAAAGAACTGCTTCACGGGGAACACCCACCGAGCCCCGAACCTGCAGCTCCAGGACAGATCTGTCAGAGAAAGCAGCTTCTACTTCTTGGTACCACCTACATGATCTATACATCCTTAACTCTGCACAGTCCTTTGTGCTCAGTGCACAAAGAAAGAACTGCTTCACAGGGAACACCCACCGAGCCCCGAACCTGCAGCTCCAGGACAGATCTGTCAGAGAAAGCAGCTTCTACCTCTTGGTACCACCTACATGATCTATACATCCTTAACTCTGCACAGTCCTTTGTGCTCAGTGCACAAAGAAAGAACTGCTTCACAGGGAACACCCACCGAGCCCCGAACCTGCAGCTCCAGGACAGATCTGTCAGAGAAAGCAGCTTCTACCTCTTGGTACCACCTACATGATCTGTACATCCTTAACTCTGCAAAGTCCTTTGTGCTCAGTGCACAAAGAAAGAACTGCTTCACTGGAAACACCCACCGAGCCCCGAACCTGCAGCTCCAGGACAGATCTGTCAGAGAAAGCAGCTTCTACTTCTTGGTACCACATCCATGATCTATACATCCTTAACTCTGCAAAGTCCTTTGTGCTCAGTGCACAAAGAAAGAACTGATTCTCAGGGAACACCCACCGAGCCCCGAACCTGCAGCTCCAGGACAGATATGTCAGATAAAGCAGCTTCCACCTCTTGGTACCACATCTATGATCTGTACATCCTTAACTCTGCAAAGTCCTTTGTGCTCAGTGCACAAGGAAAGAACTGCTTCACTGGGAACACCCACCGAGCCCCGAACCTGCAGCTCCAGGACAGATATGTCAGAGACAGCAGCTTCTACCTCTTGGTACCACCTACATGATCTATACATCCTTAACTCTGCAAAGTCCTTTGTGCTCAGTGCACAAAGAAAGAACTGCTTCACTGGGAACACCCACCGAGCCCCGAACCTGCAGCTCCAGGACAGATCTGTCAGAGAAAGCAGCTTCTACCTATTAGTACCACCTACATGATCTATACATCCTAAACTCTGCAAAGTCCTTTGTGCTCAGTGCACGAAGAAAGAACTGCTTCACTGGGAACACCCACCGAGCCCCGAACCTGCAGCTCCAGGACAGATATGTCAGATAAAGTAGCTTCCACCTCTTGGTACCACATCTATGATCTGTACATCCTTAACTCTGCAAAGTCCTTTGTGCTTAGTGCACAAAGAAAAAACTGCTTCACGGGGAACACCCACCGAGCCCCGAACCTGCAGCTCCAGGACAGATATGTCAGAGAAAGCAGCTTCTACCTCTTGGTAACGCCTACATGATCTATACATCCTTAACTCTGCACAGTCCTTTGTGCTCAGTGCATGAAGAAAGAACTGCTTCACAGGGAACACCCACCGAGCCCCGAACCTGCAGCTCCAGGACAGATATATCAGCTTCTACCTCTTGGTACCACCTACATGATCTATACATTCTTAACTCTGCAAAGTCCTTTGTGCTCAGTGCACAAAGAAAGAACTGCTTCACAGGGAACACCCACCGAGCCCCGAACCTGCAGCTCCAGGACAGATATGTCAGAGAAAGCAGCTTCTACCTCTTGGTACCACATCCATGATCTATACATCCTTAACTCTGCAAAGTCCTTTGTGCTTAGTGCACAAAGAAAAAACTGCTTCACGGGGAACACCCACCGAGCCCCGAACCTGCAGCTCCAGGACAGATCTGTCAGATAAAGCAGCTTCCACCTCTTGGTACCACATCTATGATCTGTACATCCTTAACTCTGCAAAGTCCTTTGTGCTTAGTGCATGAAGAAAGAACTGCTTCACAGGGAACACCCACCGAGCCCCGAACCTGCAGCTCCAGGACAGATATATCAGAAAAAGCAGCTTCTACCTCTTGGTACCACCTACATGATCTATACATCCTTAACTCTGCAAAGTCCTTTGTGCTCAGTGCACAAAGAAAGAACTGCTTCACAGGGAACACCCACCGAGCCCCGAACCTGCAGCTCCAGGACAGATCTGTCAGAGAAAGCAGCTTCTACCTCTTAATACCACATCCATGAGCTATACATCCTTAACTCTGCAAAGTCCTTTGTGCTGAGTGCACAAAGAAAGAACTGATTCTAAGGGTACCGTCACACAGTGCAATTTTCATCGCTACGACGGTACGATCCGTGACGCTCCAGCGTCGTAACAATATCGCTCCAGCGTCGTAGACTGCTGTCACACTTTGCAATCTACGACGCTGGAGCGATAATTTCATGACGTATGTGCGATGTAGAAGCCGTTGGTTACTATGCGCACATCGTATACGATATATGTTACACCATGCAATCATGCCGCCACAGCGGGACACTAGACGACGAAAGAAAGTTTCAAACGATCTGCTACGACGTACGATTCTCAGCGGGGTCCCTGATCGCAGGAGCGTGTCAGACACTGCGATCTCGTAACTATATCGCTCAAACGTCACGAATCGTGCCGTCGTAGCGATCAAAATTGCACTGTGTGACGGTACCCTAAGGGAACACCCACCGAGCCCCGAACCTGTAGCTCCAGGACAGATATGTCAGGTAAAGCAGCTTCCATCTCTTGGTACCACATCTATAATCTGTACATCCTTAACTCTGCAAAGTCCTTTGTGCTTAGTGCACAAAAAAAAACTGCTTCACGGGGAACACCCACCGAGCCCCGAACCTGCAGCTCCAGCACAGATATGTCAGAGAAAACAGCTTCTACCTCTTGGTACCACCTACATGATCTATACATCCTTAACTCTGCAAAGTCCTTTGTGCTCAGTGCATGAAGAAAGAACTGCTTCACAGGGAACACCCACCGAGCCCCGAACCTGCAGCTCCAGGACAGATATATCAGAAAAAGCAGCTTCTACCTCTTGGTACCACCTACATGATCTATACATCCTTAACTCTGCAAAGTCCTTTGTGCTCAGTGCACAAAGAAAGAACTGCTTCACTGGGAACACCCACCGAGCCCCGAACCTGCAGCTCCAGGACAGATCTGTCAGAGAAAGCAGCTTCTACTTCTTGGTACCACCTACATGATCTATACATCCTTAACTCTGCAAAGTCCTTTGTGCTCAGTGCATGAAGAAAGAACTTCTTCACGGGGAACACCCACCGAGCCCCGAACCTGCAGCTCCAGGACAGATGTGTCAGAGAAAGCAGCTTCTACCTCTTGGTACCACCTACATGAGCTATACATCCTTAACTCTGCAAAGTCCTTTGTGCTCAGTGCACAAAGAAAAAACTGCTTCACTGGGAACACCCACCGAGCCCCGAACCTGCAGCTCCAGGACAGATATGTCAGAGAAAGCAGCTTCTACCTCTTGGTACCACCTACATGATCTATACATCCTTAACTCTGCACAGTCCTTTGTGCTCAGTGCACAAAGAAAGAACTGCTTCACAGGGAACACCCACCGATCCCCGAACCTGAAGCTCCAGGACAGATATGTCAGATAAAGCAGCTTCCACCTCTTGGTACCACATCTATGATCTGTACATCCTTAACTCTGCAAAGTCCTTTGTGCTTAGTGCACAAAGAAAAAACTGCTTCACGGGGAACACCCACAAAGCCCCGAACCTGCAGCTCCAGCACAGATCTGTCAGAGAAAGCAGCTTCTACCTCTTGGTACCACCTACATGATCTATACATCCTTAACTCTGCAAAGTCCTTTGTGCTCAGTGCATGAAGAAAGAACTGCTTCACAGGGAACACCCACCGAGCCCCGAACCTGCAGCCCCAGGACAGATATATCAGAAAAAGCAGCTTCTACCTCTTGGTACCACCTACATGATCTATACATCCTTAACTGTGCAAAGTCCTTTGTGCTCAGTGCACAATGAAAGAACTGCTTCACAGGGAACACCCACCGAGCCCCGAACCTGCAGCTCCAGGACAGATCTGTCAGAGAAAGCAGCTTCTACCTCTTGGTACCACATCCATGATCTATACATCCTTAACTCTGCAAAGTCCTTTGTGCTCAGTGCAAGAAGAAAAAACTGCTTCACTGGGAACACCCACCGAGCCCCGAACCTGCAGCTCCAGGACAGATCTGTCAGAGACAGCAGCTTCTACCTCTTGGTACCACCTACATGATCTATACATCCTTAACTCTGCAAAGTCCTTTGTGCTCAGTGCACAAAGAAAAAACTGCTTCACTGGGAACACCCACCGAGCCCCGAACCTGCAGCTCCAGGACAGATCTGTCAGAGACAGCAGCTTCTACCTCTTGGTACCACCTACATGATCTATACATCCTTAACTCTGCAAAGTCCTTTGTGCTCAGTGCACAAAGAAAAAACTGCTTCACTGGGAACACCCACCGAGCCCCAAACCTGCAGCTCCAGGACAGATATGTCAGATAAAGCAGCTTCCACCTCTTGGTACCACATCTATGATCTGTACATCCTTAACTCTGCAAAGTCCTTTGTGCTTAGTGCACAAAGAAAAAACTGCTTCACGGGGAACACCCACCGAGCCCCAAACCTGCAGCTCCAGGACAGATATGTCAGAGACAGCAGCTTCTACCTCTTGGTACCACATCCATGATCTATACATCCTTAACTCTGCAAAGTCCTTTGTGCTCAGTGCACAAAGAAAAAACTGCTTCACTGGGAACACCCACCGAGCCCCGAACCTGCAGCTCCAGGACAGATATGTCAGAGAAAGCAGCTTCTACCTCTTGGTACCACCTACATGATCTATACATCCTTAACTCTGCACAGTCCTTTGTGCTTAGTGCACGTAGAAAGAACTGCTTCACAGGGAACACCCACCGAGCCCCGAACCTGCAGCTCCAGGACAGATCTGTCAGAGAAAGCAGCTTCTACTTCTTGGTACCACCTACATGATCTATACATCCTTAACTCTGCACAGTCCTTTGTGCTCAGTGCACAAAGAAAGAACTGCTTCACAGGGAACACCCACCGATCCCCGAACCTGAAGCTCCAGGACAGATATGTCAGATAAAGCAGCTTCCACCTCTTGGTACCACATCTATGATCTGTACATCCTTAACTCTGCAAAGTCCTTTGTGCTTAGTGCACAAAGAAAAAACTGCTTCACGGGGAACACCCACAAAGCCCCGAACCTGCAGCTCCAGCACAGATCTGTCAGAGAAAGCAGCTTCTACCTCTTGGTACCACCTACAAGATCTATACATCCTTAACTCTGCAAAGTCCTTTGTGCTCAGTGCACAATGAAAGAACTGCTTCACAGGGAACACCCACTGAGCCCCGAACCTGCAGCTCCAGGACAGATCTGTCAGAGACAGCAGCTTCTACCTCTTGGTACCACCTACATGATCTATACATCCTTAACTCTGCAAAGTCCTTTGTGCTCAGTGCACAAAGAAAAAACTGCTTCACGGGGAACACCCACCGAGCCCCAAACCTGCAGCTCCAGGACAGATATGTCAGATAAAGCAGCTTCCACCTCTTGGTACCACATCTATGATCTGTACATCCTTAACTCTGCAAAGTCCTTTGTGCTCAGTGCACAAAGAAAGAACTGCTTCACAGGGAACACCCACCGAGCCCCAAACCTGCAGCTCCAGGACAGATATGTCAGAGACAGCAGCTTCTACCTCTTGGTACCACATCCATGATCTATACATCCTAAACTCTGCAAAGTCCTTTGTGATCAGTGCACAAAGAAAGAACTGCTTCACAGGGAACACCCACCGAGCCCCGAACCTGCAGCTCCAGGACAGATCTGTCAGAGAAAGCAGCTTCTACTTCTTGTCACCACCTACATGATCTATACATCCTTAACTCTGCACAGTCCTTTGTGCTCAGTGCACAAAGAAAGAACTGCTTCACAGGGAACACCCACCGAGCCCCGAACCTGCAGCTCCAGGACAGATCTGTCAGAGAAAGCAGCTTCTACTTCTTGGTACCACCTACATGATCTATACATCCTTAACTCTGCAAAGTCCTTTGTGCTCAGTGCACAAAGAAAGAGCTGCTTCACTGGAAACACCCACCGAGCCCCGAACCTGCAGCTCCAGGACAGATCTGTAAGAGAAAGCAGCTTCTACTTCTTGGTACCACCTACATGATCTATACATCCTTAACTCTGCAAAGTCCTTTGTGCTCAGTGCACAAAGAAAGAACTGCTTCACAGGGAACACCCACCGAGCCCCGAACCTGCAGCTCCAGGACAGATCTGTAAGAGAAAGCAGCTTCTACTTCTTGGTACCACCTACATGATCTATACATCCTTAACTCTGCACAGTCCTTTGTGCTCAGTGCACAAAGAAAGAACTGCTTCACAGGGAACACCCACCGAGCCCCGAACCTGCAGCTCCAGGACAGATCTGTCAGAGAAAGCAGCTTCTACCTCTTGGTACCACCTACATGATCTATACATCCTTAACTCTGCAAAGTCCTTTGTGCTCAGTGCACAAAGAAAGAAGTGCTTCACTGGAAACACCCACCGAGCCCCGAACCTGCAGCTCCAGGACAGATCTGTCAGAGAAAGCAGCTTCTACTTCTTGGTACCACCTACATGATCTATACATCCTTAACTCTGCAAAGTCCTTTGTGCTCAGTGCACAAAGAAAGAACTGCTTCACAGGGAACACCCACCGAGCCCCGAACCTGCAGCTCCAGGACAGATCTGTCAGAGAAAGCAGCTTCTACCTCTTGGTACCACATCCATGATCTATACATCCTTAACTCTGCAAAGTCCTTTGTGCTCAGTGCACAAAGAAAGAACTGATTCTCAGGGAACACCCACCGAGCCCCGAACCTGCAGCTCCAGGACAGATATGTCAGATAAAGCAGCTTCCACCTCTTGGTACCACATCTATGATCTGTACATCCTTAACTCTGCAAAGTCCTTTGTGCTCAGTGCACAAAGAAAGAACTGCTTCACTGGGAACACCCACCGAGCCCCGAACCTGCAGCTCCAGGACAGATCTGTCAGAGAAAGCAGCTTCTACCTGTTAGTACCACCTACATGATCTATACATCCTAAACTCTGCAAAGTCCTTTGTGCTCAGTGCACGAAGAAAGAACTGCTTCACTGGGAACACCCACCGAGCCCCGAACCTGCAGCTCCAGGACAGATATGTCAGATAAAGCAGCTTCCACCTCTTGGTACCACATCTATGATCTGTACATCCTTAACTCTGCAAAGTCC
This sequence comes from Ranitomeya imitator, assembly GCF_032444005.1. Lineage (NCBI taxonomy): Eukaryota > Metazoa > Chordata > Amphibia > Anura > Dendrobatidae > Ranitomeya > Ranitomeya imitator. Next base: position 19,396,272 of record NC_091282.1, read on the forward strand.
TTTGTGCTTAGTGCACAAAGAAAAAACTGCTTCACGGGGAACACCCACCGAGCCCCGAACCTGCAGCTCCAGGACAGATATGTCAGAGAAAGCAGCTTCTACCTCTTGGTACCACCTACATGATCTATACATCCTTAACTCTGCACAGTCCTTTGTGCTCAGTGCATGAAGAAAGAACTGCTTCACAGGGAACACCCACCGAGCCCCGAACCTGCAGCTCCAGGACAGATATATCAGCTTCTACCTCTTGGTACCACCTACATGATCTATACATTCTTAACTCTGCAAAGTCCTTTGTGCTCAGTGCACAAAGAAAGAACTACTTCACAGGGAACACCCACCGAGCCCCGAACCTGCAGCTCCAGGACAGATCTGTCAGAGAAAGCAGCTTCTACCTCTTGGTACCACATCCATGATCTATACATCCTTAACTCTGCAAAGTCCTTTGTGCTTAGTGCACAAAGAAAAAACTGCTTCACGGGGAACACCCACCGAGCCCCGAACCTGCAGCTCCAGGACAGATCTGTCAGAGAAAGCAGCTTCTACCTATTAGTACCACCTACATGATCTATACATCCTTAACTCTGCAAAGTCCTTTGTGCTCAGTGCACAAAGAAAGAACTGATTCTCAGGGAACACCCACCGATCCCCGAACCTGCAGCTCCAGGACAGATGTGTCAGATAAAGCAGCTTCCACCTCTTGGTACCACATCTATGATCTGTACATCCTTAACTCTGCAAAGTCCTTTGTGCTTAGTGCACAAAGAAAAAACTGCTTCACGGGGAACACCCACCGAGCCCCGAACCTGCAGCTCCAGCACAGATATGTCAGAGAAAGCAGCTTCTACCTCTTGGTACCACCTACATGATCTATACATCCTTAACTCTGCAAAGTCCTTTGTGCTCAGTGCATGAAGAAAGAACTGCTTCACAGGGAACACCCACCGAGCCCCGAACCTGCAGCTCCAGGACAGATATATCAGAAAAAGCAGCTTCTACCTCTTGGTACCACCTACATGATCTATACATCCTTAACTCTGCAAAGTCCTTTGTGCTCAGTGCACAAAGAAAGAACTGCTTCACAGGGAACACCCACCGAGCCCCAAACCTGCAGCTCCAGGACAGATCTGTCAGAGAAAGCAGCTTCTACCTCTTAATACCACATCCATGATCTATACATCCTTAACTCTGCAAAGTCCTTTGTGCTGAGTGCACAAAGAAAGAACTGATTCTCAGGGAACACCCACCGAGCCCCGAACCTGCAGCTCCAGGACAGATATGTCAGATAAAGCAGCTTCCACCTCTTGGTACCACATCTATAATCTGTACATCCTTAACTCTGCAAAGTCCTTTGTGCTTAGTGCACAAAGAAAAAACTGCTTCACGGGGAACACCCACCGAGCCCCGAACCTGCAGCTCCAGCACAGATATGTCAGAGAAAGCAGCTTCTACCTCTTGGTACCACCTACATGATCTATACATCCTTAACTCTGCAAAGTCCTTTGTGCTCAGTGCATGAAGAAAGAACTGCTTCACAGGGAACACCCACCGAGCCCCGAACCTGCAGCTCCAGGACAGATATATCAGAAAAAGCAGCTTCTACCTCTTGGTACCACCTACATGATCTATACATCCTTAACTCTGCAAAGTCCTTTGTGCTCAGTGCACAAAGAAAGAACTGCTTCACAGGGAACACCCACCGAGCCCCGAACCTGCAGCTCCAGGACAGATCTGTCAGAGAAAGCAGCTTCTACCTCTTAATACCACATCCATGATCTATACATCCTTAACTCTGCAAAGTCCTTTGTGCTGAGTGCACAAAGAAAGAACTGATTCTCAGGGAACACCCACCGAGCCCCGAACCTGCAGCTCCAGAACAGATATGTCAGATAAAGCAGCTTCCACCTCTTGGTACCACATCTATAATCTGTACATCCTTAACTCTGCAAAGTCCTTTGTGCTTAGTGCACAAAGAAAAAACTGCTTCACGGGGAACACCCACCGAGCCCCGAACCTGCAGCTCCAGCACAGATATGTCAGAGAAAACAGCTTCTACCTCTTGGTACCACTTACATGATCTATACATCCTTAACTCTGCAAAGTCCTTTGTGCTCAGTGCATGAAGAAAGAACTGCTTCACAGGGAACACCCACCGAGCCCCGAACCTGCAGCTCCAGGACAGATATATCAGAAAAAGCAGCTTCTACCTCTTGGTACCACCTACATGATCTATACATCCTTAACTCTGCAAAGTCCTTTGTGCTCAGTGCACAAAGAAAGAACTGCTTCACTGGGAACACCCACCGAGCCCCGAACCTGCAGCTCCAGGACAGATCTGTCAGAGAAAGCAGCTTCTACTTCTTGGTACCACCTACATGATCTATACATCCTTAACTCTGCAAAGTCCTTTGTGCTCAGTGCATGAAGAAAGAACTTCTTCACGGGGAACACCCACCGAGCCCCGAACCTGCAGCTCCAGGACAGATGTGTCAGAGAAAGCAGCTTCTACCTCTTGGTACCACCTACATGAGCTATACATCCTTAACTCTGCAAAGTCCTTTGTGCTCAGTGCACAAAGAAAAAACTGCTTCACTGGGAACACCCACCGAGCCCCGAACCTGCAGCTCCAGGACAGATATGTCAGAGAAAGCAGCTTCTACCTCTTGGTACCACCTACATGATCTATACATCCTTAACTCTGCACAGTCCTTTGTGCTTAGTGCACGTAGAAAGAACTGCTTCACAGGGAACACCCACCGAGCCCCGAACCTGCAGCTCCAGGACAGATCTGTCAGAGAAAGCAGCTTCTACTTCTTGGTACCACCTACATGATCTATACATCCTTAACTCTGCACAGTCCTTTGTGCTCAGTGCACAAAGAAAGAACTGCTTCACAGGGAACACCCACCGATCCCCGAACCTGAAGCTCCAGGACAGATATGTCAGATAAAGCAGCTTCCACCTCTTGGTACCACATCTATGATCTCTACATCCTTAACTCTGCAAAGTCCTTTGTGCTTAGTGCACAAAGAAAAAACTGCTTCACGGGGAACACCCACAAAGCCCCGAACTTGCAGCTCCAGCACAGATATGTCAGAGAAAGCAGCTTCTACCTCTTGGTACCACCTACATGATCTATACATCCTTAACTCTGCAAAGTCCTTTGTGCTCAGTGCATGAAGAAAGAACTGCTTCACAGGGAACACCCACCGAGCCCCGCACCTGCAGCTCCAGGACAGATCTGTCAGAGAAAGCAGCTTCTACCTCTTGGTACCACATCCATGACCTATACATCCTTAACTCTGCAAAGTCCTTTGTGCTCAGTGCACGAAGAAAAAACTGCTTCACTGGGAACACCCACCGAGCCCCGAACCTGCAGCTCCAGGACAGATGTGTCAGAGAAAGCAGCTTCTACCTCTTGGTACCACATCTATGATCTCTACATCCTTAACTCTGCAAAGTCCTTTGTGCTCAGTGCATGAAGAAAGAACTGCTTCACAGGGAACACCCACCGAGCCCCGAACCTGCAGCTCCAGGACAGATATATCAGAAAAAGCAGCTTCTACCTCTTGGTACCACCTACATGATCTATACATCCTTAACTCTGCAAAGTCCTTTGTGCTCAGTGCACAAAGAAAGAACTGCTTCACAGGGAACACCCACCGAGCCCCGAACCTGCAGCTCCAGGACAGATCTGTCAGAGACAGCAGCTTCCACCTCTTGGTACCACCTACATGATCTATACATCCTTAACTCTGCAAAGTCCTTTGTGCTCAGTGCACAAAGAAAGAACTGCTTCACAGGGAACACCCACCGAGCCCCGAACCTGCAGCTCCAGGACAGATCTGTCAGAGAAAGCAGCTTCTACTTCTTGGTACCACCTACATGATCTATACATCCTTAACTCTGCACAGTCCTTTGTGCTCAGTGCACAAAGAAAGAACTGCTTCACAGGGAACACCCACCGATCCCCGAACCTGAAGCTCCAGGACAGATATGTCAGATAAAGCAGCTTCCACCTCTTGGTACCACATCTATGATCTCTACATCCTTAACTCTGCAAAGTCCTTTGTGCTTAGTGCACAAAGAAAAAACTGCTTCACGGGGAACACCCACAAAGCCCCGAACCTGCAGCTCCAGCACAGATATGTCAGAGAAAGCAGCTTCTACCTCTTGGTACCACCTACATGATCTAAACATCCTTAACTCTGCAAAGTCCTTTGTGCTCAGTGCACAAAGAAAGAACTGCTTCACAGGGAACACCCACCGAGCCCCGAACCTGCAGCTCCAGGACAGATCTGTCAGAGAAAGCAGCTTCTACCTCTTAATACCACATCCATGATCTATACATCCTTAACTCTGCAAAGTCCTTTGTGCTGAGTGCACAAAGAAAGAACTGATTCTCAGGGAACACCCACCGAGCCCCGAACCTGCAGCTCCAGAACAGATATGTCAGATAAAGCAGCTTCCACCTCTTGGTACCACATCTATAATCTGTACATCCTTAACTCTGCAAAGTCCTTTGTGCTTAGTGCACAAAGAAAAAACTGCTTCACGGGGAACACCCACCGAGCCCCGAACCTGCAGCTCCAGCACAGATATGTCAGAGAAAACAGCTTCTACCTCTTGGTACCACCTACATGATCTATACATCCTTAACTCTGCAAAGTCCTTTGTGCTCAGTGCATGAAGAAAGAACTGCTTCACAGGGAACACCCACCGAGCCCCGAACCTGCAGCTCCAGGACAGATATATCAGAAAAAGCAGCTTCTACTTCTTGGTACCACCTACATGATCTATACATCCTTAACTCTGCAAAGTCCTTTGTGCTCAGTGCACAAAGAAAGAACTGCTTCACTGGGAACACCCACCGAGCCCCGAACCTGCAGCTCCAGGACAGATCTGTCAGAGAAAGCAGCTTCTACTTCTTGGTACCACCTACATGATCTATACATCCTTAACTCTGCAAAGTCCTTTGTGCTCAGTGCATGAAGAAAGAACTTCTTCACGGGGAACACCCACCGAGCCCCGAACCTGCAGCTCCAGGACAGATGTGTCAGAGAAAGCAGCTTCTACCTCTTGGTACCACCTACATGAGCTATACATCCTTAACTCTGCAAAGTCCTTTGTGCTCAGTGCACAAAGAAAAAACTGCTTCACTGGGAACACCCACCGAGCCCCGAACCTGCAGCTCCAGGACAGATCTGTCAGAGAAAGCAGCTTCTACTTCTTGGTACCACCTACATGATCTATACATCCTTAACTCTGCACAGTCCTTTGTGCTCAGTGCACAAAGAAAAAACTGCTTCACAGGGAACACCCACCGATCCCCGAACCTGAAGCTCCAGGACAGATATGTCAGATAAAGCAGCTTCCACCTCTTGGTACCACATCTATGATCTCTACATCCTTAACTCTGCAAAGTCCTTTGTGCTTAGTGCACAAAGAAAAAACTGCTTCACGGGGAACACCCACAAAGCCCCGAACCTGCAGCTCCAGCACAGATATGTCAGAGAAAGCAGCTTCTACCTCTTGGTACCACCTACATGATCTATACATGTATAAATCGGAGAACAAAAGGAGCATGAAGTAAGAATATTTTGTAATAAACAAATGTCTTTATTGGTACAAAAAATAGCTAAAAAACAGTAATACAGTCCAATAGGAGGTGTGCCCAAACGAGCACAGGAAAGGGGACCACCCCCCCGTAACCCCCATACAGATACTCAATGAATACCAGAGGGAAAACAAGAGAAAAACCCCCACATCTCATCACATGATGAGTAAACCCAAATATCCCTCAGCTAATATAACAGGGTGACCAAGTAACAAGCTATGTAGATAATAATGGCAAGACAGAGCTGAAGGGTAGGCTTACCAATGGAGGGCACAGGAGGGGGTCCCACCGGACAAGAGAAAACGCCCCGACGCGCGTTTCGCGGCTAGAAAGCGCCGCTTCCTCAAGGGGATAGACATCCGGTGGTGCAGGACCTTGTAATAACCCCCCTGACCCCGGTCACATGGGAATAGGCGGCCAATCCGAGCGGCGCCAGCGGCGCATGCGCACTGCGGCGGACAGGCCAGGAGTGAGGACCCGGCGTCAGGCCGAGTGCGCAGGCGCCGGGAAAGACCCGGAGACCGCGCACAAGGCACATAGACGCCCGTCCACACACCAAAGCCGCCCGTGCACAGCGCGATGCGCACAGCCGCACGGGTGAGCAAATGGAAGGAGCAATGTGGCCGATATATACATATATGGAGACAATAGAGGAGGGTGTCATTATGTGGTAGGGACAGTATGATGGTATCCAATTATCCACAAATAAGTGCCTAAACTATACAATAGGTCGCCAACCTGCCCACCCACCAGAGTAGCGTCCACAAGTAATAGGCGGGTACATATGTCGGCAACATATAAAGCAGGGCAATGCCAACGCATAGCGCAACCATACCATATATAAACCCACCTGACCCCCTGACACATCCTAAATAGAGTATCCCACCAGTATATAATATACAAATGGAGGTGAGGGGGAGGGGGAGAAACGAGAGCAGCAGTACATAATACACGAATATCAACACAGACACCCGCACAGCCATAAGATGAGCAAAATGAACATATGATATGATAGATGGTACAATATGTACATACAATAATCGTATATTGAGAGAAAACAACAAAATGGCCGATATATAAAGCTGTAAAAACAATACAGAAGGGTGTCATTATGTGGAAAGTATGAAAAGCCGCCAAACCCACCAACAAGTCCACAATAAAATAATCCACTAGTGTGTAGTACACAAGTGGAGATGGGGGGAGGGGACAAAAACAGAAACAATAGTGCATAATACATAAATGCCACCAATGACACCCGCACGGCCATAAATAAACAAACTGAACACATGATATTATAAATACCACGATATGTACATACAATGGTCATATGAAAAAGATGTATATATATGTGCATATAGTCCATATAAAATAAATAACTTGCTCCAGGCTGTCACGACTCCATGTATGCGAGCAGCAGGATGTAAAACGGTATCTATTCCATGTGAGAACAGGATCAGGAGGGCCCATAAATGGAAAGTGTTACTGGAGATAAAAGAACAAAAGATTAAAATCATGACAAAAAAACACACAAATAAAAATCATTAAAAACAAAAAGTCCGGAGGGACAATGATGGGACACAACAAGAGCTAAACTCAAAGTGCGCTAAAGATAAGGGGCGAAGCTCAAGGATTCGTTTAGACCCTTAGGGGCCAAAGTATCAAGTAGAACAATCCACTTAGATTCGATCCTAGCCAGACATTTTTTATAGTCCCCACCTCTTATACCAAGGTGGAGTGCATCAATCCCCCTGATGACAAGTAATTTGTCATTACAGTTATGATGCTGTCTGAAATGGCGTGGAATTGTTTTGAGATCAGCTACTGTGGGCGCCGTCTTGGCCGCGCCAATGTCCCGCACGTGCTCACGAACACGGACCCTAAGCTCGCGGGTCGTGAGCCCGACATATATCTTTGGGCACGGACAGGTCGCATAATAGATTATATTAGTAGAATTACAGGTTATGCGCTGTCTAATCTGAAATGTTTTTAGGCCATCACTTGAGGCGAAGTCAAAGCAGCGAAGGACATTGGCGCAGGCAAGACAGCGCCCACACGGAAAGCAACCCGGACGGGGACCCCCAGTGCCTAAGAAATTTGTAGGAGCTGGAACATAGTGGCTCCTAACCAACATATCATTAAGACTCCTACACCTTTTGGGAGTCATCAAGGGAGAGCTACCCAGAACAGCACGCAGGGAAGGCTCAGTGTGAAGCACGGGCCAATGTTTGGGGAACACCCACCGAGCCCCGAACCTGCAGCTCCAGCACAGATATGTCAGAGAAAGCAGCTTCTACCTCTTGGTACCACCTACATGATCTATACATCCTTAACTCTGCAAAGTCCTTTGTGCTCAGTGCATGAAGAAAGAACTGCTTCACAGGGAACACCCACCGAGCCCCGCACCTGCAGCTCCAGGACAGATCTGTCAGAGAAAGCAGCTTCTACCTCTTGGTACCACCTACATGATCTATACATCCTTAACTCTGCAAAGTCCTTTGTGCTCAGTGCACAAAGAAAAAACTGCTTCACGGGGAACACCCACCGAGCCCCAAACCTGCAGCTCCAGGACAGATATGTCAGATAAAGCAGCTTCCACCTCTTGGTACCACATCTATGATCTGTACATCCTTAACTCTGCAAAGTCCTTTGTGCTTAGTGCACAAAGAAAAAACTGCTTCACGGGGAACACCCACCGAGCCCCAAACCTGCAGCTCCAGGACAGATATGTCAGAGACAGCAGCTTCTACCTCTTGGTACCACCTACATGATCTATACATCCTTAACTCTGCAAAGTCCTTTGTGCTCAGTGCACAAAGAAAAAACTGCTTCACTGGGAACACCCACCGAGCCCCGAACCTGCAGCTCCAGGACAGATATGTCAGAGAAAGCAGCTTCTACCTCTTGGTACCACCTACATGATCTATACATCCTTAACTCTGCACAGTCCTTTGTGCTTAGTGCACGTAGAAAGAACTGCTTCACAGGGAACACCCACCGAGCCCCGAACCTGCAGCTCTAGGACAGATCTGTCAGAGAAAGCAGCTTCTACTTCTTGGTACCACCTACATGATCTATACATCCTTAACTCTGCACAGTCCTTTGTGCTCAGTGCACAAAGAAAGAACTGCTTCACAGGGAACACCCACCGATCCCCGAACCTGAAGCTCCAGGACAGATATGTCAGATAAAGCAGCTTCCACCTCTTGGTACCACATCTATGATCTGTACATCCTTAACTCTGCAAAGTCCTTTGTGCTTAGTGCACAAAGAAAAAACTGCTTCACGGGGAACACCCACAAAGCCCCGAACCTGCAGCTCCAGCACAGATCTGTCAGAGAAAGCAGCTTCTACCTCTTGGTACCACCTACATGATCTATACATCCTTAACTCTGCAAAGTCCTTTGTGCTCAGTGCATGAAGAAAGAACTGCTTCACAGGGAACACCCACCGAGCCCCGAACCTGCAGCTCCAGGACAGATATATCAGAAAAAGCAGCTTCTACCTCTTGGTACCACCTACATGATCTATACATCCTTAACTGTGCAAAGTCCTTTGTGCTCAGTGCACAATGAAAGAACTGCTTCACAGGGAACACCCACCGAGCCCCGAACCTGCAGCTCCAGGACAGATCTGTCAGAGACAGCAGCTTCTACCTCTTGGTACCACCTACATGATCTATACATCCTTAACTCTGCAAAGTCCTTTGTGCTCAGTGCACAAAGAAAAAACTGCTTCACGGGGAACACCCACCGAGCCCCAAACCTGCAGCTCCAGGACAAATATGTCAGATAAAGCAGCTTCCACCTCTTGGTACCACATCTATGATCTGTACATCCTTAACTCTGCAAAGTCCTTTGTGCTTAGTGCACAAAGAAAAAACTGCTTCACGGGGAACACCCACCGAGCCCCAAACCTGCAGCTCCAGGACAGATATGTCAGAGACAGCAGCTTCTACCTCTTGGTACCACATCCATGATCTATACATCCTAAACTCTGCAAAGTCCTTTGTGCTCAGTGCACAAAGAAAGAACTGCTTCACAGGGAACACCCACCGAGCCCCGAACCTGCAGCTCCAGGACAGATCTGTCAGAGAAAGCAGCTTCTACTTCTTGTTACCACCTACATGATCTATACATCCTTAACTCTGCACAGTCCTTTGTGCTCAGTGCACAAAGAAAGAACTGCTTCACAGGGAACACCCACCGAGCCCCGAACTTGCAGCTCCAGGACAGATCTGTCAGAGAAAGCAGCTTCTACTTCTTGGTACCACCTACATGATCTATACATCCTTAACTCTGCAAAGTCCTTTGTGCTCAGTGCACAAAGAAAGAGCTGCTTCACTGGAAACACCCACCGAGCCCGAACCTGCAGCTCCAGGACAGATCTGTAAGAGAAAGCAGCTTCTACTTCTTGGTACCACCTACATGATCTATACATCCTTAACTCTGCACAGTCCTTTGTGCTCAGTGCACAAAGAAAGAACTGCTTCACAGGGAACACCCACCGAGCCCCGAACCTGCAGCTCCAGGACAGATCTGTCAGAGAAAGCAGCTTCTACCTCTTGGTACCACATCCATGATCTATACATCCTTAACTCTGCAAAGTCCTTTGTGCTCAGTGCACAAAGAAAGAACTGATTCTCAGGGAACACCCACCGAGCCCCGAACCTGCAGCTCCAGGACAGATATGTCAGATAAAGCAGCTTCCACCTCTTGGTACCACATCTATGATCTGTACATCCTTAACTCTGCAAAGTCCTTTGTGCTCAGTGCACAAAGAAAGAACTGCTTCACTGGGAACACCCACCGAGCCCCGAACCTGCAGCTCCAGGACAGATATGTCAGAGACAGCAGCTTCTACCTCTTGGTACCACCTATATGATCTATACATCCTTAACTCTGCAAAGTCCTTTGTGCTCAGTGCACAAAGAAAGAACTGCTTCACTGGGAACACCCACCGAGCCCCGAACCTGCAGCTCCAGGACAGATCTGTCAGAGAAAGCAGCTTCTACCTGTTAGTACCACCTACATGATCTATACATCCTAAACTCTGCAAAGTCCTTTGTGCTCAGTGCACGAAGAAAGAACTGCTTCACTGGGAACACCCACCGAGCCCCGAACCTGCAGCTCCAGGACAGATATGTCAGATAAAGCAGCTTCCACCTCTTGGTACCACATCTATGATCTGTACATCCTTAACTCTGCAAAGTCCTTTGTGCTTAGTGCACAAAGAAAAAACTGCTTCACGGGGAACACCCACCGAGCCCCAAACCTGCAGCTCCAGGACAGATATGTCAGAGAAAGCAGCTTCTACCTCTTGGTACCACCTACATGATCTATACATCCTTAACTCTGCACAGTCCTTTGTGCTCAGTGCATGAAGAAAGAACTGCTTCACAGGGAACACCCACCGAGCCCCGAACCTGCAGCTCCAGGACAGATATATCAGCTTCTACCTCTTGGTACCACCTACATGATCTATACATTCTTAACTCTGCAAAGTCCTTTGTGCTCAGTGCACAAAGAAAGAACTGCTTCACAGGGAACACCCACCGAGCCCCGAACCTGCAGCTCCAGGACAGATCTGTCAGAGAAAGCAGCTTCTACCTCTTGGTACCACATCCATGATCTATACATCCTTAACTCTGCAAAGTCCTTTGTGCTTAGTGCACAAAGAAAAAACTGCTTCACGGGGAACACCCACCGAGCCCCGAACCTGCAGCTCCAGGACAGATCTGTCAGAGAAAGCAGCTTCTACCTATTAGTACCACCTACATGATCTATACATCCTTAACTCTGCAAAGTCCTTTGTGCTCAGTGCACAAAGAAAGAACTGATTCTCAGGGAACACCCACCGATCCCCGAACCTGCAGCTCCAGGACAGATGTGTCAGATAAAGCAGCTTCCACCTCTTGGTACCACATCTATGATCTGTACATCCTTAACTCTGCAAAGTCCTTTGTGCTTAGTGCACAAAGAAAAAACTGCTTCACGGGGAACACCCACCGAGCCCCGAACCTGCAGCTCCAGCACAGATATGTCAGAGAAAGCAGCTTCTACCTCTTGGTACCACCTACATGATCTATACATCCTTAACTCTGCAAAGTCCTTTGTGCTCAGTGCATGAAGAAAGAACTGCTTCACAGGGAACACCCACCGAGCCCCGAACCTGCAGCTCCAGGACAGATATATCAGAAAAAGCAGCTTCTACCTCTTGGTACCACCTACATGATCTATACATCCTTAACTCTGCAAAGTCCTTTGTGCTCAGTGCATGAAGAAAGAACTGCTTCACAGGGAACACCCACCGAGCGCCGAACCTGCAGCTCCAGGACAGATATATCAGAAAAAGCAGCTTCTACCTCTTGGTACCACCTACATGATCTATACATCCTTAACTCTGCAAAGTCCTTTGTGCTCAGTGCACAAAGAAAGAACTGCTTCACTGGGAACACCCACCGAGCCCCGAACCTGCAGCTCCAGGACAGATATGTCAGAGACAGCAGCTTCTACCTCTTGGTACCACCTACATGATCTATACATCCTTAACTCTGCAAAGTCCTTTGTGCTCAGTGCACAAAGAAAGAACTGCTTCACTGGGAACACCCACCGAGCCCCGAACCTGCAGCTCCAGGACAGATCTGTCAGAGAAAGCAGCTTCTACCTGTTAGTACCACCTACATGATCTATACATCCTAAACTCTGCAAAGTCCTTTGTGCTCAGTGCACGAAGAAAGAACTGCTTCACTGGGAACACCCACCGAGCCCCGAACCTGCAGCTCCAGGACAGATATGTCAGATAAAGCAGCTTCCACCTCTTGGTACCACATCTATGATCTGTACATCCTTAACTCTGCAAAGTCCTTTGTGCTTAGTGCACAAAGAAAAAACTGCTTCACGGGGAACACCCACCGAGCCCCGAACCTGCAGCTCCAGGACAGATATGTCAGAGAAAGCAGCTTCTACCTCTTGGTACCACCTACATGATCTATACATCCTTAACTCTGCACAGTCCTTTGTGCTCAGTGCATGAAGAAAGAACTGCTTCACAGGGAACACCCACCGAGCCCCGAACCTGCAGCTCCAGGACAGATATATCAGCTTCTACCTCTTGGTACCACCTACATGATCTATACATTCTTAACTCTGCAAAGTCCTTTGTGCTCAGTGCACAAAGAAAGAACTGCTTCACAGGGAACACCCACCGAGCCCCGAACCTGCAGCTCCAGGACAGATCTGTCAGAGAAAGCAGCTTCTACCTCTTGGAACCACATCCATGATCTATACATCCTTAACTCTGCAAAGTCCTTTGTGCTTAGTGCACAAAGAAAAAACTGCTTCACGGGGAACACCCACCGAGCCCCGAACCTGCAGCTCCAGGACAGATCTGTCAGAGAAAGCAGCTTCTACCTATTAGTACCACCTACATGATCTATACATCCTTAACTCTGCAAAGTCCTTTGTGCTCAGTGCACAAAGAAAGAACTGATTCTCAGGGAACACCCACCGATCCCCGAACCTGCAGCTCCAGGACAGATGTGTCAGATAAAGCAGCTTCCACCTCTTGGTACCACATCTATGATCTGTACATCCTAAACTCTGCAAAGTCCTTTGTGCTTAGTGCACAAAGAAAAAACTGCTTCACGGGGAACACCCACCGAGCCCCGAACCTGCAGCTCCAGCACAGATATGTCAGAGAAAGCAGCTTCTACCTCTTGGTACCACCTACATGATCTATACATCCTTAACTCTGCAAAGTCCTTTGTGCTCAGTGCATGAAGAAAGAACTGCTTCACAGGGAACACCCACCGAGCCCCGAACCTGCAGCTCCAGGACAGATATATCAGAAAAAGCAGCTTCTACCTCTTGGTACCACCTACATGATCTATACATCCTTAACTCTGCAAAGTCCTTTGTGCTCAGTGCACAAAGAAAGAACTGCTTCACAGGGAACACCCACCGAGCCCCAAACCTGCAGCTCCAGGACAGATCTGTCAGAGAAAGCAGCTTCTACCTCTTAATACCACATCCATGATCTATACATCCTTATCTCTGCAAAGTCCTTTGTGCTGAGTGCACAAAGAAAGAACTGATTCTCAGGGAACACCCACCGAGCCCCGAACCTGCAGCTCCAGGACAGATATGTCAGATAAAGCAGCTTCCACCTCTTGGTACCACATCTATAATCTGTACATCCTTAACTCTGCAAAGTCCTTTGTGCTTAGTGCACAAAGAAAAAACTGCTTCACGGGGAACACCCACCGAGCCCCGAACCTGCAGCTCCAGCACAGATATGTCAGAGAAAGCAGCTTCTACCTCTTGGTACCACCTACATGATCTATACATCCTTAACTCTGCAAAGTCCTTTGTGCTCAGTGCATGAAGAAAGAACTGCTTCACAGGGAACACCCACCGAGCCCCGAACCTGCAGCTCCAGGACAGATATATCAGAAAAAGCAGCTTCTACCTCTTGGTACCACCTACATGATCTATACATCCTTATCTCTGCAAAGTCCTTTGTGCTCAGTGCACAAAGAAAGAACTGCTTCACAGGGAACACCCACCGAGCCCCGAACCTGCAGCTCCAGGACAGATCTGTCAGAGAAAGCAGCTTCTACCTCTTAATACCACATCCATGATCTATACATCCTTAACTCTGCAAAGTCCTTTGTGCTGAGTGCACAAAGAAAGAACTGATTCTCCGGGAACACCCACCGAGCCCCGAACCTGCAGCTCCAGAACAGATATGTCAGATAATGCAGCTTCCACCTCTTGGTACCACATCTATAATCTGTACATCCTTAACTCTGCAAAGTCCTTTGTGCTTAGTGCACAAAGAAAAAACTGCTTCACGGGGAACACCCACCGAGCCCCGAACCTGCAGCTCCAGCACAGATATGTCAGAGAAAACAGCTTCTACCTCTTGGTACCACCTACATGATCTATACATCCTTAACTCTGCAAAGTCCTTTGTGCTCAGTGCATGAAGAAAGAACTGCTTCACAGGGAACACCCACCGAGCCCCGAACCTGCAGCTCCAGGACAGATATATCAGAAAAAGCAGCTTCTACCTCTTGGTACCACCTACATGATCTATACATCCTTAACTCTGCAAAGTCCTTTGTGCTCAGTGCACAAAGAAAGAACTGCTTCACTGGGAACACCCACCGAGCCCCGAACCTGCAGCTCCAGGACAGATCTGTCAGAGAAAGCAGCTTCTACTTCTTGGTACCACCTACATGATCTATACATCCTTAACTCTGCAAAGTCCTTTGTGCTCAGTGCATGAAGAAAGAACTTCTTCACGGGGAACACCCACCGAGCCCCGAACCTGCAGCTCCAGGACAGATGTGTCAGAGAAAGCAGCTTCTACCTCTTGGTACCACCTACATGAGCTATACATCCTTAACTCTGCAAAGTCCTTTGTGCTCAGTGCACAAAGAAAAAACTGCTTCACTGGGAACACCCACCGAGCCCCGAACCTGCAGCTCCAGGACAGATATGTCAGAGAAAGCAGCTTCTACCTCTTGGTACCACCTACATGATCTATACATCCTTAACTCTGCACAGTCCTTTGTGCTTAGTGCACGTAGAAAGAACTGCTTCACAGGGAACACCCACCGAGCCCCGAACCTGCAGCTCCAGGACAGATCTGTCAGAGAAAGCAGCTTCTACTTCTTGGTACCACCTACATGATCTATACATCCTTAACTCTGCACAGTCCTTTGTGCTCAGTGCACAAAGAAAGAACTGCTTCACAGGGAACACCCACCGATCCCCGAACCTGAAGCTCCAGGACAGATATGACAGATAAAGCAGCTTCCACCTCTTGGTACCACATCTATGATCTCTACATCCTTAACTCTGCAAAGTCCTTTGTGCTTAGTGCACAAAGAAAAAACTGCTTCACGGGGAACACCCACAAAGCCCCGAACCTGCAGCTCCAGCACAGATATGTCAGAGAAAGCAGCTTCTACCTCTTGGTACCACCTACATGATCTATACATCCTTAACTCTGCAAAGTCCTTTGTGCTCAGTGCATGAAGAAAGAACTGCTTCACAGGGAACACCCACCGAGCCCCGCACCTGCAGCTCCAGGACAGATCTGTCAGAGAAAGCAGCTTCTACCTCTTGGTACCACATCCATGACCTATACATCCTTAACTCTGCAAAGTCCTTTGTGCTCAGTGCACGAAGAAAAAACTGCTTCACTGGGAACACCCACCGAGCCCCGAACCTGCAGCTCCAGGACAGATGTGTCAGAGAAAGCAGCTTCTACCTCTTGGTACCACATCTATGATCTCTACATCCTTAACTCTGCAAAGTCCTTTGTGCTCAGTGCATGAAGAAAGAACTGCTTCACAGGGAACACCCACCGAGCCCCGAACCTGCAGCTCCAGGACAGATATATCAGAAAAAGCAGCTTCTACCTCTTGGTACCACCTACATGATCTATACATCCTTAACTCTGCAAAGTCCTTTGTGCTCAGTGCACAAAGAAAGAACTGCTTCACAGGGAACACCCACCGAGCCCCGAACCTGCAGCTCCAGGACAGATCTGTCAGAGACAGCAGCTTCCACCTCTTGGTACCACCTACATGATCTATACATCCTTAACTCTGCAAAGTCCTTTGTGCTCAGTGCACAAAGAAAGAACTGCTTCACAGGGAACACCCACCGAGCCCCGAACCTGCAGCTCCAGGACAGATCTGTCAGAGAAAGCAGCTTCTACTTCTTGGTACCACCTACATGATCTATACATCCTTAACTCTGCACAGTCCTTTGTGCTCAGTGCACAAAGAAAGAACTGCTTCACAGGGAACACCCACCGATCCCCGAACCTGAAGCTCCAGGACAGATATGTCAGATAAAGCAGCTTCCACCTCTTGGTACCACATCTATGATCTCTACATCCTTAACTCTGCAAAGTCCTTTGTGCTTAGTGCACAAAGAAAAAACTGCTTCACGGGGAACACCCACAAAGCCCCGAACCTGCAGCTCCAGCACAGATATGTCAGAGAAAGCAGCTTCTACCTCTTGGTACCACCTACATGATCTATACATCCTTAACTCTGCAAAGTCCTTTGTGCTCAGTGCACAAAGAAAGAACTGCTTCACAGGGAACACCCACCGAGCCCCGAACCTGCAGCTCCAGGACAGATCTGTCAGAGAAAGCAGCTTCTACCTCTTAATACCACATCCATGATCTATACATCCTTAACTCTGCAAAGTCCTTTGTGCTGAGTGCACAAAGAAAGAACTGATTCTCAGGGAACACCCACCGAGCCCCGAACCTGCAGCTCCATAACAGATATGTCAGATAAAGCAGCTTCCACCTCTTGGTACCACATCTATAATCTGTACATCCTTAACTCTGCAAAGTCCTTTGTGCTTAGTGCACAAAGAAAAAACTGCTTCACGGGGAACACCCACCGAGCCCCGAACCTGCAGCTCCAGCACAGATATGTCAGAGAAAACAGCTTCTACCTCTTGGTACCACCTACATGATCTATACATCCTTAACTCTGCAAAGTCCTTTGTGCTCAGTGCATGAAGAAAGAACTGCTTCACAGGGAACACCCACCGAGCCCCGAACCTGCAGCTCCAGGACAGATATATCAGAAAAAGCAGCTTCTACCTCTTGGTACCACCTACATGATCTATACATCCTTAACTCTGCAAAGTCCTTTGTGCTCAGTGCACAAAGAAAGAACTGATTCTCAGGGAACACCCACCGAGCCCCGAACCTGCAGCTCCAGGACAGATCTGTCAGAGAAAGCAGCTTCTACTTCTTGGTACCACCTACATGATCTATACATCCTTAACTCTGCAAAGTCCTTTGTGCTCAGTGCACAAAGAAAGAACTGCTTCACTGGGAACACCCACCGAGCCCCGAACCTGCAGCTCCAGGACAGATCTGTCAGAGAAAGCAGCTTCTACCTCTTGGTACCACCTACATGATCTATACATCCTTAACTCTGCAAAGTCCTTTGTGCTCAGTGCATGAAGAAAGAACTTCTTCACGGGGAACACCCACCGAGCCCCGAACCTGCAGCTCCAGGACAGATGTGTCAGAGAAAGCAGCTTCTACCTCTTGGTACCACCTACATGAGCTATACATCCTTAACTCTGCAAAGTCCTTTGTGCTCAGTGCACAAAGAAAAAACGGCTTCACTGGTAACACCCACCGAGCCCCGAACCTGCAGCTCCAGGACAGATATGTCAGAGAAAGCAGCTTCTACCTCTTGGTACCACCTACATGATCTATACATCCTTAACTCTGCAAAGTCCTTTGTGCTCAGTGCATGAAGAAAGAACTGCTTCACAGGGAACACCCACCGAGCCCCGAACCTGCAGCTCCAGGACAGATCTGTCAGAGAAAGCAGCTTCTACCTCTTGGTACCACCTACATGATCTATACATCCTTAACTCTGCAAAGTCCTTTGTGCTTAGTGCACGTAGAAAGAACTGCTTCACGGGGAACACCCACCGAGCCCCGAACCTGCAGCTCCAGGACAGATCTGTCAGAGAAAGCAGCTTCTACTTCTTGGTACCACCTACATGATCTATACATCCTTAACTCTGCACAGTCCTTTGTGCTCAGTGCACAAAGAAAGAACTGCTTCACAGGGAACACCCACCGATCCCCGAACCTGAAGCTCCAGGACAGATATGTCAGATAAAGCAGCTTCCACCTCTTGGTACCACATCTATGATCTCTACATCCTTAACTCTGCAAAGTCCTTTGTGCTTAGTGCACAAAGAAAAAACTGCTTCACGGGGAACACCCACAAAGCCCCGAACCTGCAGCTCCAGCACAGATATGTCAGAGAAAGCAGCTTCTACCTCTTGGTACCACCTACATGATCTATACATGTATAAATCGGAGAACAAAAGGAGCATGAAGTAAGAATATTTTGTAATAAACAAATGTCTTTATTGGTACAAAAAATAGCTAAAAAACAGTAATACAGTCCAATAGGAGGTGTGCCCAAACGAGCACAGGAAAGGGGACCACCCCCCCGTAACCCCCATACAGATACTCAATGAATACCAGAGGGAAAACAAGAGAAAAACCCCCACATCTCATCACATGATGAGTAAACCCAAATATCCCTCAGCTAATATAACAGGGTGACCAAGTAACAAGCTATGTAGATAATAATGGCAAGACAGAGCTGAAGGGTAGGCTTACCAATGGAGGGCACAGGAGGGGGTCCCACCGGACAAGAGAAAACGCCCCGACGTGCGTTTCGCGGCTAGAAAGCGCCGCTTCCTCAAGGGGATAGACATCCGGTGGTGCAGGACCTTGTAATAACCCCCCTGACCCCGGTCACATGGGAATAGGCGGCCAATCCGAGCGGCGCCAGCGGCGCATGCGCACTGCGGCGGACAGGCCAGGAGTGAGGACCCGGCGTCAGGCCGAGTGCGCAGGCGCCGGGAAAGACCCGGAGACCGCGCACAAGGCACATAGACGCCCGTCCACACACCAAAGCCGCCCGTGCACAGCGCGATGCGCACAGCCGCACGGGTGAGCAAATGGAAGGAGCAATGTGGCCGATATATACATATATGGAGACAATAGAGGAGGGTGTCATTATGTGGTAGGGACAGTATGATGGTATCCAATTATCCACAAATAAGTGCCTAAACTATACAATAGGTCGCCAACCTGCCCACCCACCAGAGTAGCGTCCACAAGTAATAGGCGGGTACATATGTCGGCAACATATAAAGCAGGGCAATGCCAACGCATAGCGCAACCATACCATATATAAACCCACCTGACCCCCTGACACATCCTAAATAGAGTATCCCACCAGTATATAATATACAAATGGAGGTGAGGGGGAGGGGGAGAAACGAGAGCAGCAGTACATAATACACGAATATCAACACAGACACCCGCACAGCCATAAGATGAGCAAAATGAACATATGATATGATAGATGGTACAATATGTACATACAATAATCGTATATTGAGAGAAAACAACAAAATGGCCGATATATAAAGCTGTAAAAACAATACAGAAGGGTGTCATTATGTGGAAAGTATGAAAAGCCGCCAAACCCACCAACAAGTCCACAATAAAATAATCCACTAGTGTGTAGTACACAAGTGGAGATGGGGGGAGGGAACAAAAACAGAAACAATAGTGCATAATACATAAATGCCACCAATGACACCCGCACGGCCATAAATAAACAAACTGAACACATGATATTATAAATACCACGATATGTACATACAATGGTCATATGAAAAAGATGTATATATATGTGCATATAGTCCATATAAAATAAATAACTTGCTCCAGGCTGTCACGACTCCATGTATGCGAGCAGCAGGATGTAAAACGGTATCTATTCCATGTGAGAACAGGATCAGGAGGGCCCATAAATGGAAAGTGTTACTGGAGATAAAAGAACAAAAAATTAAAATCATGACAAAAAAACACACAAATAAAAATCATTAAAAACAAAAAGTCCGGAGGGACAATGATGGGACACAACAAGAGCTAAACTCAAAGTGCGCTAAAGATAAGGGGCGAAGCTCAAGGATTCGTTTAGACCCTTAGGGGCCAAAGTATCAAGTAGAACAATCCACTTAGATTCGATCCTAGCCAGACATTTTTTATAGTCCCCACCTCTTATACCAAGGTGGAGTGCATCAATCCCCCTGATGACAAGTAATTTGTCATTACAGTTATGATGCTGTCTGAAATGGCGTGGAATTGTTTTGAGATCAGCTACTGTGGGCGCCGTCTTGGCCGCGCCAATGTCCCGCACATGCTCACGAACACGGACCCTAAGCTCGCGGGTCGTGAGCCCGACATATATCTTTGGGCACGGACAGGTCGCATAATAGATTATATTAGTAGAATTACAGGTTATGCGCTGTCTAATCTGAAATGTTTTTAGGCCATCACTTGAGGCGAAGTCAAAGCAGCGAAGGACATTGGCGCAGGCAAGACAGCGCCCACACGGAAAGCAACCCGGACGGGGACCCCCAGTGCCTAAGAAATTTGTAGGAGCTGGAACATAGTGGCTCCTAACCAACATATCATTAAGACTCCTACACCTTTTGGGAGTCATCAAGGGAGAGCTACCCAGAACAGCACGCAGGGAAGGCTCAGTGTGAAGCACGGGCCAATGTTTGGGGAACACCCACCGAGCCCCGAACCTGCAGCTCCAGCACAGATATGTCAGAGAAAGCAGCTTCTACCTCTTGGTACCACCTACATGATCTATACATCCTTAACTCTGCAAAGTCCTTTGTGCTCAGTGCATGAAGAAAGAACTGCTTCACAGGGAACACCCACCGAGCCCCGAACCTGCAGCTCCAGGACAGATCTGTCAGAGAAAGCAGCTTCTACCTCTTGGTACCACCTACATGATGTATACATCCTTAACTCTGCAAAGTCCTTTGTGCTCAGTGCATGAAGAAAGAACTGCTTCACGGGGAACACCCACCGAGCCCCGAACCTGCAGCTCCAGGACAGATATGTCAGAGAAAGCAGCTTCTACCTCTTGGTACCACATCTATGATCTCTACATCCTTAACTCTGCAAAGTCCTTTGTGCTCAGTGCATGAAGAAAGAACTGCTTCACGGGGAACACCCACCGAGCCCCGAACCTGCAGCTCCAGGACAGATATGTCAGAGACAGCAGCTTCTACCTCTTGGTACCACATCTATGATCTCTACATCCTTAACTCTGCAAAGTCCTTTGTGCTCAGTGCATGAAGAAAGAACTGCTTCACAGGGAACACCCACCGAGCCCCGAACCTGCAGCTCCAGGACAGATGTGTCAGAGAAAGCAGCTTCTACCTCTTGGTACAACATCTATGATCTCTACATCCTTAACTCTGCAAAGTCCTTTGTGGTCAGTGCATGAAGAAAGAACTGCTTCACGGGGAACACCCACCGAGCCCCGAACCTGCAGCTCCAGGACAGATATATCAGAAAAAGCAGCTTCTACCTCTTGGTACCACCTACATGAGCTATACATCCTTAACTCTGCAAAGTCCTTTGTGCTCAGTGCACAAAGAAAGAACTGCTTTACAGGGAACACCCACCGAGCCCCGAACCTGCAGCTCCAGGACAGATCTGTCAGAGACAGCAGCTTCTACCTCTTGGTACCACCTACATGATCTATACATCCTTAACTCTGCACAGTCCTTTGTGCTTAGTGCACGTAGAAAGAACTGCTTCACAGGGAACTCCCACCGAGCCCCGAACCTGCAGCTCCAGGACAGATATGTCAGATAAAGCAGCTTCTACTTCTTGGTACCACCTACATGATCTATACATCCTTAACTCTGCAAAGTCCTTTGTGCTCAGTGCACAAAGAAAGAACTGCTTCACGGGGAACACCCACCGAGCCCCGAACCTGCAGCTCCAGAACAGATATGTCAGATAAAGCAGCTTCCACCTCTTGGTACCACCTACATGATCTATACATCCTTAACTCTGCAAAGTCCTTTGTGCTCAGTGCATGAAGAAAGAACTGCTTCACTGGGAACACCCACCGAGCCCCGAACCTGCAGCTCCAGGACAGATGTGTCAGAGAAAGCAGCTTCTACCTCTTGGTACCACCTACATGATCTATACATCCTTAACTCTGCAAAGTCCTTTGTGCTCAGTGCATGAAGAAAGAACTGCTTCACAGGGAACACCCACCGAGCCCCGAACCTGCAGCTCCAGGACAGATATGTCAGAAGACCCACAGAAAGATTCCACAGAGGTGATGCAACTCCTGCAGCTAGTATGGAGTCTTCTGAAAAAAGGGGCGCCACTCAGGCTGGATTAAATAATTCTCAAATAGGACTTAAGAACCTGAACAAAATTCCCTCATCTAGGGACCCCACAGGGATTCACTAATGGGTCGTCCCTGATGGGCCCGACATATCTGGAGTTTACAGAGACAGAATATTGACTACAGTTCATAGTGTACAGTACTTAATTTGCCCAGTGGTGGCGCTGTATCTTAGAGTGGCCGATGACTGATGCATGGACGTGACTACCTTGTACCAGGTTCTATGTGGGCCTCAGCACAGTGCAGGAGCTGGTCGCGAGGGTCCCGCGCACCGTCTGCCCCGCGGACAGTCCTACACGGCCTCTAGATTTATAGCAGCATTTTCCTTTCTTTAAGGTTACGGCTGCAAGAAAATCAATGCAGAATCCGTGTGATCGCTGCCAGCGGAAAGGTCGTCACATGTTTTCTTAATATGATTCTTTCTGCTATTGACAGAGGAGTTACCTGATAATTAACCGTAAAGGTGGAGAACACAAGGAAGGCGCACAAGCGATGGGATCACACGGACGATCCGATACCAGATAATATCTCTATTGAGATCCCCTGCATGAAAGAAGAAAGTTTCATAGCTTGACCTAAACCAGTAAAACTCAATAATCCATCTCCATGAGAGTCGATGCTCCAAGTTCTGATCCAGAGATCCACATCTCCTGCTTCCTATCACACAGAATTATAGAATTCGCTTTACCACCTGTCACCACCAGGGGGCGCTCACTGCACTCTTCCCATGTAGTATTATGTAAGAGCTCCCCCTGCTGGCAGCTGAAGGTGCAGAGGCTTTTGTCACTTGAATGGTCACTGTTAATTTCACCACCTTTTCATAACCCAATAGAAGTGAATATAAGACATTTTGTAATATATCTTATCAGGAAAAGTGGCTTCTTTCTCCACTTATGAGCCACTCTCCCTCCTCCTGGACTCAATATTCACTATGAAAAATGGCTAAAATCTACCTTGGCCAAAAACAAGTTGAACTAACAGTTCGATGAGGGATCACATTACAACTGCATATTGGTAAAAAGGGAGAATGGAGACAGTAAGTAAAAGAAAAAGAGCTACAGACACACGGACCTGCTGCTGCTTTACAGCAAAAGTTATATCTTATCCCAGAGCTGAATTCACAGCTTCAATGCTCAATAGTGCTGTATAATATTTTCCATACTACTGCATCATTGAAAATATTTCATATCACCCCAGAGCTGGATTCTCAGCTACACAACTCATTAAAGCTGTATAATTTCCTACATACTGCTGCATGTTCAAAAGTGTCTTTCTCACTCAGAGCTGGATTCACTGCTACATTGCTCAGTACTGTTGTATAATTTCTTCCATGCTGTTGCTGCTTTTTAGTGTTTTTCTCACACCAGTCTTGTATAAACATTGCTTGATTCACAGCTATTTCTCAGTTTTGCTGTATAATGTCCTCCAAGCTGCTGCTGTGTTCTAGTAAGTATTTATCTTGCCCTAATTCTATATTCACAGTTACACTTCTCAGTAGTGCTCTATAATGTCCTCCATGCTGCTGCTGTGATCTAGTAAGTGATTTTGTTTTCACCCCTATTTCTGGTTTCACAGTTACACTTCTCAGTACTGCTCTATAATGTCCTCCATGCTGCTGCTGTGTTATAGCAAGTGATTTTGTTTTCACCCCTATTTCTGGTTTCACAGTTACACTCCTCAGTACTGCTCTATAATGTCTTCCATGCTGCTGCTGTGTTTTGGTAAGTGGTTTTGTTTTCACCCCTATTTCTGGATTCACAGTTACACTTCTTAGTACTGTTGCATAATGTCCTCCATGCTGCTGTTGTGGTCCAGTAAGTGACTTTGTTTTCACCCCTATTCCAGGTTTCACAGTTACACTTCTCAGTACTGCTGTATGATGTCCTCTATGCTGCTGCTGTGTTCTAGTTAGTGATTTTGTTTTTACCCCTATTTCTGGATTCACAGTTA
Organism: Ranitomeya imitator; assembly: GCF_032444005.1. Lineage (NCBI taxonomy): Eukaryota > Metazoa > Chordata > Amphibia > Anura > Dendrobatidae > Ranitomeya > Ranitomeya imitator. The sequence goes on from NC_091282.1 coordinate 19,420,658, forward strand.
CGCTTCTCAGTACTGCTGTATAATGTCCTCCATGCTGCTTATGTGTTCTAGTAAGTGATTTTGTTTTCACCCCTATTCCAGGTTTTAGAGTTACACTTCTCAGTACTGTTGGATAATATGCTGCTGCTGTGTTCTAGTAAGTGATTTCGATTCCCCCTATTTCTGGATTCACAGTTATACTTCTCAGTACTGTTGCATAATATGCTTCTGCTGTGTTCTAGTAAGTGACTTTGATTTCCCCCTATTTCTGGATTCAGTTATACTTGTCAGTACTGCTCTATAAGGTCCTCTATGCTGCTGCTGTGTTCTAGTAAGTGATTTTGCTTTCACCCCTATTTCTGGATTCACAATTATACTTCTCAGTACTGTTGCATAATATGCTTCTGCTGTGTTCTAGTAAGTGACTTTGATTTCCCCCTATTTCTGGATTCAGTTATACTTGTCAGTACTGCTCTATAATGTCCTCTATGCTGCTGCTGTGTTCTGGTAAGTGGTTTTGTTTTCACCCCTATTTCTGGATTCACAGTTACACGTCTCAGTACTGTTGCATAATGTCCTCCATGTTGCTTATGTGTTCTAGTAAGTGATTTTGTTTTCACCCCTATTCCAGGTTTCACAGTTACACTCTCAGTACTGTTGGATAATGTGGTGCTGCTGTGTTCTAGTAAGTGATTTTGCTTTCACCCCTTTTTCTGGATTCACAATTACACTTCTCAGTACTGTTGCATAATATGCACCTGCTGTGTTCTAGTAAGTGACTTTGATTTCCCCCTTTTTCTGGATTCTTGTCAGTACTGCTCTATAATGTCCTCTATGCTGCTGTTGTGTTCTGGTAAGTGGTTTTGTTTTCATCCCTATTTCTGGATTCACAGTTACACTTCTCAGTACTGTTGCATAATGTCCTCCATGCTGCTTCTGAACATGTGCCACATATAGACAGGAGAGAAGGAATGCCTCGTGTGTTGTTGCTGTGTATGGGAGACATCATAGCAGCTAATCTTCACCCACTAGCTCAGAGCCAACTGAATGCCAGAGATAGAGAACACGGAGGGGAAACTGGTGAAAATGGAGAATGCATGTCACATATGGATCATAAACTGTGTTATTCATCATGTGCACAGGAGAGATATGAGTACCATGTGCACAGGAGAGATATGAGTACACCCCTAGTAGGACGGCGACACTTGCAGCTGTTTATTGTGCCCGTTTCTTGCAGTTTCGGCCGTCAGTGTAGAATTACTCTTCCTGAGTAGCGCCCTTATCGTCAGTCTTCGGGAATATACCGATGGTTGGCACCGCTGCCCCTCACACTGAGACCCCTATACCTGAAGCAGAGGGGAACTGGAGCGGGGGCTGCCGGGAATCCCCCAAATTTGCAGTGGAACCTACATCCAGGTGTCGGCCGCGGCTTCTTCACTTGCGCCTTCTCCGTCATGAATTCCTCCGCGGTCTTCCCTGATGGCGGCCCCCCCGGTCCCACAGTCGCTTCGCTCGCCGCTCGCTTTATGGCTTTTTCTGCGATTTGCTGGTAAATGGCGCTCGGACCTGACACATTACAGCGGCACAAACGAGAGGAAATGGAGGGCGACGTGAAATGGGGCGGCGCAATAAGGGAGCAGCGACAGATAGACGGATGAAGGTCAGAGCGGCTCAGCGGGAGACATTGCCGCATTTAAGACGTCTCTGCTCCTTTTACCACCGAGGCTCGAGAACACAAGGAGACAATGAAGGCCTCGCTGTGCGACGAGCGCTGTACAGGGCGCGGGGGGACGTCTGCACAGTATCACTGCCATACAGAACGCATACGTACAGCACCATTCATGGCCCCCGAAATCTACTGCTCTCCGCACACCCCTCTACGTAGAAATCACCTTTCTATAAATTGGCTTCATGCTGAACAAGCCGAGCTGCAGTGTAAAGCATGGGGAAAGCACATGGCAGTAGTTGGAGTCTCTGATGACACAGGAGGCGATTTTCAGGCTGAGGCTCCAATAGACAATAAGCTGGAGCCATGGGTTGCGATGCGCCATAATAAGGCAGAGTTGAAGTGTAAAGCATGGTGGAGCTACAGAGAAATCAGAGCTTCTGGTGAGACAGGAGATGGGCTTCAGGCTACATCAGATACAAATACACAGAGCAGATTCGCTGGGGTCATTTCTCATAGTTTTGCTATAAGTAATCAAACATGAAGTGTAAAGCATGGTGGAGCCACAGAGTGATCTCAGCATCTTATGATGGTGTTCAGTCTACTACAGACTCCAGTGGACAGTGCACCTAGCCTGGAGTCACGGGCCATGGTTGGACCATAATTAGGTTGATGTGTAAAGTATGGTGGATTGATAGACTCGCATGAGAGGAGGGGATGGGGAAATACTGATACATTGTATCATTAGTGCTGCGGTAAGAGGTGCGGGGGTCACAGATCGTGCGGGGAGCAGTGGAGCACATTGTATGTAGTATGTCACAATGTATCTACAACCTGAACGAGACCGGACGATCCTGGAGAGAGCTCACCGGGTAACTGGTTTAGGATATACGCCCCGATACGGACCTACGGTGAGGTCTTGTGCCACCGTCCTGCCAGATCAGGGCCCACTACTTGGGTCTAAGACCCCTCTACCTGCATCAGGCAATGATGGCGCATGCGCGAGATGTCAGCTGGGGAAGCAGAGAAGAGTGACCTGTCAATCATCGGCAGGAGGCTGGAAGAGGAGGAGGAGGGGATGGAGGCTGGAGGGCTGTAAGTGCAGGCCACCTACATAGTTTACTGCTTGTTGTCTAGATTACCGGCCACTTCTGCAGTCTATCACTGGTGGCCAGTCTCCTAGGCAAGGAGCGCAGCACTTACATGCTCTTTTCTATAAACCTTGGAAGCGCAGCTCTCAAGGTGACCGGCATTTTGGATTTGGCCAGCATCACTGTCTCTGCCTCTGCTTGCTGCCTCTGCTTGCTGCTGTATGTGAGAGTGTGCTGTTCAGGGCAGCAGCACAGCCATGTCACTAGTCGAAACTGTCAGTCTTCAGGAGCGCAGCGCCCCCACGACAAGCAGGACGTGTAGAGGCAGCGGAGGGCTGTGCTCCTGAAGGCAGGAGATGCAACAACCTCTTTACCCGTGTTTCATGATTTATGGTCCTCTGTGGAATTAATTTGCGTGAGGACAGTGAACACAAATAGTTTAATAACCAGTGCGCTCCATGTTTAACCAGTAGCAGCGCTGGGTCTGAGATGTGTGATCCCCGTCTCCAGTACACGGGACGGTATGTGACGTCTGATAATCGCCATTATCCAGCTGCAGGTAGGGTGGACTGCAGCGCTCGTCTCCCTCCAGAGCAGCGCTCCTCACTGCTGTCGGATACATTTCTGCTGATTCCTTTGTTCCGTGTTTGACTCCTCAATTAACTTTTACATAAAGACGTGATAGAGACGCTGCAATTAGAGAGAATATCAAACCTGCGCCGCAGTTATTGCCATCCGGCTAATGGGTTTTATAGCCCCGGAGTTGGCATTTACCGGGAGACCCAGGAACGAGCCTCCTCTGCTACTTCTGTAAGGGGGATGATGTCAGACCTGACCCCAGGAAAGGCAGATGAACCCCCGCCCCAGCCCCCTCCATACCCCGATGGGACCCTCATCTTTATGCAGAGCACGCAGGAGCAAGTCCAGTCCAGGAGCAGCCGAGGATCTCTGGTAGGAGCCCAGATAGAAGCCATGATGTGTAACCCTGACTGTGCCGGAGAGAAGGCTGACTGCACAGGTGTTTCGGGATACTGCCCCTCATCAGTGCAAAGTATGAGATCTGATTTGGCTCTAGGTAAGAGTCTCTGGACTGAGGTCTAAGGGGTAACGTTTCTCTGTGGGGAGAGTGACATACCAGCACTGGCATGCCAATGTGAAGAGCCTTATTCACTGTGTAATGCTCCTATGTCTCCTGATTGTATGGCCATGCTGAGAATTGTTCCTTCAGACAAGTATTATTGCATCATGTCTCATCTAATGTGTCAACTAGGAGGAGCATTAAAAAGTTTACTATGGAGCCCAGCATCCCAGGCCCACACAAGATGTTCATCTAATCCACAGGCCCACGCAAGATGTCCACCAAATCTAAAGGCCCAAGCAAGATGTCCACCAAATCTACAGATCTACACAAGATGTCCACCAAATCTACAGGCCCACAAAAGATGTCTACCAAATCTACAGGCCCACACAAGATGTCTACCAAATCTACAGGCCCACACAAGATGTCCACCAAATCTACAGGCCCACACAAGATGTCCACCAAATCTACAGGCCTACACAAGATGTCCACCAAATCTACAGGGTCACGCATAATGTCCACCAAATCTACAGGCCCATGCAAGATGTCCACCAAATCTGCAGATCATCACAAGATGTCCATCAAATCTACAGGCCCACATAAGATGTCCACGAAATCTAAAGATCCAAGCAAGATGTCCACCAAATCTACAGGCCCACGCATAATGTCCACCAAATCTACAGATCTACACAAGATGTCCACCAAATCTACAGGCTCACACAAGATGTCCACCAAATCTACAGGCCCACATGAGATGTCCACCAAATCTACAGATCCACACAAGATGTCCACCAAATCTACAGGCCCACACAAGATGTCCACCAAATCTACAGGGTCACGCAAGACGTCCACCAAATCTACAGACCCACACAAGATATCCACCAAATCTACAGGGTCATGGAAGATGTCCACCAAATCTACAGGGTCATGGAAGATGTCCACCAAATCTACAGGCTCACACAAGATGTCCACCAAATCTACAGATCCACACAAGATGTCCACCAATTCTACAGGCCCACGCAAGATGTCCACCAAATCTACAGGCCCACACAAGATGTTCACCAAATCTACAGGCCCACGCAAGATGTCCACCAAATCTAAAGGTCCACAAAAGATGTCCACCAAATCTACAGGCCCACACAAGATGTCCACAAAATCTATAGGCCCACAAAAGATGTCCACCAAATCTACAGGCCCACGCAAGATGTCAACCAAATCCGCAGGCCCACGCAAGATGTCCACCAATTGTACAGGCCCATACAACATGTCCACCAAATCTGCAGGCTCACGCAAGATGTCCACCAAATCTAAAGGCCCACACAAGATGTCCACTGTTATGATCCGGTGACCTTGGAGCCGCATGAAACTTTCTCTGGAGTAGGTGGTAACTGTACTGACCGCAAATCCTGAACTAACAATGCAACTAGAAGTAGCCGTGGGGTGTGCCTAACAAACCCTAGACACCTCGTCACAGCCGGAGGACTAAATACCCCTATAGATGGAAATAGGAATACTACCTTGCCTCAGAGCAGAACCCCAGAGGGTAGGCAGCCCCCCACAAATAATGACTGTGAGTAGGAGAGGAAAGTCAAACGCAGGCAGAAAACAGAATTTAGCAAAAGAGGCCACTCTAGCTAAATAGGAAAGGATAGGACAGAATACTAAGTGGTCAGTATTAAAACCCTTCCAAAAATATCCACAGCAGATAATACAAAAAATTCCACCATCTAACTAAAGATGTGGAACGTATATCTGCAATTCTTGAGAATCCAACTAGACTGAGAAAATACTGACACAATCTAAGCTGGACAAGAAAAAACAAATGAATAGCACTGAATTATCAAGCACACAGCATGTGTGCCACAGAAACAAAACCAGATACTTATCTTTGCTGATTTGGCAGCAAGGCAGGAGGAACCAGACAGAGGTCCAACACCTCCCAACAACCATGGACAACTGGCAAGGACTAAAGAATCCTGCACACCTAAATACCCCAGTCAGAACTGCAATCAGCAGATACACCTGACCAGGACTGCAACCCAGGGACAACTGCATTACCACCTACAACCACCGGAGGGAGCCCAAAAGCAGAATTCACAACAGTCCACCAAATCTACAGGCCCATGCAAGATGTCCACCAAATCTACAGATCCTCGCAAGATGTCCACGAAATCTACAGGCCCATGCAAGATGTCCTTGAAATCTACAGATCCAAGATGTCCACCAAATCTACAGGCCCACACAAGATGTCCACCAAATCTACAGATCTACACAAGATGTCCACCAAATCTACAGATCCACACAAGATGCCACCAAATCTACAGGCCCACGCAAGATGTCCACCAACTCTACAGATCCACATAAGATGTCCACCAACTCTCCAGATCCACACAAGATGTCCACCAAATCTACAGACCCATGCAAGATGTCCCCCAAATCTACAGGCCCATGCAAGATTTCCACCAAATCTACAGATCTACACAAGATGTCCACCAAGTCTACAGGCCCACGCAAGATGTCCACCAAATCTACAGATCCACACAAGATGTCCACCAAATCTACAGATCCACACAAGATGCCACCAAATCTACAGGCCCACGCAAGATGTCCACCAACTCTACAGATTCACACAAGATGTCCACCAAATCTACAGATCCACGCAAGTGGAGCGCCCCCAGACACAGGGCCGCGGGTTACTCGGTATCGGTCCTCTCGGGCTCAGTTCTGGGGATGTCACGGTGGCTGGACCCGGTCCGTGACCCTGCTAAGGGGCGTCCAATAAAAGGGGTGATGAAAGTCAGCTAAGGTTTCGTGACGCCACCTGTGGTATTTGGTCAGGGTGACCGACGCTGCTTGGGGTCCACTGGGGTGATGTGTTGGCAGCTAGATGGTATACCTTCCCACAGGTGAAGTATGTCCCCAGGGCTTCCCAGTAAGGTGGATGGTGATGGTGTGAGGTGCAGGCAATAACGAGGACACAAGGTTGCAGTCTCTTTACCTCTTTACTGGTGACTTCAGGATCCTCAATCCAGAGCACGGTTAACAGGGCTGTCTGAGACCGGCTGGTCCAAAGGCACATCCAGAGTTCTTTTTGCAGGTGGAAATCGTTGCCTACCACTAGCGCCTGTGTGTTGTAGTGCTTCCCTGCTGAGCATTCGGGATAGTCCTCACAACTTCTGTTCTCGTTCTTTCTAGTTCTTTCTCGTCCTTTCTATTCTCTGTCCCCCAGGTTTGTTATGGCTAGGATGCACCCGTTTGACGGGTAGGCTTGGAGCTCTTCCGGGACCCTAGAGACGCCCCTCTCCACGGTTGCCCCCTATGTCTGCTTAGGTGATGTAAGGTAGACAGCCAACCTATAATTAACTGTCCTGCAGTATTTGAAGTAAGGCATAGAGTCAGATGTCCACCAAATCTACAGACCCACACAAGATGTCCACCAAATCTACAGGCTCACACAATTGCGGTATTTGAAGTAAGGCATAGAGTCAGTTACTTCCTCGGTGTTCCGGGCACCAGCTACGCGCCTCAGTAGGATGTTGCCGTTCTCCGGGCACGACTCCTACTGGCTCTCCTTTGTGCTTGATCTCGTTTCTCACTGTCCACAATATCCTTCACTTCGTGTCCTTTCTTTAGATGCCGCCGCAAGGTAGCGCAGGCGCGGCTCCGTAACATTCTGCCTTGTCGATAGGTACCTGCCAGGTTCCCACGCCTGACAGGGACCCCCCTGAATCTTCCCCGCAACACCCCCTGCCACGGGATGTTGCCTGGACAAAACCCAGTCAGCTTCTGACTAACTTCCTATCCAACCCCTAGTTTTACCAGTGTGAGGAGTGGCCTAATAAATAGAACCTTTTGCTCCCCCTGGTGGCCGGAGTGTGAAGTGTAATGTGTGCTGGTGATACCTGATCAGTAGAATTCCTTCAGTGCCATCAGACGTACCATCACTCCCCTTAGTGGCAGAGCGACATTACTGCAACGACCAGGTCTCTGGGGCGCTGCACAAGATGTCCACCAAATCTACAGGCCCACGCAAGATGTCAACCAAATCTACAGGCCCACTCAAGATGTCCACCAATTCTACATTTCAAAAAACCTGATCTGCACATCCAAACATAGACACAGTGTGAACAGGTGCTGAACCCAGAGTCGCCAACTCGTATATATTTAAGCAAATAGGGCAGCACACTGCAGCGCCAAAACATGCAAACTTGAAAACACAAAATCTGAACTGCACCACTGCACTGAAAATATGAAAAATGAGAGCTTTTAGCGCATAAAAATGGCCAATTTTATGTGTACCTCGTAGCCACGATAAGGCATCTCTCTTATACGAGGCCCTACGCTTGACCTACCTCTCTGAGAATAAACGTCTCCATCTGAATGGGTACATGTGAAACCTCTCCTTGGACTCAAATTCTCTCTCGCTGTGGAGGGGTATTGGACCTATTATAATTAAAACACCTGAAGCTAGGAGGCGGGGAGTGCACGATCAGAAGGCTAGAGAATACATTTCAAAAAACCTGATCTGCACATCCAAACATAGACACAGTGTGAACAGGTGCTGAACCCAGAGTCGCCAACTCTACAGGCCCACGCAATATGTTCACCAAATCTACAGGCACACGCAAGATGTCCACCAAATCTACATATCCACACAAGATGCCACCAAATCTACAGGCCCACACAAGATGTCCACCAAATCTACAGGCCCACACAAGATGTCCACCAAATCTGCAGACCCATGCAAGATGTCCATTAAATCTACAGATCCACACAAGATGTCCACCAAATCTACAGGCCCACGCAAGATGTCCATTAAATCTACAGGCCCACACAAGATGTCCATTACATCTACAGGCCCGCACAAGATGTCCACCAAATCTACAGGCCCACGCAAGATGTCCACCAAATCTACAGGCCCACACAAGATGTCCAACAAATCTACAGGCCCACACAAAATGTCCACCAAATCTACAGGCCCACACAAAATGTCCACCAATTCTACAGGCCCACACAAGATGTCCACCAAATCTACAGGCCCACACAAGATGTCCAAGAAATCTACAGGCCCACACAAAATGTCCACCAAATCTACAGGCCCACACAAGATGTCCACCAAATCTACAGGCCCACACAAGATGTCCAACAAATCTACAGGCCCACACAAAATGTCCACCAAATCTACAGGCCCACACAAGATGTCCAACAAATCTACAGATCCACGCAAAATGTTCATTAAATGTACAGATCCACGCAAGATGTCCACCAAATCTACAGGCCCACACAAGATGTCCACCAAATCTACAGATCCACGCAAAATGTTCATTAAATGTACAGATCCACGCAAGATGTCCACCAAATCTACAGGCCCACGCAAGATGTCCACCAAAGCTTGCGTCCAGGATGAACAACTCCATTCGGGCAGTAAAGCTCCAGACTGTGTCACTTATGTAGTCACTGTAAACATCCTCTCCTTCAAATTTGACCTTGAAGACAAACTTGTCCTTGATCTCGCCATCGCCTGGGTGAACGTGAGACTCGACCTTCCTCTGAAACAACCTGGGCCCATCCCGGGATCAGAACCCATGATGATGATGAGAAATTCAGCAATGTAGCGTATGTAACGGTGCAGACAGGACGGGTGATGTCTGCGCCTGTGTCATCTGCATCTCACAGAGGGTGGCTCCTCTGTCTCTGCGCTCGCTGACTGCGGCTCTGTGGGAAGACGCAGACAATGGGCTGATATTCATGTATTCCTGTGCCGGGCTCCCCCTGGGCCAGCACTTTGGAGCTGGAACTTTGGAGAGAGCAGATTGTATCCGTTCCCTTTGCTCTCAGAGATAATGACACCTTCCTGGAGTGTTGAGAGATATTTTCCTCCGCCGCCGCCCCCGCGCACCGCAGCGCTCCAGCTCTCTCCCCCGCGGACAGGGAAAAAGTCACAGGCAAGGAAGGAGCAGATCAAGGCTCGCAGCAGCGGCTCACAGTGGGGGGTCACAGACTTTCATCTTCTTTGGGCTTCACTTTTCTTTAGGGTAAAGCTCAATCACAACTAAGAGTGGAAATAAAAAAAAATATTTTCCTTTTCTGTTTTTATAAAAATCATATTGACATTCTGTACAATACTTAAAGAATCTGCAGCAAAAGTAATGAGAGTGAAGGTGATGGCGGTCCGGTGTACTGGTCACAGGTGTCACACACATCATACACATCACACACGTCACACATCATACACATCACACACATCATACACATCATACACATCATACACATCACACACATCACACACATCATACACATCATACACATCATACACATCATACACATCATACACATCACACACGTCACACATCATACACATCACACACATCATACACATCATACACATCACACACATCACACACATCATACACATCATACACATCATACACATCATACACATCATACACATCACACACGTCACACATCATACACATCACACACATCATACACATCATACACATCACACACATCACACACATCACACACATCATACACATCATACACATCATACACATCATACACATCACACACATCACACACATCATACACATCATACACATCACACACGTCACACATCATACACATCACACACATCATACACATCATACACATCATACACATCATACACATCACACACATCATACACATCATACACATCATACACATCATACACATCATACACATCATACACATCATACACATCATACACATCACACACATCACACACATCATACACATCATACACATCACACACGTCACACATCATACACATCACACACATCATACACATCATACACATCATACACATCACACACATCACACACATCATACACATCATACACATCATACACATCACACACGTCACACATCATACACATCACACACATCATACACATCATACACATCATACACATCATACACATCACACACATCATACACATCACACACATCATACACATCATACACATCATACACATCACACACATCACACACATCATACACATCATACACATCACACACATCATACACATCATACACATCACACACGTCACACATCATACACATCACACACATCATACACATCATACACATCATACACATCATACACATCACACACATCATACACATCATACACATCATACACATCACACACATCACACACATCATACACATCATACACATCACACACATCATACACATCATACACATCACACACGTCACACATCATACACATCACACACATCATACACATCATACACATCATACACATCATACACATCATACACATCACACACATCACACACATCATACACATCATACACATCACACACGTCACACATCATACACATCACACACATCATACACATCATACACATCATACACATCATACACATCACACACATCACACACATCATACACATCATACACATCACACACATCATACACATCATACACATCACACACGTCACACATCATACACATCACACACATCATACACATCATACACATCATACACATCATACACATCACACACATCATACACATCATACACATCATACACATCATACACATCATACACATCATACACATCATACACATCACACACATCATACACATCACACACATCACACACATCATACACATCATACACATCACACACATCATACACATCACACACATCATACACATCATACACATCATACACATCACACACATCATACACATCACACACATCATACACATCATACACATCATACACATCATACACATCACACACATCACACACATCATACACATCATACACATCACACACATCATACACATCATACACATCATACACATCATACACATCACACACATCATACACATCACACACATCATACACATCACACACATCATACACATCATACACATCATACACATCACACACATCACACACATCATACACATCATACACATCATACATCACACACATCACACACATCACACACCATACATGTCACACACATCATACACATCACACACGTCACACATCATACACATCATACACATCACACACATCATACACATCATACACGTCACACACATCATACATATCACACACATCATACACATCACACACATCATACACATCACACACATCACACACATCACACACATCATACACATCACACAAATCATACACATCACACACATCATACACATCACACACGTCACACATCATACACATCATACACATCATACACATCATACACATCACACACATCATACACATCATACACGTCACACACATCATACATATCACACACATCATACACATCACACACATCATACACATCACACACATCACACACATCACACACATCATACACATCATACACATCACACATCATACACATCACACACATCATACACATCATACACATCACACACATCACACACATCATACACATCATACACATCATACACATCACACACATCACACATCATACACATCATACACATCATACACATCATACACATCACACACATCATACACATCACACACATCACACACATCACACACATCATACACATCATACACATCACACACATCACACATCATACACATCATACACATCACACATCATACACATCATACACATCATACACATCACACATCATACACATCATACACATCATACACGTCACACACATCATACACATCATACACATCATACATCATACACATCATACACATCACACATCATACACATCATACACATCATACACATCATACACGTCACACACATCATACACATCATACACATCACACATCATACACATCATACACATCACACATCATACACATCATACACATCATACACATCATACACATCATACACATCATACACATCACACACATCATACACATCATACACGTCACACACATCATACATATCACACACATCATACACATCACACACATCATACACATCACACACATCACACACATCATACACATCACACAAATCATACACATCACACACATCATACACATCACACACATCATACACATCATACACATCACACACATCATACACATCACACACATCACACACATCACACACATCATACACATCATACACATCACACACATCACACATCATACACATCATACACATCACACATCATACACATCATACACATCACACATCATACACATCATACACATCATACACGTCACACACATCATACACATCACACACATCATACATGTCACACACATCATACACATCACACATCATGCACGTCACACATCATACACATCATACATGTCACACATCATACACATCATACACATCACACATCATACACATCATACACATCATACACATCATACACGTCACACACATCACACACTTCACACGCATCATACACATCATACACATCAAACACATCATACACATCATATACGTCACACATCATACACATCACACATCATACACATCACACACATCATACACATCACACACATCATACACATCACACACATCATACACGTCACACACATCATACACGTCACACATCATACACATCACACATCATACACATCACACACATCATACACATCACACACATCATACACGTCACACACATCATACACGTCACACATCATACACATCACACATCATACACATCATACACATCATACATATCACACACATCATACACATCACACACATCATACATATCACACACATCATACACGTCACACACATCATACACATCACACATCATACACATCACACACATCATACACATCATACACATCACACACATCATACACATCATACACATTATACACATCATACACGTCAGTGACGTCACACATGTCATTAACAGAGATACAGTGAAGCGCAGTTAATGATTTCACCACTAGATGGAGCAGGAGAGGAGTGTGCTAGAAATGATTCTAGTTTTTTTTCCCCAAGTCATGTGACAAGGCTCTTTAAAGGGTCAACATTGACTTTTAGTATTGGTGCTTCCAATAGTTGGCGCTAGAGTTGCAGTCCTCTTCCTCTATAAAGATGTAATTTGCATATATAATATTCGAGAGGAGCGTCCATGTCCACTCCTCACTCTGACATACCAGGCCTGTCTTGTCAGACTCCACAAGGATAAACGTTACCCCAAGATCGCAGATAAGTATCCCAGTTACGATACTATAGGCTACATATGATAAATGAACAAGTCCCCCTAACAGCGCACCATGTGGTCAGGAGCGGTATTACATGTAACACTAATCACTGGTCTATCACATAACAGCACACCATGTGGTCAGGAGCGGTATTACATGTAACACTTATCACTGGTCTATCACATAACAGCACACCATGTGGTCAGGAGCGGTATTACATGTAACACTTATCACTGGTCTATCACATAACAGCGCACCATGTGGTCAGGAGCGGTATTACATGTAACACTTATCACTGGTCTATCACATAACAGCACACCATGTGGTCAGGAGCGGTATTACATGTAACACTTATCACTGGTCTATCACATAACAGCACACCATGTGGTCAGGAGCAGTATTACATGTAACACTTATCACTGGTCTATCACATAACAGCGCACCATGTGGTCAGGAGCAGTATTACATGTAACACTTATCACTGGTCTATCACATAACAGCACACCATGTGGTCAGGAGCGGTATTACATGTAACACTTATCACTGGTCTATCACATAACAGCGCACAATGTGGTCAGGAGCGGTATTACATGTAACACTTATCACTGGTCTATCACATAACAGCACACCATGTGGTCAGGAGCGGTATTACATGTAACACTTATCACTGCTCTATCACATAACAGCGCACCATGTGGTCAGGAGCAGTATTACATGTAACACTTATCACTGCTCTATCACATAACAGCGCACCATGTGGTCAGGAGCAGTATTACATGTAACACTTATCACTGGTCTATCACATAACAGCACACCATGTGGTCAGGAGCGGTATTACATGTAACACTTATCACTGGTCTATCACATAACAGCGCACCATGTGGTCAGGAGCGGTATTACAGGTAACACTTATCACTGGTCTATCACATAACAGCGCACCATGTGGTCAGGAGCAGTATTACATGTAACACTTATCACTGGTCTATCACATAACAGCGCACCATGTGGTCAGGAGCAGTATTACATGTAACACTTATCACTGGTCTATCACATAACAGCGCACCATGTGGTCAGGAGCGGTATTACATGTAACACTTATCACTGGTCTATCACATAACAGCGCACCATGTGGTCAGGAGCGGTATTACATATAACACTTATCACTGGTCTATCACATAACAGCGCACCATGTGGTCAGGAGCAGTATTACATGTAACACTTATCACTGGTCTATCACATAACAGCACACCATGTGGTCAGGAGCAGTATTACATGTAACACTTATCACTGGTCTATCACATAACAGCACACCATGTGGTCAGGAGCGGTATTACATGTAACACTTATCACTGGTCTATCACATAACAGCACACCATGTGGTCAGGAGCAGTATTACATGTAACACTTATCACTGGTCTATCACATAACAGCGCACCATGTGGTCAGGAGCAGTATTACATGTAACACTTATCACTGGTCTATCACATAACAGCACACCATGTGGTCAGGAGCGGTATTACATGTAACACTTATCACTGGTCTATCACATAACAGCGCACCGTGTGGTCAGGAGCGGTATTACATGTAACAATTATCTCTGGTCTATCACATAACAGCGCACCATGTGGTCAGGAGCGGTATTACATGTAACACTTATCACTGGTCTATCACATAACAGCGCACCGTGTGGTCAGGAGCGGTATTACATGTAACACTTATCACTGGTCTATCACATAACAGCGCACCATGTGGTCAGGAGCGGTATTACATGTAACACTTATTGATCTATCACATAACAGCACACCATGTGGTCAGGAGCGGTATTACATGTAACACTTATCACTGGTCTATCACATAACAGCACACCATGTGGTCAGGAGCGGTATTACATGTAACACTTATCACTGGTCTATCACATAACAGCACACCATGTGGTCAGGAGCGGTATTACATGTAACACTTATCACTGGTCTATCACATAACAGCACACCATGTGGTCAGGAGCAGTATTACATGTAACACTTATCACTGGTCTATCACATAACAGCGCACCATGTGGTCAGGAGCGGTATTACATGTAACACTTATCACTGGTCTATCACATAACAGCACACCATGTGGTCAGGAGCAGTATTACATGTAACACTTATCACTGGTCTATCACATAACAGCACACCATGTGGTCAGGAGCGGTATTACATGTAACACTTATTGATCTATCACATAACAGCGCACCATGTGGTCAGGAGCAGTATTACATATAACACTTATCACTGGTCTATCACATAACAGCACACCATGTGGTCAGGAGCGGTATTACATATAACACTTATCACTGGTCTATCACATAACAGCACACCATGTGGTCAGGAGCGGTATTACATGTAACACTTATCACTGGTCTATCACATAACAGCACACCATGTGGTCAGGAGCAGTATTACATATAACACTTATCACTGGTCTATCACATAACAGCGCACCATGTGGTCAGGAGCGGTATTACATGTAACACTTATTACTGGTCTATCACATAACAGCGCACCATGTGGTCAGGAGCGGTATTACATGTAACACTTATCACTGGTCTATCACATAACAGCGCACCATGTGGTCAGGGGCAGTATTACATGTAACACTTATCACTGGTCTATCACATAACAGCGCACCATGTGGTCAAGAGCGGTATTACATATAACACTTATCACTGATCTATCACATAACAGCACACCATGTGGTCAGGAGCGGTATTACATGTAACACTTATCACTGGTCTATCACATAACAGCGCACCATGTGGTCAGGGGCAGTATTACATGTAACACTTATCACTGGTCTATCACATAACAGCACACCATGTGGTCAGGAGCAGTATTACATGTAACACTTATCACTGGTCTATCACATAACAGCGCACCATGTGGTCAGGAGCAGTATTACATGTAACACTTATCACTGGTCTATCACATAACAGCACACCATGTGGTCAGGAGCGATATTACATGTAACACTTATCACTGGTCTATCACATAACAGCACACCATGTGGTCAGGAGCAGTATTACATGTAACACTTATCACTGGTCTATCACATAACAGCGCACCATGTGGTCAGGAGCGGTATTACATATAACACTTATTGATCTATCACATAACAGCGCACCATGTGGTCAGGAGCAGTATTACATGTAACACTTATCACTGGTCTATCACATAACAGCGCACCATGTGGTCAGGAGCGGTATTACATGTAACACTTATTGATCTATCACATAACAGCGCACCATGTGGTCAGGAGCGGTATTACATGTAACACTTATCACTGGTCTATCACATAACAGCACACCATGTGGTCAGGAGCGGTATTACATGTAACACTTATCACTGGTCTATCACATAACAGCGCACCATGTGGTCAGGAGCGGTATTACATATAACACTTATTGATCTATCACATAACAGCGCACCATGTGGTCAGGAGCAGTATTACATGTAACACTTATCACTGGTCTATCACATAACAGCACACCATGTGGTCAGGAGCGGTATTACATATAACACTTATTGATCTATCACATAACAGCGCACCATGTGGTCAGGAGCAGTATTACATGTAACACTTATTACTGGTCTATCACATAACAGCGCACCATGTGGTCAGGAGCGGTATTACATGTATCACTTATCACTGGTCTATCACATAACAGCACACCATGTGGTCAGGAGCGGTATTACATGTAACACCTATCACTGGTCTATCACATAACAGCGCACCATGTGGTCAGGAGCGGTATTACATATAACACTTATCACTGGTCTATCACATAACAGCGCACCATGTGGTCAGGAGCAGTATTACATATAACACTTATCACTGGTCTATCACATAACAGCACACCATGTGGTCAGGAGCGGTATTACATGTAACACTTATCACAGGTCTATCACATAACAGCGCACCATGTGGTCAGGAGCGGTATTACATGTAACACTTATCACTGGTCTATCACATAACAGCGCACCATGTGGTCAGGAGCAGTATTACATGTAACACTTATCACTGGTCTATCACATAACAGCGCACCATGTGGTCAGGAGCAGTATTACATGTAACACTTATCACTGGTCTATCACATAACAGCGCACCATGTGGTCAGGAGCAGTATTACATGTAACACTTATCACTGATCTATCACATAACAGCGCACCATGTGGTCAGGAGCAGTATTACATGTAACACTTATCACTGGTCTATCACATAACAGCACACCATGTGGTCAGGAGCAGTATTACATGTAACACTTATCACTGGTCTACCACATAACAGCGCACCATGTGGTCAGGAGCAGTATTACATGTAACACTTATCACTGGTCTACCACATAACAGCACACCATGTGGTCAGGAGCGGTATTACATGTAACACTTATCACTGGTCTACCACATAACAGCGCACCATGTGGTCAGGAGCAGTATTACATGTAACACTTATCACTGGTCTACCACATAACAGCGCACCATGTGGTCAGGAGCAGTATTACATGTAACACTTATCACTGGTCTATCACATAACAGCACACCATGTGGTCAGGAGCAGTATTACATGTAACACTTATCACTGGTCTATCACATAACAGCACACCATGTGGTCAGGAGCAGTATTACATGTAACACTTATCACTGGTCTATCACATAACAGCACACCATGTGGTCAGGAGCGGTATTACATGTAACACTTATCACTGGTCTATCACATAACAGCGCACCATGTGGTCAGGAGCGGTATTACATGTAACACTTATCACTGGTCTATCACATAACAGCGCACCATGTGGTCAGGAGCGGTATTACATGTAACACTTATCACTGGTCTATCACATAACAGCACACCATGTGGTCAGGAGCGGTATTACATGTAACACTTATCTCTGGTCTATCACATAACAGCACACCATGTGGTCAGGAGTGGTATTACATGTAACACTTATCACTGGTGTATCACATAACAGCACACCATGTGGTCAGGAGCAGTATTACATGTAACACTTATCACTGGTCTATCACATAACAGCACACCATGTGGTCAGGAGCAGTATTACATGTAACACTTATCACTGGTCTATCACATAACAGCACACCATGTGGTCAGGACCAGTATTACATGTAACACTTATCACTGGTCTATCACATAACAGCACACCATGTGGTCAGGAGTGGTATTACATGTAACACTTATCACTGGTCTATCACATAACAGCACACCATGTGGTCAGGACCAGTATTACATGTAACACTTATCACTGGTGTATCACATAACAGCACACCATGTGGTCAGGAGCAGTATTACATGTAACACTTATCACTGGTCTATCACATAACAGCGCACCATGTGGTCAGGACCAGTATTACATGTAACACTTATCACTGGTCTATCACATAACAGCACACCATGTGGTCAGGACCAGTATTACATGTAACACTTATCACTGGTCTATCACATAACAGCACACCATGTGGTCAGGAGCAGTATTACATGTAACACTTATCACTGGTCTATCACATAACAGCACACCATGTGGTCAGGAGCAGTATTACATGTAACACTTATCACTGGTCTATCACAAAACAGCGCACCATGTGGTCAGGACCAGTATTACATGTAACACTTATCACTGGTCTATCACATAACAGCGCACCATGTGGTCAGGAGCAGTATTACATGTAACACTTATCACTGGTCTATCACATAACAGCGCACCATGTGGTCAGGAGCGGTATTACATGTAACACTTATCACTGGTCTATCACATAACAGCACACCATGTGGTCAGGAGCAGTATTACATGTAACACTTATCACTGGTCTATCACATAACAGATCACCATGTGGTCAGGAGCGGTATTACATGTAACACTTATCACTGGTCTATCACATAACAGCGCACCATGTGGTCAGGAGCAGTATTACATGTAACACTTATCACTGGTCTATCACATAACAGCGCACCATGTGGTCAGGAGCAGTATTACATGTAACACTTATCACTGGTCTATCACATAACAGCACACCATGTGGTCAGGAGCGGTATTACATGTAACACTTATCACTGGTCTATCACATAACAGCACACCATGTGGTCAGGAGCGGTATTACATGTAACACTTATCACTGGTCTATCACATAACAGCGCACCATGTGGTCAGGAGCAGTATTACATGTAACACTAATCACTGGTCTATCACATAACAGCACACCATGTGGTCAGGAGCGGTATTACATGTAACACTTATCACTGGTCTATCACATAACAGCACACCATGTGGTCAGGAGCGGTATTACATGTAACACTTATCACTGGTCTATCACATAACAGCACACCATGTGGTCAGGAGCGGTATTACATGTAACACTTATCACTGGTCTATCACATAACAGCACACCATGTGGTCAGGAGCTGTATTACATGTAACACTTATCACTGGTCTATCACATAACAGCGCACCATGTGGTCAGGAGCAGTATTACATGTAACACTTATCACTGGTCTATCACATAACAGCACACCATGTGGTGAGGAGCGGTATTACATGTAACACTTATTGATCTATCACAAAACAGCGCACCATGTGGTCAGGAGTGGTATTACATGTAACACTTATCACTGGTCTATCACATAACAGCACACCATGTGGTCAGGAGCTGTATTACATGTAACACTTATCACTGGTCTATCACATAACAGCGCACCATGTGGTCAGGAGCGGTATTACATGTAACACTTATCACTGGTCTATCACATAACAGCGCACCATGTGGTCAGGAGCAGTATTACATGTAACACTTATCACTGGTCTATCACATAACAGCGCACCATGTGGTCAGGAGCAGTATTACATGTAACACTTATCACTGGTCTATCACATAACAGCGCACCATGTGGTCAGGAGCGGTATTACATGTAACACTTATCACTGGTCTATCACATAACAGCGCACCATGTGGTCAGGAGCGGTATTACATGTAACACTTATCACTGGTCTATCACATAACAGCGCACCATGTGGTCAGGAGCGGTATTACATGTAACACTTATCACTGGTCTATCACATAACAGCGCACCATGTGGTCAGGAGCGGTATTACATGTAATACTTATCACTGGTCTATCACATAACAGCGCACCATGTGGTCAGGAGCAGTATTACATGTAACACTTATCACTGGTCTATCACATAACAGCACACCATGTGGTCAGGAGCGGTATTACATGTAACACTTATCACTGGTCTATCACATAACAGCACACCATGTGGTCAGGAGCGGTATTACATGTAACACTTATCACTGGTCTATCACATAACAGCACAACATGTGGTCAGGAGCGGTATTACATGTAACACTTATCACTGGTCTATCACATAACAGCACACCATGTGGTCAGGAGCGGTATTACATGTAACACTTATCACTGGTCTATCACATAACAGCACACCATGTGGTCAGGAGCGGTATTACATGTAACACTTATCACTGGTCTATCACATAACAGCACACCATGTGGTCAGGAGCGGTATTACATGTAACACTTATCACTGGTCTATCACATAACAGCACACCATGTGGTCAGGAGCAGTATTACATGTAACACTTATCACTGGTCTATCACATAACAGCACACCATGTGGTCAGGAGCGGTATTACATGTAACACTTATCACTGGTCTATCACATAACAGCGCACCATGTGGTCAGGAGCGGTATTACATGTAACACTTATCACTGGTCTATCACATAACAGCGCACCATGTGGTCAGGAGCAGTATTACATGTAACACTTATCACTGGTCTATCACATAACAGCACACCATGTGGTCAGGAGCCGTATTACATGTAACACTTATCACTGGTCTATCACATAACAGCGCACCATGTGGTCAGGAGCGGTATTACATGTAACACTTATCACTGGTCTATCACATAACAGTGCACCATGTGGTCAGGAGCGGTATTACATGTAACACTTATCACTGGTCTATCACATAACAGCGCACCATGTGGTCAGGAGCGGTATTACATGTAATACTTATCACTCTCTATCACATAACAGCGCACCATGTGGTCAGGAGCAGTATTACATGTAACACTTATCACTGGTCTATCACATAACAGCGCACCATGTGGTCAGGAGCGGTATTACATGTAACACTTATCACTGGTCTATCACATAACAGCGCACCATGTGGTCAGGAGCGGTATTACATGTAACACTTATCACTGGTCTATCACATAACAGCGCACCATGTGGTC
The DNA here is from genome assembly GCF_032444005.1 of Ranitomeya imitator. Classification (NCBI taxonomy): domain Eukaryota; kingdom Metazoa; phylum Chordata; class Amphibia; order Anura; family Dendrobatidae; genus Ranitomeya; species Ranitomeya imitator. The sequence continues at coordinate 19,442,998 of NC_091282.1, forward strand.
AGGAGCGGTATTACACGTAACACTTATCACTGGTCTATCACATAACAGCACACCATGTGGTCAGGAGCAGTATTACACATAACACTTATCACTGGTCTATCACATAACAGCGCACCATGTGGTCAGGAGCGGTATTACATGTAACACTTATCACTGGTCTATCACATAACAGCACACCATGTGGTCAGGAGCGGTATTACATGTAACACTTATCACTGGTCTATCACATAACAGCACACCATGTGGTCAGGAGCGGTATTACACGTAACACTTATCACTGGTCTATCACATAACAGCGCACCATGTGGTCAGGAGCGGTATTACACGTAACACTTATCACTGGTCTATCACATAACAGCGCACCATGTGGTCAGGAGCGGTATTACAGGTAACACTTATCTCTGGTCAATCACATAACAGCACACCATGTGGTCAGGAGCGGTATTACACGTAACACTTATCACTGGTCTATCACATAACAGCGCACCATGTGGTCAGGAGCGGTATTACACATAACACTTATCACTGGTCTATCACATAACAGCGCACCATGTGGTCAGGAGCGGTATTACAGGTAACACTTATCTCTGGTCAATCACATAACAGCACACCATGTGGTCAGGAGCGGTATTACATGTAACACTTATCACTGGTCTATCACATAACAGCGCACCATGTGGTTAGGAGCGGTATTACATGTAACACTTATCACTGGTCTATCACATAACAGCGCACCATGTGGTTAGGAGCGGTATTACATGTAACACTTATCACTGGTCTATCACATAACAGCACACCATGTAGTCAGGAGCAGTATTACATGTAACACTTATCACTGGTCTATCACATAACAGCGCACCATGTGGTCAGGAGCAGTATTACATGTAACACTTATCACTGGACTATCACATAACAGCACACCATGTGGTCAGGAGCGGTATTATATGTAACACTTATCACTGGTCTATCACATAACAGCACACCATGTGGTCAGGAGCGGTAATACATGTAACACTTATCACTGGTCTATCACATAACAGCACACCATGTGGTCAGGAGCGGTAATACATATAACACTTATCACTGGTCTATCACATAACAGCACACCATGTGGTCAGTAGCGGTATTACATGTAACACTTATCACTGGTCTATCACATAACAGCACACCATGTGGTCAGGAGCAGTATTACATGTAACACTTATCACTGGTCTATCACATAACAGCACACCATGTAGTCAGGAGCAGTATTACATGTAACACTTATCACTGGTCTATCACATAACAGCGCACCATGTGGTCAGGAGCAGTATTACATGTAACACTTATCACTGGACTATCACATAACAGCACACCATGTGGTCAGGAGCGGTATTATATGTAACACTTATCACTGGTCTATCACATAACAGCACACCATGTGGTCAGGAGCGGTAATACATGTAACACTTATCACTGGTCTATCACATAACAGCACACCATGTGGTCAGGAGCGGTAATACATATAACACTTATCACTGGTCTATCACATAACAGCACACCATGTGGTCAGTAGCGGTATTACATGTAACACTTATCACTGGTCTATCACATAACAGCACACCATGTGGTCAGGAGCGGTAATACATGTAACACTTATCACTGGTCTATCACATAACAGCACACCATGTGGTCAGGAGTGGTATTACATGTAACACTTATCACTGGACTATCACATAACAGCACACCATGTGGTCAGGAGCAGTAATACACGTAACACTTATCACTGGTCTATCACATAACAGCGCACCATATGATCAGGAGCGGTATTACATGTAACACTTATCACTGGTCTATCACATAACAGCACACCATGTGGTCAGGAGCAGTATTACATATAGCGCTTATCACTGGTCTATCACATAACAGCACACCATGTGGTCAGGAGCAGTATTACATGTATCACTTATCACTGGTCTATCACATAACAGCACACCATGTGGTCAGGAGCAGTATTACATGTAACACTTATCACTGGTCTATCACATAACAGCACACCATGTGGTCAGGAGCGGTATTACATGTAACACTTATCACTGGTCTATCACATAACAGCGCACCATGTGGTCAGGAGCGGTATTACATGTAACACTTATCACTGGACTATCACATAACAGCACACCATGTGGTCAGGAGCAGTATTACATGTAACACTTATCACTGGACTATCACATAACAGCACACCATGTGGTCAGGAGCGGTATTATATGTAACACTTATCACTGGTCTATCACATAACAGCACACCATGTGGTCAGGAGCGGTAATACATGTAACACTTATCACTGGTCTATCACATAACAGCACACCATGTGGTCAGGAGCGGTAATACATGTAACACTTATCACTGGTCTATCACATAACAGCACACCATGTGGTCAGGAGCGGTATTATATGTAACACTTATCACTGGTCTATCACATAACAGCACACCATGTGGTCAGGAGCGGTAATACATGTAACACTTATCACTGGTCTATCACATAACAGCACACCATGTGGTCAGTAGCGGTATTACATGTAACACTTATCACTGGTCTATCACATAACAGCACACCATGTGGTCAGGAGCGGTATTACATGTAACACTTATCACTGGTCTATCACATAACAGCACACCATGTGGTCAGGAGCGGTAATACATATAACACTTATCACTGGTCTATCACATAACAGCACACCATGTGGTCAGGAGCAGTAATACATGTAACACTTATCACTGGTCTATCACATAACAGCGCACCATGTGGTCAGTAGCGGTATTACATGTAACACTTATCACTGGTCTATCACATAACAGCGCACCATGTGGTCAGTAGCGGTATTACATGTAACACTTATCACTGGTCTATCACATAACAGCGCACCATGTGGTCAGGAGCGGTATTACATGTAACACTTATCACTGGTCTATCACATAACAGTGCACCATGTGGTCAGGAGCGGTATTACATATAACACTTATCACTGGTCTATCACATAACAGCGCACCATGTGGTCAGTAGCGGTATTACATGTAACACTTATCACTGGTCTATCACATAACAGCGCACCATGTGGTCAGGAGCAGTAATACATGTAACACTTATCACTGGTCTATCACATAACAGCACACCATGTGGTCAGGAGCAGTAATACATGTAACACTTATCACTGGTCTATCACATAACAGCACACCATGTGGTCAGGAGCAGTAATACACGTAACACTTATCACTGGTCTATCACATAACAGCGCACCATATGATCAGGAGCGGTATTACATGTAACACTTATCACTGGTCTATCACATAACAGCACACCATGTGGTCAGGAGCGGTATTACATATAGCGCTTATCACTGGTCTATCACATAACAGCACACCATGTGGTCAGGAGCAGTATTACATGTATCACTTATCACTGGTCTATCACATAACAGCACACCATGTGGTCAGGAGCAGTATTACATGTAACACTTATCACTGGTCTATCACATAACAGCACACCATGTGGTCAGGAGCGGTATTACATGTAACACTTATCACTGGTCTATCACATAACAGCACACCATGTGGTCAGGAGCAGTATTACATGTAACACTTATCACTGGTCTATCACATAACAGCGCACCATGTGGTCAGGAGCGGTATTACATGTAACACTTATCACTGGTCTATCACATAACAGCGCACCATGTGGTCAGGAGCGGTATTACATGTAACACTTATCACTGGTCTATCACATAACAGCGCACCATGTGGTCAGGAGCGGTATTACATGTAACACTTATCACTGGTCTATCACATAACAGCACACCATGTGGTCAGGAGCAGTATTACATGTAACACTTATCACTGGTCTATCACATAACAGCGCACCATGTGGTCAGGAGCGGTATTACATGTAACACTTATCACTGGTCTATCACATAACAGCACACCATGTGGTCAGGAGCGGTATTACATGTAACACTTATCACTGGTCTATCACATAACAGCACACCATGTGGTCAGGAGCGGTATTACATGTAACACTTATCACTGGTCTATCACATAACAGCACACCATGTAGTCAGGAGCGGTATTACATGTAACACTTATCACTGGTCTATCACATAACAGCACACCATGTGGTCAGGAGCAGTATTACATGTAACACTTATCACTGGTCTATCACATAACAGCACACCATGTGGTCAGGAGCGGTATTACATGTAACACTTATCACTGGTCTATCACATAACAGCACACCATGTAGTCAGGAGCGGTATTACATGTAACACTTATCACTGGTCTATCACATAACAGCACACCATGTGGTCAGGAGCGGTATTACATGTAACACTTATCACTGGTCTATCACATAACAGCACACCATGTGGTCAGGAGCAGTATTACATGTAACACTTATCACTGGTCTATCACATAACAGCACACCATGTGGTCAGGAGCAGTATTACATGTAACACTTATCACTGGTCTATCACATAACAGCGCACCATGTGGTCAGGAGCGGTATTACATGTAACACTTATCACTGGTCTATCACATAACAGCACACCATGTGGTCAGGAGCGGTATTACATGTAACACTTATCACTGGTCTATCACATAACAGCACACCATGTGGTCAGGAGCGGTATTACATGTAACACTTATCACTGGTCTATCACATAACAGCGCACCATGTGGTCAGGAGCGGTATTACATGTAACACTTATCACTGGTCTATCACATAACAGCGCACCATGTGGTCAGGAGCGGTATTACATGTAACACTTATCACTGGTCTATCACATAACAGCACACCATGTGGTCAGGAGCGGTATTACATGTAACACTTATCACTGGTCTATCACATAACAGCGCACCATGTGGTCAGGAGCGGTATTACATGTAACACTTATCACTGGTCTATCACATAACAGCGCACCATGTGGTCAGGAGCGGTATTACATGTAACACTTATCACTGGTCTATCACATAACAGCGCACCATGTGGTCAGAAGCGGTATTACATGTAACACTTATCACTGGTCTATCACATAACAGCGCACCATGTGGTCAGGAGCGGTATTACATGTAACACTTATCACTGGTCTATCACATAACAGCGCACCATGTGGTCAGAAGCGGTATTACATGTAACACTTATCACTGGTCTATCACATAACAGCGCACCATGTGGTCAGGAGCGGTATTACATGTAACACTTATCACTGGTCTATCACATAACAGCGCACCATGTGGTCAGGAGCGGTATTACATGTAACACTTATCACTGGTCTATCACATAACAGCGCACCATGTGGTCAGGAGCGGTATTACATGTAACACTTATCACTGGTCTATCACATAACAGCGCACCATGTGGTCAGGAGCGGTATTACATGTAACACTTATCACTGGTCTATCACATAACAGCACACCATGTGGTTAGGAGCGGTATTACATGTAACACTTATCACTGGTCTATCACATAACAGCACACCATGTGGTCAGGAGCGGTATTACATGTAACACTTATCACTGGTCTATCACATAACAGCGCACCATGTGGTTAGGAGCGGTATTACATGTAACACTTATCACTGGTCTATCACATAACAGCGCACCATGTGGTCAGGAGCGGTATTACATGTAACACTTATCACTGGTCTATCACATAACAGCGCACCATGTGGTCAGAAGCGGTATTACATGTAACACTTATCACTGGTCTATCACATAACAGCGCACCATGTGGTCAGGAGCGGTATTACATGTAACACTTATCACTGGTCTATCACATAACAGCGCACCATGTGGTCAGGAGCGGTATTACATGTAACACTTATCACTGGTCTATCACATAACAGCGCACCATGTGGTCAGGAGCGGTATTACATGTAACACTTATCACTGGTCTATCACATAACAGCGCACCATGTGGTCAGGAGCGGTATTACATGTAACACTTATCACTGGTCTATCACATAACAGCGCACCATGTGGTCAGGAGCGGTATTACATGTAACACTTATCACTGGTCTATCACATAACAGCACACCATGTGGTTAGGAGCGGTATTACATGTAACACTTATCACTGGTCTATCACATAACAGCACACCATGTGGTCAGGAGCGGTATTACATGTAACACTTATCACTGGTCTATCACATAACAGCGCACCATGTGGTCAGAAGCGGTATTACATGTAACACTTATCACTGGTCTATCACATAACAGCACACCATGTGGTTAGGAGCGGTATTACATGTAACACTTATCACTGGTCTATCACATAACAGCGCACCATGTGGTCAGGAGCAGTATTACATGTAACACTTATCACTGGTCTATCACATAACAGCACACCATGTGGTCAGGAGCGGTATTACATGTAACACTTATCACTGGTCTATCACATAACAGCACACCATGTGGTCAGGAGCGGTATTACATGTAACACTTATCACTGGTCTATCACATAACAGCGCACCATGTGGTCAGGAGCGGTATTACATGTAACACTTATTACTGATCTATCACATAACAGCACACCATGTGGTCAGGAGCAGTATTACATGTAACACTTATCACTGGTCTATCACATAACAGCGCACCATGTGGTCAGGAGCAGTATTACATGTAACACTTATCACTGGTCTATCACATAACAGCACACCATGTGGTCAGGAGCAGTATTACATGTAACACTTATCACTGGTCTATCACATAACAGCACATCATGTGGTCAGGAGCGGTATTACATGTAACACTTATCACTGGTCTATCACATAACAGCGCACCATGTGGTCAGGAGCGGTATTACATGTAACACTTATCACTGGTCTATCACATAACAGCGCACCATGTGGTCAGTAGCGGTATTACATGTAACACTTATCACTGGTCTATCACATAACAGCGCACCATGTGGTCAGGAGCAGTATTACATGTAACACTTATCACTGGTCTATCACATAACAGCGCACCATGTGGTCAGGAGCGGTATTACATGTAACACTTATCACTGGTCTATCACATAACAGCACATCATGTGGTCAGGAGCAGTATTACATGTAACACTTATCACTGGTCTATCACATAACAGCGCACCATGTGGTCAGGAGCGGTATTACATGTAACACTTATCACTGGTCTATCACATAACAGCGCACCATGTGGTCAGGAGCGGTATTACATGTAACACTTATCACTGGTCTATCACATAACAGCACATCATGTGGTCAGGAGCGGTATTACATGTAACACTTATCACTGGTCTATCACATAACAGCGCACCATGTGGTCAGGAGCGGTATTACATGTAACACTTATCACTGGTCTATCACATAACAGCGCACCATGTGGTCAGGAGCGGTATTACATGTAACACTTATCACTGGTCTATCACATAACAGCGCACCATGTTGTCGGGAGCGGTATTACATGTAACACTTATCACTGGTCTATCACATAACAGCGCACCATGTGGTCAGGAGCGGTATTACATGTAACACTTATCACTGGTCTATCACATAACAGCACATCATGTGGTCAGGAGCAGTATTACATGTAACACTTATCACTGGTCTATCACATAACAGCACACCATGTGGTCAGGAGCAGTATTACATGTAACACTTATCACTGGTCTATCACATAACAGCGCACCATGTGGTCAGGAGCGGTATTACATGTAACACTTATCACTGGTCTATCACATAACAGCACACCATGTGGTCAGGAGCGGTATTACATGTAACACCTATCACTGGTCTATCACATAACAGCGCACCATGTGGTCAGGAGCGGTATTACATGTAACACTTATCACTGGTCTATCACATAACAGCGCACCATGTGGTCAGGAACGGTATTACATGTAACACTTATCACTGGTCTATCACATAACAGCGCACCATGTGGTCAGGAGCGGTATTACATGTAGCACTTATCACTGGTCTATCACATAACAGCGCACCATGTGGTCAGGAGCGGTATTACATGTAACACTTATCTCTGGTCTATCACATAACAGCGCACCATGTGGTCAGGAGAGATATTACATATAACACTTATCACTGGTCTATCACATAACAGCGCACCATGTGGTCAGGAGCGGTATTACATGTAACACTTATCACTGGACTATCACATAACAGCGCACCATGTGGTCAGGAGCGGTATTACATATAACACTTATCACTTGTCTATCACATAACAGCACACCATGTGGTCAGGAGCGGTATTACATGTAACACTTATCACTGGTCTATCACATAACAGCGCACCATGTGGTCAGGAGCGGTATTACATGTAACACTTATCACTGGTCTATCACATAACAGCGCACCATGTGGTCAGGAGCGGTATTACATGTAACACTTATCACAGGTCTATCACATAACAGCGCACCATGTGGTCAGGAGCGGTATTACATGTAACACTTATCACTGGTCTATCACATAACAGCACATCATGTGGTCAGGAGCGGTATTACATGTAACACTTATCACTGGTCTATCACATAACAGCGCACCATGTGGTCAGGAGCGGTATTACATGTAACACTTATCACTGGTCTATCACATAACAGCGCACCATGTGGTCAGGAGCGGTATTACATGTAACACTTATCACAGGTCTATCACATAACAGCGCACCATGTGGTCAGGAGCGGTATTACATGTAACACTTATCTCTGGTCTATCACATAACAGCACATCATGTGGTCAGGAGCGGTATTACATGTAACACTTATCACTGGTCTATCACATAACAGCACACCATGTGGTCAGGAGCGGTATTACATGTAACACTTATCACTGGTCTATCACATAACAGCGCACCATGTGGTCAGGAGCGGTATTACATGTAACACTTATCACTGGTCTATCACATAACAGCGCACCATGTGGTCAGGAGCGGTATTACATGTAACACTTATCACTGGTCTATCACATAACAGCACACCATGTGGTCAGGAGCAGTATTACATGTAACACTTATCACTGGTCTATCACATAACAGCGCACCATGTGGTCAGGAGCGGTATTACATGTAACACTTATCACTGGTCTATCACATAACAGCGCACCATGTGGTCAGGAGCGGTATTACATGTAACACTTATCACTGGTCTATCACATAACAGCGCACCATGTGGTCAGGAGCAGTATTACATGTAACACTTATCACTGGTCTATCACATAACAGCGCACCATGTGGTCAGGAGCGGTATTACATGTAACACTTATCACTGGTCTATCACATAACAGCGCACCATGTGGTCAGGAGCGGTATTACATGTAACACTTATCACTGGTCTATCACATAACAGCGCACCATGTGGTCAGGAGCGGTATTACATGTAACACTTATCACTGGTCTATCACATAACAGCACACCATGTGGTCAGGAGCGGTATTACATGTAACACTTATCACTGGTCTATCACATAACAGCGCACCATGTGGTCAGGAGCGGTATTACATGTAACACTTATCACTGGTCTATCACATAACAGCGCACCATGTGGTCAGGAGCGGTATTACATGTAACACTTATCACTGGTCTATCACATAACAGCACACCATGTGGTCAGGAGCGGTATTACAGGTAACACTTATCACTGGTCTATCACATAACAGCGCACCATGTGGTCAGGAGCGGTATTACATGTAACACTTATCACTGGTCTATCACATAACAGCACACCATGTGGTCAGGAGCGGTATTACATGTAACACTTATCACTGGTCTATCACATAACAGCGCACCATGTGGTCAGGAGCGGTATTACATGTAACACTTATCACTGGTCTATCACATAACAGCGCACCATGTGGTCAGGAGCGGTATTACATGTAACACTTATCACTGGTCTATCACATAACAGCACACCATGTGGTCAGGAGCGGTATTACAGGTAACACTTATCACTGGTCTATCACATAACAGCGCACCATGTGGTCAGGAGCGGTATTACATGTAACACTTATCACTGGTCTATCACATAACAGCACACCATGTGGTCAGGAGCGGTATTACATGTAACACTTATCACTGGTCTATCACATAACAGCGCACCATGTGGTCAGGAGCGGTATTACATGTAACACTTATCACTGGTCTATCACATAACAGCACACCATGTGGTCAGGAGCGGTATTACATGTAACACTTATCACTGGTCTATCACATAACAGCGCACCATGTGGTCAGGAGCGGTATTACATGTAACACTTATCACTGGTCTATCACATAGCAGCACACCATGTGGTCAGGAGCAGTATTACATGTAACACTTATCACTGGTCTATCACATAACAGCACACCATGTGGTCAGGAGCGGTATTACATGTAACACTTATCACTGGTCTATCACATAACAGCACACCATGTGGTCAGGAGCGGTATTACATGTAACACTTATCACTGGTCTATCACATAACAGCACACCATGTGGTCAGGAGCGGTATTACATGTAACACTTATCACTGGTCTATCACATAACAGCACACCATGTGGTCAGGAGCGGTATTACATGTAACACTTATCACTGGTCTATCACATAACAGCACACCATGTGGTCAGGAGCAGTATTACATGTAACACTTATCACTGGTCTATCACATAACAGCACACCATGTGGTCAGGAGCGGTATTACATGTAACACTTATCACTGGTCTATCACATAACAGCACACCATGTGGTCAGGAGCGGTATTACATGTAACACTTATCACTGGTCTATCACATAACAGCACACCATGTGGTCAGGAGCGGTATTACATGTAACACTTATCACTGGTCTATCACATAACAGCACACCATGTGGTCAGGAGCGGTATTACATGTAACACTTATCACTGGTCTATCACATAACAGCACACCATGTGGTCAGGAGCGGTATTACATGTAACACTTATCACTGGTCTATCACATAACAGCACACCATGTGGTCAGGAGCGGTATTACATGTAACACTTATCACTGGTCTATCACATAACAGCGCACCATGTGGTCAGGAGCGGTATTACAGGTAACACTTATCACTGGTCTATCACATAACAGCACACCATGTGGTCAGGAGCGGTATTACATGTAACACTTATCACTGGTCTATCACATAACAGCACACCATGTGGTCAGGAGCGGTATTACATGTAACACTTATCACTGGTCTATCACATAACAGCGCACCATGTGGTCAGGAGCGGTATTACATGTAACACTTATCACTGGTCTATCACATAACAGCGCACCATGTGGTCAGGAGCGGTATTACAGGTAACACTTATCACTGGTCTATCACATAACAGCACACCATGTGGTCAGGAGCGGTATTACATGTAACACTTATCACTGGTCTATCACATAACAGCACACCATGTGGTCAGGAGCGGTATTACATGTAACACTTATCACTGGTCTATCACATAACAGCGCACCATGTGGTCAGGAGCGGTATTACATGTAACACTTATCACTGGTCTATCACATAACAGCGCACCATGTGGTCAGGAGCGGTATTACATGTAACACTTATCACTGGTCTATCACATAACAGCACACCATGTGGTCAGGAGCGGTATTACAGGTAACACTTATCACTGGTCTATCACATTACAGCGCACCATGTGGTCAGGAGCAGTATTACATGTAACACTTATCACTGGTCTATCACATAACAGTGCACCATGTGGTCAGGAGCAGTATTACATGTAACACTTATCACTGGTCTATCACATAACAGCACACCATGTGGTCAGGAGCGGTATTACATGTAACACTTATCACTGGTCTATCACATAACAGCACACCATGTGGTCAGGAGCGGTATTACATGTAACACTTATCACTGGTCTATCACATAACAGCACACCATGTGGTTAGGAGCGGTATTACATATAACACTTATCACTGGTCTATCACATAACAGCGCACCATGTGGTCAGGAGCGGTATTACATGTAACACTTATCACTGGTCTATCACATAACAGCGCACCATGTGGTCAGGAGCAGTATTACATGTAACACTTATCACTGGTCTATCACATAACAGCGCACCATGTGTTCAGGAGCGGTATTACATGTAACACTTATCACTGGTCTATCACATAACAGCACACCATGTGGTCAGGAGCAGTATTACATGTAACACTTATCACTGGTCTATCACATAACAGCACACCATGTGGTCAGGAGCAGTATTACATGTAACACTTATCACTGGTCTATCACATAACAGCGCACCATGTGGTCAGGAGCGGTATTACATGTAACACTTATCACTGGTCTATCACATAACAGCACACCATGTGGTCAGGAGCGGTATTACATGTAACACTTATCACTGGTCTATCACATAACAGCACACCATGTGGTCAGGAGCGGTATTACATGTAACACTTATCACTGGTCTATCACATAACAGCACACCATGTGGTCAGGAGCGGTATTACATGTAACATTTATCACTGGTCTATCACATAACAGCACACCATGTGGTCAGGAGCGGTATTACATGTAACACTTATCACTGGTCTATCACATAACAGCACACCATGTGGTCAGGAGCAGTATTACATGTAACACTTATCACTGGTCTATCACATAACAGCGCACCATGTGGTCAGGAGCGGTATTACATGTAACACTTATCACTGGTCTATCACATAACAGCACATCATGTGGTCAGGAGCGGTATTACATGTAACACTTATCACTGGTCTATCACATAACAGCACACCATGTGGTCAGGAGCGGTATTACATGTAACACTTATCACTGGTCTATCACATAACAGCACACCATGTGGTCAGGAGCGGTATTACATGTAACACTTATCACTGGTCTATCACATAATAGCGCACCATGTGGTCAGGAGCGGTATTACATGTAACACTTATCACAGGTCTATCAAATAACAGCACACCATGTGGTCAGGAGCGGTATTACATGTAACACTTATCACTGGTCTATCACATAACAGCACACCATGTGGTCAGGAGCGGTATTACATGTAACACTTATCACTGGTCTATCACATAATAGCGCACCATGTGGTCAGGAGCGGTATTACATGTAACACTTATCACTGGTCTATCACATAACAGCGCACCATGTGGTCAGGAGCGGTATTACATGTAACACTTATCACAGGTCTATCAAATAACAGCGCACCATGTGGTCAGGAGCGGTATTACATGTAACACTTATCACAGGTCTATCAAATAACAGCACACCATGTGGTCAGGAGCAGTATTACATGTAACACTTATCACTGGTCTATCACATAACAGCACACCATGTGGTCAGGAGCGGTATTACAGGTAACACTTATCACTGGTCTATCACATAACAGCGCACCATGTGGTCAGGAGCGGTATTACATGTAACACTTATCACTGGTCTATCACATAACAGCGCACCATGTGGTCAGGAGCGGTATTACATGTAACACTTATCACTGGTCTATCACATAACAGCACACCATGTGGTCAGGAGCGGTATTACATGTAACACTTATCACTGGTCTATCACATAACAGCACACCATGTGGTCAGGAGCGGTATTACATGTAACACTTATCACTGGTCTATCACATAACAGCACACCATGTGGTCAGGAGCGGTATTACATGTAACACTTATCACTGGTCTATCACATAACAGCACACCATGTGGTCAGGAGCGGTATTACATGTAACACTTATTACTGGTCTATCACATAACAGCGCACCATGTGGTCAGGAGCGGTATTACATGTAACACTTATCACTGGTCTATCACATAACAGCACACCATGTGGTCAGGAGCGGTATTACATGTAACACTTATCACTGGTCTATCACATAACAGCGCACCATGTGGTCAGGAGCAGTATTACATGTAACACTTATCACTGGTCTATCACATAACAGCACACCATGTGGTCAGGAGCGGTATTACATGTAACACTTATCACTGGTCTATCACATAACAGCACACCATGTGGTCAGGAGCGGTATTACATGTAACACTTATCACTGGTCTATCACATAACAGCACATCATGTGGTCAGGAGCGGTATTACATGTAACACTTATCACTGGTCTATCACATAACAGCGCACCATGTGGTCAGGAGCGGTATTACATGTAACACTTATCACTGGTCTATCACATAACAGCACACCATGTGGTCAGGAGCGGTATTACATGTAACACTTTTCACTGGTCTATCACATAACAGCACATCATGTGGTCAGGAGCGGTATTACATGTAACACTTATCACTGGTCTATCACATAACAGCACACCATGTGGTCAGGAGCGGTATTACATGTAACACTTATCACTGGTCTATCACATAACAGCACACCATGTGGTCAGGAGCGGTATTACATGTAACACTTATCACTGGTCTATCACATAACAGCGCACCATGTGGTCAGGAGCGGTATTACATGTAACACTTATCACTGGTCTATCACATAACAGCACACCATGTGGTCAGGAGCAGTATTACATATAACACTTATCACTGGTCTATCACATAACAGCACACCATGTGGTCAGGAGCGGTATTACATGTAACACTTATCACTGGTCTATCACATAACAGCACACCATGTGGTCAGGTGCGGTATTACATGTAACACTTATCACTGGTCTATCACATAACAGCACACCATGTGGTCAGGAGCGGTATTACATGTAACACTTATCACTGGTCTATCACATAACAGCACACCATGTGGTCAGGAGAGGTATTACATGTAACACTTATCACTGGTCTATCACATAACAGCACACCATGTGGTCAGGAGCGGTATTACATGTAACACTTATCACTGGTCTATCACATAACAGCACACCATGTGGTCAGGTGCGGTATTACAGGTAACACTTATCTCTGGTCTATCACATAACAGCACACCATGTGGTCAGGAGCGGTATTACATGTAACACTTATCACTGGTCTATCACATAACAGCGCACCATGTGGTCAGGAGCAGTATTACATGTAACACTTATCACTGGTCTATCACATAACAGCGCACCATGTGGTCAGGAGCGGTATTACATGTAACACTTATCACTGGTCTATCACATAACAGCACACCATGTGGTCAGGAGAGGTATTACATGTAACACTTATCACTGGTCTATCACATAACAGCGCACCATGTGGTCAGGAGCGGTATTACATGTAACACTTATCACTGGTCTATCACATAACAGCGCACCATGTGGTCAGGAGCAGTATTACATATAACACTTATCACTGGTCTATCACATAACAGCGCACCATGTGGTCAGGAGTGGTATTACATGTAACACTTATCACTGCTCTATCACATAACAGCGCACCATGTGGTCAGGAGCGGTATTACATGTAACACTTATCACTGCTCTATCACATAACAGCACACCATGTGGTCAGGAGCGGTATTACATGTAACACTTATCACTGGTCTATCACATAACAGCGCACCATGTGGTCAGGAGCGGTATTACATGTAACACTTATCACTGGTCTATCACATAACAGCGCACCATGTGGTCAGGAGCAGTATTACATATAACACTTATCACTGGTCTATCACATAACAGCACACCATGTGGTCAGGAGCGGTATTACATGTAACACTTATCACTGGTCTATCACATAACAGCGCACCATGTGGTCAGGAGCGGTATTACATGTAACACTTATCACTGGTCTATCACATAACAGCGCACCATGTGGTCAGGAGCGGTGTTACATGTAACACTTATCACTGGTCTATCACATACCAGCACACCATGTGGTCAGGAGCAGTATTACATGTAACACTTATCACTGGTCTATCACATAACAGCGCACCATGTGGTCAGGAGCGGTGTTACATGTAACACTTATCACTGGTCTATCACATAACAGCACACCATGTGGTCAGGAGAGGTATTACATGTAACACTTATCACTGGTCTATCACATAACAGCGCACCATGTGGTCAGGAGCAGTATTACATATAACACTTATCACTGGTCTATCACATAACAGCACACCATGTGGTCAGGAGCGGTATTACATGTAACACTTATCACTGGTCTATCACATAACAGCACACCATGTG
Source organism: Ranitomeya imitator (assembly GCF_032444005.1). Classification (NCBI taxonomy): domain Eukaryota; kingdom Metazoa; phylum Chordata; class Amphibia; order Anura; family Dendrobatidae; genus Ranitomeya; species Ranitomeya imitator. The sequence continues at coordinate 19,459,115 of NC_091282.1, forward strand.
GTCAGGAGAGGTATTACATGTAACACTTATCACTGGTCTATTACATAACAGCACACCATGTGGTCAGGAGCGGTATTACATATAACACTGATCACTGGTCTATCACATAACAGCACACCATGTGGTCAGGAGCGGTATTACATATAACACTTATCACTGGTCTATTACATAACAGCACACCATGTGGTCAGGAGCAGTATTACATGTAACACTTATCACTGGTCTATCACATAACAGCACACCATGTGGTCAGGGGTGGTATTACATGTAACACTTATCACTGGTCTATCACATAACAGCGCACCATGTGGTCAGGAGCGGTATTACATGTAACACTTATCACTGGTCTATCACATAACAGCACACCATGTGGTCAGGAGCGGTATTACAGGTAACACTTATCACTGGTCTATCACATAACAGCACACCATGTGGTCAGGAGCGGTATTACAGGTAACACTTATCACTGGTCTATCACATAACAGCACACCATGTGGTCAGGAGCGGTATTACAGGTAACACTTATCACTGGTCTATCACATAACAGCACACCATGTGGTCAGGAGCGGTATTACATGTAACACTTATCACTGGTCTATCACATAACAGCACACCATGTGGTCAGGAGAGGTATTACATGTAACACTTATCACTGGTCTATCACATAACAGCGCACCATGTGGTCAGGAGCGGTATTACATGTAACACTTATCACTGGTCTATCACATAACAGCACACCATGTGGTCAGGAGCAGTATTACATGTAACACTTATCACTGGTCTATCACATAACAGCACACCATGTGGTCAGGAGCGGTATTACAGGTAACACTTATCACTGGTCTATCACATAACAGCGCACCATGTGGTCAGGAGCGGTATTACATGTAACACTTATCACTGGTCTATCATATAACAGCGCACCATGTGGTCAGGAGCGGTATTACATGTAACACTTATCACTGGTCTATCATATAACAGCGCACCATGTGGTCAGGAGCGGTATTACATGTAACACTTATCACTGGTCTATCACATAACAGCACACCATGTGGTCAGGAGCGGTATTACAGGTAACACTTATCACTGGTCTATCACATAACAGCGCACCATGTGGTCAGGAGCGGTATTACATGTAACACTTATACGTTCTCAGGGTTCAGAGCCTCGCCATTATAATACACTTATTCGGCAGAACGTTATAAACTTCCGGGATCTTTGCAACTCTTTGATCGATCGTCTTTACTTCATCCTTGAGGGTCCTGGGTTATAAATGGTTAACAATAACCAGCAGAATTATTGCGGTACAATTGCTGACGCTCGGCTGTAATGTGCTGCTGTGTCGTTACATTGAGTACGCTTTGATTGTCTTTTCCTGACTAATCGCCTCTCGGTTTGTGCCGAGCTCAGTGTACGAGAGATAACCGTGGGTAATTGGCGCGGTAGAAAGCTCGTATTCCAGATGTAAGACGCCATCGTCCCATCACCGCGGCCGCAGCCAGATGGATGAGCAGCGATTTGCAGTTGTTTGTCACTTCCCCGTTCGTTCTTTATGTTCACATCAGGATCCGCCAGTCTTACAGATTGCACAAGTTCTAACGAACCTGCTGCTTCGTCCGGAGATATAGTGGTGGCGAGATTCTGCCGCTCCGTGATCGGCATCTGCAGATACTTTGTATCACTTTGCCTCGAATATCGGGGGAACTCATTGGTAAATCATCATTGGTGTCAACTCGCCGCGACCTTTGTTTGGCGATAATATCTGAACACTTTGTACTTACGGATTTTGGAAAGTTGCGCCCTTGAAAGTGGCGCACATGATGATGATGATGAGGGTGATAGTTTACAATGCTTTCTGGCAGGAAAGAAAAAAAAAAACAAACAAACAAAACTTTTTCAAAGTTTTTGTGAACTTTTTTTGTCTTTGTCGTGGAGCAGCTGTGTAAGATGTGGAGATTTTTCTCTTTCCGCAGCAGCGATCACCCCCAATATTCACATTAATCAGCCTTTATCATGTTTCTTTCTTGGGGGACCGAGAAGGAACCGATGCTGGAGATTAGGTGAGACCCCAACCCCATGACTTCTGAGGAACGCTTTGGTTAGATGACCCCCGTTCAGCCATAGTGATGTAACAGGAGACCCCCGATGGACCCCTCTCCTCATATCTATTAGCGCTGTTCTTCCTGAGGATTCAGCTCATCTATACAATTCATATTATGGCATTGACGTCAATAATTCTTCATATCTTCTCCGGCTTTCTCCAGGCAGAATGATTGATGGCATGGTCTTATTCACGCCAGAAAACAGCTTAATAATATCAGGCAATAGCAGAAAAACTCAAAAACGTCACAGAGGACTTCTATCAGGTTGGAGCTACAGGACGAATACACCGATGGCTCCGAGGATGGAGAGGAACCATGTGCCAGTGAGTGCAACACAGAACTCATCCAGGTGTAATGCCCCCCATTCTGGGCCATTTACTGTAATATGCGTCTCTTATCCTGGTATAATGCCCCTCATCCTGGGACCTGTCATGTAATATATGTCCCCCATCCTGGTATAATGCCCCCATCCTGGGACCTGTCATGTAATATATGCCCCCATCCTGGTATAATGCCCCCATCCTGGGACCTGTCATGTAATATATGCCCCCATCCTGGTATAATGCCCCTCATCCTGGGACCTGTCATGTAATATATGCCCCCATCCTGGTATAATGCCCCTCATCCTGGGACCTGTCATGTAATATATGTCCCCCATCCTGGTATAATGCCCCCATCCTGGGACCTGTCATGTAATATATGCCCCCATCCTGGTATAATGCCCCCATCATGGGATCCTTCATGCAATGTATGCCCCCATCCTGGTATAATGCCCCGATCCTGGGACCTGTCATGTTATATATGTCCCCCATCCTGGTATAATACCCCCATCCTGGGATCCTTCATGCAATATATGCCCCCATCCTGGGACCTGTCATATAATATATGTCCCCCATCCTGGTATAATGCCCCCCCATCCTGGGATCATTCATGCAATATATGTCCCCCATCCTGGTATAATGCCCCCCATCCTGGGATCATTCATGCAATATATGTCCCCCATCCTGGTATAATGCCCCCCATCATGGGATCCTTCATGCAATGTATGCCCCCATCCTGGTATAATGCCCCGATCCTGGGACCTGTCATGTTATATATGTCCCCCATCCTGGTATAATACCCCCATCCTGGGATCCTTCATGCAATATATGCCCCCATCCTGGGACCTGTCATATAATATATGTCCCCCATCCTGGTATAATGCCCCCCCATCCTGGGATCATTCATGCAATATATGTCCCCCATCCTGGTATAATGCCCCCCATCCTGGGATCCTTCATGTAATATATTTCCTCATCTACTATATAATTGTCTAAAGGTCACTTCCGTCTTTCTGTCGCGGATATTCATTGGTCGCGGCCTCTGTCTGTCATGGAAATCCAAGTCGCTGATTGGTCGCAGCAAAACAGCCACGACCAATCAGCGACAGGCACAGTCCAGAAGAAAATGGCCGCTCCTTACTCCCCGCAGTCACTGCCCGGTGCCCGCATACTCCCCTCCGGTCATCGCTCACACAGGGTTAATGCCGGCGGTAACGGACCGCATTATGCCGCGGGTAACGCACTCCATTACCGCCACTATTAACCCTGTGTCTCCCCAACTTCTTACTATTGATGCTGCCTATGCAGCATCAATAGTAAAAAGATCTAATGTTAAAAATAATTAAAAAACATAAAACCTGCTATTCTCACCTTCTGTAGTCCGTCGAGCCGCACGCGCCTGCCGCCATCTTCTGTTTCCGGCGATGCTTTGCGAAATTACCCAGAAGACTTAGCGGTCTTGCGAGACCGCTAAGTCATCTGGGTAATTTCGCAATGCATCCTGGGAACGGAAGATGGCGGCAGCCGCGCGCATATCGCCGGAGCTTCGGTGGATCCCAGGGGGTGAGTATATAACTATTTTTTATTTTAATTATTTTTTAACAGGGATATGGTGCCCACACTGCTGTATACTACGTGGGCTGTGTTATATACTGCGTGGCTGCTATATACTACATAGGCTGTGTTATATACTACGTGGGCTGTGTGATATATTCCGTGGGCTGTGTTATATACTACATAGGCAGTGTTATATATTGCGTGGCTGCTATATACTGCGTGGGCTGTGCTATATATTATGTGGCCAGTGTTATATACTGCGTGGCCTGTATTATATACTACGTCGGCTGTGTTATATACTGCGTGGCCTGTATTAACGCATCGAGTATTCTACAATATGTATGTATATAGCAGCCACATAGTATATAGCACAGGCCACGTAGTATTTGTCTGCTATATACTACATGGCTCCTATATACTACGTGGCCTGTGCTACATACTACAGTCATGGCCAAAAGTATTGACACCCCTGCAATTCTGTCAGATAATACTCAGTTTCAAATGAGTATTATCTGACAGAATTGCAGGGGTGTCAATACTTTTGGCCATGACTGTATGTGGCTGCTATATACATACATACATATTCTAGAATACCCGATGAATTAGAATCGAGCCACCATCTAGTCCTGGTATAATGCCCCACATCCTGGGATCTTTCACGTAACATATTTCCCCATCCTGGTATAATGCCTCCATCCTTGGATCCTTCATGTAATATATGTCCCCATCCTGGTATAATGCCCCCATCCTGGGATCTTTCATGGCAAATATGTCCCCATCCTGGTATAATGCCCCCATCCTGGGATCTTTCATGTAATATATGCCTCCATCCTGGAATAATGGCCCCATCCTGGGATCTTTCATGGCAAATATGTTCCCATCCTGGTATAATGCTTCCATACTGGGATAATTCATGTAATATACAGTATGCCCCCCATCCTGGGATTTTTCATGCAATATATGTCCCCATCCTGGTATAATGCCCCCATCCTGGGATCTTTCAAGTAATATATGCCCCCATCCTGGTATACTGCCCGCATCCTGGTATAATGCCCCCCATCCTGGGATCTTTCATGTAATATATGTCCCCCATCCTGGTATAATGCCCTCCCTCTTGGGATCTTTCATGTAATGTATGCCCCCATCCTGGTATAATGCCCCCCATCCTGGGATCTTTCATGTAATATATGTCCCCCATCCTGGTATAATGCCACCATCCTGGGATCTTTCATGTAATATATGAGCCAATCCTTTTATAATGGCCCCCATCAAGGGATCTTTCATGTAATATATGTCTCCCATCCTGGTATAATGTCCCCCATCATGGGATCTTTCATGTAATATATGCCCCCATCCTGGTATAATGCCCTCCATCTTGTGATCTTTCTTGTAATGTATGCCCCCATCCTGGTATAATGCCACCATCCTGGGATCTTTCATGTAATATATGAGCCAATCCTTTTATAATGCCCCCCATCAAGGGATCTTTCATGTAATATATGTCCCCCATCCTGGTATAATGCCCCCATCCTGGGATCTTTCAAGTAATATATGCCCCCATCCTGGTATACTGCCCGCATCCTGGTATAATGCCCCCCATCCTGGGATCTTTCATGTAATATATGTCCCCCATCCTGGTATAATGCCCTCCCTCTTGGGATCTTTCATGTAATGTATGCCCCCATCCTGGTATAATGCCCCCCATCCTGGGATCTTTCATGTAATATATGTCCCCCATCCTGGTATAATGCCACCATCCTGGGATCTTTCATGTAATATATGAGCCAATCCTTTTATAATGGCCCCCATCAAGGGATCTTTCATGTAATATATGTCTCCCATCCTGGTATAATGTCCCCCATCATGGGATCTTTCATGTAATATATGCCCCCATCCTGGTATAATGCCCTCCATCTTGGGATCTTTCTTGTAATGTATGCCCCCATCCTGGTATAATGCCACCATCCTGGGATCTTTCATGTAATATATGAGCCAATCCTTTTATAATGCCCCCCATCAGGGGATCTTTCATGTAATATATGTCCCCCATCCTGGTATAATGTCCCCCATCATGGGATCTTTCATGTAATATATGTCCCCCATCCTGGTATAATGTCCCCCATCATGGGATCTTTCATGTAATATATGCCCCCATCCTGGTATAATGCCACCATCCTGGGATCTTTAATGTAATATATGTCTCCCATCCTGGTATAATGTCCTCCATCCCGGGATCCTTCCAGTAATATATGCCCCCATCTGGGTATAATGCCCCCCATCATGGGATCTTTCATGAAATATATGCCCCTGCAGCGCCCCAGAGACCTGGTCGTTGCAGTATGGCGCTCTGCCACTAAGGGGAGCAGCGGTACGTCTGATGGCACTAAAGGAGTTCTCCTGACCAGGTATCACCAGAACACATTACACTTCACACTCCGGCCACTAGGGGGAGAAAAAGGCTTTATTTATTGGGCCACTCCTCACACTGGTAAAACTAGCGGCTGGGGAGGAAGTTAGTCAGAAGCTGACCGGGTTGGATTCAGGCAACATCTCGTGGCAGGGGGTGTTGCGGGGAGAAGACACAGGGGGGTCCCTGTCAGGCGTGGGAACCTGGCAGGAGCCTAGCGAACAGAATGTAACGGAGCCGCGCCTGCACACCTCGCGGCGGTATCCTAAGAAAGAGACACGAAGGGAAGGATATTGTGGAACAGTGTAAACGAGATCAAGCACAAAGGAGAGCGAGTAAGAGTCGTGCCGTGAGACCGAGGCAACATCCTACTGAGGCGCGTAGTCGGTGGCCAGAACACCGAGGGAGTAACTGACTCTAGGCCTTACTTCAAACTCCGCAGGACAGTTAATTATAGGTTGGCTGTCTACCTTACTACACCTAAGAAGACATAGGGGGCAACAGTGGGAGAGGGGCATCTCTAGGGTCCCGGAAGACCTCCAGGCCTTCCCGTCATACGGGTGCGTCCTAGCCAAAACATACCTAGGGGACGAGAAACTAGTAACATCTGGAACAAAAGAACGAGAGAGAGCTGTAGAGAACGAACGAACGAGAGCAGCAGTTGTGAGGACTATTCCGAATGCTCAGCAGGGTAGGACTACAACAAACAGGCGCTAGTGGTAGGCAACGATTTCCATCTGCGAGAGAAACTCTGGATGTGCCCATCGGACCGGCCGGTCTCTGAGAGCCCTGTTAAGCGTGCTCTGGATTGAGGATCCTGAAGTCTTCAGTAAAGAGGTAAAGAGACTGCAACCTTGTGTCCTCGTTATTGACTTCACCTCACACCATCACCATCCACCTTACTGGGAAGCCCTGGGGATATACTTCACCTGTGGGAAGGTATACCATCCAGCTGCCATTCCATCACCCCAGCGGACCCCACAGCAGCGTCGGTCACCTTGACCGAACACCACAGGTGGCGTCACGAACCCCTGACAGACTGTACCACCACCTTTATTGGACGCCCCTTAGCAGGGTCGCGGACCGGGTCTAGCCCCCGTGACAACCTCAGAACCGAACCAGAGAGGCCCGGTACCGAGAACTCGTGGCCCTGTGTCTAAAGGGCGATCCACCCCCATCCTGGTATAATGCCCCCCATCATGGGATCTTTCATGAAATATATGCCCTCATCCTGGTATAATGCCCCCCATCCTGAGATCTTTAATGCAATATATGTCTCCCATTCTGGTATAATGTCTCCCATCCCGGGATCCTTCCAGTAATATATGTCCCTATCCTAGTATAATGCCCCCCATCCCGGGATCTTTCTTGTAATATATGCCCCCATCCTGGGATCTTTAATGCAATTTATGTCTCCCATCCTGGTATAATGTCCCCCATCCTGGTATAATGTCCCCCATCCCTGGATTCTTACGATAATATATGTCCCTATCCTGGTATAATGCCCCCCATCCTGGGATCCTTCCAGTAATATATGTCCCTATCCTGGTATAATGCCCCCCATCCTGGGATCCTTCCAGTAATATATGTCTCCCATCCTGGGATCTTTCTTGTAATATATGTCACCCATCCTGGTATAATGCCTCCCATCCTGGGATCCTTCCATTAATATATGTTTCTCATTCTGGTATAATGTCCCCATCCTGGGTTCCTTCATGTAATCTATGTCTCCCATCCTGGTATAATGCCCCCATCCTAAGATCCTTCCAGTAATATATGGCTCTCATTCTGGTATAATGCCCCCCATCCTGGGATCTTTCCAGTAATATATGTCCCTATCCTGGTATAATGCCCCCATCCTGGGATCCTTCAAGTAATATATGTCTCCTATCCTGGTATAATGTCCCCCATCCCGGGATCCTTCCAGTAATATATGTCCCTATCCTGGTATAATGCCCCCATCCTGGGATCCTTCCAGTAATATATGTCTCCCATCCTGGTATAATGCCCCCTTCCTGGGATCCTTCCAGTAATATATGTCTCCTATTCTGGTATAATGCCTCCATCCTAGGCTTCTTGCTGTCTCTGTACCACAGTTTTTCTCCTGCTAATAACAAAAAATAAACTATTCTACTCACCTCCCATTTCCACGAGGTGCGATGTTCTTGTCCATAGTTGGTGCAGACGCTGTCAGCTGACTTCAGTATGTGGGCGACGGGCAATGCATGATAATACCGCCATACGTCGCCAGTGACATGCATGCTACTGCACTGTCCTCATATTTGAAATTACATTAATGTGGCTTCACCCATGGCTGAAACTCCGCCTACTTACAGACAGACAATTAAATGATGAGTGGGCGGAGTTTGGTTTTGGGTGGGCGGAGTAATGAATATTGGAATTTTACACCCATTGAGAGGCAATCAGACAATTCAGTGTCTCTCACTGCGGTGTCGGTGCTTTGTCTCGGTTCATTAGTGAATGACCCATCACTAACAGAAAGATGAGCGCGGCGGCCCACATAGTGACAGACACCTGAAACCTCTGGGTGACGCCCAACATTTATAAAACTGATCCCCCGGAGGGCTCTGAGTGCCTCTTCTGGAGCCTGACCCTCTGTCAGAGCAGGGGTTTCCTGGCCACCGTTCACACTTCCATAGAAATGGCTGTAATTGTGCTTGGTCAGAGTAGGGGTCTCCTGGCCACCGTTCACACTACCATAGAAGTGGCTGTAATGGTGCTTGGTCAGAGCAAGGGTCTCCTGGCTACCGTCCTCACTACTATAGAAGTGGCTGTAATAGTGCTTGGTCAGAGCAGGGGTCTCCTGGCCACCGTTCACACTACCATAGAAGTGGCTGTAATGGTTCTTGGTCAGAGCAGGGGTCTCCTGGCTACCGTCCTCACTACTATAGAAGTGGCTGTAATGGTGCTTGGTCAGAGCAGGGGTCTCCTGGCCACCGTTCACACTACCATAGAAGTGGCTGTAATGGTGCTTGCTCAGAGCAAGGGTCTCCTGGCTACCATTCACACTACCATAGAAGTGTTTGTAATGGTGCTTGGTCAGAGCAGGGGTCTCCTGGCCACCGTTCTCACTACCATAGAAGTGGCTGTAATGGTGCAAGGTCAGAGCAGGGGTCTCCTGGCCACCGTTCTCACTATCATAGAAGTGGCTGTAATGGTGCTTAGTCAGAGCAGAGGTCTCCTGCTCACCGTTCTCACTACCATAGAAGTGGCTGTAATGTTGCTTGGTCAGAGCAGGGGTCTCCTGCTCACCATTCTCACTATCATAGAAGTGGCTGTAATGGTGCTTGGTCAGAGCAGGGGTCTCCTGCTCACCGTTCTCACTACCATAGAAGTGGCTGTAATGGTGCTTGGTCAGAGCAGGGGTCTCCTGCTCACCGTTCTCACTTTCATAGAAGTGGCTGTAATGGTGCTTGTGCAGCGCCCCAGAGTCCTGGTCGTTGCAGTAATGTCGCTCTGCCACTAAGGGGAGTGATGTTATATCTGATTGCACTAAAGGAGTTCACCTGACCAGGTATCACCAGGACACGAAGCGAAGGATATTGTGGAGAAGTGAGAAACGAGATCACAGCACAAAGGAGATAGAACCAGTAGGAGTCGTGCCCCGAGATCGGCAACATCCTACTGAGGCGCATAGCCGGTGGCCGGAACGCCGAGGAAGTAACAGACTTCAAGCATTACTTCAAACAGTGGCAGGACAGTTAATTATAGGTTGGCTGTCTCACCTAAATCACCTAAGCAGACATAGGAGGCAATCGGGAGAGAGGGGCGTCTCTAGGGTCCCAGAATAACTCCAGGCCTACCTGTCATACGGGTGCGTCCTAGCCATATCATCTGGGGGACGGAGAGAGAAAGAACAAATACGACAGTTGTGAGGACTATCCCGTGGTGCTCAGCAGGGAAGGACTACAACACACAGGCGCTAGTAGGTAGGCACTGATTTCCACCTGCAAAGGGAACTCTGGATGTGCCTTCGGACCGGCCGGTCTCAGCCAGCCCTGTTAGCAGTGCTCTGGATTGCGGATCCCGAAGACTTCAGTAAAAAAGTAAAGAGACGGCACCCTTTGTGTCCTCATTATTAACCGCGCCTCACAACATCACTATCTACACTACTGGGAAGCCCTGGGGAAACACTTCACCTGTGGGAAGGTATTCTATCTAGCTGCCATAACATCACCCCAGTGGACCCCCCAAGCAGCGTCGGTCACCCTGACCGATTACCACAGGTGGCGTCACGAACCCTTGACAAACTTTCATCACCCTTTCATTGGACGCCCCTTAGCAGGGTCACGGACCGGGTCCAGCCACCGTGACAACCCCAGCACCGAGACAGGACCAGTACCGAGTACCCAGCGGCCCTGCGTCTTTGGGCGCTCCAACTTGGCGTCACGAACAGGATGTACTTAAGCCTGAAGAATCGGGTCATGTGTGCCTTGGAACTGAGTCTGAATTGTGCTTGAACTGTGACTTATTGCAAGGACCGTGTATTGCCACTTGCCGCCAAAATCGCCGTCATTACAGCACCACGAGGAACGCAGAAGAAGAAGAAGGGCGTGCCATGGGAGGAGACTATCAAAGTGGCGCCAGAAGTGCTGACCGCCCCTTCCGATTACTGCTGCGGGAGGACGACCTGCCCCGAATCAGAGGAGAACCGCCCCCTGATTTGCAACGGCGGGAACCAAGACAAGGAGGAGCTCCACCTCCAGAAAATGGAGGAACCGCATGTACGTGCCATCGCAGATCCCGGAGTGGGGATGACGACCAGCGGGTACCCGAACGACGAAGGAGTGATCCTGGCCTGTCCTCGTCAGCCGGAGGTGGACCCGAACTCGAATCTGCCGCAGCTGGAGGGTCCGGACTTCTTGGAGCCGCGGGCGGAGGAGCCGAGTCAGCCTATCCCGAGCGTGGAGACAGCCGATGTGAAGCAATGGAGGTCGGAGCCGTCACCGAGGGCCGCATCGGGAGAACCGCGGTCCGAGCCGCAGCCGACTCCAGCGTCCTCATCAATGGAACCGATTGGCATCGGTGGAACCACATCAGACGGAGGTATGGAAAACTCCCCTGCTCTCCTGACCGATCCTGCTCCCGTGACCGCTCCCCGTCCTGACAGTGACCGAGTCCTTGCTCCTGAACTCATAGTTATAGTCCCCGACACTATGGAGAAGCTGGTGCCTCCGCTACCGACAACTATGGGGGAACCACTAGATGTAAGCTCAGAGGGGGTGATCTTTCAATGGGATACCCCAAGGATTGGGCCAGACGGGACCAGGCAGGAGGGCCTCAGCATCGCTGCGCTCACTTGGGAACAATATAAACAATGCCTAATTTTACACTGGAAAGACCGAAAAGAGACAGAACAAAGCGACCCACTGAAAGTCCAAGGACCAACGACAGAACGCAGTAAAAGAAATCCGGTAAAGCAGCGGACTGTGCTAGCCTTTCACCCGAAGCGGGGTTGGGGCTCTATACAGGAACCGGGACTAACGACGGAAGTCTTCTTTACTAGCTACAATGTGAAGACCCCGTTCCGCAATAGATGTGATAATCAGCTACTATATAGAGGGGACCAGGTGACATACACCCGCCATCGGAGTGCGCAAGGGTGGTGCGCTCGGAACGTCCAACGATGCGAGCCGGCAGTGGCGCCACCTGCTGTCCTGACTACGACTAACCCTGATTTGACGAATTCCATCCCTATCACCACAGTGTGCATTATCGCCGCTACTGAACTTGCAACCAAAGCTGACATTCGGATCCAGACACCGGGTGACCTTGCCGCACCTGAGAGACGAAACCATGATACTGACACCGCATCAGGCAGGAACACAGAACCAAAGCATCACTACCGATTGATGTCTTGCAACCTACTATAGCAATAAATCTTGAAACCCCGACAAATGTAAATAGTTAACTGTTTGTTTTCCTGCTCTTTTGCTGCTTAAACCCGTTCAGGGTTAACTCCTAAAGGGGTCCCTTTGTTTACCCGGGATCCCTATTGTTTTACGTTTTTGCACAAGTTCATCATTGTTTCAAGAGACTAACGAATCATGGACGGTGAATGATTCACAAACTGGTTCTGTAAATAGTTTGCACCTTCTTAAAGGTGCTCTCTATTGGTTTTACAAAGAAAGAAGACTTTGCGAAGAAACTGTTCCTGATAATGACGTGAAAGTTTCTATGGTCTAAAGGTACCTTCACACATAACGATATTGTTAACGATATCGTTGCTTTTTGTGACGTAGCAACGATATCGTTAATAAAATCGCTATGTGTGACAGCGACCAACGATCAGGCCCCTGCTGGGAGATCGTTGGTCGCTGAACAAAGTCCAGAACTTTATTTCGTCGCTGGATCTCCCGTGGACATCGCTGGATCGGCGTGTGTGACACCGATCCAGCGATGTCTTCACTGGTAACCAGGGTAAACATCGGGTAACTAAGCGCAGGGCCGCGCTTAGTAACCCGATGTTTACCCTGGTTACCATGCTAAAAGTAAAAAAAAACAAACACTAGATACTTACCTACCGCTGTCTGTCCTCCAGCGCTGCGCTCTGCACTCCTCCTGTACTGTCTGTGAGCCGGAAAGCAGAGCGGTGACGTCACCGCTCTGCTTTCCGGCTCCCAGACAGTACAGGAGGAGAGCAGAGAAGCAGAGCGCAGCGCTGGAGGACAGACAGCGGTAGGTAAGTATGTAGTGTTTGTTTTTTTTTACTTTTAGCATGGTAACCAGGGTAAACATCGGGTTACTAAGCGCGGCCCTGCGCTTAGTTACCCGATGTTTACCCTGGTTACCGGCATCGTTGGTCGCTGGAGAGCGGTCTGTGTGACAGCTCTCCAGCGACCAAACAGCGACGCTGCAGCGATCCGGATCGTTGTCGGTATCGCTGCAGCGTCGCTAAATGTGAAGGGGCCTTTAAAGTTTATGACAGACTTGTTAATTGTTTGCACTACCTCAGAAAAGACTGATTTTTCCTCCTAAAGGGAATGTTTACTTGTTGCACTTTGATAATGTTGCCTTAAGTAGTAAGATAGCAATAATGTTTACATAGTAGATAACATGTAGCTAGAGAGTTAGTAAAGGTACCTTCACACTGAGCGACGCTGCAACGATACCGACAACGATGTCGATCGCTGCAGCGTCGCTGTTTGTCGCTGGAGAGCTGTCACACAGACAGCTCTCCAGCGACCAACGATCCCGAGGTCCCCGGTAACCAGGGTAAACATCGGGTTACTAAGCGCAGGGCCGCGCTTAGTAACCCGATGTTTACCATGGTTACCAGTGTAAACGTTAAAAAAACAAACACTACATACTTACCTTCCGCTGTCTGTCCTCCGGCGCTCTGCTTTCCTCTGCACTGTCAGCGCCGGTCAGCCGGAAAGCAGAGCGGTGACGTCACCGCTGTGCTTTCTGGCTGGCCGGAGCTGACACAGGATGCAGGATGCGTGCAGAGAAGCACAGCGCCGGAGACAGACAGCAGAAGGTAAGTATGTAGTGTTTGTTTTTTTAACGTTTACGCTGGTAACCAGTGAAGACATCGCTGGATCGGTGTCACACACGCCGATCCAGCGATGTCAGCGGGAGATCCAGCGACGAAATAAAGTTCTGGACTTTGTTCAGCGACCAACGATCTCCCAGCAGGGGCCTGATCGTTGGTCGCTGTCACACATAACGATTTCCTTAACGATATCGTTGCTATGTCACAAAAAGCAACGATATCGTTAACGATATCGTTATGTGTGAAGGTACCTTAAGTGAACCCGTAGGGGTTAGTGAGTCCTTCTGAAAACCATAGAGAGATGGTTGATAGATCTCATGCTGTGAACCTAGAAGAAGGGATGCAGTAGGCCCAGACAAGTAGCTAGGCGGTCCTGCATATGTGAAGTCAAAGAAGTAAAGAAAATGTTAACTTTGACCATAGTGTTTTGTAGTAAGCCTTTAGTGGGTTCAGCTTATACGCCCTTAAAGGAAAAGTTAAATTATTGTTCAAAGATTTGCACTTAGTAGAATACCCGGCTGGGTAATAGGAAATTATTTATAGTCAGTAAGTTAGAATGTTATTTAAAATGTTTCAATATGTTTCTGTTTGTAACATTCAAGTGACCTCACCTCCCATAAAGGGAAACATTGTTATATTTACCTATTCATAGCATTTCAAAATTTTGTATGTCTTTTTTTTTTCTAACATGTATTGTTGTTCTTCTTTTCCCAGTCCGGGAGTACTGGATTTAACCGCGGGGGAGTGCAGCGCCCCAGAGTCCTGGTCGTTGCAGTAATGTCGCTCTGCCACTAAGGGGAGTGATGTTATGTCTGATTGCACTAAAGGAGTTCACCTGACCAGGTATCACAGTCGCACATTACACTTCACACTCCGGCCACCAGGGGGAGCAAAAGGCACTATGTATTAGGCCACTCCTCACACTTTGGTAAAACTGGGGGTTGGATAGGAAGTTAGAACGCAGCCTGGGAGAGCTCCAGGGAGGACCTGTCAGGGGTGGGTTCCTGGCAGGTACCTAGCAGAAAGGACAGAACGTACGGAACCGTGCCTGCACTACCTTGCGGCGGCATCCTAAGGAAGGACACGAAGCGAAGGATATTGTGGAGAAGTGAGAAACGAGATCACAGCACAAAGGAGATAAACCAGTAGGAGTCGTGCCCCGAGATCGGCAACATCCTACTGAGGCGCGTAGGCGGTGGCCGGAACGACGAGGAAGTAACAAACTTCAAGCATTACTTCAAACAGCGGCAGGACAGTTAATTATAGGTTGGCTGTCTCACCTAAATCACCTAAACAGACATAGGGGGCAATTGTGGGAGAGGGGCGTCTCTAGGGTCCCAGAATAACACCAGGCCTTCCCGTCATACGGGTGTGTCTTAGCCATATTATCTGGGGGACAAAAAGAGAAAGAACAAATACGAAAGTTGTGAGGACTATCCCGAATGCTCAGCAGGGAAGGACTACAACACACAGGCGCTAGTTTTGGTAGGCAACGATTTCCACCTGCAAAGGGAACTCTGGAGGTGCCTTCGGACCGGCCGGTCTCAGCCAGCCCTGTTAACAGTGCTCTGGATTGCGGATCCCAAAGCCTTCAGTAAAGAGGTAAAGAGACTGCAACCTTGCGTCCTTGTTATTCATAGCGCCTCACATCATCACCACCTACACTACTGGGAAGCCCTGGGGACATACTTCACCTGTGGGAAGGTATTCCATCTAGCTGCCATAACATCACCCCAGTGGACCCCTAAGCAGCGTCGGTCACCCTGACTGAATACCACAGGTGGCGTCACGAACCCTTGACAAAATTTCATCACCCTTTCATTGGACGCCCCTTGGCAGGGTCACGGACCGGGTCCAGCCACTGTGACAACCCCAGCACCGAGACAGAGAGGACCAGTACCGAGTACCCAGCGGCCCTGCATCTGGGGGTGCTCCACTTGGTCAGAGCAGGGGTCTCCTGCTCATCGTTCTCACTATCATAGAAGTGGCTGTAATGGTGCTTGGTCAGAGCAGGGGTCTCCTGGCCACCATTATCATAGAAGTGGCTGTAATGAAGCAATCTACAGCCAAGTCAGCGATGTACTGGTGTCCAGCATCCATACTGGGGCTGTGCTGTGACTGTGCTGGGAGAGAGGGGAGAGAGCTGCTGTCTGGACACAGACCTTGTACAATGCTGGTACATGAGAGTAAATGGCAGACACATTGGTACATGGTACATGGGGAGCGTAGTACCATTAGTATGGAGGCGTAGTACCAGTGGTATGGGGGGCATACTACTTTTGGTACGGGGGCTTAGTATCATAGGTATGAGGACATAGTACCATTGGTACGGGGCGTAGGAGCATTGGCATGGGGTGTAGTACCATTGGTAAATGGTGGCATATTACACCCATTATTACCCCCATTATTGCACCCTACATCCTGGGCATCTCCACCACACCTTATATAAGGGATCACAGCAGAAATCTCCGCCATAATCCAGCTTCCCTTCTCATACCACGCTGGTGTTAAGCAGCTCATTAGATCCCGGGGATCCGTCTCCCCTCCCCCGCTGTAATTACACTGACACCGATGTCAGCCTCCATGAGAGATAACGCCATTACCGCACAATATATGTAAATAACACTGATACATATGGTAACAATTATTAATGCCGCGCTCACTTCTCCAGCAGCGCCGCTAATGAAACTGCGATAATTGTGCAATTTGCTTGTTTTACATATATTTGCATTTACGAAAATATAAACGGCGATAAACACGGAAGCGTCATCCATCAGACTGTGAATGGGGGACAGAATGAAGAATTCGCCGACTCATGAGCCCCGAGTGCATCTGCTGCAAAACTATTCATAGGAAGAAGGAAGAACCCCCCAACCAGCCGTCATCACACTGCAAGAAATTATCGTACCATCATACATACCAATCATCAACCAGCCATCATCACACTGCAAGGAATCATCATACCATCATACCATACCAATCAACAACCAGCCGTCATCACACTGCAAGGAGTCATCATACCATCATACCATACCAATCATCAACCAGCCATCATCACACTGCAAGGAATCATCATACCATCATACCATACCAATCATCAACCAGCCATCATCACACTGCAAGGAATCATCATACCATCATACATACCAATCATCAACCAGCCGTCATGACACTTCAAGGAGTCATCATACCATCATACCATACCAATCATCAACCAGCCATCATCACACTGCAAGGAATCATCATACCATCATACCATACCAATCATCAACCAGCCATCATCACACTGCAAGGAATCATCATACCATACCAATCATCAGCCAGCCATCATCACACTGCAGGGAATCATCATACCATCATACATACCAATCATCAACCAGCCATCATCACACTGCAAGGAATCATCATACCATCATACCATACCAATCATCAACAAGCCATCATCACACTGCAAGGAATCATCATACCATACCAATCATCAGCCAGCCATCATCACACTGCAGGGAATCATCATACCATCATACATACCAATCATCAACCAGCCATCATCATACTGCAAGGAATCATCATACCATCATACCATACCAATCATCAACCAGCCATCATCATACTGCAAGGAATCATCATACCATCATACCATACCAATCATCAACCAGCCATCATCACACTGCAAGGAATCATCATACCATCATACATACCAATCATCAACCAGCCGTCATGACACTGCAAGGAGTCATCATACCATCATACCATACCAATCATCAACCAGCCATCATCATACTGCAAGGAGTCATCATACCATCATACCATACCAATCATCAACCAGCCATCATCACACTGCAAGGAATCATCATACCATCATACATACCAATCATCAACCAGCCGTCATGACACTGCAAGGAGTCATCATACCATCATACCATACCAATCATCAACCAGCCATCATCATACTGCAAGGAGTCATCATACCATCATACCATACCAATCATCAACCAGCCATCATCATACTGCAAGGAGTCATCATACCATCATACATACCAATCATCAACCAGCCGTCATGACACTGCAAGGAGTCATCATACCATCATACATACCAATCATCAGCCAGCCGTCATGACACTGCAAGGAGTCATCATACCATTATACATACCAATCATCAACCAGCCATCATCACACTGCAAGGAATCATCATACCATCATACATACCAATCATCAACCAGCCGTCATGACACTGCAAAGAGTCATCATACCATCATACCATACCAATCATCAACCAGCCATCATCACACTGCAAGGAATCATCATACCATCATACCATACCAATCATCAGCCAGCCGTCATGACACTGCAAGGAGTCATCATACCATCATACCATACCAATCATCAACCAGCCATCATCACACTGCAAGGAATCATCATACCATCATACATACCAATCATCAACCAGCCGTCATCATACTGCAAGGAGTCATCATACCATCATACCATACCAATCATCAACCAGCCATCATCACACTGCAAGGAATCATCATACCATCATACCATACCAATCATCCACCAGCCATCATCACACTGCAAGGAATCATCATACCATCATACCATACCAATCATCAACCAGCCATCATCACACTGCAAGGAATCATCATACCATCATACATACCAATCATCAATCAGCCATCATCACACTGCAAGGAATCATCATACCATCATACCATACCAATCATCAACCAGCCATCATCACACTGCAAGGAATCATCATACATCATACCATACCAATCATCAACGAGCTGTCATCACACTGCAAGGAATCATCATACCATCATACCGTACCAATCATCAACCAGCCATCATCATACTGCAAGGAATCATCATACCATCATACCATACCAATCATCAACCAGCCATCATCATACTGCAAGGAATCATCATACCATCATACCGTACCAATCATCAACCAGCCATCATCATACTGCAAGGAATCATCATACCATCATACCATACCAATCATCAACCAGCCATCATCACACTGCAAGGAATCATCATACATCATACCATACCAATCATCAACCAGCCATCATCACACTGCAAGGAATCATCATACATCATACCATACCAATCATCAACGAGCTGTCATCACACTGCAAGGAATCATCATACCATCATACCATACCAATCATCAACCAGCCATCATCATACTGCAAGGAATCATCATACCATCATACATACCAATCATCAGCCAGCCATCATCACACTGCAAGGAATCATCATACAATAATACATACCAATCATCAGCCAGCTGTCATCACACTGCAAGGAATCATCATACCATCATACATACCAATAATCAACCAGCCATCATCACACTACAAGGAATCATCATACCATCATACATACCAATCACCAACCAGCCATCATCACACTGCAAGGAGTCATCATACCATCATACCATACCAATCATCAACCAGCCATCATCACACTGCAAGGAATCATCATACCATCATACCATACCAATCATCAACCAGCCATCATGACACTGCAAGGAGTCATCATACCATCATACCAATCATCAGCCAGTCATCATCACACTGCAAGGAATCATCATACCATACCAATCATCCACCAGCCATCATCACACTGCAAGGAATCATCATACCATCATACCATACCAATCATCAACCAGCCATCATCACACTGCAAGGAATCATCATACCATCATACCATACCAATCATCAACCAGCCATCATCATACTGCAAGGAATCATCATACCATCATACCATACCAATCATCAACCAGCCATCATCACACTGCAAGGAATCATCATACATCATACCATACCAATCATCAACCAGCCATCATCACACTACAAGGAATCATCATACCATTATTATTATTATTATTATTATTATTATTATTTATTATTATAGCGCCATTTATTCCATGGCGCTTTACATGTGAGGAGGGGTATACATAATAAAACAAGTACAATAATCTTGAAAAATACAAGTCACAACTGGTACAGGAGGAGAGAGGATCCTGCCCGCGAGGGCTCACAATCTACAAGGGATGGGTGAGGATACAGTAGGTGAGAGTAGAGATAGTCATGCAGCGGTTTGGTCGATCGGTGGTTACTGCAGGTTGTAGGCTTGTCGGAAGAGGTGGGTCTTCAGGTTCTTTTGAAGGTTTCGATGGTAGGTGAGAGTCTGATATGTTGTGGTAGAGCATTCCAGAGTAGGGGGGATGCACGAGAGAAATCTTGTATGCGATTGTGGGAAGAGGAGATAAGAGGGGAGTAGAGAAGGAGATCTTGTGAGGATCGGAGGTTGCGTGCAGGAAAGTACCGGGAGACGAGGTCACAGATGTATGGAGGAGGCAGGTTGTGGATGGCTTTATATGTCATGGTTAGGGTTTTGTACTGGAGTCTCTGGGTGATGGGGAGCCAGTGCAGGGATTGACAGAGGGGAGAGGCCGGGGAATAGCGGGGGGACAGGTGGATTAGTCGGGCAGCAGAGTTTAGAATAGATTGGAGGGGTGCAAGAGTGTTAGAGGGGAGGCCACAGAGCAGGAGGTTACAGTAGTCAAGGCGGGAGATGATGAGGGCATGCACTAGGGTTTTTGCAGATTCTTGGTTTAGGAATGTGCGGATCCGTGAAATATTTTTGAGTTGGAGGCGGCAGGAAGTGGAAAGGGTTTGGATATGTGGTTTAAATACCATCATACATACCAATCACCAACCAGCCATCATCACACTGCAAGGAATCATCACATCATCATACCAATCATCAACCAGCCATCATCACACTGCAAGGAATCATCATACCATCATAGCATACCAATCATCAACCAGCCATCATCACACTGCAGGGAATCATCATACCATCATACCATGCCAATCATCAACCAGCCATCATCACACTGCAAGGAATCATCATACCATCATACATAGCAATCATCAACCAACCATCATCACACTGCAAGGAATCATCATACCATCATACATACCAATCATCAGCCAGCCGTCATCACACTGCAAGGAATCATCACATCATCATACCATACCAATCATCAACCAGCCATCATCACACTGCAAGGAATCATACCAATCATCAACCAGCCATCATCATACTGCAAGGAAACATCATACCATCATACATACCAATCATCAACCAGCCATCATCACACTGCAAGGAATCATACCAATCATCAACCAGCCATCATCATACTGGAAGGAAACATCATACCATCATACATACCAATCATCAACCAGCCATCATCATACTGCAAGGAATCATCATACCATCATACCATACCAATCATCAACCAGCCATCATCACACTGCAAGGAATCATCACATCATCATACCATGCCAATCATCAACCAGCCATCATCACACTGCAAGGAATCATCATACCATCATACATACCAATCATCAACCAACCATCATCACACTGCAAGGAATCATCATACCATCATACCATACCAATCATCAACCAGCCATCATCACACTGCAAGGAATCATACCAATCATCAACCAGCCATCATTATACTGGAAGGAAACATCATACCATCATACATACCAATCATCAACCAGCCATCATCATACTGCAAGGAATCATCATACCATCATACCATACCAATCATCAACCAGCCATCATCACACTGCAAGGAATCATCACATCATCATACCAATCATCAACCAGCCATCATCACACTGCAAGGAATCATCATACCATCATACATACCAATCATCAGCCAGCCGTCATCACACTGCAAGGAATCATCATACCATCATACATACCAATCATCAACCAGCCATCATCACACTGCAAGGAATCATCATACCATCATACATACCAATCATCAGCCAGCCGTCATCACACTGCAAGGAATCATCACATCATCATACCATACCAATCATCAACCAGCCATCATCACACTGCAAGGAATCATCATACCATCATACATACCAATCATCAGCCAGCCGTCATCACACTGCAAGGAATCATCATACCATCATACATACCAATCATCAACCAGCCATCATCACACTGCAAGGAATCATCATACCATCATACATACCAATCATCAGCCAGCCGTCATCACACTGCAAGGAATCATCACATCATCATACCATACCAATCATCAACCAGCCATCATCACACTGCAGGGAATCATCATACCATCATACATACCAATCATCAGCCAGCCGTCATCACACTGCAAGGAATCATCATACCATCATACATACCAATCATCAACCAGCCATCATCACACTGCAAGGAATCATCATACCATCATACATACCAATCATCAGCCAGCCGTCATCACACTGCAAGGAATCATCACATCATCATACCATACCAATCATCAACCAGCCATCATCACACTGCAAGGAATCATCATACCATCATACATACCAATCATCAACCAGCCATCATCACACTGCAAGGAATCATCATACCATCATACCATACCAATCATCAACCAGCCATCATCACACTGCAAGGAATCATACCAATCATCAACCAGCCATCATCATACTGCAAGGAAACATCATACCATCATACATACCAATCATCAACCAGCCATCATCACACTGCAAGGAATCATCATACCATACCAATCATCAACCAGCCGTCATCACACTGCAAGGAATCATCATACCATACCAATCATCAGCCAGCCATCATCACACTGCAGGGAATCATCATACCATCATACATACCAATCATCAACCAGCCGTCATCACACTGCAAGGAATCATCATACCATCATACCATACCAATCATCAACCAGCCATCATCACACTGCAAGGAATCATCATACCATCATACCATACCAATCATCAACCAGCCATCATCACACTGCAAGGAATCATCATACCATCATACCATACCAATCATCAGCCAGCCATCATCACACTGCAGGGAATCATCATACCATCATACATACCAATCATCAACCAGCCATCATCACACTGCAAGGAATCATCATACCATACCAATCATCCACCAGCCATCATCAAACTGCAAGGAATCATCATACCATCATACCATACCAATCATCAACCAGCCGTCATCACACTGCAAGGAATCATCATACCATCATACCATACCAATCATCAACCAGCCGTCATCACACTGCAAGGAATCATCATACCATACCAATCCTCAACCAGCCATCATCACACTGCAAGGAGTCATCATACCATCATACCATACCAATCATCAACCAGCCATCATCACACTGCAAGGAATCATCATACCATCATACCATACCAATCATCAGCCAGCCATCATGACACTGCAAGGAGTCATCATACCATACCAATCATCCAGTGATTGATGATTGATGATTGCGGGCAGGGTCCTCCCTCCTTATGTACTCGTGTGCCTTGTTATCTGCTCATGTTTAATGTATTTGTCTATATTTGCCCCGTATTCACATGTAAAGCGCCATGGAATAAATGGCGCTATAAAAATGTATAATAATAATAATAATAATCCACCAGCCATCATCACACTGCAAGGAATCATCATACCATCATACCATACCAATCATCCACCAGCCATCATCACACTGCAAGGAATCATCATACCATCATACCATACCAATCATCCACCAGCCATCATCACACTGCAAGGAATCATCATACCATCATACCATACCAATCATCAACCAGCCATCATCACACTGCAAGGAATCATCATACCATCATACATACCAATCATCAATCAGCCATCATCACACTGCAAGGAATCATCATACCATCATACCATACCAATCATCAACCAGCCATCATCACACTGCAAGGAATCATCATACATCATACCATACCAATCATCAACGAGCTGTCATCACACTGCAAGGAATCATCATACCATCATACCGTACCAATCATCAACCAGCCATCATCATACTGCAAGGAATCATCATACCATCATACCGTACCAATCATCAACCAGCCATCATCATACTGCAAGGAATCATCATACCATCATACCATACCAATCATCAACCAGCCATCATCACACTGCAAGGAATCATCATACATCATACCATACCAATCATCAACCAGCCATCATCACACTGCAGGGAATCATCATACCATCATACCATACCAATCATCAACCAGCCATCATCACACTGCAAGGAATCATCATACATCATACCATACCAATCATCAACGAGCTGTCATCACACTGCAAGGAATCATCATACCATCATACCATACCAATCATCATCCAGCCATCATCATACTGCAAGGAATCATCATACCATCATACATACCAATCATCAGCCAGCCATCATCACACTGCAAGGAATCATCATACAATAATACATACCAATCATCAGCCAGCTGTCATCACACTGCAAGGAATCATCATACCATCATACATACCAATAATCAACCAGCCATCATCACACTACAAGGAATCATCATACCATCATACATACCAATCACCAACCAGCCATCATCACACTGCAAGGAGTCATCATACCATCATACCATACCAATCATCAACCAGCCATCATCACACTGCAAGGAATCATCATACCATCATACCATACCAATCATCAACCAGCCATCATGACACTGCAAGGAGTCATCATACCATACCAATCATCCACCAGCCATCATCACACTGCAAGGAATCATCATACCATCATACCATACCAATCATCAACCAGTCATCATCACACTGCAAGGAATCATCATACCATACCAATCATCCACCAGCCATCATCACACTGCAAGGAATCATCATACCATCATACCATACCAATCATCAACCAGCCATCATCACACTGCAAGGAATCATCATACCATCATACCATACCAATCATCAACCAGCCATCATCATACTGCAAGGAATCATCATACCATCATACCGTACCAATCATCAACCAGCCATCATCATACTGCAAGGAATCATCATACCATCATACCATACCAATCATCAACCAGCCATCATCACACTGCAAGGAATCATCATACATCATACCATACCAATCATCAACCAGCCATCATCACACTGCAGGGAATCATCATACCATCATACCATACCAATCATCAACCAGCCATCATCACACTGCAAGGAATCATCATACATCATACCATACCAATCATCAACGAGCTGTCATCACACTGCAAGGAATCATCATACCATCATACCATACCAATCATCAACCAGCCATCATCATACTGCAAGGAATCATCATACCATCATACATACCAATCATCAGCCAGCCATCATCACACTGCAAGGAATCATCATACAATCATACATACCAATCATCAGCCAGCTGTCATCACACTGCAAGGAATCATCATACCATCATACATACCAATCATCAACCAGCCATCATCACACTACAAGGAATCATCATACCATTATTATTATTATTATTATTATTATTATTATTATTATTATTATTTATTATTATAGCGCCATTTATTCCATGGCGCTTTACATGTGAGGAGGGGTATACATAATAAAACAAGTACAATAATCTTGAAAAATACAAGTCACAACTGGTACAGGAGGAGAGAGGATCCTGCCCGCGAGGGCTCACAATCTACAAGGGATGGGTGAGGATACAGTAGGTGAGAGTAGAGATAGTCATGCAGCGGTTTGGTCGATCGGTGGTTACTGCAGGTTGTAGGCTTGTCGGAAGAGGTAGGTCTTCAGGTTCTTTTTGAAGGTTTCGATGGTAGGTGAGAGTCTGATATGTTGTGGTAGAGCATTCCAGAGTAGGGGGGATGCACGAGAGAAATCTTGTATGCGATTGTGGGAAGAGGAGATAAGAGGGGAGTAGAGAAGGAGATCTTGTGAGGATCGGAGGTTGCGTGCAGGAAAGTACCGGGAGACGAGGTCACAGATGTATGGAGGAGACAGGTTGTGGATGGCTTTATATGTCATGGTTAGGGTTTTGTACTGGAGTCTCTGGGTGATGGGGAGCCAGTGCAGGGATTGACAGAGGGGAGAGGCCGGGGAATAGCGGGGGGACAGGTGGATTAGTCGGGCAGCAGAGTTTAGAATAGATTGGAGGGGTGCAAGAGTGTTAGAGGGGAGGCCACAGAGCAGGAGGTTACAGTAGTCAAGGCGGGAGATGATGAGGGCATGCACTAGGGTTTTTGCAGATTCTTGGTTTAGGAATGTGCGGATCCGTGAAATATTTTTGAGTTGGAGGCGGCAGGAAGTGGAAAGGGTTTGGATATGTGGTTTAAATACCATCATACATACCAATCACCAACCAGCCATCATCACACTGCAAGGAATCATCACATCATCATACCAATCATCAACCAGCCATCATCACACTGCAAGGAATCATCATACCATCATAGCATACCAATCATCAACCAGCCATCATCACACTGCAGGGAATCATCATACCATCATACCATGCCAATCATCAACCAGCCATCATCACACTGCAAGGAATCATCATACCATCATACATAGCAATCATCAACCAACCATCATCACACTGCAAGGAATCATCATACCATCATACATACCAATCATCAGCCAGCCGTCATCACACTGCAAGGAATCATCACATCATCATACCATACCAATCATCAACCAGCCATCATCACACTGCAAGGAATCATACCAATCATCAACCAGCCATCATCATACTGCAAGGAAACATCATACCATCATACATACCAATCATCAACCAGCCATCATCACACTGCAAGGAATCATACCAATCATCAACCAGCCATCATCATACTGGAAGGAAACATCATACCATCATACATACCAATCATCAACCAGCCATCATCATACTGCAAGGAATCATCATACCATCATACCATACCAATCATCAACCAGCCATCATCACACTGCAAGGAATCATCACATCATCATACCATGCCAATCATCAACCAGCCATCATCACACTGCAAGGAATCATCATACCATCATACATACCAATCATCAACCAACCATCATCACACTGCAAGGAATCATCATACCATCATACCATACCAATCATCAACCAGCCATCATCACACTGCAAGGAATCATACCAATCATCAACCAGCCATCATTATACTGGAAGGAAACATCATACCATCATACATACCAATCATCAACCAGCCATCATCATACTGCAAGGAATCATCATACCATCATACCATACCAATCATCAACCAGCCATCATCACACTGCAAGGAATCATCACATCATCATACCAATCATCAACCAGCCATCATCACACTGCAAGGAATCATCATACCATCATACCATACCAATCATCAACCAGCCATCATCACACTGCAGGGAATCATCATACCATCATTCATACCAATCATCAGCCAGCCGTCATCACACTGCAAGGAATCATCATACCATCATACATACCAATCATCAACCAGCCATCATCACACTGCAAGGAATCATCATACCATCATACATACCAATCATCAGCCAGCCGTCATCACACTGCAAGGAATCATCACATCATCATACCATACCAATCATCAACCAGCCATCATCACACTGCAAGGAATCATCATACCATCATACATACCAATCATCAACCAGCCATCATCACACTGCAAGGAATCATCATACCATCATACCATACCAATCATCAACCAGCCATCATCACACTGCAAGGAATCATACCAATCATCAACCATCCATCATCATACTGCAAGGAAACATCATACCATCATACATACCAATCATCAACCAGCCATCATCATACTGCAAGGTATCATCATACCATCATACCATACCAATCATCAACCAGCCATCATCACACTGCAAGGAATCATCATACCATCATACCATGCCAATCATCAACCAGCCATCATCACACTGCAAGGAATCATCATACCATCATACATACCAATCATCAACCAGCCATCATCACACTGCAAGGAATCATCATACCATCATACCATACAAATCATCAACCAGCCATCATCACACTGCAAGGAATCATACCAATCATCAACCAGCCATCATCATACTGCAAGGAAACATCATACCATCATACATACCAATCATCAACCAGCCATCATCATACTGCAAGGAATCATCATACCATCATACCATACCAATCATCAACCAGCCATCATCACACTGCAAGGAATCATCATACCATCATACCATGCCAATCATCAACAAGCCATCATCACACTGCAAGGAATCATCATACCATCATACATACCAATCATCAACCAGCCGTCATCACACTGCAAGGAGTCATCATACCATCATACCATAACAATCATCAACCAGCCATCATCACACTGCAGGGAATCATCATACCATCATACATACCAATCATCAACCAGCCATCATCACACTGCAAGGAATCATCATACCATCATACATACCAATCATCAACCAGCCATCATCACACTGCAAGGAATCATCATACCATCATACCAATCATCAACCAGCCGTCATCACACTGCAAGGAATCATACCATCATACATACCAATCATCAACCAGCCATCATCACACTGCAAGGAATCATCATACCATCATACCATACCAATCATCAACCAGCCATCATCACACTGCAAGGAATCATCGTACCATCATACCATACCAATCATCCACCAGCCGTCATCACACTGCAAGGAATCATAATACCATCATACCATACCAATCATCAACCAGCCATCATCACTCTGCAAGGAATCATCATACCATCATACATACCAATCATCAACCAGCCATCATCACACTGCAAGGAATCATTATACCATCATACATACCAATCATCAACCAGCCATCATTACACTGCAAGAAATCATCATACCATCATACATACCAATCATCAACCAGCCATCATCACACTGCAAGGAATCATCATACCATCATACCATACCAATCATCAACCAGCCATCATCACACTGCAAGAAATCATCATACCATCATACATACCAATCATCAACCAGCCATCATCACACTGCAAGGAATCATCATACCATCATACCATACCAATCATCAGCCAGCCATCATCACACTGCAAGGAATCATCATACCATTCCAATCATCAACTAGCCATCATCACACTGCAAGGAATCATCATACCATCATACATACCAATCATCAGCCAGCCATCATCACACTGCAAGGAATCATCATACCATCATACCATACCAATCATCCACCAGCCATCATCACACTGCAAGGAATCATCATACCATACCAATCATCAACTAGCCATCATCACACTGCAAGGAATCATCATACCATCATACCATACCAATCATCCACCAGCCATCATCACACTGCAAGGAATCATCATACCATCATACATACCAATCATCAGCCAGCCATCATCACACTGCAAGGAATCATCATACCATCATACCATACCAATCATCAGCCAGCCATCATCACACTGCAAGGAATCATCATACCATACCAATCATCAACTAGCCATCATCACACTGCAAGGAATCATCATACCATCATACCATACCAATCATCCACCAGCCATCATCACACTGCAAGGAATCATCATACCATCATACATACCAATCATCAACCAGCCATCATCACACTGCAAGGAATCATTATACCATCATACATACCAATCATCAACCAGCCATCATCACACTGCAAGGAATCATCATACCATCATACATACCAATCATCACCCAGCCATCATCACACTGCAAGGAATCATCATACCATTCCAATCATCAACTAGCCATCATCACACTGCAAGGAATCATCATACCATCATACATACCAATCATCAGCCAGCCATCATCACACTGCAAGGAATCATCATACCATCACACCATACCAATCATCAACCAGCCATCATCACACTGCAAGGAATCATCATACCATCATACATACCAATCATCAGCCAGCCATCATCACACTGCAAGGAATCATCATACCATCATGCCATACCAATCATCAACCAGCCATCATCACACTGCAAGGAATCATCATACCATCATACATACCAATCATCAACCAGCCATCATCACACTGCAAGGAATCATCATACCATACCAATCATCAATTAGCCATCATCACACTGCAAGGAATCATCATACCATCATACATACCAATCATCAGCCAGCCATCATCACACTGCAAGGAATCATCATACCATCATACCATACCAATCATCAACCAGTCATCATCACATTGCAAGGAATCATCATACCATCATACATACCAATCATCAACCAGACATCATCACACTGCAAGGAATCATCATACCATCATACCAATCATCAACCAGCCGTCATCACACTGCAAGGAATCATACCATCATACATACCAATCATCAACCAGCCATCATCACACTGCAAGGAATCATCGTACCATCATACCATACCAATCTTCATCCAGCCATCATCACACTGCAAGGAATCATCATACCATCATACATACCAATCATCCACCAGCCGTCATCACACTGCAAGGAGTCATCATACCATCATACCATAACAATCATCAACCAGCCATCATCACTCTGCAGGGAATCATCATACCATCATACATACCAATCATCAACCAGCCATCATCACACTGCAAGGAATCATCATACCATCATACCATACCAATCATCAACCAGCCATCATCACACTGCAAGGAATCATCGTACCATCATACCATACCAATCATCATCCAGCCATCATCACACTGCAAGGAATCATCATACCATCATACCATACCAATCATCCACCAGCCGTCATCACACTGCAAGGAATCATAATACCATCATACCATACCAATCATCAACCAGCCATCATCACTCTGCAAGGAATCATCATACCATCATACATACCAATCATCAACCAGCCATCATCACACTGCAAGGAATCATTATACCATCATACATACCAATCATCAACCAGCCATCATCACACTGCAAGAAATCATCATACCATCATACATACCAATCATCAACCAGCCATCATCACACTGCAAGGAATCATCATACCATCATACCATACCAATCATCAACCAGCCATCATCACACTGCAAGAAATCATCATACCATCATACATACCAATCATCAACCAGCCATCATCACACTGCAAGGAATCATCATACCATCATACCATACCAATCATCAGCCAGCCATCATCACACTGCAAGGAATCATCATACCATTCCAATCATCAACTAGCCATCATCACACTGCAAGGAATCATCATACCATCATACATACCAATCATCAGCCAGCCATCATCACACTGCAAGGAATCATCATACCATCATACCATACCAATCATCAACTAGCCATCATCACACTGCAAGGAATCATCATACCATCATACCATACCAATCATCCACCAGCCGTCATCACACTGCAAGGAATCATCATACCATCATACCATACCAATCATCAACCAGCCATCATCACACTGCAAGGAATCATCATACCATCATACATACCAATCATCAACCAGCCATCATCACACTGCAAGGAATCATTATACCATCATACATACCAATCATCAACCAGCCATCATCACACTGCAAGGAATCATCATACCATCATACATACCAATCATCAACCAGCCATCATCACACTGCAAGGAATCATACCATTCCAATCATCAACTAGCCATCATCACACTGCAAGGAATCATCATACCATCATACATACCAATCATCAACCAGCCATCATCACACTGCAAGGAATCATCATACCATCATACCATACCAATCATCCACCAGCCGTCATCACACTGCAAGGAATCATCATACCATCATACCATACCAATCATCAACCAGCCATCATCACACTGCAAGGAATCATCA
Source organism: Ranitomeya imitator (assembly GCF_032444005.1). Lineage (NCBI taxonomy): Eukaryota > Metazoa > Chordata > Amphibia > Anura > Dendrobatidae > Ranitomeya > Ranitomeya imitator. The sequence goes on from NC_091282.1 coordinate 19,490,796, forward strand.
TACCATCATACATACCAATCATCAACCAGCCATCATCACACTGCAAGGAATCATTATACCATCATACATACCAATCATCAACCAGCCATCATCACACTGCAAGGAATCATCATACCATCATACATACCAATCATCAACCAGCCATCATCACACTGCAAGGAATCATACCATTCCAATCATCAACTAGCCATCATCACACTGCAAGGAATCATCATACCATCATACATACCAATCATCAACCAGCCATCATCACACTGCAAGGAATCATCATACCATCATACCATACCAATCATCAGCCAGCCATCATCACACTGCAAGGAATCATCATACCATTCCAATCATCAACTAGCCATCATCACACTGCAAGGAATCATCATACCATCATACATACCAATCATCAGCCAGCCATCATCACACTGCAAGGAATCATCATACCATCATACCATACCAATCATCCACCAGCCATCATCACACTGCAAGGAATCATCATACCATACCAATCATCAACCAGCCATCATCACACTGCAAGGAATCATCATACCATCATACATACCAATCATCAGCCAGCCATCATCACACTGCAAGGAATCATCATACCATCATGCCATACCAATCATCAACCAGCCATCATCACACTGCAAGGAATCATCATACCATCATACATACCAATCATCAACCAGCCATCATCACACTGCAAGGAATCATCATACCATACCAATCATCAATTAGCCATCATCACACTGCAAGGAATCATCATACCATCATACATACCAATCATCAGCCAGCCATCATCACACTGCAAGGAATCATCATACCATCATACCATACCAATCATCAACCAGTCATCATCACATTGCAAGGAATCATCATACCATCATACATACCAATCATCAACCAGACATCATCACACTGCAAGGAATCATCATACCATCATACCAATCATCAACCAGCCGTCATCACACTGCAAGGAATCATACCATCATACATACCAATCATCAACCAGCCATCATCACACTGCAAGGAATCATCATACCATCATACCATACCAATCATCAACCAGCCATCATCACACTGCAAGGAATCATCGTACCATCATACCATACCAATCTTCATCCAGCCATCATCACACTGCAAGGAATCATCATACCATCATACATACCAATCATCCACCAGCCGTCATCACACTGCAAGGAGTCATCATACCATCATACCATAACAATCATCAACCAGCCATCATCACTCTGCAGGGAATCATCATACCATCATACATACCAATCATCAACCAGCCATCATCACACTGCAAGGAATCATCATACCATCATACCATACCAATCATCAACCAGCCATCATCACACTGCAAGGAATCATCGTACCATCATACCATACCAATCATCATCCAGCCATCATCACACTGCAAGGAATCATCATACCATCATACCATACCAATCATCCACCAGCCGTCATCACACTGCAAGGAATCATAATACCATCATACCATACCAATCATCAACCAGCCATCATCACTCTGCAAGGAATCATCATACCATCATACATACCAATCATCAACCAGCCATCATCACACTGCAAGGAATCATTATACCATCATACATACCAATCATCAACCAGCCATCATTACACTGCAAGAAATCATCATACCATCATACATACCAATCATCAACCAGCCATCATCACACTGCAAGGAATCATCATACCATCATACCATACCAATCATCAACCAGCCATCATCACACTGCAAGAAATCATCATACCATCATACATACCAATCATCAACCAGCCATCATCACACTGCAAGGAATCATCATACCATCATACCATACCAATCATCAGCCAGCCATCATCACACTGCAAGGAATCATCATACCATTCCAATCATCAACTAGCCATCATCACACTGCAAGGAATCATCATACCATCATACATACCAATCATCAGCCAGCCATCATCACACTGCAAGGAATCATCATACCATCATACCATACCAATCATCAACTAGCCATCATCACACTGCAAGGAATCATCATACCATCATACCATACTAATCATCCACCAGCCGTCATCACACTGCAAGGAATCATCATACCATCATACCATACCAATCATCAACCAGCCATCATCACACTGCAAGGAATCATCATACCATCATACATACCAATCATCAACCAGCCATCATCACACTGCAAGGAATCATTATACCATCATACATACCAATCATCAACCAGCCATCATCACACTGCAAGGAATCATCATACCATCATACATACCAATCATCAACCAGCCATCATCACACTGCAAGGAATCATACCATTCCAATCATCAACTAGCCATCATCACACTGCAAGGAATCATCATACCATCATACATACCAATCATCAGCCAGCCATCATCACACTGCAAGGAATCATCATACCATCATACCATACCAATCATCAACTAGCCATCATCCCACTGCAAGGAATCATCATACCATCACACCATACCAATCATCAACCAGCCATCATCACACTGCAAGGAATCATCATACCATCATACATACCAATCATCAGCCAGCCATCATCACACTGCAAGGAATCATCATACCATCATACCATACCAATCATCAACCAGCCATCATCACACTGCAAGGAATCATCATACCATCATACATACCAATCATCAACCAGCCATCATCACACTGCAAGGAATCATCATACCATACCAATCATCAATTAGCCATCATCACACTGCAAGGAATCATCATACCATCATACATACCAATCATCAGCCAGCCATCATCACACTGCAAGGAATCATCATACCATCATACCATACTAATCATCAACTAGCCATCATCCCACTGCAAGGAATCATCATACCATCACACCATACCAATCATCAACCAGCCATCATCACACTGCAAGGAATCATCATACCATCATACATACCAATCATCAGCCAGCCATCATCACACTGCAAGGAATCATCATACCATCATACCATACCAATCATCAACCAGTCATCATCACATTGCAAGGAATCATCATACCATCATACATACCAATCATCAACCAGACATCATCACACTGCAAGGAATCATCATACCATCATACCAATCATCAACCAGCCATCATCACACTGCAAGGAATCATCGTACCATCATTCCATACCAATCATCCACCAGCCGTCATCACACTGCAAGGAATCATCATACCATCATACCATACCAATCATCAACCAGCCATCATCACTCTGCAAGGAATCAACATACCATCATACATACCAATCATCAACCAGCCATCATCACACTGCAAGGAATCATCATACCATACCAATCATCAATTAGCCATCATCACACTGCAAGGAATCATCATACCATACCAATCATCAATTAGCCATCATCACACTGCAAGGAATCATCATACCATCATACATACCAATCATCAGCCAGCCATCATCACACTGCAAGGAATCATCATACCATCATACCATACCAATCATCAACCAGTCATCATCACATTGCAAGGAATCATCATACCATCATACATACCAATCATCAACCAGACATCATCACACTGCAAGGAATCATCATACCATCATACCAATCATCAACCAGCCGTCATCACACTGCAAGGAATCATACCATCATACATACCAATCATCAACCAGCCATCATCACACTGCAAGGAATCATCATACCATCATACCATACCAATCATCAACCAGCCATCATCACACTGCAAGGAATCATCGTACCATCATACCATACCAATCATCCACCAGCCGTCATCACACTGCAAGGAATCTTCATACCATCATACCATACCAATCATCAACCAGCCATCATCACTCTGCAAGGAATCAACATACCATCATACATACCAATCATCAACCAGCCATCATCACACTGCAAGGAGTCATTATACCATCATACATACCAATCATCAACCAGCCATCATCACACTGCAAGAAATCATCATACCATCATACATACCAATCATCAACCAGCCATCATCACACTGCAAGGAATCATCATACCATTCCTATCATCCACCAGCCGTCATCACACTGCAAGGAATCATCATAACATCATACCATACCAATCATCAACCAGCCATCATCACTCTGCAAGGAATCAACATACCATCATACATACCAATCATCAACCAGCCATCATCACACTGCAAGGAGTCATTATACCATCATACATACCAATCATCAACCAGCCATCATCACACTGCAAGAAATCATCATACCATCATACATACCAATCATCAACCAGCCATCATCACACTGCAAGGAATCATCATACCATTCCTATCATCAACTAGCCATCATCACACTGCAAGAAATCATCATACCATCATACATACCAATCATCAGCCAGCCAACATCACACTGCAAGGAATCATCATACCATCATACCATACCAATCATCAACTAGCCATCATCACACTGCAAGGAATCATCATACCATCATACCATACCAATCATCCACCAGCCGTCATCACACTGCAAGGAATCATCATACCATCATACCATACCAATCATCAACCAGCCATCATCACACTGCAAGGAATCATCATACCATCATACATACCAATCATCAACCAGCCATCATCACACTGCAAGGAATCATTATATCATCATACATACCAATCATCAACCAGCCATCATCACACTGCAAGGAATCATCATACCATCATACATACCAATCATCAACCAGCCATCATCACACTGCAAGGAATTATCATACCATTCCAATCATCAACTAGCCATCATCACACTGCAAGGAATCATCATACCATCATACATACCAATCATAAGCCAGCCATCATCACACTGCAAGGAATCATCATACCATCATACCATACCAATCATCAACTAGCCATCATCCCACTGCAAGGAATCATCATACCATCATACCATACCAATCATCAACCAGCCATCATCACACTGCAAGGAATCATCATAACATCATACATACCAATCATCAGCCAGCCATCATCACACTGCAAGGAATCATCATACCATCATACATACCAATCATCAACCAGCCATCATCACACTGCAAGGAATCATTATACCATCATACATACCAATCATCAACAAGCCATCATCACACTGCAAGGAATCATCATACCATCATACATACCAATCATCAACCAGCCATCATCACACTACAAGGAATCATCATACATACCAATCATCAGCCAACCATCATCACACTGCAAGGAATCATCATACCATCATACCATACCAATCATCAACTAGCCATCATCACACTGCAAGGAATCATCATACCATCATACATACCAATCATAAGCCAGCCATCATCACACTGCAAGGAATCATCATACCATCATACCATACCAATCATCAACTAGCCATCATCCCACTGCAAGGAATCATCATACCATCATACCATACCAATCATCAACCAGCCATCATCACACTGCAAGGAATCATCATACCATCATACATACCAATCATCAGCCAGCCATCATCACACTGCAAGGAATCATCATACCATCATACCATACCAATCATCAACCAGCCAACATCACACTGCAAGGAATCATCATACCATCATACATACCAATCATCAACCAGCCATCATCACACTGCAAGGAATCATCATACCATCATACCATACCAATCATCAACCAGACATCATCCCACTGCAAGGAATCATCATACCATACCAATCATCAATTAGCCATCATCACACTGCAAGGAATCATCATACCATCATACATACCAATCATCAGCCAGCCATCATCACACTGCAAGGAATCATCATACCATCATACCATACCAATCATCAACCAGTCATCATCACACTGCAAGGAATCATCATACCATCATACCATACCAATCATCAACCAGACATCATCCCACTGCAAGGAATCATCATACCATCATACATACCAATCATCAACCAGCCATCATCACACTGCAAGGAATCATCATACCATCATACCATACCAATCATCAACCAGACATCATCCCACTGCAAGGAATCATCATACCATCATACATACCAATCATCAACCAGCCATCATCACACTGCAAGGAATCATCATACCATCATACATACCAATCATCAACCAGACATCATCACACTGCAAGGAATCATCATACCATCATACCGTACCAATCATCAACCAGCCATCATCACACTGCAAGGAATCATCATACCATCATACATACCAATCATCAACCAGCCATCATCACACTGAAAGGAATCATTATACCATCATACATACCAATCATCAACCAGCCATCATCACACTGCAAGGAATCATCATACCATCATACATACCAATCATCAACCAGCCATCATCACACTGCAAGGAATCATCATACCATCATACATACCAATCATCAGCCAGACATCATCACACTGCAAGGAATCATCATACCATCATACATACCAATCATCAACCAGCCATCATCACACTGCAAGGAATCATCATACCATCATACCATACCAATCATCAACCAGCCATCATCACACTGCAAGGAATCATCATACCATCATCATACCAATCATCAACCAGACATAATCACACTGCAAGGAATCATCATACCATCATACATACCATTCATCAACCAGCCATCATCACACTGCAAGGAATCATCATACCATCATACCATACCAATCATCAACCAGCCATCATCACACTGCAGGGAATCATCATACCATCATACCATACCAATCATCAACCAGCCATCATCATACTGCAAGGAATCATCATACCATCATACCATACCAATCATCAACCAGCCATCATCACACTGCAAGGAATCATCATACCATCATACATACCAATCATCAACCAGCCATCATCACACTGCAAGGAATCATCATACCATACCAATCATCAACCAGCCATCATCACACTGCAAGGAATCATCATACCATCATACATACCAATCATCAACCAGCCATCATCACACTGCAAGGAATCATCATACCATCATACCATACCATTCATCAACCAGCCATCATCACACTGCAAGGAATCATCATACCATCATACCATACCAATCATCAACCAGCCATCATCACACTGCAAGAAATCATCATACCATACCAATCATCAACCAGCCATCATCACACTGCAAGGAATCATCATACCATCATACATACCAATCATTAACCAGCCATCATCACACCGTAGGGAATCATCATACCATCATACCATACCATTCATCAACCAGCCGTCATCACACTGCAAGGAATCATCATACCATCGTACATACCAATCATCAACCAGCCATCATCACACTGCAAGAAATCATCATACCATACCAATCATCAACCAGCCATCATCACACTGCAAGGAATCATCATACCATCATACATACCAATCATCAACCAGCCATCATCACACTGTAGGGAATCATCATACCATCATACCATACCAATCATCAACCAGCCGTCATCACACTGCAAGGAATCATCATACCATCATACCATACCAATCATCAACCAGCCATCATCACACTGCAAGGAATCATCATACCATACCAATCATCAACCAGCCATCATCACACTGCAAGGAATCATCATACCATCGTACATACCAATCATCAACCAGCCATCATCACACTGCAAGGAATCATCATACCATACCAATCATCAACCAGCCATCATCACACTGCAAGGAATCATCATACCATCATACCATACCAATCATCAACCAGCCATCATCACACTGCAAGGAATCATCATACCATACCAATCATCAAACAGCCATCATCACACTGCAGGGAATCATCATACCATCATTCATACCAATCATCAGCCAGCCGTCATCACACTGCAAGGAATCATCATACCATCATACATACCAATCATCAACCAGCCATCATCACACTGCAAGGAATCATCATACCATCATACATACCAATCATCAGCCAGCCGTCATCACACTGCAAGGAATCATCACATCATCATACCATACCAATCATCAACCAGCCATCATCACACTGCAAGGAATCATCATACCATCATACATACCAATCATCAACCAGCCATCATCACACTGCAAGGAATCATCATACCATCATACCATACCAATCATCAACCAGCCATCATCACACTGCAAGGAATCATACCAATCATCAACCATCCATCATCATACTGCAAGGAAACATCATACCATCATACATACCAATCATCAACCAGCCATCATCATACTGCAAGGTATCATCATACCATCATACCATACCAATCATCAACCAGCCATCATCACACTGCAAGGAATCATCATACCATCATACCATGCCAATCATCAACCAGCCATCATCACACTGCAAGGAATCATCATACCATCATACATACCAATCATCAACCAGCCATCATCACACTGCAAGGAATCATCATACCATCATACCATACAAATCATCAACCAGCCATCATCACACTGCAAGGAATCATACCAATCATCAACCAGCCATCATCATACTGCAAGGAAACATCATACCATCATACATACCAATCATCAACCAGCCATCATCATACTGCAAGGAATCATCATACCATCATACCATACCAATCATCAACCAGCCATCATCACACTGCAAGGAATCATCATACCATCATACCATGCCAATCATCAACAAGCCATCATCACACTGCAAGGAATCATCATACCATCATACATACCAATCATCAACCAGCCGTCATCACACTGCAAGGAGTCATCATACCATCATACCATAACAATCATCAACCAGCCATCATCACACTGCAGGGAATCATCATACCATCATACATACCAATCATCAACCAGCCATCATCACACTGCAAGGAATCATCATACCATCATACATACCAATCATCAACCAGCCATCATCACACTGCAAGGAATCATCATACCATCATACCAATCATCAACCAGCCGTCATCACACTGCAAGGAATCATACCATCATACATACCAATCATCAACCAGCCATCATCACACTGCAAGGAATCATCATACCATCATACCATACCAATCATCAACCAGCCATCATCACACTGCAAGGAATCATCGTACCATCATACCATACCAATCATCCACCAGCCGTCATCACACTGCAAGGAATCATAATACCATCATACCATACCAATCATCAACCAGCCATCATCACTCTGCAAGGAATCATCATACCATCATACATACCAATCATCAACCAGCCATCATCACACTGCAAGGAATCATTATACCATCATACATACCAATCATCAACCAGCCATCATTACACTGCAAGAAATCATCATACCATCATACATACCAATCATCAACCAGCCATCATCACACTGCAAGGAATCATCATACCATCATACCATACCAATCATCAACCAGCCATCATCACACTGCAAGAAATCATCATACCATCATACATACCAATCATCAACCAGCCATCATCACACTGCAAGGAATCATCATACCATCATACCATACCAATCATCAGCCAGCCATCATCACACTGCAAGGAATCATCATACCATTCCAATCATCAACTAGCCATCATCACACTGCAAGGAATCATCATACCATCATACATACCAATCATCAGCCAGCCATCATCACACTGCAAGAAATCATCATACCATCATACCATACCAATCATCAGCCAGCCATCATCACACTGCAAGGAATCATCATACCATTCCAATCATCAACTAGCCATCATCACACTGCAAGGAATCATCATACCATCATACATACCAATCATCAGCCAGCCATCATCACACTGCAAGGAATCATCATACCATCATACCATACCAATCATCAACTAGCCATCATCACACTGCAAGGAATCATCATACCATCATACCATACTAATCATCCACCAGCCGTCATCACACTGCAAGGAATCATCATACCATCATACCATACCAATCATCAACCAGCCATCATCACACTGCAAGGAATCATCATACCATCATACATACCAATCATCAACCAGCCATCATCACACTGCAAGGAATCATTATACCATCATACATACCAATCATCAACCAGCCATCATCACACTGCAAGGAATCATCATACCATCATACATACCAATCATCAACCAGCCATCATCACACTGCAAGGAATCATACCATTCCAATCATCAACTAGCCATCATCACACTGCAAGGAATCATCATACCATCATACATACCAATCATCAGCCAGCCATCATCACACTGCAAGGAATCATCATACCATCATACCATACCAATCATCAACTAGCCATCATCCCACTGCAAGGAATCATCATACCATCACACCATACCAATCATCAACCAGCCATCATCACACTGCAAGGAATCATCATACCATCATACATACCAATCATCAGCCAGCCATCATCACACTGCAAGGAATCATCATACCATCATACCATACCAATCATCAACCAGCCATCATCACACTGCAAGGAATCATCATACCATCATACATACCAATCATCAACCAGCCATCATCACACTGCAAGGAATCATCATACCATACCAATCATCAATTAGCCATCATCACACTGCAAGGAATCATCATACCATCATACATACCAATCATCAGCCAGCCATCATCACACTGCAAGGAATCATCATACCATCATACCATACTAATCATCAACTAGCCATCATCCCACTGCAAGGAATCATCATACCATCACACCATACCAATCATCAACCAGCCATCATCACACTGCAAGGAATCATCATACCATCATACATACCAATCATCAGCCAGCCATCATCACACTGCAAGGAATCATCATACCATCATACCATACCAATCATCAACCAGTCATCATCACATTGCAAGGAATCATCATACCATCATACATACCAATCATCAACCAGACATCATCACACTGCAAGGAATCATCATACCATCATACCAATCATCAACCAGCCATCATCACACTGCAAGGAATCATCGTACCATCATTCCATACCAATCATCCACCAGCCGTCATCACACTGCAAGGAATCATCATACCATCATACCATACCAATCATCAACCAGCCATCATCACTCTGCAAGGAATCAACATACCATCATACATACCAATCATCAACCAGCCATCATCACACTGCAAGGAATCATCATACCATACCAATCATCAATTAGCCATCATCACACTGCAAGGAATCATCATACCATACCAATCATCAATTAGCCATCATCACACTGCAAGGAATCATCATACCATCATACATACCAATCATCAGCCAGCCATCATCACACTGCAAGGAATCATCATACCATCATACCATACCAATCATCAACCAGTCATCATCACATTGCAAGGAATCATCATACCATCATACATACCAATCATCAACCAGACATCATCACACTGCAAGGAATCATCATACCATCATACCAATCATCAACCAGCCGTCATCACACTGCAAGGAATCATACCATCATACATACCAATCATCAACCAGCCATCATCACACTGCAAGGAATCATCATACCATCATACCATACCAATCATCAACCAGCCATCATCACACTGCAAGGAATCATCGTACCATCATACCATACCAATCATCCACCAGCCGTCATCACACTGCAAGGAATCTTCATACCATCATACCATACCAATCATCAACCAGCCATCATCACTCTGCAAGGAATCAACATACCATCATACATACCAATCATCAACCAGCCATCATCACACTGCAAGGAGTCATTATACCATCATACATACCAATCATCAACCAGCCATCATCACACTGCAAGAAATCATCATACCATCATACATACCAATCATCAACCAGCCATCATCACACTGCAAGGAATCATCATACCATTCCTATCATCCACCAGCCGTCATCACACTGCAAGGAATCATCATACCATCATACCATACCAATCATCAACCAGCCATCATCACTCTGCAAGGAATCAACATACCATCATACATACCAATCATCAACCAGCCATCATCACACTGCAAGGAGTCATTATACCATCATACATACCAATCATCAACCAGCCATCATCACACTGCAAGAAATCATCATACCATCATACATACCAATCATCAACCAGCCATCATCACACTGCAAGGAATCATCATACCATTCCTATCATCAACTAGCCATCATCACACTGCAAGAAATCATCATATCATCATACATACCAATCATCAGCCAGCCAACATCACACTGCAAGGAATCATCATACCATCATACCATACCAATCATCAACTAGCCATCATCACACTGCAAGGAATCATCATACCATCATACCATACCAATCATCCACCAGCCGTCATCACACTGCAAGGAATCATCATACCATCATACCATACCAATCATCAACCAGCCATCATCACACTGCAAGGAATCATCATACCATCATACATACCAATCATCAACCAGCCATCATCACACTGCAAGGAATCATTATATCATCATACATACCAATCATCAACCAGCCATCATCACACTGCAAGGAATCATCATACCATCATACATACCAATCATCAACCAGCCATCATCACACTGCAAGGAATTATCATACCATTCCAATCATCAACTAGCCATCATCACACTGCAAGGAATCATCATACCATCATACATACCAATCATAAGCCAGCCATCATCACACTGCAAGGAATCATCATACCATCATACCATACCAATCATCAACTAGCCATCATCCCACTGCAAGGAATCATCATACCATCATACCATACCAATCATCAACCAGCCATCATCACACTGCAAGGAATCATCATAACATCATACATACCAATCATCAGCCAGCCATCATCACACTGCAAGGAATCATCATACCATCATACATACCAATCATCAACCAGCCATCATCACACTGCAAGGAATCATTATACCATCATACATACCAATCATCAACAAGCCATCATCACACTGCAAGGAATCATCATACCATCATACATACCAATCATCAACCAGCCATCATCACACTACAAGGAATCATCATACATACCAATCATCAGCCAACCATCATCACACTGCAAGGAATCATCATACCATCATACCATACCAATCATCAACTAGCCATCATCACACTGCAAGGAATCATCATACCATCATACATACCAATCATAAGCCAGCCATCATCACACTGCAAGGAATCATCATACCATCATACCATACCAATCATCAACTAGCCATCATCCCACTGCAAGGAATCATCATACCATCATACCATACCAATCATCAACCAGCCATCATCACACTGCAAGGAATCATCATACCATCATACATACCAATCATCAGCCAGCCATCATCACACTGCAAGGAATCATCATACCATCATACCATACCAATCATCAACCAGCCAACATCACACTGCAAGGAATCATCATACCATCATACATACCAATCATCAACCAGCCATCATCACACTGCAAGGAATCATCATACCATCATACCATACCAATCATCAACCAGACATCATCCCACTGCAAGGAATCATCATACCATACCAATCATCAATTAGCCATCATCACACTGCAAGGAATCATCATACCATCATACATACCAATCATCAGCCAGCCATCATCACACTGCAAGGAATCATCATACCATCATACCATACCAATCATCAACCAGTCATCATCACACTGCAAGGAATCATCATACCATCATACCATACCAATCATCAACCAGACATCATCCCACTGCAAGGAATCATCATACCATCATACATACCAATCATCAACCAGCCATCATCACACTGCAAGGAATCATCATACCATCATACCATACCAATCATCAACCAGACATCATCCCACTGCAAGGAATCATCATACCATCATACATACCAATCATCAACCAGCCATCATCACACTGCAAGGAATCATCATACCATCATACATACCAATCATCAACCAGACATCATCACACTGCAAGGAATCATCATACCATCATACCGTACCAATCATCAACCAGCCATCATCACACTGCAAGGAATCATCATACCATCATACATACCAATCATCAACCAGCCATCATCACACTGAAAGGAATCATTATACCATCATACATACCAATCATCAACCAGCCATCATCACACTGCAAGGAATCATCATACCATCATACATACCAATCATCAACCAGCCATCATCACACTGCAAGGAATCATCATACCATCATACATACCAATCATCAGCCAGACATCATCACACTGCAAGGAATCATCATACCATCATACATACCAATCATCAACCAGCCATCATCACACTGCAAGGAATCATCATACCATCATACCATACCAATCATCAACCAGCCATCATCACACTGCAAGGAATCATCATACCATCATCATACCAATCATCAACCAGACATAATCACACTGCAAGGAATCATCATACCATCATACATACCATTCATCAACCAGCCATCATCACACTGCAAGGAATCATCATACCATCATACCATACCAATCATCAACCAGCCATCATCACACTGCAGGGAATCATCATACCATCATACCATACCAATCATCAACCAGCCATCATCATACTGCAAGGAATCATCATACCATCATACCATACCAATCATCAACCAGCCATCATCACACTGCAAGGAATCATCATACCATCATACATACCAATCATCAACCAGCCATCATCACACTGCAAGGAATCATCATACCATACCAATCATCAACCAGCCATCATCACACTGCAAGGAATCATCATACCATCATACATACCAATCATCAACCAGCCATCATCACACTGCAAGGAATCATCATACCATCATACCATACCATTCATCAACCAGCCATCATCACACTGCAAGGAATCATCATACCATCATACCATACCAATCATCAACCAGCCATCATCACACTGCAAGAAATCATCATACCATACCAATCATCAACCAGCCATCATCACACTGCAAGGAATCATCATACCATCATACATACCAATCATTAACCAGCCATCATCACACCGTAGGGAATCATCATACCATCATACCATACCATTCATCAACCAGCCGTCATCACACTGCAAGGAATCATCATACCATCGTACATACCAATCATCAACCAGCCATCATCACACTGCAAGAAATCATCATACCATACCAATCATCAACCAGCCATCATCACACTGCAAGGAATCATCATACCATCATACATACCAATCATCAACCAGCCATCATCACACTGTAGGGAATCATCATACCATCATACCATACCAATCATCAACCAGCCGTCATCACACTGCAAGGAATCATCATACCATCATACCATACCAATCATCAACCAGCCATCATCACACTGCAAGGAATCATCATACCATACCAATCATCAACCAGCCATCATCACACTGCAAGGAATCATCATACCATCGTACATACCAATCATCAACCAGCCATCATCACACTGCAAGGAATCATCATACCATACCAATCATCAACCAGCCATCATCACACTGCAAGGAATCATCATACCATCATACCATACCAATCATCAACCAGCCATCATCACACTGCAAGGAATCATCATACCATACCAATCATCAAACAGCCATCATCACACTGCAGGGAATCATCATACCATCATTCATACCAATCATCAGCCAGCCGTCATCACACTGCAAGGAATCATCATACCATCATACATACCAATCATCAACCAGCCATCATCACACTGCAAGGAATCATCATACCATCATACATACCAATCATCAGCCAGCCGTCATCACACTGCAAGGAATCATCACATCATCATACCATACCAATCATCAACCAGCCATCATCACACTGCAAGGAATCATCATACCATCATACATACCAATCATCAACCAGCCATCATCACACTGCAAGGAATCATCATACCATCATACCATACCAATCATCAACCAGCCATCATCACACTGCAAGGAATCATACCAATCATCAACCATCCATCATCATACTGCAAGGAAACATCATACCATCATACATACCAATCATCAACCAGCCATCATCATACTGCAAGGTATCATCATACCATCATACCATACCAATCATCAACCAGCCATCATCACACTGCAAGGAATCATCATACCATCATACCATGCCAATCATCAACCAGCCATCATCACACTGCAAGGAATCATACCAATCATCAACCAGCCATCATCATACTGCAAGGAAACATCATACCATCATACATACCAATCATCAACCAGCCATCATCATACTGCAAGGAATCATCATACCATCATACCATACCAATCATCAACCAGCCATCATCACACTGCAAGGAATCATCATACCATCATACCATGCCAATCATCAACAAGCCATCATCACACTGCAAGGAATCATCATACCATCATACATACCAATCATCAACCAGCCGTCATCACACTGCAAGGAGTCATCATACCATCATACCATAACAATCATCAACCAGCCATCATCACACTGCAGGGAATCATCATACCATCATACATACCAATCATCAACCAGCCATCATCACACTGCAAGGAATCATCATACCATCATACATACCAATCATCAACCAGCCATCATCACACTGCAAGGAATCATCATACCATCATACCAATCATCAACCAGCCGTCATCACACTGCAAGGAATCATACCATCATACATACCAATCATCAACCAGCCATCATCACACTGCAAGGAATCATCATACCATCATACCATACCAATCATCAACCAGCCATCATCACACTGCAAGGAATCATCGTACCATCATACCATACCAATCATCCACCAGCCGTCATCACACTGCAAGGAATCATAATACCATCATACCATACCAATCATCAACCAGCCATCATCACTCTGCAAGGAATCATCATACCATCATACATACCAATCATCAACCAGCCATCATCACACTGCAAGGAATCATTATACCATCATACATACCAATCATCAACCAGCCATCATTACACTGCAAGAAATCATCATACCATCATACATACCAATCATCAACCAGCCATCATCACACTGCAAGGAATCATCATACCATCATACCATACCAATCATCAACCAGCCATCATCACACTGCAAGAAATCATCATACCATCATACATACCAATCATCAACCAGCCATCATCACACTGCAAGGAATCATCATACCATCATACCATACCAATCATCAGCCAGCCATCATCACACTGCAAGGAATCATCATACCATTCCAATCATCAACTAGCCATCATCACACTGCAAGGAATCATCATACCATCATACATACCAATCATCAGCCAGCCATCATCACACTGCAAGGAATCATCATACCATCATACCATACCAATCATCCACCAGCCATCATCACACTGCAAGGAATCATCATACCATACCAATCATCAACTAGCCATCATCACACTGCAAGGAATCATCATACCATCATACCATACCAATCATCCACCAGCCATCATCACACTGCAAGGAATCATCATACCATCATACATACCAATCATCAGCCAGCCATCATCACACTGCAAGGAATCATCATACCATCATACCATACCAATCATCAGCCAGCCATCATCACACTGCAAGGAATCATCATACCATACCAATCATCAACTAGCCATCATCACACTGCAAGGAATCATCATACCATCATACCATACCAATCATCCACCAGCCATCATCACACTGCAAGGAATCATCATACCATCATACATACCAATCATCAACCAGCCATCATCACACTGCAAGGAATCATTATACCATCATACATACCAATCATCAACCAGCCATCATCACACTGCAAGGAATCATCATACCATCATACATACCAATCATCACCCAGCCATCATCACACTGCAAGGAATCATCATACCATTCCAATCATCAACTAGCCATCATCACACTGCAAGGAATCATCATACCATCATACATACCAATCATCAGCCAGCCATCATCACACTGCAAGGAATCATCATACCATCACACCATACCAATCATCAACCAGCCATCATCACACTGCAAGGAATCATCATACCATCATACATACCAATCATCAGCCAGCCATCATCACACTGCAAGGAATCATCATACCATCATGCCATACCAATCATCAACCAGCCATCATCACACTGCAAGGAATCATCATACCATCATACATACCAATCATCAACCAGCCATCATCACACTGCAAGGAATCATCATACCATACCAATCATCAATTAGCCATCATCACACTGCAAGGAATCATCATACCATCATACATACCAATCATCAGCCAGCCATCATCACACTGCAAGGAATCATCATACCATCATACCATACCAATCATCAACCAGTCATCATCACATTGCAAGGAATCATCATACCATCATACATACCAATCATCAACCAGACATCATCACACTGCAAGGAATCATCATACCATCATACCAATCATCAACCAGCCGTCATCACACTGCAAGGAATCATACCATCATACATACCAATCATCAACCAGCCATCATCACACTGCAAGGAATCATCGTACCATCATACCATACCAATCTTCATCCAGCCATCATCACACTGCAAGGAATCATCATACCATCATACATACCAATCATCCACCAGCCGTCATCACACTGCAAGGAGTCATCATACCATCATACCATAACAATCATCAACCAGCCATCATCACTCTGCAGGGAATCATCATACCATCATACATACCAATCATCAACCAGCCATCATCACACTGCAAGGAATCATCGTACCATCATACCATACCAATCATCATCCAGCCATCATCACACTGCAAGGAATCATCATACCATCATACCATACCAATCATCCACCAGCCGTCATCACACTGCAAGGAATCATAATACCATCATACCATACCAATCATCAACCAGCCATCATCACTCTGCAAGGAATCATCATACCATCATACATACCAATCATCAACCAGCCATCATCACACTGCAAGGAATCATTATACCATCATACATACCAATCATCAACCAGCCATCATCACACTGCAAGAAATCATCATACCATCATACATACCAATCATCAACCAGCCATCATCACACTGCAAGGAATCATCATACCATCATACCATACCAATCATCAACCAGCCATCATCACACTGCAAGAAATCATCATACCATCATACATACCAATCATCAACCAGCCATCATCACACTGCAAGGAATCATCATACCATCATACCATACCAATCATCAGCCAGCCATCATCACACTGCAAGGAATCATCATACCATTCCAATCATCAACTAGCCATCATCACACTGCAAGGAATCATCATACCATCATACATACCAATCATCAGCCAGCCATCATCACA
Organism: Ranitomeya imitator; assembly: GCF_032444005.1. NCBI lineage: Eukaryota > Metazoa > Chordata > Amphibia > Anura > Dendrobatidae > Ranitomeya > Ranitomeya imitator. Next base: position 19,510,089 of record NC_091282.1, read on the forward strand.
CTGCAAGGAATCATCATACCATCATACCATACCAATCATCAACTAGCCATCATCACACTGCAAGGAATCATCATACCATCATACCATACCAATCATCCACCAGCCGTCATCACACTGCAAGGAATCATCATACCATCATACCATACCAATCATCAACCAGCCATCATCACACTGCAAGGAATCATCATACCATCATACATACCAATCATCAACCAGCCATCATCACACTGCAAGGAATCATTATACCATCATACATACCAATCATCAACCAGCCATCATCACACTGCAAGGAATCATCATACCATCATACATACCAATCATCAACCAGCCATCATCACACTGCAAGGAATCATACCATTCCAATCATCAACTAGCCATCATCACACTGCAAGGAATCATCATACCATCATACATACCAATCATCAACCAGCCATCATCACACTGCAAGGAATCATCATACCATCATACCATACCAATCATCCACCAGCCGTCATCACACTGCAAGGAATCATCATACCATCATACCATACCAATCATCAACCAGCCATCATCACACTGCAAGGAATCATCATACCATCATACATACCAATCATCAACCAGCCATCATCACACTGCAAGGAATCATTATACCATCATACATACCAATCATCAACCAGCCATCATCACACTGCAAGGAATCATCATACCATCATACATACCAATCATCAACCAGCCATCATCACACTGCAAGGAATCATACCATTCCAATCATCAACTAGCCATCATCACACTGCAAGGAATCATCATACCATCATACATACCAATCATCAACCAGCCATCATCACACTGCAAGGAATCATCATACCATCATACCATACCAATCATCAGCCAGCCATCATCACACTGCAAGGAATCATCATACCATTCCAATCATCAACTAGCCATCATCACACTGCAAGGAATCATCATACCATCATACATACCAATCATCAGCCAGCCATCATCACACTGCAAGGAATCATCATACCATCATACCATACCAATCATCCACCAGCCATCATCACACTGCAAGGAATCATCATACCATACCAATCATCAACCAGCCATCATCACACTGCAAGGAATCATCATACCATCATACATACCAATCATCAGCCAGCCATCATCACACTGCAAGGAATCATCATACCATCATGCCATACCAATCATCAACCAGCCATCATCACACTGCAAGGAATCATCATACCATCATACATACCAATCATCAACCAGCCATCATCACACTGCAAGGAATCATCATACCATACCAATCATCAATTAGCCATCATCACACTGCAAGGAATCATCATACCATCATACATACCAATCATCAGCCAGCCATCATCACACTGCAAGGAATCATCATACCATCATACCATACCAATCATCAACCAGTCATCATCACATTGCAAGGAATCATCATACCATCATACATACCAATCATCAACCAGACATCATCACACTGCAAGGAATCATCATACCATCATACCAATCATCAACCAGCCGTCATCACACTGCAAGGAATCATACCATCATACATACCAATCATCAACCAGCCATCATCACACTGCAAGGAATCATCATACCATCATACCATACCAATCATCAACCAGCCATCATCACACTGCAAGGAATCATCGTACCATCATACCATACCAATCTTCATCCAGCCATCATCACACTGCAAGGAATCATCATACCATCATACATACCAATCATCCACCAGCCGTCATCACACTGCAAGGAGTCATCATACCATCATACCATAACAATCATCAACCAGCCATCATCACTCTGCAGGGAATCATCATACCATCATACATACCAATCATCAACCAGCCATCATCACACTGCAAGGAATCATCATACCATCATACCATACCAATCATCAACCAGCCATCATCACACTGCAAGGAATCATCGTACCATCATACCATACCAATCATCATCCAGCCATCATCACACTGCAAGGAATCATCATACCATCATACCATACCAATCATCCACCAGCCGTCATCACACTGCAAGGAATCATAATACCATCATACCATACCAATCATCAACCAGCCATCATCACTCTGCAAGGAATCATCATACCATCATACATACCAATCATCAACCAGCCATCATCACACTGCAAGGAATCATTATACCATCATACATACCAATCATCAACCAGCCATCATTACACTGCAAGAAATCATCATACCATCATACATACCAATCATCAACCAGCCATCATCACACTGCAAGGAATCATCATACCATCATACCATACCAATCATCAACCAGCCATCATCACACTGCAAGAAATCATCATACCATCATACATACCAATCATCAACCAGCCATCATCACACTGCAAGGAATCATCATACCATCATACCATACCAATCATCAGCCAGCCATCATCACACTGCAAGGAATCATCATACCATTCCAATCATCAACTAGCCATCATCACACTGCAAGGAATCATCATACCATCATACATACCAATCATCAGCCAGCCATCATCACACTGCAAGGAATCATCATACCATCATACCATACCAATCATCAACTAGCCATCATCACACTGCAAGGAATCATCATACCATCATACCATACCAATCATCCACCAGCCGTCATCACACTGCAAGGAATCATCATACCATCATACCATACCAATCATCAACCAGCCATCATCACACTGCAAGGAATCATCATACCATCATACATACCAATCATCAACCAGCCATCATCACACTGCAAGGAATCATTATACCATCATACATACCAATCATCAACCAGCCATCATCACACTGCAAGGAATCATCATACCATCATACATACCAATCATCAACCAGCCATCATCACACTGCAAGGAATCATACCATTCCAATCATCAACTAGCCATCATCACACTGCAAGGAATCATCATACCATCATACATACCAATCATCAGCCAGCCATCATCACACTGCAAGGAATCATCATACCATCATACCATACCAATCATCAACTAGCCATCATCCCACTGCAAGGAATCATCATACCATCACACCATACCAATCATCAACCAGCCATCATCACACTGCAAGGAATCATCATACCATCATACATACCAATCATCAGCCAGCCATCATCACACTGCAAGGAATCATCATACCATCATACCATACCAATCATCAACCAGCCATCATCACACTGCAAGGAATCATCATACCATCATACATACCAATCATCAACCAGCCATCATCACACTGCAAGGAATCATCATACCATACCAATCATCAATTAGCCATCATCACACTGCAAGGAATCATCATACCATCATACATACCAATCATCAGCCAGCCATCATCACACTGCAAGGAATCATCATACCATCATACCATACTAATCATCAACTAGCCATCATCCCACTGCAAGGAATCATCATACCATCACACCATACCAATCATCAACCAGCCATCATCACACTGCAAGGAATCATCATACCATCATACATACCAATCATCAGCCAGCCATCATCACACTGCAAGGAATCATCATACCATCATACCATACCAATCATCAACCAGTCATCATCACATTGCAAGGAATCATCATACCATCATACATACCAATCATCAACCAGACATCATCACACTGCAAGGAATCATCATACCATCATACCAATCATCAACCAGCCATCATCACACTGCAAGGAATCATCGTACCATCATTCCATACCAATCATCCACCAGCCGTCATCACACTGCAAGGAATCATCATACCATCATACCATACCAATCATCAACCAGCCATCATCACTCTGCAAGGAATCAACATACCATCATACATACCAATCATCAACCAGCCATCATCACACTGCAAGGAATCATCATACCATACCAATCATCAATTAGCCATCATCACACTGCAAGGAATCATCATACCATACCAATCATCAATTAGCCATCATCACACTGCAAGGAATCATCATACCATCATACATACCAATCATCAGCCAGCCATCATCACACTGCAAGGAATCATCATACCATCATACCATACCAATCATCAACCAGTCATCATCACATTGCAAGGAATCATCATACCATCATACATACCAATCATCAACCAGACATCATCACACTGCAAGGAATCATCATACCATCATACCAATCATCAACCAGCCGTCATCACACTGCAAGGAATCATACCATCATACATACCAATCATCAACCAGCCATCATCACACTGCAAGGAATCATCATACCATCATACCATACCAATCATCAACCAGCCATCATCACACTGCAAGGAATCATCGTACCATCATACCATACCAATCATCCACCAGCCGTCATCACACTGCAAGGAATCTTCATACCATCATACCATACCAATCATCAACCAGCCATCATCACTCTGCAAGGAATCAACATACCATCATACATACCAATCATCAACCAGCCATCATCACACTGCAAGGAGTCATTATACCATCATACATACCAATCATCAACCAGCCATCATCACACTGCAAGAAATCATCATACCATCATACATACCAATCATCAACCAGCCATCATCACACTGCAAGGAATCATCATACCATTCCTATCATCCACCAGCCGTCATCACACTGCAAGGAATCATCATACCATCATACCATACCAATCATCAACCAGCCATCATCACTCTGCAAGGAATCAACATACCATCATACATACCAATCATCAACCAGCCATCATCACACTGCAAGGAGTCATTATACCATCATACATACCAATCATCAACCAGCCATCATCACACTGCAAGAAATCATCATACCATCATACATACCAATCATCAACCAGCCATCATCACACTGCAAGGAATCATCATACCATTCCTATCATCAACTAGCCATCATCACACTGCAAGAAATCATCATACCATCATACATACCAATCATCAGCCAGCCAACATCACACTGCAAGGAATCATCATACCATCATACCATACCAATCATCAACTAGCCATCATCACACTGCAAGGAATCATCATACCATCATACCATACCAATCATCCACCAGCCGTCATCACACTGCAAGGAATCATCATACCATCATACCATACCAATCATCAACCAGCCATCATCACACTGCAAGGAATCATCATACCATCATACATACCAATCATCAACCAGCCATCATCACACTGCAAGGAATCATTATATCATCATACATACCAATCATCAACCAGCCATCATCACACTGCAAGGAATCATCATACCATCATACATACCAATCATCAACCAGCCATCATCACACTGCAAGGAATTATCATACCATTCCAATCATCAACTAGCCATCATCACACTGCAAGGAATCATCATACCATCATACATACCAATCATAAGCCAGCCATCATCACACTGCAAGGAATCATCATACCATCATACCATACCAATCATCAACTAGCCATCATCCCACTGCAAGGAATCATCATACCATCATACCATACCAATCATCAACCAGCCATCATCACACTGCAAGGAATCATCATAACATCATACATACCAATCATCAGCCAGCCATCATCACACTGCAAGGAATCATCATACCATCATACATACCAATCATCAACCAGCCATCATCACACTGCAAGGAATCATTATACCATCATACATACCAATCATCAACAAGCCATCATCACACTGCAAGGAATCATCATACCATCATACATACCAATCATCAACCAGCCATCATCACACTACAAGGAATCATCATACATACCAATCATCAGCCAACCATCATCACACTGCAAGGAATCATCATACCATCATACCATACCAATCATCAACTAGCCATCATCACACTGCAAGGAATCATCATACCATCATACATACCAATCATAAGCCAGCCATCATCACACTGCAAGGAATCATCATACCATCATACCATACCAATCATCAACTAGCCATCATCCCACTGCAAGGAATCATCATACCATCATACCATACCAATCATCAACCAGCCATCATCACACTGCAAGGAATCATCATACCATCATACATACCAATCATCAGCCAGCCATCATCACACTGCAAGGAATCATCATACCATCATACCATACCAATCATCAACCAGCCAACATCACACTGCAAGGAATCATCATACCATCATACATACCAATCATCAACCAGCCATCATCACACTGCAAGGAATCATCATACCATCATACCATACCAATCATCAACCAGACATCATCCCACTGCAAGGAATCATCATACCATACCAATCATCAATTAGCCATCATCACACTGCAAGGAATCATCATACCATCATACATACCAATCATCAGCCAGCCATCATCACACTGCAAGGAATCATCATACCATCATACCATACCAATCATCAACCAGTCATCATCACACTGCAAGGAATCATCATACCATCATACCATACCAATCATCAACCAGACATCATCCCACTGCAAGGAATCATCATACCATCATACATACCAATCATCAACCAGCCATCATCACACTGCAAGGAATCATCATACCATCATACCATACCAATCATCAACCAGACATCATCCCACTGCAAGGAATCATCATACCATCATACATACCAATCATCAACCAGCCATCATCACACTGCAAGGAATCATCATACCATCATACATACCAATCATCAACCAGACATCATCACACTGCAAGGAATCATCATACCATCATACCGTACCAATCATCAACCAGCCATCATCACACTGCAAGGAATCATCATACCATCATACCATACCAATCATCAACTAGCCATCATCCCACTGCAAGGAATCATCATACCATCATACCATACCAATCATCAACCAGCCATCATCACACTGCAAGGAATCATCATACCATCATACATACCAATCATCAGCCAGCCATCATCACACTGCAAGGAATCATCATACCATCATACCATACCAATCATCAACCAGCCAACATCACACTGCAAGGAATCATCATACCATCATACATACCAATCATCAACCAGCCATCATCACACTGCAAGGAATCATCATACCATCATACCATACCAATCATCAACCAGACATCATCCCACTGCAAGGAATCATCATACCATACCAATCATCAATTAGCCATCATCACACTGCAAGGAATCATCATACCATCATACATACCAATCATCAGCCAGCCATCATCACACTGCAAGGAATCATCATACCATCATACCATACCAATCATCAACCAGTCATCATCACACTGCAAGGAATCATCATACCATCATACCATACCAATCATCAACCAGACATCATCCCACTGCAAGGAATCATCATACCATCATACATACCAATCATCAACCAGCCATCATCACACTGCAAGGAATCATCATACCATCATACCATACCAATCATCAACCAGACATCATCCCACTGCAAGGAATCATCATACCATCATACATACCAATCATCAACCAGCCATCATCACACTGCAAGGAATCATCATACCATCATACATACCAATCATCAACCAGACATCATCACACTGCAAGGAATCATCATACCATCATACCGTACCAATCATCAACCAGCCATCATCACACTGCAAGGAATCATCATACCATCATACATACCAATCATCAACCAGCCATCATCACACTGAAAGGAATCATTATACCATCATACATACCAATCATCAACCAGCCATCATCACACTGCAAGGAATCATCATACCATCATACATACCAATCATCAACCAGCCATCATCACACTGCAAGGAATCATCATACCATCATACATACCAATCATCAGCCAGACATCATCACACTGCAAGGAATCATCATACCATCATACATACCAATCATCAACCAGCCATCATCACACTGCAAGGAATCATCATACCATCATACCATACCAATCATCAACCAGCCATCATCACACTGCAAGGAATCATCATACCATCATCATACCAATCATCAACCAGACATAATCACACTGCAAGGAATCATCATACCATCATACATACCATTCATCAACCAGCCATCATCACACTGCAAGGAATCATCATACCATCATACCATACCAATCATCAACCAGCCATCATCACACTGCAGGGAATCATCATACCATCATACCATACCAATCATCAACCAGCCATCATCATACTGCAAGGAATCATCATACCATCATACCATACCAATCATCAACCAGCCATCATCACACTGCAAGGAATCATCATACCATCATACATACCAATCATCAACCAGCCATCATCACACTGCAAGGAATCATCATACCATACCAATCATCAACCAGCCATCATCACACTGCAAGGAATCATCATACCATCATACATACCAATCATCAACCAGCCATCATCACACTGCAAGGAATCATCATACCATCATACCATACCATTCATCAACCAGCCATCATCACACTGCAAGGAATCATCATACCATCATACCATACCAATCATCAACCAGCCATCATCACACTGCAAGAAATCATCATACCATACCAATCATCAACCAGCCATCATCACACTGCAAGGAATCATCATACCATCATACATACCAATCATTAACCAGCCATCATCACACCGTAGGGAATCATCATACCATCATACCATACCATTCATCAACCAGCCGTCATCACACTGCAAGGAATCATCATACCATCGTACATACCAATCATCAACCAGCCATCATCACACTGCAAGAAATCATCATACCATACCAATCATCAACCAGCCATCATCACACTGCAAGGAATCATCATACCATCATACATACCAATCATCAACCAGCCATCATCACACTGTAGGGAATCATCATACCATCATACCATACCAATCATCAACCAGCCGTCATCACACTGCAAGGAATCATCATACCATCATACCATACCAATCATCAACCAGCCATCATCACACTGCAAGGAATCATCATACCATACCAATCATCAACCAGCCATCATCACACTGCAAGGAATCATCATACCATCGTACATACCAATCATCAACCAGCCATCATCACACTGCAAGGAATCATCATACCATACCAATCATCAACCAGCCATCATCACACTGCAAGGAATCATCATACCATCATACCATACCAATCATCAACCAGCCATCATCACACTGCAAGGAATCATCATACCATACCAATCATCAAACAGCCATCATCACACTGCAGGGAATCATCATACCATCATTCATACCAATCATCAGCCAGCCGTCATCACACTGCAAGGAATCATCATACCATCATACATACCAATCATCAACCAGCCATCATCACACTGCAAGGAATCATCATACCATCATACATACCAATCATCAGCCAGCCGTCATCACACTGCAAGGAATCATCACATCATCATACCATACCAATCATCAACCAGCCATCATCACACTGCAAGGAATCATCATACCATCATACATACCAATCATCAACCAGCCATCATCACACTGCAAGGAATCATCATACCATCATACCATACCAATCATCAACCAGCCATCATCACACTGCAAGGAATCATACCAATCATCAACCATCCATCATCATACTGCAAGGAAACATCATACCATCATACATACCAATCATCAACCAGCCATCATCATACTGCAAGGTATCATCATACCATCATACCATACCAATCATCAACCAGCCATCATCACACTGCAAGGAATCATCATACCATCATACCATGCCAATCATCAACCAGCCATCATCACACTGCAAGGAATCATACCAATCATCAACCAGCCATCATCATACTGCAAGGAAACATCATACCATCATACATACCAATCATCAACCAGCCATCATCATACTGCAAGGAATCATCATACCATCATACCATACCAATCATCAACCAGCCATCATCACACTGCAAGGAATCATCATACCATCATACCATGCCAATCATCAACAAGCCATCATCACACTGCAAGGAATCATCATACCATCATACATACCAATCATCAACCAGCCGTCATCACACTGCAAGGAGTCATCATACCATCATACCATAACAATCATCAACCAGCCATCATCACACTGCAGGGAATCATCATACCATCATACATACCAATCATCAACCAGCCATCATCACACTGCAAGGAATCATCATACCATCATACATACCAATCATCAACCAGCCATCATCACACTGCAAGGAATCATCATACCATCATACCAATCATCAACCAGCCGTCATCACACTGCAAGGAATCATACCATCATACATACCAATCATCAACCAGCCATCATCACACTGCAAGGAATCATCATACCATCATACCATACCAATCATCAACCAGCCATCATCACACTGCAAGGAATCATCGTACCATCATACCATACCAATCATCCACCAGCCGTCATCACACTGCAAGGAATCATAATACCATCATACCATACCAATCATCAACCAGCCATCATCACTCTGCAAGGAATCATCATACCATCATACATACCAATCATCAACCAGCCATCATCACACTGCAAGGAATCATTATACCATCATACATACCAATCATCAACCAGCCATCATTACACTGCAAGAAATCATCATACCATCATACATACCAATCATCAACCAGCCATCATCACACTGCAAGGAATCATCATACCATCATACCATACCAATCATCAACCAGCCATCATCACACTGCAAGAAATCATCATACCATCATACATACCAATCATCAACCAGCCATCATCACACTGCAAGGAATCATCATACCATCATACCATACCAATCATCAGCCAGCCATCATCACACTGCAAGGAATCATCATACCATTCCAATCATCAACTAGCCATCATCACACTGCAAGGAATCATCATACCATCATACATACCAATCATCAGCCAGCCATCATCACACTGCAAGGAATCATCATACCATCATACCATACCAATCATCCACCAGCCATCATCACACTGCAAGGAATCATCATACCATACCAATCATCAACTAGCCATCATCACACTGCAAGGAATCATCATACCATCATACCATACCAATCATCCACCAGCCATCATCACACTGCAAGGAATCATCATACCATCATACATACCAATCATCAGCCAGCCATCATCACACTGCAAGGAATCATCATACCATCATACCATACCAATCATCAGCCAGCCATCATCACACTGCAAGGAATCATCATACCATACCAATCATCAACTAGCCATCATCACACTGCAAGGAATCATCATACCATCATACCATACCAATCATCCACCAGCCATCATCACACTGCAAGGAATCATCATACCATCATACATACCAATCATCAACCAGCCATCATCACACTGCAAGGAATCATTATACCATCATACATACCAATCATCAACCAGCCATCATCACACTGCAAGGAATCATCATACCATCATACATACCAATCATCACCCAGCCATCATCACACTGCAAGGAATCATCATACCATTCCAATCATCAACTAGCCATCATCACACTGCAAGGAATCATCATACCATCATACATACCAATCATCAGCCAGCCATCATCACACTGCAAGGAATCATCATACCATCACACCATACCAATCATCAACCAGCCATCATCACACTGCAAGGAATCATCATACCATCATACATACCAATCATCAGCCAGCCATCATCACACTGCAAGGAATCATCATACCATCATGCCATACCAATCATCAACCAGCCATCATCACACTGCAAGGAATCATCATACCATCATACATACCAATCATCAACCAGCCATCATCACACTGCAAGGAATCATCATACCATACCAATCATCAATTAGCCATCATCACACTGCAAGGAATCATCATACCATCATACATACCAATCATCAGCCAGCCATCATCACACTGCAAGGAATCATCATACCATCATACCATACCAATCATCAACCAGTCATCATCACATTGCAAGGAATCATCATACCATCATACATACCAATCATCAACCAGACATCATCACACTGCAAGGAATCATCATACCATCATACCAATCATCAACCAGCCGTCATCACACTGCAAGGAATCATACCATCATACATACCAATCATCAACCAGCCATCATCACACTGCAAGGAATCATCGTACCATCATACCATACCAATCTTCATCCAGCCATCATCACACTGCAAGGAATCATCATACCATCATACATACCAATCATCCACCAGCCGTCATCACACTGCAAGGAGTCATCATACCATCATACCATAACAATCATCAACCAGCCATCATCACTCTGCAGGGAATCATCATACCATCATACATACCAATCATCAACCAGCCATCATCACACTGCAAGGAATCATCGTACCATCATACCATACCAATCATCATCCAGCCATCATCACACTGCAAGGAATCATCATACCATCATACCATACCAATCATCCACCAGCCGTCATCACACTGCAAGGAATCATAATACCATCATACCATACCAATCATCAACCAGCCATCATCACTCTGCAAGGAATCATCATACCATCATACATACCAATCATCAACCAGCCATCATCACACTGCAAGGAATCATTATACCATCATACATACCAATCATCAACCAGCCATCATCACACTGCAAGAAATCATCATACCATCATACATACCAATCATCAACCAGCCATCATCACACTGCAAGGAATCATCATACCATCATACCATACCAATCATCAACCAGCCATCATCACACTGCAAGAAATCATCATACCATCATACATACCAATCATCAACCAGCCATCATCACACTGCAAGGAATCATCATACCATCATACCATACCAATCATCAGCCAGCCATCATCACACTGCAAGGAATCATCATACCATTCCAATCATCAACTAGCCATCATCACACTGCAAGGAATCATCATACCATCATACATACCAATCATCAGCCAGCCATCATCACACTGCAAGGAATCATCATACCATCATACCATACCAATCATCAACTAGCCATCATCACACTGCAAGGAATCATCATACCATCATACCATACCAATCATCCACCAGCCGTCATCACACTGCAAGGAATCATCATACCATCATACCATACCAATCATCAACCAGCCATCATCACACTGCAAGGAATCATCATACCATCATACATACCAATCATCAACCAGCCATCATCACACTGCAAGGAATCATTATACCATCATACATACCAATCATCAACCAGCCATCATCACACTGCAAGGAATCATCATACCATCATACATACCAATCATCAACCAGCCATCATCACACTGCAAGGAATCATACCATTCCAATCATCAACTAGCCATCATCACACTGCAAGGAATCATCATACCATCATACATACCAATCATCAACCAGCCATCATCACACTGCAAGGAATCATCATACCATCATACCATACCAATCATCCACCAGCCGTCATCACACTGCAAGGAATCATCATACCATCATACCATACCAATCATCAACCAGCCATCATCACACTGCAAGGAATCATCATACCATCATACATACCAATCATCAACCAGCCATCATCACACTGCAAGGAATCATTATACCATCATACATACCAATCATCAACCAGCCATCATCACACTGCAAGGAATCATCATACCATCATACATACCAATCATCAACCAGCCATCATCACACTGCAAGGAATCATACCATTCCAATCATCAACTAGCCATCATCACACTGCAAGGAATCATCATACCATCATACATACCAATCATCAACCAGCCATCATCACACTGCAAGGAATCATCATACCATCATACCATACCAATCATCAGCCAGCCATCATCACACTGCAAGGAATCATCATACCATTCCAATCATCAACTAGCCATCATCACACTGCAAGGAATCATCATACCATCATACATACCAATCATCAGCCAGCCATCATCACACTGCAAGGAATCATCATACCATCATACCATACCAATCATCCACCAGCCATCATCACACTGCAAGGAATCATCATACCATACCAATCATCAACCAGCCATCATCACACTGCAAGGAATCATCATACCATCATACATACCAATCATCAGCCAGCCATCATCACACTGCAAGGAATCATCATACCATCATGCCATACCAATCATCAACCAGCCATCATCACACTGCAAGGAATCATCATACCATCATACATACCAATCATCAACCAGCCATCATCACACTGCAAGGAATCATCATACCATACCAATCATCAATTAGCCATCATCACACTGCAAGGAATCATCATACCATCATACATACCAATCATCAGCCAGCCATCATCACACTGCAAGGAATCATCATACCATCATACCATACCAATCATCAACCAGTCATCATCACATTGCAAGGAATCATCATACCATCATACATACCAATCATCAACCAGACATCATCACACTGCAAGGAATCATCATACCATCATACCAATCATCAACCAGCCGTCATCACACTGCAAGGAATCATACCATCATACATACCAATCATCAACCAGCCATCATCACACTGCAAGGAATCATCATACCATCATACCATACCAATCATCAACCAGCCATCATCACACTGCAAGGAATCATCGTACCATCATACCATACCAATCTTCATCCAGCCATCATCACACTGCAAGGAATCATCATACCATCATACATACCAATCATCCACCAGCCGTCATCACACTGCAAGGAGTCATCATACCATCATACCATAACAATCATCAACCAGCCATCATCACTCTGCAGGGAATCATCATACCATCATACATACCAATCATCAACCAGCCATCATCACACTGCAAGGAATCATCATACCATCATACCATACCAATCATCAACCAGCCATCATCACACTGCAAGGAATCATCGTACCATCATACCATACCAATCATCATCCAGCCATCATCACACTGCAAGGAATCATCATACCATCATACCATACCAATCATCCACCAGCCGTCATCACACTGCAAGGAATCATAATACCATCATACCATACCAATCATCAACCAGCCATCATCACTCTGCAAGGAATCATCATACCATCATACATACCAATCATCAACCAGCCATCATCACACTGCAAGGAATCATTATACCATCATACATACCAATCATCAACCAGCCATCATTACACTGCAAGAAATCATCATACCATCATACATACCAATCATCAACCAGCCATCATCACACTGCAAGGAATCATCATACCATCATACCATACCAATCATCAACCAGCCATCATCACACTGCAAGAAATCATCATACCATCATACATACCAATCATCAACCAGCCATCATCACACTGCAAGGAATCATCATACCATCATACCATACCAATCATCAGCCAGCCATCATCACACTGCAAGGAATCATCATACCATTCCAATCATCAACTAGCCATCATCACACTGCAAGGAATCATCATACCATCATACATACCAATCATCAGCCAGCCATCATCACACTGCAAGGAATCATCATACCATCATACCATACCAATCATCAACTAGCCATCATCACACTGCAAGGAATCATCATACCATCATACCATACCAATCATCCACCAGCCGTCATCACACTGCAAGGAATCATCATACCATCATACCATACCAATCATCAACCAGCCATCATCACACTGCAAGGAATCATCATACCATCATACATACCAATCATCAACCAGCCATCATCACACTGCAAGGAATCATTATACCATCATACATACCAATCATCAACCAGCCATCATCACACTGCAAGGAATCATCATACCATCATACATACCAATCATCAACCAGCCATCATCACACTGCAAGGAATCATACCATTCCAATCATCAACTAGCCATCATCACACTGCAAGGAATCATCATACCATCATACATACCAATCATCAGCCAGCCATCATCACACTGCAAGGAATCATCATACCATCATACCATACCAATCATCAACTAGCCATCATCCCACTGCAAGGAATCATCATACCATCACACCATACCAATCATCAACCAGCCATCATCACACTGCAAGGAATCATCATACCATCATACATACCAATCATCAGCCAGCCATCATCACACTGCAAGGAATCATCATACCATCATACCATACCAATCATCAACCAGCCATCATCACACTGCAAGGAATCATCATACCATCATACATACCAATCATCAACCAGCCATCATCACACTGCAAGGAATCATCATACCATACCAATCATCAATTAGCCATCATCACACTGCAAGGAATCATCATACCATCATACATACCAATCATCAGCCAGCCATCATCACACTGCAAGGAATCATCATACCATCATACCATACTAATCATCAACTAGCCATCATCCCACTGCAAGGAATCATCATACCATCACACCATACCAATCATCAACCAGCCATCATCACACTGCAAGGAATCATCATACCATCATACATACCAATCATCAGCCAGCCATCATCACACTGCAAGGAATCATCATACCATCATACCATACCAATCATCAACCAGTCATCATCACATTGCAAGGAATCATCATACCATCATACATACCAATCATCAACCAGACATCATCACACTGCAAGGAATCATCATACCATCATACCAATCATCAACCAGCCATCATCACACTGCAAGGAATCATCGTACCATCATTCCATACCAATCATCCACCAGCCGTCATCACACTGCAAGGAATCATCATACCATCATACCATACCAATCATCAACCAGCCATCATCACTCTGCAAGGAATCAACATACCATCATACATACCAATCATCAACCAGCCATCATCACACTGCAAGGAATCATCATACCATACCAATCATCAATTAGCCATCATCACACTGCAAGGAATCATCATACCATACCAATCATCAATTAGCCATCATCACACTGCAAGGAATCATCATACCATCATACATACCAATCATCAGCCAGCCATCATCACACTGCAAGGAATCATCATACCATCATACCATACCAATCATCAACCAGTCATCATCACATTGCAAGGAATCATCATACCATCATACATACCAATCATCAACCAGACATCATCACACTGCAAGGAATCATCATACCATCATACCAATCATCAACCAGCCGTCATCACACTGCAAGGAATCATACCATCATACATACCAATCATCAACCAGCCATCATCACACTGCAAGGAATCATCATACCATCATACCATACCAATCATCAACCAGCCATCATCACACTGCAAGGAATCATCGTACCATCATACCATACCAATCATCCACCAGCCGTCATCACACTGCAAGGAATCTTCATACCATCATACCATACCAATCATCAACCAGCCATCATCACTCTGCAAGGAATCAACATACCATCATACATACCAATCATCAACCAGCCATCATCACACTGCAAGGAGTCATTATACCATCATACATACCAATCATCAACCAGCCATCATCACACTGCAAGAAATCATCATACCATCATACATACCAATCATCAACCAGCCATCATCACACTGCAAGGAATCATCATACCATTCCTATCATCCACCAGCCGTCATCACACTGCAAGGAATCATCATACCATCATACCATACCAATCATCAACCAGCCATCATCACTCTGCAAGGAATCAACATACCATCATACATACCAATCATCAACCAGCCATCATCACACTGCAAGGAGTCATTATACCATCATACATACCAATCATCAACCAGCCATCATCACACTGCAAGAAATCATCATACCATCATACATACCAATCATCAACCAGCCATCATCACACTGCAAGGAATCATCATACCATTCCTATCATCAACTAGCCATCATCACACTGCAAGAAATCATCATACCATCATACATACCAATCATCAGCCAGCCAACATCACACTGCAAGGAATCATCATACCATCATACCATACCAATCATCAACTAGCCATCATCACACTGCAAGGAATCATCATACCATCATACCATACCAATCATCCACCAGCCGTCATCACACTGCAAGGAATCATCATACCATCATACCATACCAATCATCAACCAGCCATCATCACACTGCAAGGAATCATCATACCATCATACATACCAATCATCAACCAGCCATCATCACACTGCAAGGAATCATTATATCATCATACATACCAATCATCAACCAGCCATCATCACACTGCAAGGAATCATCATACCATCATACATACCAATCATCAACCAGCCATCATCACACTGCAAGGAATTATCATACCATTCCAATCATCAACTAGCCATCATCACACTGCAAGGAATCATCATACCATCATACATACCAATCATAAGCCAGCCATCATCACACTGCAAGGAATCATCATACCATCATACCATACCAATCATCAACTAGCCATCATCCCACTGCAAGGAATCATCATACCATCATACCATACCAATCATCAACCAGCCATCATCACACTGCAAGGAATCATCATAACATCATACATACCAATCATCAGCCAGCCATCATCACACTGCAAGGAATCATCATACCATCATACATACCAATCATCAACCAGCCATCATCACACTGCAAGGAATCATTATACCATCATACATACCAATCATCAACAAGCCATCATCACACTGCAAGGAATCATCATACCATCATACATACCAATCATCAACCAGCCATCATCACACTACAAGGAATCATCATACATACCAATCATCAGCCAACCATCATCACACTGCAAGGAATCATCATACCATCATACCATACCAATCATCAACTAGCCATCATCACACTGCAAGGAATCATCATACCATCATACATACCAATCATAAGCCAGCCATCATCACACTGCAAGGAATCATCATACCATCATACCATACCAATCATCAACTAGCCATCATCCCACTGCAAGGAATCATCATACCATCATACCATACCAATCATCAACCAGCCATCATCACACTGCAAGGAATCATCATACCATCATACATACCAATCATCAGCCAGCCATCATCACACTGCAAGGAATCATCATACCATCATACCATACCAATCATCAACCAGCCAACATCACACTGCAAGGAATCATCATACCATCATACATACCAATCATCAACCAGCCATCATCACACTGCAAGGAATCATCATACCATCATACCATACCAATCATCAACCAGACATCATCCCACTGCAAGGAATCATCATACCATACCAATCATCAATTAGCCATCATCACACTGCAAGGAATCATCATACCATCATACATACCAATCATCAGCCAGCCATCATCACACTGCAAGGAATCATCATACCATCATACCATACCAATCATCAACCAGTCATCATCACACTGCAAGGAATCATCATACCATCATACCATACCAATCATCAACCAGACATCATCCCACTGCAAGGAATCATCATACCATCATACATACCAATCATCAACCAGCCATCATCACACTGCAAGGAATCATCATACCATCATACCATACCAATCATCAACCAGACATCATCCCACTGCAAGGAATCATCATACCATCATACATACCAATCATCAACCAGCCATCATCACACTGCAAGGAATCATCATACCATCATACATACCAATCATCAACCAGACATCATCACACTGCAAGGAATCATCATACCATCATACCGTACCAATCATCAACCAGCCATCATCACACTGCAAGGAATCATCATACCATCATACATACCAATCATCAACCAGCCATCATCACACTGAAAGGAATCATTATACCATCATACATACCAATCATCAACCAGCCATCATCACACTGCAAGGAATCATCATACCATCATACATACCAATCATCAACCAGCCATCATCACACTGCAAGGAATCATCATACCATCATACATACCAATCATCAGCCAGACATCATCACACTGCAAGGAATCATCATACCATCATACATACCAATCATCAACCAGCCATCATCACACTGCAAGGAATCATCATACCATCATACCATACCAATCATCAACCAGCCATCATCACACTGCAAGGAATCATCATACCATCATCATACCAATCATCAACCAGACATAATCACACTGCAAGGAATCATCATACCATCATACATACCATTCATCAACCAGCCATCATCACACTGCAAGGAATCATCATACCATCATACCATACCAATCATCAACCAGCCATCATCACACTGCAGGGAATCATCATACCATCATACCATACCAATCATCAACCAGCCATCATCATACTGCAAGGAATCATCATACCATCATACCATACCAATCATCAACCAGCCATCATCACACTGCAAGGAATCATCATACCATCATACATACCAATCATCAACCAGCCATCATCACACTGCAAGGAATCATCATACCATACCAATCATCAACCAGCCATCATCACACTGCAAGGAATCATCATACCATCATACATACCAATCATCAACCAGCCATCATCACACTGCAAGGAATCATCATACCATCATACCATACCATTCATCAACCAGCCATCATCACACTGCAAGGAATCATCATACCATCATACCATACCAATCATCAACCAGCCATCATCACACTGCAAGAAATCATCATACCATACCAATCATCAACCAGCCATCATCACACTGCAAGGAATCATCATACCATCATACATACCAATCATTAACCAGCCATCATCACACCGTAGGGAATCATCATACCATCATACCATACCATTCATCAACCAGCCGTCATCACACTGCAAGGAATCATCATACCATCGTACATACCAATCATCAACCAGCCATCATCACACTGCAAGAAATCATCATACCATACCAATCATCAACCAGCCATCATCACACTGCAAGGAATCATCATACCATCATACATACCAATCATCAACCAGCCATCATCACACTGTAGGGAATCATCATACCATCATACCATACCAATCATCAACCAGCCGTCATCACACTGCAAGGAATCATCATACCATCATACCATACCAATCATCAACCAGCCATCATCACACTGCAAGGAATCATCATACCATACCAATCATCAACCAGCCATCATCACACTGCAAGGAATCATCATACCATCGTACATACCAATCATCAACCAGCCATCATCACACTGCAAGGAATCATCATACCATACCAATCATCAACCAGCCATCATCACACTGCAAGGAATCATCATACCATCATACCATACCAATCATCAACCAGCCATCATCACACTGCAAGGAATCATCATACCATACCAATCATCAAACAGCCATCATCACATTGCAAGGAATCATCATACCATCATACATACCAATCATCAACCTGCCATCATCACACTGCAGGGAATCATCATACCATCATACCATACCAATCATCAACCAGCCGTCATCACACTGCAAGGAATCATCATACCATCATACCATACCAATCATCAACCAGCCATCATCACACTGCAAGTAATCATCATACCATCATACCATACCAATCATCAACCAGCCATCATCACACTGCAAGGAATCATCATACCATACCAATCATCAACCAGCCATCATCACACTGCAAGGAATCATCATACCATCATACCATACCAATCATCAACCAGCCGTCATCACACTGCAAGGAATCATCATACCATACCAATCATCAACCAGCCATCATCACACTGCAAGGAATCATCATACCATACCAATCATCAACCAGCCATCATCACACTGCAAGGAATCATCATACCATACCAATCATCAACCAGCCATCATCACACTGCAAGGAATCATCATACCATCGTACATACCAATCATCAACCAGCCATCATCACACTGCAAGGAATCATCGTACCATCATACCATACCAATCATCATCCAGCCATCATCACACTGCAGGGAATCATCATACCATCATACATACCAATCATCAACCAGCCATCATCACACTGCAAGGAATCTTCTGTAGTTTCCTTTAATTTCCAGCAATAAGGTGCAACATTGAATACAAATCATTATTTTTAATCCACTAGACCACCAGGGATACATTTACCACTTGACCAGCAGGGATACCATTAATCCACTAGACCATGAGGGATACTATTAAGCAACTAGATAACCAGGCATACCATTCATCCATTAGACCACCAAGGATACTCTTAATCTAGTAGACCACCAGGGATACTATTAATCTACTAGACCACCAGGGATACTATTAATATAGTAAACCACCAGGAATATATTAATCTACTAGACCACCAGGGATACTATTAATCTACTAG
Organism: Ranitomeya imitator; assembly: GCF_032444005.1. Classification (NCBI taxonomy): domain Eukaryota; kingdom Metazoa; phylum Chordata; class Amphibia; order Anura; family Dendrobatidae; genus Ranitomeya; species Ranitomeya imitator. The sequence goes on from NC_091282.1 coordinate 19,532,336, forward strand.
ACCACCAGGGATACTATTAATCTACTAGACCACCAGGGATACTATTAATCTAGTAGACCACCAGGGACACTATTAATCTAGTAGACCACCAGGGATACTATTAATCTAGTAAACCACCAGGGATACTATTAATCTACTAGACCACCAGGGATACTATTAATCTACTAGACCACCAGGGATGTATTAATCTACTAGACCACCAGGGATACTATTAATCTAGTAGACCACCAGGGATACTATTAATCTAGTAGACAACCAGGGATACTATTAATCTAGTAGACCACCAGGGATGTATTAATCTACTAGACCACCAGGGATACTATTAATCTAGTAGACCACCAGGGATACTATTAATCTAGTAGACACCCAGGGATACTGTTAAACTAGTAGACAACCAGGGATACTATTAATCTAGTAGACCACCAGGAATGTATTAATCTACTAGACCACCAGGGATACTATTAATCTAGCAGACAACCAGGGATACTATTAATCTAGTAGACCACCAGGAATGTATTAATCTAGTAGACCACCAGGGATACTATTAATCTAGTAGACCACCAGGGATACTATTAATCTAGTAGACCACCAGGAATATATTAATCTAGTAGACCACCAGGGATACTATTAATCTAGTAGACCACCAGGGATACTATTAATCTAGTAGACCACCAGGGATACTATTAATCTAGTAGACCACCAGGGATACTTTTAATCTAGTAGACAACCAGGGATACTATTAATCTAGTAGACAACCAGGGATACTATTAATCTAGTAGACCACCAGGGATACTATTAATCTAGTAGACCACCAGGGATACTATTAATCTAGTAGACCACCAGGGATACTATTAATCTAGTAGACCACCAGGGATACTATTAATCTAGTAGACCACCAGGGATAATATTAATCTAGTAGACCACCAGGGATACTATTAATCTAGTAGACCACCAGGGATACTATTAATCTAGTAGATTACCAGGAATGTATTAATCTACTAGACCACCAGGGATACTATTAATCTAGTAAACCACCAGGGATACTATTAATCTAGTAGACAACCAGGACTGTATTAATCTACTAGACCACCCGGGATACTATTAATCTAGTAAACCACCAGGAATGCATTAATCTACTAGACCACCAGGGATACTATTAATCTAGTAGACCACCAGGAATGCATTAATCTACTAGACCACCAGGGATACTATTAATCTAGTAGACAACCAGGGATACTATTAATCTAGTAAGCCACCAGGGATACTATTAATCTAGTAGACCACCAGGAATGTATTAATCTACTAGACCACCAGGGATACTATTAATCTAGTAGACCACCAGGGATACTATTAATCTAGTAGACAACCAGGGATACTATTAATCTAGTAAGCCACCAGGGATACTATTAATCTAGTAGACCACCAGGAATGTATTAATCTACTAGACCACCAGGGATACTATTAATCTAGTAGACAACCAGGGATACTATTAATCTAGTAGACCACCAGGGATACTATTAATCTAGTAGACAACCAGGACTGTATTAATCTACTAGACCACCCGGGATACTATTAATCTAGTAAACCACCAGGGATACTATTAATCTAGTAGACACCCAGGGATACTATTAATCGAGTAGACCACCAGGAATGTATTAATCTACTAGACCACCAGGGATACTATTAATCTAGTAAACCACCAGGGATACTATTAATCTAGTAGACACCCAGGGATACTATTAATCTAGTAGACCACCAGGAATGTATTAATCTAGTAGACTACCAGGGATACTATTAATCTAGTAGACACCCAGGGATACTATTAATCTAGTAGACCACCAGGAATGTATTAATCTAGTAGACTACCAGGGATACTATTAATCTAGTAAACCACCAGGGATACTATTAATCTAGTAGACTACCAGGAATGTATTAATCTACTAGACCACCAGGGATACTATTAATCTAGTAGACACCCAGGGATACTATTAATCTAGTAGACACCCAGGGATACTATTAATCTAGTAGACACCCAGGGATACTATTAATCTAGTAGACAACCAGGACTGTATTAATCTACTAGACCACCCGGGATACTATTAATCTAGTAAACCACCAGGGATACTATTAATCTAGTAGACACCCAGGGATACTATTAATCGAGTAGACCACCAGGAATGTATTAATCTACTAGACCACCAGGGATACTATTAATCTAGTAAACCACCAGGGATACTATTAATCTAGTAGACACCCAGGGATACTATTAATCTAGTAGACCACCAGGAATGTATTAATCTAGTAGACTACCAGGGATACTATTAATCTAGTAAACCACCAGGGATACTATTAATCTAGTAAACCACCAGGGATACTATTAATCTAGTAGACCACCAGGAATGTATTAATCTACTAGACCACCAGGGATACTATTAATCTAGTAGACAACCAGGGATACTATTAATCTAGTAGACCACCAGGAATGTATTAATCTAGTAGACCACCAGGGATACTATTAATCTAGTAAACCACCAGGGATACTATTAATCTAGTAGACCACCAGGGATACTATTAATCTAGTAAACCACCAGGGATACTATTAATCTAGTAGACCACCAGGGAAACTATTAATCTAGTAAACCACCAGGGATACTATTAATCTACTAGACCACCAGGAATGTATTAATCTACTAGACCACCAGGGATACTATTAATCTAGTAGACAACCAGGGATACTATTAATCTTCTAGACTATCAAGAATGCTATTAATCTACTAGACCACCAGGGATATTATTAGTTCATTAGACCACAATTGACACCATTAATCCACTAGAACACGAGCTATACTATTAATCTAGTAGACCACCAGGGAGACTATTAATCTACTAGACCACTAGTGATACTATTAAACCACTAGACAATCAAGGATACTATTAATCTACTAGACCACCAGGGTTACAATTAATATTGTAGACCATAAAGAATACTATTATTCTACCAGACCACTAGGGATACCGTTAGTTCACTAGACCAGGGGTGTCAAACTACATTCCTCGAGGGCTGCAAACTGGTCATGTTTTCAGGATTTCCTTGTACTGCACAGGTGATAATTTAATCACCTACACAAATAATGAGTTGGTGATTAAATTATCACCCGTGCAGTACAAGGAAATCCTGAAAACATGACCTGTTTGCAGCCCTCGAGGAATTCAGTTTGACACCCCTGCACTAGACCACTATTGATACTATTAATCCACCGGACCACCAGATATACTATTAATCTTCTAGACCACTAGGGATATTTTTAAACCACTAGACCACAAGGATTATTATTAATCCATTAGACCACCCCAGGGATACTAGTAATCCACTAGACCACCAGGAATATTACTAATCCAGTAGCCCCTCAAGGATATTACTAATCAATTTGATCATCAGGAACATTAATAATTCACTAGACCACCAGGGATAAAATTACTTTACTACATTACCTGGGATTTTGTTAATGAATTGTTCCACCAGGAACAGTACTAATATTATTAATCCACTAGACCATAAGGGGTTTTATTAATCCACTTCACCACTGGAACCCATTAATCCACCAGTAATGATTTTAATCCACTAAACTTCAATGGATGTTATAAATCCACTAGATTACCATGGATCTTGTTTATCTGATAGTTCACCGTCCACTATACTACTAGGAATATTATTTAACTAGTAGACCACCAGGGATACAAGTATTTCACTAGACCACCAGGGATGCAAGTATTTCACTAGACCACCTGGGACATCATTCATTCTCTAGACCCAGAAAAGACCCGATGCCGCTCCTGCCTCTGTATTTTGGGCAGAGTGACGTGTCCCAGTTCTTTGTGGCGCCGCAGGAGCCAACTAAAGTAATTGGGTCCTGATTATTGAGGTTTGCACTGGTGTGACGTCTCCAGTGGGACCCATGAAGAACTTTCTGGTTCCTGATGTTTAGTGGGTGATTGACTGGACTGACCACTAGAGCAGCCGATCACTGTCTCTGATGTCACTTCTGTAGAGCGCAGACGTCTGAAGTTTAGCCCCAATACCCCTGCGGGCGGCTCTGCGTCCACAGCCGGAGGGCATGTGGACAGGTTAATTACCCGCAGGGTCCCATTAGTAGGCTTAATGGAAAGTGACCACATAATTTAGGAGATGACTTTCCTCCTCTCAAGCTGTTCTTGGTCTTAGAGACGTAATTTATGTGATCGATGTGTAAAGACGCGAGACGCCCTTGGGTGATAAAGTGCGGGGACACAGCCGATGACCTCCCCCGTAGCTGAGATGTTGCTAGATCAGGGTGCCGGACTGCAGTTTACATAGCGTGACTGATCACATTGGTGATGGCGAGTTCTTCATCCGAACAAGGTGGGACATTTTCATCTTTCGCAAATTTTGACATAATTTTCTTCTTTTTGCAACGCATATAAAAGGCCCCATTTATTGCTCCATACAGTATAATGAGCCCCATATATTGATCCATACAGTATAATGAGCCCCATTTATTGCTCCATACAGTATAATGAGCCCCATATATTGATCCATACAGTATAATGAGCCCCATTTATTGCTCCATACAGTATAATGAGCCCCATATATTGATCCATACAGAATAATGGGCCCCATATAATGCTCCATACAGAATATTGAGCCCCATATAATGCTCCATAGAGTATAATGAGCCCCATATATTGCTCCATACTGAATAATAGGGACCATATATTGCTCCATACAGTATAATGAGCACCATATTATGCTGCAGACAGTATAATGAGCCCCGTATATTGCTCCATACAGAATAATGGGCCCCATATAATGCTGCACACAGTATAATGAGCCCCATATAATGCTCCATACAGAATAAGGGACCCCATAAAATGCTCATTACAGAAAAATGGACCCCATGTATTGCTCTATACAGAATTATTGGCACCATATGTTGCTCTATACAGAATAATCGGCTCCATGTAATGCTTCATACAGAATAATGGGCCCCATATAAGTCCTACGTAACACCACAGATGGCACAGTGATAACTCTCTGAGTACAGATAATGTAGTAGATGTCACCTGCAGTCCTATGTAACACCACAGATATTATCACGGCTGGATCCTTTGATGTTTTACCTGCATTGAATTTATATGAGAGCATAAACTCTGCGGTGTAGCGAGTGAGAGGCGCTCCTCGGCACAGTTTCTTCTCCTCTACACAGTTTCGGCTTCTTGACACAGTTCCTTTTCTGGGCACAGTTTCCTCTCCTCGGCACAGTTTCTGCTTCTCGGCACAGTTACCTCTCCTCAGCACAGTTTCTGCTTCTCGGCACAGTTTCCTCTCCTCTGCACAGTTTCCTCTCCTCTGCACAGTTTCCTTTCCTCGGCACAGTTTCCTCTCCTCGGCACAGTTTCCTCTCCTCGGCACAGTTTCCTTTCCTTTGCAGTTTCCGCTTCTCGGCCCAGTTTCTGCTTCTTGGCACAGTTCCTTTCCTAGGCACATTTTCCTCTCCTCTGCACAGTTTACTTTCCTCGGCACAGTTTCCTCTCCTCGGCACAGTTTCCTCTCCTCGGCACAGTTTCCTTTCCTTTGCACAGTTTCCGCTTCTCGGCCCAGTTTCTGCTTCTTGGTACAGTTCCTTTCCTAGGCACAGTTTCCTCTCCTCGGCACAGTTTCCTCTCCTCGGCACAGTTTCTGCTTCTCGGCACAGTTTCCTCTCCTCTGCACAGTTTCCTCTCCTCTGCACAGTTTCCTCTCCTCGGCACAGTTTCATCTCCTCGGCACAGTTTCCTCTCCTCGGCACAGTTTCCTCTCCTCGGCACAGTTTCTGCTTCTCGGCACAGTTTCCTCTCCTCGGCACATTTTCCTCTCCTCGCCACAGTTTCCTCTCCTCGGCACAGTTTCCTCTCCTCGGCACAGTTTCCTCTCCTCGGCACAGTTTCTGCTTCTCGGCACAATTTCCTGTCCTCGGCACAGTTTCTGCTTCTCGGCACAGTTTCCTCTCCTCGGCACAGTTTCTGCTTCTCGGCACAGTTTCCTCTCCTCTGCACAGTTTCCTCTCCTCGGCACAGTTTCCTCTTCTCGGCACAGTTTCCTCTCCTCAGCATAGTTTCTGCTTCTCGGCAGTTTCCTCTCCTCTACACAGTTTCCTCTCCTCGGCACAGTTTCCTCTCCTCAGCACAGTTTCTGCTTCTCGGCACAGCTTCCTCTCCTCTGCACAGTTTCCTCTCCTCTGCACAGTTTCCTTTCCTCGGGACAGTTTCCTCTCCTCGGCACAGTTTCCTCTTCTCGGCACAGTTTCCTTTCCTTTGCACAGTTTCCGCTTCTCGGCCCAGTTTCTGCTTCTTGGCACAGTTCCTTTCCTAGGCACATTTTCCAATCCTCTGCACAGTTTCCTTTCCTCAGCACAGTTTCCTCTCCTCGGCACAGTTTCCTTTCCTCGGCACAGTTTCCTCTCCTCGGCACCGTTTCCTCTCTTCGGCACAGTTTCCTTTCCTTTGCACAGTTTCCGCTTCTCGGCCCAGTTTCTGCTTCTTGGTACAGTTCCTTTCCTAGGCACAGTTTCCTCTCCTCGGCACAGTTTCCTCTCCTCGGCACAGTTTCTGCTTCTCGGCACAGTTTCCTCTCGTCTGCACAGTTTCCTCTCCTTGGCAGAGTTTCCTCTCCTCAGCATAGTTTCTGCTTCTCGGCACAGTTTCCTCTCCTCTACACAGTTTCCTCTTCTCGGCACAGTTTCCTCTCCTCAGCACAGTTTCTGCTTCTCGGCACAGTTTCCTCTCCTCTGCACAGTTTCCTCTCCTTGGCACAGTTTCCTCTCCTCGGCACAGTTTCCTCTTCTCGGCACAGTTCCCTCTCCTCAGCACACTTTCCTCTTCTCGGCACAGTTTCCTCTCCTCGGCACAGTTTCTGCTCCTCTGCACAGTTTCCTCTCCTCTGCACAGTTTCCTCTCCTCGGCACAGTTTCCTCTCCTCGGCACAGTTTCCTCTCCTCAGCATAGTTTCTGCTTCTCGGCACAGTTTCCTCTCCTCTACACAGTTTCCTCTCCTCGGCACAGTTTCCTCTCCTCAGCACAGTTTCTGCTTCTCGGCACAGTTTCCTCTCCTCTGCACAGTTTCCTCTCCTCTGCACAGTTTCCTTTCTTCAGCACAGTTTCCTCTCCTCTGCACAGTTTCCTCTCCTCGGCACAGTTTCCTTTCCTTTGCACAGTTTCCGCTTCTCGGCCCAGTTTCTGCTTCTTGGCACAGTTCCTTTCCTAGGTACATTTTCTGCTCCTCAGCACAGTTTCCGCTTCTCGGCACAGTTTTGCTCCTCTGCACAGTTTCCTCTCCTTGGCATGGTTTCCTCTGCTCGGCACAGTTTCTTCTCCTCAGCACAGTTTCCTCTCCTCGGCACGGTTTCCTTTCATAGGCATGGTTTCCTCTCCTCGGCAAACTAACGCTTCTGACCAGAAGCGTTGTATACACCCACAGCACACGTGAAAAGGGACACTATCTACTTGTGTGGTGCCCTGGCTACCATCAATAGTAAGAGCTAGGGGGCTGCAAAAGGAACTTAAATAGGGGTAAAAGCAAAAAAGCAAGACAATTGCCCTGCAAACAAATGTGGATAGGAAAATGACTTAAAATAAGATGGAATAAAAAAAATACAAAATAATGATCTTCAACCAAGAAGCTGAGGTCCAAGTGAAGGAGGAGGTGGAGTAAAGTGGAGGTGTACATGGCTGTGTAGGTGGAAGAGGCAGGGGAGGAGGAAGCCAACACTGTTTTTGTGTGTTTCTTTTTTTTTTGGCCCTGAAATTAAACGAATGCCAAATAGCATTGAACACTGGCCAGGTGTGAGTCGCCCATCAGGGTCTTGGTGTACTCAGTATCGGGTCTGGTACTTAAGGGGATATGTTACATGGCGGCGATCTGGTCCGTGGCCCTGGGTGTCCATGTAAAAGGGAAAGTCTTTAAAGGGGTTTTGAGAATAAAGTTTGTGTTCGTGACGCCACCTGTGGTGTTCGGTCTGTGAGGACCGACGATGCTTAAAGGGGGTCCGCTGGGGTGATGTTATGGCAGCTAAGATGGTATAACTTCCCACAGGTGAAGTAGGTCCCCAGGGCTCCCGGTATGTAGGTGAAGATGGTGAATGGCGCAGTAAAGAACGGAGGACACAGTTTGCAGTCTCTTTACCTGGTTTACTGAAGACTTTAGGCAGCCACAGTCCAGGGCACTAGATCACAGGTACAGGCAGGGTCCGGCCGGCTTTGAAGAGAATTCAGAGTCCCCTTTACCAGGTGAAGTTAAAAGCCTTCCTATTAGTGCTGTGGTGTAGTCCCTTACTGCCTATGGCTTCTGGAAAGGTCCTCACAGTTCTGTCTGTCCTCCATGAAGGTGGAACACAAACCCGTATGACAGGTGGCTTGAGCCGTTTTACAGGATCTCTATCATGACCCGGGCTCTATGCGCCACTGTGTCTCCTGGGTGTTAGGCCGGACAGGTAACATATAGTGAAGCTGTCCTGCCGGTTTCTGCTGTGCCTCCTGGAGTCCGACACAACCTCGGTCTTCCGGCTACCGGTATCTGCGCTCTGCCAGGGAAGGTAGCCCAGTCACAGCTGTACTCCCCAAAGGTCACTCTCCTGTGGTACGCTCTCCTGCAAGCTCACTAAACGCTGTTCTTTCCTTCTGTATATCGCTATCCAGGCGTAATTAGTCTAAGGAGGGCACCACACCATGACTCAGGGATACGCCCGTGGTCAACACAACACATTCACAATATAGACAAAAGAAAAAAGCTGCTGACCAATACCAGGGATCACCTTAAATAATATAAATATTTTATAGATACAAAACAGACCAAACACATAAAAACATTTAAAAAGTCACTAACATGACATGATCACAACACATATGGCTCATGATGAAGCCAAAAAGGCCCCCACCCAAGGTGTCAAAAAATCGGAATGCAAACAAGGCTGCAAAGTAACATGCAAACAATATACATAGACAAATAAATAGTATTATAAACCAAACAATGTAGTGAGAATGGACAATTTGTATACCTACAATCAGGCAAACAAAAAAAAAACACAGCTCACAAACAAATAGCGAAATAGAAAACATATGCCTGAAACTAATGAAAATCAAAAAAAGACCTAAGAATAAACAAACCGTGGTTCAAGAACGGGCCTAGATAAATAACGGGGGCTTCAATGTAAAGAAAAGCCTGTAGGTTGGATTAGAGCAAGATCCTAAAGGTGAGTCCTAGCCATCAAAAAGTGGATGGGCACAGCACAATACATATCGAAAGAAGCATACCCAAAGACCAGCAAAGAAAGAACCAGTATACCGATAATTAAACGGCCATATGGTGGGGGAGCCTGTGGAAATGCCCGACACGTGTCGCCACTGCTAGGTGGCTTTGTCAGGGGCTCCAGGCAAGTCGCCCTCCAGGGCCGTGGGGTACAAGTACCGGGTCCAGTACTTAAGGGGTCCGTGGCCCCGGGTGCCCATGTAAAAGGGGAAAGTCTTTAAAGGGATTTAATGAATAAAGTTTATGTTCGTGACGCCACCTGTGGTATTCGGTCAGGGTGACTGACGCTGCTTTAAGGGGTCCTCGGGGGTGATGTGATGGCAGCTAGATGGTATACCTTCCCACAGGTGAAGTGTGTCCCCAGGGCTTCCCGGTGTGTAGATGGGAGATGGTGAATAGTGCAGTAAGGAACGAGGACACAGGTTTGCAGTCTCTTTACCTGGTTAACTGAAGACTTCAGGTAGCCACAGTCCAAGGTACAAGATCACAGGGCAGGCAGGGTCCGGCCGGCTTGGAAGTTAATCCAGAGTTCCCTTTACCAGGTGGGAGTTAAAAACCTTCCTCAAAGTTCGGTGGTGTTGTAGTCCCTTACTGCCTAAGGCTTCACATTAGGTCCTCGCAGTTCTTCTCCCTGTCCCCCATATAGGATAGGACATAACCCGTATGACTGGTGACTTGAGCCTTTTTACAGGGACTCTAGCACGCCCCGGGCTCTATGGGTATCACCGTGCCTCCTGGGTATTAAGGCGGACAGGTAACTTGCAGTTCAGCTGTCCTGCCGGCCTCTGATGTAAGTCGTAGAGTCCTTACAACCTCAGTGTTCCGGCTACCGGTTATCTGCGCCTCAGAGGGAGGCAGCCTGCTCTTAGCTGGTCTCCCCTGATATCACTCTCTTGTGCTTCGCTCTCCTTCATGCTCAGTCAACGATGTCCTGCTGTTGGTATAATTTCTGTCCAGGAGCTTCAGCACATTCTGTCTGAACGGCTCCTCCAGTCCTATAGACTGCTCTCTTCCTGCCTCAGACTGTCCCAGGCTGCTGTCTGGCACGAACTCTCCACTACCCCTCCAAAACCACAATATATATAGGGGAGTCAGCTAGTAAATAGGATCAAAAGCTCCCCCTTGTGGCCTGGAGTGTGAATATGTTGTGTGTATGGTGGTTACCTGATAGAAGATATCCTTCATCGCTTCCAAGCAAAACATCACTCTCCCTGTGAGGAAAGCGATGCTACTGTGATGACCAGGACCCTGGGGCGCCACACAGGAGCTGCAGCACCTCTGGCTGCACGGACCCTCACAAGTTCCTCTGCCTCAGACTGCTCCAGCCTGCTGTCTGGCACCAACTGTCTCCTCTCACCAACTGCCTTTCCCTCCAGACCAGAATGTATTTATAGGGGAGACACCAATAAGCAGGATCAGAGCTCCCCCTTCTGGCCTGGAGTGTGAACATGTTGTGTGCTTTGTGGTTACCTGATGAAAGAGATCTTCCTTCACTTCCAAGCGTGACATCACTGTCCCCGTGAGGAAAGCAATGTCACTGTGACAACCAGGACCCTGGGGTGCCACAGGTGGGACTGGTATACTTCTCTAGTCAGCAAAAGGTGCGAATGAGTCCTGTGGGATCCACGTCTGGTTCACTTTAATGAATGTTAGTTTCCTCATGTTAAATGTGGACAGGCGGATATGCTAAGCACCTCCATGGCATAAAGGGCAAGCTCAGGCCATGTGTCCTATATGGAGACCCAGAAGTAAAATAGGTCAGACCCATTAGTTATAGAGCCTGAGCTACACAAGCCTCTTATGGGCTATCAGCATATGATTATATATGGCTATTGGGGAATTGTCGGCCATTTCCACATAGTGTGAATTTCAGAATACATGTTACTGCCATATAGTGCCAAGATAATGCAGCAATATAGAAGCTACAGATACCACTATATAGTGCCCAAATAATATATACTGTCATATAATATCTAATATATATATAGTACTCACATAATGGCTCCATATACCGCTCACATAATGCCTCTATATACTGCAGTGCTCAAACAGTATATACAGTATGCCAGCACAATATGTCATATAATACTACTTCATTATTGAATGCACATGACACTGCCATATACAGCCCACATAATCTGTATAGCACCCACATAATACTGCCATATATAGCACACATAATATATATAGTACCCACATAATACTGCCATATACAGTCCACATAATATATATAGTACCCACATAATACTGCCATATACAGCCCACATAATGTATAGTACCCACATAATATTGCCATATACAGTCCACATAATATATATAGTACCCACATAATACTGCCATATACAGCCCACATAATATATATAGTACCCACATAATACTGCCATATACAGCCCACATAATATATATAGTATCCACATAATACTGCCATATACAGCCCACATAATCTGTATAGTACCCACATAATACTGCCACATACAGTCCACATAATATATATAGTACCTGCATAATACTGCCAAATAAAGATCACATAATATATAGTACCCACATAATACTGCCATATACAGCCCACATAATCTGTATAGCACCCACATAATACTGCTATATACAGTCCACATAATATATATAGTACCCACATAATACTGCTATATACAGCCCACATAATCTGTATAGTACCCACATAATACTGCCATATACAGCCCACATAATGTATAGTACCCACATAATATTGCCATATACAGTCCACATAATATATATAGTACCCACATAATACTGCCATATACAGCCCACATAATCTATATAGTACCCACATAATACTGCCATATACAGCCCACATAATATATATAGTACCCACATAATACTGCCATATACAGCCCACATAATATATATAGTACCCACATAATACTGCCATATACAGCCCACATAATCTGTATAGTACCCACATAATACTGCCACATACAGTCCACATAATATATATAGTACCTGCATAATACTGCCAAATAAAGATCACATAATATATAGTACCCACATAATACTGCCATATACAGCCCACATAATCTGTATAGCACCCACATAATACTGCTATATACAGTCCACATAATATATATAGTACCCACATAATACTGCTATATACAGCCCAAATAATATATATAGTACCCACATAATACTGCCATATACAGCCCACATAATCTGTATAGTACCCACATAATACTGCCATGTACAGCCCACATAATCTGTATAGTACCCACATAATAATGCCATATACAGTCCACATAATATATATAGTACCCACATAATACTGCCATATACAGCCCACATAATCTGTATAGTACCCACATAATACTGCTATATACAGCCCACATAATATATATAGTACCCACATAATACTGCCATATACAGCCCACATAATCTGTATAGTACCCACATAATACTGCCATGTACAGCCCACATAATCTGTATAGTACCCACATAATAATGCCATATACAGTCCACATAATATATATAGTACCCACATAATACTGCTATATACAGCCCACATAATCTGTATAGCACCCACATAATACTGCCATATACAGTCCACATAATATATATAGTACCCACATAATACTGCTATATACAGCCCACATAATCTGTATAGTACCCACATAATACTGCCATGTACAGCCCACATAACCTGTATAGTACCCACATAATAATGCCATATACAGTCCACATAATATATATAGTACCCACATAATACTGCCATATACATCCCACATAATATATATAGTACCCACATAATACTGCCATATACATCCCACATAATATACATAGTACCCACATAATACTGCTATATACAGCCCACATAATATATATAGTACCCACATAATACTGCCATGTACAGCCCACATAATCTGTATAGTACCCACATAATACTGCTATATACAGTCCACATAATATATATAGTACCCACATAATACTGCTATATACAGCCCACATAATCTGTATAGTACCCACATAATACTGCCATGTACAGCCCACATAATCTGTATAGTACCCACATAATACTGCTATATACAGCCCACATAATATATATAGTACCCACATAATATTGCCATATACAGCCCACATAATCTGTATAGTACCCACATAATACTGCCATATACAGCCCACATAATCTGTATAGCACCCACATAATACTGCCATATACAGTCCACATAATATATATAGTACCCACATAATACTGCTATATACAGCCCACATAATATATATAGTACCCACATAATACTGCCACATACAGTCCACATAATATATATAGTACCTGCATAATACTGCCATATACAGTCCACATAATATATATAGTACCTGCATAATACTGCCATATACAGCCCAAATAATAAACATAGGACCCACATAATACTGCCATATACAGCCCAAATAATATACATAGGACCCACATAATACTGCCATATACAGCCCACATAATATATATAGTACCCACATAATACTGCCATATATAGCCCTCATAATATATACAGGTGCATCTCACAAAATTAGAATATCATCAAAAAGTGAATTTATTTCAGTTCTTCAATACAAAAAGTAATACTCCTATAATATATAGAGTCATTACACAGAGTGTAAATCATTTTTTAAGCTGGTGTTATAAAGTATTCTAATTTACTGAGATAATGACTTTTGGGTTTTCTTTGGCTGTAAGCCATAATCATCAACATTAACAGAAATAAACACGTGAAATAGATCACTCTGTGTGTAATGACTCTATAGAATATAGGAGATTCACTTTTTGTATTGAAGAACTGAAATAAATTAACTTTTTGATGATATTCTAATTTTGCGAGAAGCCCCTGTATATATTACCCACATAATACTGATATATACATCTATTTACAGTACATACATAATACTGCCATATACAGCCCACATAATAGTAGAACCTGCATAATACTGTCATATATACAAAATGTGTATGCAGCGCCCCAGAGTCCTGGTCGTTACAGTAATGTCGTTCTTCCACCAGGGGGAGTGATGTTACGTCTGATGGCACCAAAGGAGTTCACCTTACCAGGTATCACAGCCACACACACACTTCACACTCCAGTCCACCAGGAGGAGCTAAGGGTTCTATCTACTAGGCCACTCCTCACACAGGGTAAAACTGGTGGGTTGGTTAGGAAGTTAGTCAGTTCAAGAGAGAAGGAGGAGAGGAGAGCTCCTGGCTGGAGATCGACGAGGAAAGGTCTCCAGATCGAGCTGGCTGGGGTGATCCCTGGTCAGATCCAGACTGAAGTCTGAGGAGGAAGGAAAGAAGGACATGGAGCTGTGCCTGCAACCCATGCAGCAGCATCCTAAGAAAGGACAAGAAAGGAAGAGTGCTGTAGTGAGTGAGCACAGAAGTCGTAGCAACAGGAGTGAAACATCGGTGGGAGACCAGCTAGAAGCAGGCTGCCTCCATCTGAAGCGCAGATCCAGTGGCCGGAACACCGAGGGAGTAATAGACTCTACGCTTTACTTCGGAGACCGGCATGGCAGTCAATTCCAAGTTGGCTGTCCAACCTAAACACCTAAGCAGACACGGTGGCAATTGTGGAGGAGGGGCGTCTCTAGGGTCCCTATAAAATAGCCGCAGGCCACCACCGTCATACGGGTAATGTCCTATCCATCTAAGGGACAGAGAGAGAGAAGTAGCAACAGTGAGGACCTTATGGGAGCTTATGCAAGTAGGGACCTACTACGTTACTGTGCACAAGGGGAAGGCTACTGATTTCCACCTGGATAAGGGGACTCTGGAATTGCCATCAGACCGGCCGGACCCTGTCTACCCTGTCATCCGGCACTCTGGACTGTGGATGCTGAAGCCTTCAGTAATGGTAAAGAGACTGCACCCATTGTGTCCTCGTTATTCGCCACGCCTTACATCATCCACCATTATCATCTACAGTACTGGGAAGCCCTGGGGAAATACTTCACCTGTGGGAAGGTATACCATCTATATGCCATAAAATCACCCCAGCGGACCCCTGAGCAGCGTCGGTCACTCTGACCAAATACCACAGGTGGCGTCACAAACACTACCGTTATCTACGGACTCTGCCTTTTATTGGGTACCCCTTATAGGGCCACGGTCCGGGTCGGGCCACCGTGACATCCTCGCTGAGGGAACTGAAGGACCCGTTACCGAGTACCCCATTGCCCTTACGTGGGGACGATCCAACTTTTTTGCGTCACGAACAGGATCTACTTAAGCCTGAAGAATCGGGTCATGTGTGCCTTAAAATTGTGCCAGAATCGTATTTGAACTGTTTGTGCTTAGGGACTGTGTATTGGCATTTACCGCCAAAATTCCCGCCAAAAGCGCCGCCATTGCCGCGCCACGAGGAGCGCTGGAGAAGAAAGAGGGCGTGGAGTTGTGGGCGTGAACGAACTGAGAAGCGCGAAAAACAATGGTCGCCCAGGCTAAATATTTCTGTACCTTGAGGACGTGTCCGTCAGCAGCGGAGATCCGCCTCCTGATCCTCAATGGTGGGCAGAGACAACAAAACAGGAACCACCCACGGAGGAGAGAGCGGGAAAAGGACGAGGAAGTAAGCAACGTGGAGGACACCATGGCCAGCACCCCTGAGCCAGAGCATGGGGTCAGAGTAGAGGACTCCCCCAGCTACCCGGAAGGGCACCGCAGCCAAACCTCCACAGAGGATGCTGACCCCCTGCAGCTTGGAATGGAGGAGCTGATAGATCAACTCCTGCAGCTGCAGGTGTTGACCAAGGCCCACCTTCAGGCTTTTGACCACAGCACCCACCAGGCCCCGCGGAAGCAGGGCAAAGTCGTGACTTTCAGACTTCGTGGAGGTTGGGGCTTTATTAAAGAGCTTGGACTGTACGCGGAGGTATTCGTTAACCGCCGAGATGTGGAGTTGCATCTCCGGGAGGGACACACTGATCGGGACCTTTACCCGGGAGACACCGTTACCTATACCAGGCACTTCGGTGAGAAGGGCTGTTTCGCTCTAAACGTGCATAAAAAGAGGGACCCTGTCGTGCACCAGGCCAAAGCCACAGCCCAATCGACTCCCGTGGCAACAGTGCCCCCTTGTGTCCAGACGTCCGCTGTCACGAAAACCACCATTGTCACCCCGACGTACACCATCGTCAGGACCACTACCTGTACCGTTGCCATTTCTACCACTGTGGTGGCCAAGGAGATGACTTCAGTGATGGATTGCGCTCCAGCTGTGCCTAAATAGAAGACTGTGAGTACGCAGACCCCTGTCTGGAGTGAGGGAGCCCCTTACATAGCACCTGGTAGCCGCCAGTATCCGGCTGGGCTACCTTGACCATTGCTACCACCAGAACTCGAGTAAACTTCGGAAAACCGCAAACTGTAAATAGTTAACTGTTCTTTTCTTTTCTGCTTCAAAACCCGTTTAGGGTTAATCCTTAAAGGGATCCCTTTGTTTACCTGGGATCCCTATTGTTTCCAGTTTCGCAATTTTATCATTGTTTACAGAACTGTGGAATCATGAACTGTGCATGATTAGAACTTGCTTGTAAATAGTTTGCATCTTCTTAAAGGTGCTCTCTACTGGTTTTACAAGAAGAAGACTTTGCGAAGAAACTGTTCCTGATGACGACGTGAAAGTTTCTATTGTCTTAGAGTTTATAACTGACTTGCTGATTGTTTGCACTACCTCAGGAAAAAGACTTGAGTTTTCCCTCTTAAATGGAATGCTCATTTGTTGCACCTTGCCAAAGAGTGATAATGTTGCCTTAAAAAGTTAGATAGTCATAATGTTTTACATAGTGATAGTATGTAGTTAAGTAATGATGTATTTTGAATAAAATTGAGGACAAAAGGAAGTTGGAAGAAAGATACAGTCTAGCCCGTAGAGGGGGTGAAACCTGTTCTGCATTTCAATAAAGTGAACCCGTAGGGGTTAGTGAGTCCTCTGGAGAGCCATAGATAGATGGTTAAGAAACTTTGCACTTAAAGAAGAATAACGGTTTTATGAAGAGAATGATAATTTATTATTGTAGGATAGCACTTAGTAGATAATAGATAGAATACCTGTATGGGTAATTGTATTTTATAGTTAGATAATAATTGTCTTAGTAGCGCGCGCACTGTAAATGTTTTGTTTGTAACGTTCAAATTTTCTCACCTCCCATAAAGGGGAAGCACTGTTAAATTAATTTGTTTTAAAGCATTCCAAAAATTTTGCATGTCTTTTGCTAACCTGTAATTGTTGTGTTCTTTTGCCAGCCCCGGAGTGCTGGATTTAACGGGGGGGGGGGGGGGGAGTGCAGCGCCCCAGAGTCCTGGTCGTTGCAGTAATGTCGTTCTTCCACCAGGGGGAGTGATGTTATGTCTGATGGCACCAAAAGAGTTCACCTTGCCAGGTATCACAGCCACACACACACACTTCACACGCCAGTCCACCAGGGGGAGCTAAGGGTTCTATCTACTAGGCCACTCCTCACACAGGGTAAAACTGGTGGATTGGTTAGGAAGTAGTCAGTTCAGGAGAGAAGGAGGAGAGGAGAGTTCCTGGCTGGAGACCGATGAGGAAAGGTCTCCAGGTCGAGCTGGCTGGGGTGATCCCTGGTCAGATCCAGACTGAAGTCTGAGGAGGATGGAAAGAAGGACACGGAGCTGCGCCTGCAACCCATGCGGCAGCCTCCTAAGAAAGGACACGAAATCAAGTGTGCCATAGTGAGTGAGCACAGAAGTCATAGAAACAGGAGTGAAACATCAGTGGGAGACCAGCTAGAAGCAGGCTGCCTCCACCTGAAGCGCAGATCTGGTGGCCGGAACACCGAGGGAGTAATAGACTTTACGCTTTACTTCAGAGACCGGCAGGGCAGTCGATTCCAAGTTGGCTGTCCGACCTAAACACCTAAGCAGACACGGTGGCAATTGTGGAGGAGGGGCATCTCTAGGGTCCCTATAAAATAGCCTCAGGCCACCACCGTCATACGGGTTATGTCCTATCCATCTGGGGGACAGAGAGAGAGAGAGAAGTAACAACAGTGAGGACCTTATGGTAGTTAATGCAAGTAGGGACCTACTACATTACTGTGCGCAAGGGGAAGGCTACTGATTTCCACCTGGATAAGGGGACTCTGGAATTGCCATCAGACCGGCCGGACTCTGCCTGCCCTGTAACCTGGCACCCTGGACTGTGGATGCTGAAGCCTTCAGTAAAGGTAAAGAGACTGCACCCATTGTGTCCTCGTTATTCACTGCGTCTTACTTCATCCACCATCAACATCTACAGTACTGGGAAGCCCTGGGGATATACTTCACCTGTGGGAAGGTATACCATCTAGCTGCCATTCCATCACCCCAGTGGACCCCTGAGCTGCGTCGGTCACTCTGACCGAATACCACAGGTGGCGTCACGAACACTACCGTTATCTACGGACTATGCCTTTTATTGGGCGCCCCTGATAGGGCCACGGTCCGGGTCGGGCCACCGTGACATCTCCGCTGAGGGAACTGAAGGTCCCGGTACACCCCATTGCCCTTACGTGGGGGCGATCCATGTTTACTGACGTATACATCTATTTATAGTACCTACATAATTCTAATTGGTGAGAATTATGCTTTATCTTAAGTAGTTTATTAGTGAACTCATATAATACTGCCATATAGTACACATATAACACCGCCATAGAGCATTTAGGTAATGCTGCCACATAGAGCCCACATAATACTTATTAGTACCCACTTAATAATGTCACATACAGTCCCAATAACACCGCCATAAAGTGTCAAAATGATACTCTACTGTACATCTAAGTGATACTTTATTACTGAGCCCACATAATGCTGCCATTTAGTCCTCATATACTATTGCCATAAAGCACCTACATAATACTGTCCTATAGTATTTACATAGTATTGTCCTGCAGTGGCCACAAAATACTGCCACATGGATCCAGTAAGGTGACTGTCGCTTCTTTGCCCCTTTAACGCCCCCTTTGTGATTGCTCTGATTGTCCCTTTAGATGTCATCTGCCACAGGTGTCCTCTCTTTAGAATTGACGCTCGGGTGCCATCCAGCTTCTCTCTTGCCTCTCAGCGCCATATGTCAGTATTATATGAGCTCGGTTTGGCGGTGACACCTCCATTCTCTGCATTTTATTATCATTGTAAAGGATTTTTCAATTTTATGTTGGATAAAAGGCTGAACTGGCAGGATCTGGGCACCGGACTGGCATCGAGCGGCTCTGTAAATCTGTGTCCTGTTATGTGGCGCTCACCGGTCTCTAATGACCCGCCGCGGACACTGGGCTCAGATCTGCGATGTTTATACTACACATAACACAAACTGCAGGGAGGAGGGGGCGCATTGCAAAGCAACAAAGTCCCCGGGTCGGGCAGCGTTCGGAGGCACGGGCTGCGGCCAAATCACGGCTGGAGTGGAGGGAATCCTTCCAGGTCCCATCACGAGGCGCTGATTACGCAAACAGCGAGAAAAAGGGAAATGTGTTTAACGGGGAGATGAAAAATTGAAGAAGCGGCCAGAATCCAGGGAGCGGGCGCCGGCGCCAAATATCTGATATTAACCCCTTCCTACAATGCAGTATACATCACTGATCCCACTGATTAACCCTTGAAAGAGACTTATATAACCATTCACCATAGCTGCAGGACTTCTCTGCCATACAGTCACTGGCATAAGCAGGGGTGGGACTAAGTGTCTTGGTGCCACCCCCCAGGGGCCAAAGCTGCATTGATCGTAGGATCCAAAGCCAGAGCTTCTCTCCCAGCTTTCATGGAGCCCTAGTCGGCTCTCAGCTCTGTCCCGGTGCAGAATTTAGGCTTTCCCTCACCGTTCAGCAAAGGTTAAGTTGTTGCCTTGGACCTGTTTCTTGGTCAAGCACCGTAACTTGTTTGCACAGGATCCCACACCCGGGGCACGGGCCCCAATTACCCTCTATTTAGTGATGCCCCTGCGGTAACCACTAACCTGGACTCAAGGGCAATAACTTTCCCGGCACACAATGTGGACATACTCTGAGTGGCCCCTTTGCTAGAGACATGGGCCCCTTGACGATTGACGCTTTCTTGGAAATTATCCCAGTGACCTCGGAGCGCAGTATAAAATCCAGTGATCAGTGTCAGAATAAATCCACATTATTATGTGAAATTGGAGCGATTGGAACGTACTGGAACATCTCCTGGTCTAGCTGGGGCAAAGATTTCACAAACTGAGGAATTTGTGAGGTCTTCTGGTGCAGCTTTGAAGACATCATACCAAGAATGGCGAGGATGTAAACAATTCATCAAGGAAAGGATCAGAGGAGGAGGTAAAGAATCGTTCTGATGGAAGGATCAGAAGAGGAGGTGAAGAATCGTTCTCATGAAAAGATCGAAAAGGATGTAAAGAATCATTCTGATGAAAGGATCAGAGCAGAATGCGAAGTGTTGTTCTGATGAAAGGATCAGAGTGTCACACATTTAGATCGTGGACCCACTGGACCATGAGGTTGGGCTTACCTTGGAGGGGCGTAGCTAAGCGACTACCTGGTTTTCACTGGAGCTCCTGATGGTGAAGTCAGGCTTGAGCTGCAGGTAGCCACCAGGTACCACCCCTAGGCAGTCCTTCTGAATGCAGCTGATGACCCCTGTAGTGCAGCAGTAGCACACTGGGCAGTGATGAGACAGTGACCCAGCAAAGATCAATGTAAAACATCTCTTTAATGTTCAACTCATATAAACACAGCACATGATATCCTCCGGATCGCAGCTGGGAAACAGGACAGTCCACCTCCGGTTCAAAGCCGGGCACATATCCTCTGGATTACAGTCACTAAACACGCCTGTCCAACTCTGACCGGTTGCCATGGGCGACTGCACCACCGAGTTAATGTTCTATTTGCAGCATTACACAGTACACGATATCCTCCGGATCGCAGCCGGGAACCATATGCTCTGGATTGTGGCTAAAAACATGCCAGTCCACCTCCTGAGACCAGTTACTGCGGGCGACTGCACCACTGTGTACGCTGTGGGTACCAGGCCTTCCAGCAGCCTTGGCTGTTTGGCTCTGCATGCCTGTGTTGCCTTACACAGATGGAGCCCTGCAGAGTCTTCTGTTCCGTACTCCTGCCAACAGCAGACTAACACTGACTCTGAACCTGACACGCAAACCCCATACTGCAGGGTTTTAAACTTGAATCTGTGGCCTTCTGCCGCATGGAAAACCCAACACGGAATGAAACGGACTGCACCACTACCGTCCTGTAGTTTGTTTCAACACAAAAGCCCAGAGCAGGTTTTCCCTAAATCTGCCTTGGACGACCAGCATGTCCAAGTCCTATACTCGCTTTATACTAAAATAGGTTGCACTCTATCATGCTAAAGCATGTCAATTTGGAATATGTGAAATTTGAATAGCAATACGGCTTTGGAGGATTAGGAAAAAATATGAGACGATTAGCATAAAATTTGGCCAAATATTATGTGCCCATAAACCAACGTCAAGGTGGTCTCAGCCTGATGGGTCCCTGACCTGTGTGAACACCTCTCTAAGGCTGATGACTGAATTCCTGGGTGAATGTGGACACCTGTCAGCAATGCCTGTATTTATGGGTAAGTAGGGACCTGCTGTAATTAAAATCACCACCTGGTGGAGGGCGGAGTGACTGCAACGCCCTCTCATTGCCTCAATACGCCTCACAGTGACCCTCACATGTAACACCAGTCACTGCCTCACACCCCAAAGGGACAGGATAGCAGTCACGGTCACAGACTCAGTGTCACAGGCAGACTGTTTAGACAGAACGACTCGGAAACACTGGACAGTTGCAGCTTCAGAGTTCAGGCACTGCAGATGTGGCTACAGGGTTCAGGTACCGCTGGAGTCGCTTCAAGGTTCATGTATCGCAGGTGTGGCTACAGGGTTCAGGTACTGCTCAAATGGCTTTGGGGTTCAGGTATCGCTGATGTGGCTTCAGGGTTCAGATACCGCAGGTGTGGATACAGGGTTCAGGAACCGCAGGTGTGGCTTCAGGGTTCAAATACCGCAGGTGTGGCCTCAGGGTTCAGGAACCGTAGGTGTGGCTTCAGGGTTCAAATACCGCAGCTGTGGCCTCAGGGTTCAGGAACCGCAGGTGTGGATGCAGGGTTCAGGAACCGCAGGTGTGGCTTCAGGGTTCAGATACCGCAGGTGTGGCCTCAGGGTTCAGGAACCGCAGGTGTGGCTTCAGGGTTCAGATACCGCAGGTGCGGCTTCAGGGTTCAGGTGCCGAAGGTGCGGCTTCAGGGTTCAGGTACCACAGATGTAGCTTCAGGGTTCAGGTACCACAGATGTGGCTTCAGGGTTCAGGTACCACAGATGTGGCTTCAGGGTTCTGGTACCACAGATGTGGCTTCAGGGTTTAGGTACCACAGATGCTGCTTCAGGGTTCAGGTACCACAGATGTGGCTTCAGGGTTTAGGTACCACAGATGTGGCTTTAGGGTTCAGGTACCACAGATGTGGCTTCAGGGTTCAGGTACCACAGATGTGGCTTCAGGGTTCAGGTACCACAGATGTGGCTTCAGGGTTCAGGTACCACAAATGTGGCTTCAGGGTTCAGGTACCACAGATGTGGCTTTAGGGTTCAGGTACCACAGATGTGGCTTCAGGGTTTAGGTACCACAGATGTGGCTTCAGGGTTTAGGTACCACAGATGTGGCTTCAGCTTCAGGGTTTAGGTACCACAGATGCTGCTTCAGGGTTCAGGTACCACAAATGTGGCTTCAGGTACTTCTGGAACTGCTTCAGGGTTCAGGTACTGCAGGTGCGGCTTCATGGTTAGGTACCGCAGATGCAGCTTCATGGTTCAGGTACTGCAGGTGCTACTTCAGGGTTCAGGTACTGCTGGAGTGGCTTCAAGGTTCAGGTAGTGCCGGTGTGGCTACAGAGTTCCGGTACTGCAGGTGTGGCTAAAGGGTTCAGGTACTGCAGGTGCGGCTTCATGGTTAGGTACCGCTGATGCGGCTTCATGGTTCAGGTACTGCAGGTGCGACTTCAGGGTTCAGGTACTGCCGGTGTGGCTACAGGGTTCAGGTACTGCAGATGCGGCTACAGGGTTCAGGTACTGCAGGTGTGGCTACAGGGTTCATGTACTGCAGGTGCGGCTTCATGGTTAGGTACCGCTGATGCGGCTTCATGGTTCAGGTACTGCAGGTGCGACTTCAGGGTTCAGGTACTGCCGGTGTGGCTACAGGGTTCAGGTACTGCAGATGCGGCTACAGGGTTCAGGTACTGCAGATGCGGCTACAGGGTTCATGTACTGCAGGTGCGGCTTCATGGTTAGGTACCGCT
The DNA here is from genome assembly GCF_032444005.1 of Ranitomeya imitator. Taxonomy (NCBI): domain Eukaryota; kingdom Metazoa; phylum Chordata; class Amphibia; order Anura; family Dendrobatidae; genus Ranitomeya; species Ranitomeya imitator. The sequence continues at coordinate 19,555,969 of NC_091282.1, forward strand.
GATGCGGCTTCATGGTTCAGGTACTGCAGGTGCGACTTCAGGGTTCAGGTACTGCCGGTGTGGCTACAGGGTTCAGGTACTGCAGGTGCGGCTACAGGGTTCAGGTACTGCAGGTGTGGCTACAGGGTTCAGGTACTGCAGGTGCGGCTTCAGGGTTCAGGTACGGCAGATGAAGCTTCAGGGTTCAGGTACCGCAGGTGTGGCTACAGGGTTCAGGTACCGCAGGTGCGGCTACAGGGTTCAGGTACTGCAGGTGCGGCTACAGGGTTCAGGTACTGCAGGTGCGGCTACAGGGTTCAGGTACTGCAGGTGCGGCTACAGGGTTCAGGTACTGCAGGTGCGGCTACAGGGTTCAGGTACTGCAGGTGCGGCTACAGGGTTCAGGTACTGCAGGTGCGGCTACAGGGTTCAGGTACTGCAGGTGCGGCTACAGGGTTCAGGTACTGCAGGTGCGGCTACAGGGTTCAGGTACTGCAGGTGCGGCTACAGGGTTCAGGTACTGCAGGTGCGGCTACAGGGTTCAGGTACTGCAGGTGCGGCTTCAGGGTTCAGGTACTGCAGGGTTCAGGTACTGCAGGTATGGCTTCATGGTTCATGTATCACAGGGTTCAGGTATTGCTGGAGTGGCTTTAGGGTAACGTACAAACTATCCAGGAATACGGGGAACAGCTTCCGGGTAATGAAGTAACTTCACTAGATTAGGTCGGGGACCTGGAAACATACTATTGCACACACATGAGGTGTAGGGAAACTACAGGGATTTCTCAGGGAATTCTAAAGGGGAGGGTGCCTTTTATACTAGATGCCTCCCAGCCATTGGCTGAGAGTCATTTTCAGGTGTATGCTGTCCCTTTAAAAACAGTATGCACATGCACCATGGGCAACCTGTGCAGCATGCACAATAAGCAGAAGACCTGCTAGGAGATGAGGAGGTCACTGCGCAGTCAGGGGTGAGTATGTCGCCGTCCTTGTATGGAGGGGAAGGAGAGACCATGCAGTAACGCTTGCACTGATGTTACACAGAGGAGGATGTGAAGAATCAATTTGATGAAAGAATCAGAGGAGGATGTGAAAAATTGCTCTGATGAAAGAATCAGAGGAGGATGTGAAGAATCATTCTGATGAAAGGATCAGAGAAGGATGTGAGGAATCGTTCTGACGAAAGGATCAGAGGAGTATGTGAAGAATCGTTCTGACAAAAAGATCAGTGAAGTATGTGAAGAATCGTTCTGATGAAAGGATCAGAGGAGTATGTGAAGAATCGTTCTGACAAAAAGATCAGTGAAGTATGTGAAGAATCGTTCTGATGAAAGGATCAGAGGAGTATGTGAAGAATCGTTCTGATGAAAGGATCAGAGGAGGATGTGAAGAATCACTCTGATAAAATAATCAGAGTTGGAAAGAATCGCTCTTATAAAAGGACGAGAGTAGGATGTGACAAATTGTTCTCTGATACTTTTATATACGTATATGACACCTTTCTGTCGGTAGAAGTAATGGCGAGGGAGCGGTTTGTCAGTGCACCTTGGCTCCTCTGCTGTTTTTTGATTTTTTTTTTAATGATTCTGAATGTTTGTAAAAAGAACATAGAAAACTATGGCAATGCTATCTTTTTCACCATTCCACCGCACGTGGATTTTTTTCCCATTTTTCACTAAGCTGCCTGTTAAAATGATTGATTGTGTCGATACGGTGCCACACAAAAGGTTGATACATAAAATGAAAATAATGGGGATAGGGGAAAATATGTGTAAGTGGGTTGAGAGCTGGCTCAGGGATAGGAAACAAAGGGTGGTTATTAATGGAGCACACTCGGACTGGGTCGCGGTTAGCAGTGGGGTACCACAGGGGTCAGTATTGGGCCCTCTTCTTTTTAACATATTTATTAATGACCTTGTAGGGGGCATTCAGAGTAGAATTTCAATATTTGCAGATGACACTAAACTCTGCAGGGTAATCAATACAGAGGAGGACAATTTTATATTACAGGATGATTTATGTAAACTAGAAGCTTGGGCTGATAAATGGCAAATGAGCTTTAATGGGGATAAATGTAAGGTCATGCACTTGGGTAGAAGTAATAAGATGTATAACTATGTGCTTAATTCTAAAACTCTGGGCAAAACCGTCAATGAAGAAGACCTGGGTGTATGGGTGGATGACAAACTCATGTTCAGTGGCCAGTGTCAGGCAGCTGCTACAAAGGCAAATAAAATAATGGGATGCATTAAAAGAGGCATAGATGCTCACGAGGAGAACATAATTTTACCTCTATACAAGTCACTAGTGCGACCACACTTAGAATACTGTGTACAGTTCTGGTCTCCGGTGTATAAGAAAGACATAGCTGAACTGGAGCGGGTGCAGAGAAGAGCGACCAAGGTTATTAGAGGACTGGGGGGTCTGCAATACCAAGATAGGTTATTACACTTGGGGCTATTTAGTTTGGAAAAACGAAGACTAAGGGGTGATCTTATTTTAATGTATAAATATATGAGGGGACAGTACAAAGACCTTTCTGATGATCTTTTTAATCATAGACCTGAAACAGGGACAAGGGGGCATCCTCTGCGGTTGGAGGAAAAAAGGTTTAAGCATAATAACAGACGCGGATTCTTTACTGTAAGAGCAGTGAGACTATGGAACTCTCTGCCGTATGATGTTGTAATGAGTGATTCATTACTTAAATTTAAGAGGGGACTGGATACCTTTCTGGAAAAGTATAATGTTACAGGGTATATACACTAGATTCCTTGATAGGGCGTTGATCCAGGGAACTAGTCTGATTGCCGTATGTGGAGTCGGGAAGGAATTTTTTTCCCCAATGTGGAGCTTACTCTTTGCACATGGGTTTTTTTTGCCTTCCTCTGGATCAACATGTTAGGTTAGGCTATGGGTTGAACTAGATGGACATATAGTCTTCCTTCAACCTTAATAACTATGTAACTATGTAACTATGTAACTTGTTACTCAAAAAAAATCACAAAAACGTGGTCGACGGACGAATAAAAAAAAGTCATGGCTCCTGGAAGAAGAGGAGATAAAATAAAAGAGAACAAAATCGGAAACTTTTGGAAGCTTAGCACCAAAAATAAGGATGATATTGTCTGAGTGATACGGAGGTGAGGCCTGCGCGCCGCCGTGTCTGTTAGTGCGGCACACCGCGGGAATCACAGAGAAGATCCATCAAGGAACCCGAGGGGGTTATTTTCTTCTAAATGTCACACACGGCTGTTCTCAGGTAACGATTTGATAATTGGTGGCGGCACCGCGAGGCGGGAGCGCCTCTTACCGAGCACTTACATCAAATATTCCATTTACATTTCTGTTTTTTCTACCTTTTTTTTGAAAAATAAAATGGAAATGAATTCGCAGGAGAAATAAAAGCCACAAATGATGAAAGCGGCACAAACAAAAAAAAATTGACATTTTAGAGGCAAATTGATGTTTTTCTCGGGTGCAGGAAGGAGACTCTACATCGTTCTTGAGGCAGAAGTCTAAATAACACGAAAATGGATCATGTGAAACTTACAGTTTTCAATTTGCTGAGATTCAAATCTGAGAAAGTAATTTCCCGAAGCTTTATGTCCGTGAGGCACATGCTAAACTGAGAAAGAGGCCGCAGAGGCGCAGCGAGGGGCTCAGCACAGGGGCGAAGCACATCTGTGTGGCCCCTGACCAGGAAACCATGTCATAACTATGGAGACCCTAATTATAAGTGTATAATTACTACTGGTCTCTATGCTGCTGCTTTTGAGACAAGTGTGAATTTACTATTGTTGGGTACTTCGCTGCCTTCTAAGGAATCCATGTTGTCACGCTGCTGCAATGCAGGTCGGTGCAAGCTCCACTAGATGGCTATAGAGTGGAAGGAGGGCTGCACCTAGACAAAGCAGGCCTGTCGTGCAACAGCGAGGCTACCACTAGGTGGCAGCAGGAAAGTCAGACAAGCCGGGTCGATAAAGTCAGTAGCGCAGTACCAAAGGAAAAGACAAAACACAGAGTCAGAGACAAGTCAAAAGGTCAGTAACAGCCAGGAGCGGATAAGCCAAAGACAGAAGCAGGTCAGGCTACAAGCCAAGTCAAAACCAGGGAGTAAATACATAAAAGGGAAACATTGAGTCAAGACGGGCATAGGGGAAAACAGAGACACGTGTTTAGGCAGCTAAAGCAGCAGGACTAAACAGAATATACCAGAGTCAGCTATACCAGATTCAGGCCGAACTATAACTAACACCATGTGAAGGATGCAGCAGAGATAAATAGCAGATCCTAAAACCAGACTGAGGCTGAGAAAAGTTAACCCCTGACATGATCAGATCGGGAAAAGGGGAAACAGGACTCAAAACCAGGTCTGGATCATGACACATGTGCTTTGGGGATTATGATGCCATCGTACCTTTGGGACTATCTATGTTCATTTGATGACTGAATATTGTCTCTGCCTTTGCATTGCTGTGTAGTTACTAATGATGAGCGAGTGTACTCGATGCTCAGGTTTTCCCGAGCACGCTCAGGTGAACTCCGAGTATTTTTTAGTGCTTGGAGATTTAGTTTTCATCCCGGCAGCTGAATGATTTACAGCTGCTAACCAACCTGAGTACATGTGGGGGTTCCCTAGCAACCAGGCAACCCCCCACATGTACTCAGGCTGGCTAACAGATGTAAATCATTCAGCTGCCGGGATGAAAACTAAATCTCCGAGCAGTCATAAATACTCGGAGGTCACCCGAGCGTGCTCTGGAAAACCTGAGCAACGAGTACACTCGCTCATCACTAGTAGTTACCTCTCCCTCTTTTTACCCCACCTGTTTATTACACTGGGTCAGGAATATTGCTGCTGCTCTGTTTCTAAAGCCTATGAGAGTTACACTTTTATGATCAGCATTTTCCTTTAAATACTGAGCCTTATTGTCCGCACGGATCAGTATGTACTAGAAATAGACAAATAAGTTGTTTTGCACTTCAGCACTGTGCTTTTTGGTGGTGGCTTTGTTAAGGAGTCCTGGTAGGGCCAGGGAAGGTCAGCAAACGTGGAGCTGGGGCGCCAATGCGTAATCCAGGGTGCCAACCTTCGCTGTTAGGAAGGGATTCATATACGGTAATGCACATTCTATCCTCCCAAGATTTTTTCTAAATATACTTTTGGTCTATTATTTTCAAATTAATATGTCAATTTTGTTGCTCCATCCTAGCGGATGACTTCCACGTAAGCATCAATCCAAGACCCTATACCTTCTTTTTTTTTTTTTTTAGAAATTATTGTGGTATTTTGACTTTTAGATAAAATTATTAAAAGTTGTAATGCAACTGCAAGGCAGTTGCAAGCAACCTCCACCAGGAGGCGCAAATATGGGGAAAAGGTAGCACTCACCGTGTAGAACCACAGTGCAGAGCACGGAGCGCCACTAGGATGCGGCAGAGTAGTCAGACAGGCCGGTCAGCTACAAACAGGAAGACAAAGTACCAGAGGTCACAGCAATGCACATGGTCAGAGACCAGCCAGAAATCTGAACCAGACAGAAGCGCGGGATCCAAAGTGTGACACAGAAGACATAGTCGGGGTACGAGCCAAAAAGTCAAAGCCAGACGGAAAACATAGTAACAGAGATGGAAAGCAGGAGGCAGGGTTCAGAATTCAAGCCGAGTCATACACTGTAGGGACCCACCAAACACACACAGGGTCAGGGACAGGGAATGGGTCAGGCACAAATACGAGTAATCAGAGGCAGAAGGATCACTAGGGTCAGCTGTTCAAGCCAGGGACTGGAACTATCACTGACAAATGCTACCAGGAATGGCACCAATAAATAGCCACCCATGAACCAAACAAAGGCAGGAAAAGTTAACCCCGCCATAACCAGGCTGGGGAACGAAAAGCAGGAAGCAAACCCCGACATGGATCATGACAAAATAATTTTTTTATGTTTTTTTTGTTTCATGTTTGGTTCCCAAAACTATCAAGACCCTCACACAATCTTTTTTGGTTTTTGATAGTGTGGTGAAATATGTATAGGTTTATATATGCAACCAGCAGTAGTTTAACATCTGTCGTGAAACTGCAGATCTCACAAAGGTCACAACATATGTATCTTGGGAAGGCAGTCTACTGTCTCCAGTCACGACAGGGGTCTGGCTGGGAACCAGGAAGAAGGGGAAACATTTCACACCTTCTAGCTCTTTCGAAGAGAGATGTCAATTACAGCCTGACACTACCTATCTGTGAGAACCTTTAGGCAAAGAGTGTTCAGAGGAAAATAATATATTCATTTGGGGAGCGGCCGTGGTCCAATCAAAAACAAGCAATTATAATATTAACCTGAGAGGCTGGTCTTGAAATTTGACGTCCAGAGTAACTCTACAAATTACTTACTTAGTAGGTGTACAAAGTTGTTCACAGATTGAGGGCAGCCGAGCTGATGTGATCCAGTCCATCCATTCCCCCCTCAGGGAGCAGATAGCAGGCTACAAAGTTAGCTATTTCTGTAAGTTTTCTCCTGTTCATTTATATAACTGTTTTACATGTTTGTGTGTCTTTTTATTACCATATTTTTATACCTTTTTCTTTATTGTAAGCACTGTGCCTTTTGTATTAAAGCATAAAACTTTAACAAGTTGAACCTTGTATGTTCTAAGGAATCCTTAACCTTAAAGTGTTGATCCTTATGATTGGCAGACAGTAGTAGTAATACTTCCGGGTCTCGTTGCCCGTGTGTTCGGTGCGTGGTGGCAGCAAGTATGAGCGGGTGTGTGGCTTGGGTCGGTGTATAATTTATACTCCCATTACATTCATAGGACAGAGATTAAATGCTGGACTGAGAGAGGGGAGATAGATTAACCTTTGCAGGCGCAACCCCAAGTCGCGTGCTGAAAGCGGGTATGTGACAAATTGGAGGCAGCACGGTGGGATCCGTGACAGATAGCACACGTCAGGAGGAATTTTGGTCCACTCCTCTTTGCAGATCATCTCTAAATCATTAAGATTTTGAGCCTGTCATTTGGCAACTCGGAGCTTCACCTCCCTCCATAAGTTTTCTATGGGATTAAGGTCTGGAGACTGACTAGGCCACTCCATGACTTTAATGAGCTTTTTTTAAGCCACTCCTTTGTTGCCTTGGCTGTATGTTTTGGGTCATTGTCTTCTTGGAAGACCCAGCCACGACCCATTTTTAATGTCCTGGCGGAGGGAAGGAGGTTGTCACTCAGGATTTTACAGTATGGAGCGCCCCCAGACACAGGGCCACGAGTTCTCAGTACTGGGCCTCTCTGGTTCGGTTCTGAGGCTGTCACGGTGGCTAGACCCGGTTCGCGACCCTGCTAAGGGGCGTCCAATAAAGGTGGTGCAGTCTGTCAGGGGTTCGTGACGCCACCTGTGGTGTTCGGTCAGGGTGACCGACGCTGCTGTGGGGTCCGCTGGGGTGATGGAATGGCAGCTAGATGGTATACCTTCCCACAGGTGAAGTATATCCCCAGGGCTTCCCAGTAAGGTGGATGGTAATGGTACAGGGTGCAGTCAATAACGAGGACACAGGGTTGCAGTCTCTTTACCTCTTTACTGAAGACTTCAGGATCCTCAATCCAGAGCACGCTTAACAGGGCTATCTGAGACCAGCCGGTCCGATGGGCACTTCCAGAGTTTCCCTCTCAGATGGAAATCGTTGCCTACCACTAGCGCCTGTGTGTTGTAGTCCAACCCTGCTGAGCATTCGGAATAGTCCTCACAACTGCTGTTCTCGTTCATTCGTTCTCTACAGCTCTCTCTCTCTTTGGTTCCAGATGTTTCTAGTTCAACGTCCCCCAGGTATGTTATGGCTAGGACGCACCCGTATGACGGGAAGGCCTGGAGGTCTTCCGGGACCCTAGAGACCCCCCTCTCCCACTGTTGCCCCCTATGTCTTCGTAGGTGTAGTAAGGTAGACAGCCAACCTATAATTAACTGTCCTGCGGAGTTCGAAGTAAGGCCTAGAGTCAGTTACTCCTGCAGTGTTCCGGCCACCGGCTACGCGCCTCAGTAGGATGTTGCCTCGGTCTCACGGCACGACTCCTACTGGTATTCCTTTGTGCTTGATCTCGTTTACACTGTTCCACAATATCCTTCCCTTCGTGTCTCTCTCTTGGATACCGCCGCGGGGTGTGCAGGCGCGGTTCCGTTATGTTCTGCTCTGTTCGCTAGGCACCTGCCAGATTCCCACGCCTGACAGGGACCCCCTGTGTCTTCTCCCTGCAACACCCCCTGCCACGGGATGTTGCCTGAATCCAACCCAGTCAGCTTCTGACTAACTTCCTCCCCAACCCCTAGTTTTACCAGTGTGAGGAGTGGCCCAATAAATAAAGCCTTTTTCTCCCCCTAGTGGCCGGAGTGTGAAGTGTAATGTGTTCTGGTGATACCTGGTCAGGAGAACTCCTTTAGTGCCATCAGATGTACCGCTGCTCCCCTTAGTGGCAGAGCGCTATACTGCAACGACCAGGTCTCTGGGGCGCTGCAAGTACATGGCTTCATCTATTCTCCCATTGATACAGTGAAGTAGTCCTATGCCCTTAGCAGAGAATCACCCCCAAAATATGTTTCCATCCACCCCCATGCTTGACAGTGGGGATGATGATGTTTGGGTCATAGGCAGCATTTCTCTTCCTCCAAACATGACGAGTTGATTTAATGCCAAAGACCTCAATTTTTGTCTCATCTGACCACAGCACCTTCTCCCAATCCCAATCACTCACAGAATCACCCAGGTGTTCATTGGTAAACTTCAGAAGGGCCTGCACATGTGCATTCTTGAGCAGGGGGACCTTGCGGGCTGTGCATGATTTTAAACCTTTAGGGCGTAATGTGTTACCAATGGTTTTTTTTGGTGACCGTGGTCCTAAGTGCCTTGAGATCATTAACAAGTTACCCCTGTGTAGCTTTAGGCTGATCTCTCAACTTCCTAATGATTAAGGATACCCCACGAGGTGAGATTCTGCATGGTTCCGCTGATTGATGTCGATTGACAATAATTTTGTATTTCTTCCATTTTCTTACTATTGCACAGACAATTGTCTCCTTCTCACCCAGCGTCTTAATTATGGTTTTGTAGCCCATTCCAGCTTTGTGCAGGTTTATGATCTTGTCCCTGACATCCTTATAATGCTCTTTGGTCTTGCCCATGTTGTAGAGGTTAGGCCTCTTTCACACTTCCGTCAGTATGGGTCCTGTTATGAATTCTGTTTTGGAGCTCCCTCCTGTGGTCATGAATGGTACTTCGGCGAGTTCTGTCCATGGGCTCCCTCTGGTGGCTGTGAGTGGAGCTGCTGGTTCTGGGATTCTTTCCACAGGTGACCTGGTTTGTTCTTAGGCTGCTGCTCTATTTAACTCCACCTAGATCGTTACTCCAGGCCACCTTTCAATGTTCCAGTACTGATTCAGTTCTCTCTTGGATCTTTCTGGTGACCGTCTTTGCCAGCAGAGGCTAAGTCCCTGCTTGTTTATTTCGTTGTTCTTGTTTTCTTGTCCAGCTTGCTAATATGATTCTGTCTGGCTAGCTGGAAGCTCTGGAAGGCAGAGTGGCGCCTCCGCACCGTTAGTCGGTGCGGGGGTCTTTTTGCACACTCTGCGTGGTCTTTTGTAGTTTTTTGTGCTGACCGCAAAGTTACCTTTTCTATACTCTGTCTGTTTAGGTAGTCTGGCCTCCCTTTGCTGAAACCTCTTTCATTCCTGTGTTTGTGTATTTCATCTTAACTCACAGTCATTATTTGTGGGGGGCTCCCTTTTCCTTTGGTGAATTTCTCTGAGGCAAGGTAGGCTTTACTTTCTATCTCTAGGGGTAGTTAGCTCTTAGGCTGTGCCGAGGCGTCTAGGCCTGTTAGGTACGCTCCACGGCTATTTCTAGTGTGTGTGATAGGATTAGGGATTGCGGTCAGCAGAGTTCCCACTTCCCAGAGCTTGTCCTGTGAGTTTAACCATCAGGTCTTCCTGGTGCTCCTAACCACCAGGTCCATAACAGGGTCCGTCGCAATGCGTCGGGCCGACGTACCGACAGACATTGTGAAAGTTTTGCACGACGTGGGCAGCGGATGCAGTTTTTCAATGCATCCGCTGCCCATTCTGCAGTCCGGGGAGGAAGGGGCAGAGTTTTGGCCGCGCATGCGCGGTGGAAAATAGCGGATGCGACGGACAAAAAAAAGTTCGCTTGAATGTTTTATTGTGACGACGGTCTGCCAAAGCACGACGGATCCGTCGCACGATGGACGCGATGTGTGGCCATCCGTCACGATCCGTCGCTAATACAATTCTATGGGCAAAAAATGCATCCTGCGAGCTCATTTGCAGGATCTGTTTTTTGCCCAAAACGACGGATTGCGACGGATGCCAAACAACGGAAGTGTGAAAGAGGCCTTAGAGTCTGACTGAATAATTGAGTCTGTGGACAGGAGTCTTTTATAAAGGTTACTATGTAAAACAGCTGTCTTTAACTCCATCCCGACCTGTGACACAGCGTATGCGTCATGAAAGTCGGTGCCAATCCGACCTGTGACGCATATGCTGTGTCAGAGAATGATCGCGTACCTGCAGATCGGGTGAAAGGGTTAACTCCAATTTCACCCGATCTGCAGGGACAGGGGGAGTGGTACTTTAGCCCAGGTGGGGTGGCTTTGCCCCCCCCCCTGTGGCTACGATCGCTCTGATTGGCTGTTGAAAGTGACGTTTCACTTTCACTTTCAATCAGAGCGATAGTAATATTTCACCAATGAAAATTGGTGAAATATTACAATACAGCCATGGCCGATGCTGCAATAGCATCAGCCATGCCTGGAGATCGCGATCTGCCCCCCCCCTCCACCGCCACCGATCTCCTCCCCTCCGTCCTCCGTCCGGTCATTTCCTGTCCTCCACTCCCCTCCGTCCTCCTGTCCTCTCCCCCCGCAGTCCAATCTCCCCCCCGCTGTCCGATCCCCCCCATCATACTTACCGACCTCCCGTGTCCCTCCCGGTGTCCGTCCGGCTGCTGCATGGGCACCATCTTGGAAAATGGCGGGCGCATGCGCAGTGCGCCCGCCGAATCTGCCGGCTGGCAGATTCGTTACAAGTACATTTTGATCACTGTGACAGGTTCTATCACAGTGATCAAAATAAAAAAAATAATAACCCCCCCTCCCCTTTATCACCCCCATAGGTAGGGTAAAAAATAAAATAAAGAAAATATTTTTTTTTCCCCACTAGGGTTAGGGCTAGGGTTGGGGTTAGGGCTAGGGCTAGGGTTAGGGCTAGGGTTAGGGTTAGGGCTAGGGTTAGGGCTAGAATTAGGGTTAGGGTTAGAATTAGGCTGGGTTCACATTGCGTTAGTGGCAGTCCGCTAACGGAATCCGTTACATAGCGCCACTAACGCAATGTAACGTATCCGTTAGCGCAGCCTTTGACCGCAATGTATCTACCGCATCGCTAATGTATGCCATTTTTTCCATGCGTTAGCGATGTCCCGTTATTTTCTGACGGACCTCGAGCACTGCTTGCAGCGTTTTTGGGTCCGTTCTCGCTAGCGCATATCGGGCATCTGCGCTAGCGGGATCCCTAAACGCAATCCCTTTTTGTACATTGCGTTAGTGCATTCCGTTAGCATATGCGCTAAGCGGATTGCACTAACGCAATTTGAACCTAGCCTTAGGCTATGTGCACATGGTGCGGATTTGGCTGCGGATCCGCAGCGGATTGGCTGCTGCGGATTCGTAGCAGTTTTCCATCAGCTTTACAGTACCAAGTAAACCTATGGAAAACCAAATCCGCTGTGCCCATGGTGTGGAAAATACCACGCGGAAACGCTGTGCTGTATTTTTCACAGCATGTCAATTCTTTGTGCGGATTCCGCAGCGTTTTACACCTGTTCCTCAATAGGAATCCGCAAGTGAAATCCGCAAAAAAAAACACTGGAAATCTGCGGTAAATCCGCAGGTAAAACGCAGTGCCTTTTACCTGCGGATTTTTCAAAAATGGTGCGGGAAAATCTCACACGAATCCGCAACGTGGGCACATAGCCTTAGGGTTAGGGTTGGAATTAGGGCTAGGGTTGGAAATAGATTTAAGATTAGACTGTGGTTAGGGTTATGGTTAGGGTTAGGGGTGTGTTGGGGTTAGGGTTGTGGTTAGGGTTAGGGGTGTGTTGGGGTTAGGGTTGTGGTTAGGGTTGGGGTTAGGGTTACGATTAGGGTTGGGATTAGGGTTACGATTAGGGTTAGGGTTGGGATTAGGGTTAGGGGTGTGTTGGGGTTTGGGTTGTAGTTAGGGGTGTGTTGGGGTTAGGGTTGGGATTAGGGTTATGGCTAGAGTTGGGATTAGGGTTAGGGGTGTGTTGGGGTTAGTGTTGGAGTTAGAATTGAGGGGTTTCCACTGTTTAGGCACATCAGGGGTCTCCAAACGCAACATGGCGCCACCATTGATTCCAGCCAATCTTGCATTCAAAAAGTCAAATGGTGCTCCCTCCCTTTCGAGCCCCGACGTGCGCCCAAACAGTGGTTTACCCCACATATGGGGTACCAGCATACTCAGGACAAACTGGGCAACAATTATTGGGGTCCAATTTCTCCTGTTACCCTTGTGAAAATAAAAAATTGCTTCCTAAAACATCATTTTTGAGGAAAGAAAAATGATTTTTTATTTTCACGGCTCTGCATTGTAAACTTCTGTGAAGCACTTGGGGGATCAAAGTGCTCACCACATATCTAGAAAAGTTCCCTGGGGGGGTCTAGTTTCCAAAATGTGGTCACTTGTGGGGGGTTACTACTGTTTAAGTACATTAGGGGCTCTGCAAACGCAACATGACGCCCGCAGACCATTCCATCAAAGTCTGCATTTCAAAAGTCACTACTTCTCTCCCGAGCCCCGACGTGTGCCCAAACAGTGGTTTACCCCCACATATGGGGTATCAGTGTACTCAGGACAAACTGGGCAACAACTTTTGGGGTCCAATTTCTCTTATTACCCTTGTGAAAATAAAAAAATTGCTTGCTAAAACATATTTTTTGAGGGTTTTTTTTGAGGAAAGAAAAATGATTATTTATTTTTACGGCTCTGCATTGTAAACTTCTGTGAAGCACTTGGGGGTTAAAAGTGCTCACCACATAACTAGATAAGTTCCTTGGGGGGTCTAGTTTCCAAAATGGGGTCACGTGTGGGAGGTTTCTTCTGTATAGGCACATCAGGGGATCTGCAAACGCAACGTGACGCCCGCAGACCATTCCATCAAAGTCTGCATTTCAAAAGTCACTACTTCCCTTCGGAGCCCCGACGTGTGCCCAAACAGTGGTTCCCCCCCACATATGGAGTATCAGCATACTCAGGACAAACTGGCCAACAACTCTTGGGGTCCAATTTCTCCTGTTACTCTTGTGAAAATAAAAAATTGCGGGCTAAAAAATAATTTTTGAGGAAAGAAAAATGATTTTTTATTTTCACGGTTCTGTGTTATAAACTTCTGTGAAGCACTTGAGGGTTTGAAGTGGTCACCGCACATCTAGATTAGTTCCATGGGAGGTCTAGTTTCCAAAATGGGGTAAAATGTAGGGGAGCTCCAATGTTTAGGCACACAGGGGCTCTCCAAACACGACATGGTGTCAGCAAACGATTGGAGCTAATTTTTCATTCAAAAAGTCAAATGGCGCTCCTTCCCTTCCGAGCCCTGCCGTGTGCCCAAACAGTGGTTTACCCCCACATGTGAGGTATCAGTGTATTTAGGAGAAATTGCCCAATAAATTTTAGGATCCATTTTATCCTGTTGCCCATGTGGAAATGAACAAATTGATGCTAAAAGAAATTTTTTGTGAAAAAAAAGTACTTTTTCATTTTTATGGATCAATTTGTGAAGCACCTGGGGGTTCAAAGTGCTCACTAAGCATCTAGATAAGTTCCGTGGAGGGTCTAGTTTCCAAAATGGGGTCACATGTGGGGAAGCTCCAATGTTTAGGCACACGGGGGCTCTCCAAACGCGATATGGTGTCCGCTAACGATTGGAGCGAATTTTTCATTCAAAAGTCAAATGGCGCTCCTTCCCTTCCGAGCCCTGTCGTGTGCCCAAACAGTGGTTTATCCCCACATGTGAGGTATCGGTGTACTCAGGAGAACTTGCCCAACACATTTTAGGATCCATTTTATCCTGTTGCCCATGTGGAAATGAACAAATTGAGGCTAAAATAAATTTTTTGTGAAAAAAAAAAGTACTTTTTCATTTTTACGGATCAATTTGTGAAGCACCTGGGGGTTCAAAGTGCTCATTATGCATCTAGATTAGCTCCTTGGGGGGTCTAGTTTCCAAAATGGGGTCACTTGTGGGGGAGCTCCAATTTTTAGGCACACGGGGGCTCTCCAAACACAACATGGTGTTCGCTAAATATTGGAGCCAATTTTTCATTGAAAAAGTCAAATTCGCTTTCCTTTCCTTCCCAACCCCATGTCGTGTGCCCAAACAGTGGTTCCCTGCCACATATGGGGTATCGGCGTGCTCAGGACAAATTGTACAATAACTTTTGGGGTCCAGTTTCTCTTTTTACCTTTGGGAAAATAAAAAAATTGTTGCTGAAACATTATTTTTGTAACTAAAAAGCTAAGTGTTCATTTTTTCCTTCCATGTTGCTTCTGCTGCTGTGAGGCACCTGAAGAGTTAATAAACTTCTTGAATGTGGTTTTGTGCACCTTGAGGGGTGCAGTTTTTATAATGGTGTCACTTTTGGGTATTTTCAGCCATACAGACCCCTCAAACTGACTTCAAATGTGAGGTGGTCCCTAAAAAAATGGTTTTGTAAATTTCGTTGTAAAAATGAGAAATCGCTGGTCAAATTTTAACCCTTATAACTTCCTAGCAAAAAAAATTTTGTTTCCAAAATTGTGCTGATGTAAAGTAGACATGTGGGAAATGTTATTTATTAACTATTTTGTGTCACATAACTCTCTCGTTTAACAGAAAAATTCTAAATTTGAAAATTGCGAAATTTTCAAAATTTTTGCCAAATTTCTATTTTTTTCACAAATAAGCGCAAAAATTATCGACCTAAATTTACCACTATCATGAGGCGCAATACAGTTAGGTCCATATATATTTGCACAGAGACAGCATTTTTCTAATTTTAGTTATAGACATTATCACAATGAATTTTAAACAAAACAATTCAGATGCAGTTGAAGTTCAGACTTTCAGCTTTCATTTGAGGGTATCCACATTAAAATTGGATGAAGGGTTTAGGAGTTTCAGCTCCTTAACATGTACCCCCCTGTTTTTAAAGGGACCAAAAAGTAATTGGACAGATTCAATAATTTTAAATAATTTCATTTTTAGTACTTGGTTGAAAACCCTTTGTTGGCAATGACTGCCTGAAGTCTTGACCTCATGGACATCACCAGAAGCTGTGTTTCCTCCTTTTTGAGGCTCTGCCAGGCCTTCACTGCGGTGGTTTTCAGTTGCTGTTTGTTTGTGGCCTTTCTGTCTGAAGTTTAGTCTTTAACCCCTTCAAGACCCAGCCTATTTTGACCTTAAAGACCTTGCCGTTTTTTGCAATTCTGACCAGTGTCCCTTTATGAGGTAATAACTCAGGAACGCTTCAACGGATCCTAGCGGTTCTGAGATTGTTTTTTCGTGACATATTGGGCTTCATGTTAGTGGTAAATTTAGGTCAATAAATTCTGCATTTATTTGTGATAAACACGGAAATTTGGCGAAAATTTTGAAAATTTCGCAATTTTCACATTTTGAATTTTTATTCTGTTAAACCAGAGAGATATGTGACACAAAATAGTTAATAAATAACATTTCCCACATGTTTACTTTACATCAGCACAATTTTGGAAACAAAATTTTTTTTTGTTAGGAAGTTATAAGGGTTAAAATTCGACCAGCGATTTGTCATTTTTACAACGAAATTTACAAAACCATTTTTTTTAGGGACCACCTCACATTTGAAGTCAGTTTGAGGGGTCTATATGGCTGAAAATACCCAAAAGTGACACCATTCTAAAAACTGCACCCCTCAAGGTACTCAAAACCACATTCAAGAAGTTTATTAACCCTTCAGGTGCTTCACAGCAGCAGAAGCAACATGGAAGGAAAAAATGAACATTTAACTTTTTAGTCACAAAAATTATCTTTTAGCAACAATTTTTTTATTTTCCCAATGGTAAAAGGAGAAACTGAACCACGAACGTTGTTGTCCAATTTGTCCTGAGTACGCTGATACCTCATATGTGGGGGTAAACCACTATTTTGGCGCACGGCAGGGCTTGGAAGGGAAGGAGCGCCATTTGACTTTTTGAATCAAAAATTGGCTCCACTCTTTAGCGGACACCATGTCACGTTTGGAGAGCCCCCGTGTGCCTAAAAATTGGAGCTCCCCCACAAGTGACCCCATTTTGGAAACTAGACGCCCCAAGGAACTTATCTAGATGCATAGTGAGCACTTTGAACCCCCAGGTGCTTCACAAATTGATCCGTAAAAATGAAAAAGTACTTTTTTTTCACAAAAAAATTCTTTTAGCCTCAATTTTTTCATTTTCACATGGGCAACAGGATAAAATGGATCCTAAAATGTGTTGGGCAATTTCTCCTGAGTACACCAATACCTCACATGTGGAGGTAAACCACTGTTTGGGCACATGGTAAGGCTCGGAAGGGAAGGAGCGCCATTTGACTTTTTGAATGAAAAATTATTTCCATCGTTAGCGGACACCATGTCGCGTTTGGATAGCTCCTGTGTGCCTAAACATTGGCGCTCCCCCACAAGTGACCCCATTTTGGAAACTAGACCCCCCAAGGAACTAATTTAGATGCCTAGTGAGCACTTTAAACCCTCAGGTGCTTCACAAATTGATCTGTAAAAATGAAAAAGTAATTTTTTTTCACAAAAAAATTCTTTTCGCCTCAATTTTCTCATTTTCACATGGGCAGTAGGATAAAATGGATCATAAAATTTGTTGGGCAATTTCTCCCGAGTACGCCGATACCTCATATGTGGGGGTAAACCACTGTTTGGGCACTCGGCAGGGCTCGGAAGAGAAGGCGTGCCATTTGACTTTTTGAATGGAAAATTAGCTCCAATTGTTAGCGGACACCATGTCGCGTTTGGAGAGCCCCTGTGTGCCTAAACATTGGAGCTCCCCCACAAGTGACCCCATTTTGGAAACTAGACCCCCCAAGGAAC
Organism: Ranitomeya imitator; assembly: GCF_032444005.1. Classification (NCBI taxonomy): domain Eukaryota; kingdom Metazoa; phylum Chordata; class Amphibia; order Anura; family Dendrobatidae; genus Ranitomeya; species Ranitomeya imitator. The sequence goes on from NC_091282.1 coordinate 19,573,123, forward strand.
TTATCTAGATGCATATTGAGCACTTTAAACCCCCAGGTGCTTCACAGAAGTTTATAACGCAGAGCCATGAAAATAAAAAATAATTTTTCTTTCCTCAAAAATGATTTTTTAGCCTGGAATTTCCTATTTTGCCAAGGATAATAGGAGAAATTGGACCCCAAATATTGTTGTCCAGTTTATCCTGAGTACGCTGATACCCCATATGTGGGGGTAAACCACTGTTTGGGCGCACGGCAGGGCTCGGAAGGGATGGCACGCCATTTGGCTTTTTAAATGGAAAATTAGCTCCAATCATTAGCGGACACCATGTCACGTTTGGAGAGCCCCTGTGTGCCTAAACATTGGAGATCCCCCAGAAATGACACCATTTTAGAAACTAGACCCCCAAAGGAACTAATCTAGATGTGTGGTGAGGACTTTGAACCCCCAAGTGCTTCACAGAAGTTTATAACGCAGAGCCATGAAAATAAAAAAAAAAATTATTTTCTCAAAAATGATCTTTTAGCCTGCAATTTTTTATTTTCCCAAGGGTAACAGGAGAAATTTGACCCCAAAAGTTGTTGTCCAGTTTCTCCTGAGTACGCTGATACCCCATATGTGGGGGTAAATCACTGTTTGGGCACATGCCGGGGCTCGGAAGTGAAGTAGTGACGTTTTGAAATGCAGACTTTGATGGAATGCTCTGTGGGCGTCACGTTGCGTTTGCAGAGCCCCTGATGTGGCTTAACAGTAGAAACCCCCCACAAGTGACCCGATTTTGGAAACTAGACCCCCAAAGGAACTTATCTAGATGTGTGGTGAGCACTTTGAACCCCCAAGTGCTTCATAGAAGTTTATAATGCAGAGCCGTGATAATAATAAATACGTTTTCTTTCCTCAAAAATAATTATTTAGCCCAGAATTTTTTAATTTTCCCAAGGGTAACAGGAGAAATTTGACCCCAATATTTGTTGTCCAGTTTCTCCTGAGTACGGTGATACCCCATATGTGGGGGTAAACTACTGTTTGGGCACATGCCGGGGCTTGGAATTGAAGTAGTGACGTTTTGAAATGCAGACTTTGATGGAATGCTCTGCGGGCGTCACGTTGCGTTTGCAGAGCCCCTGATGTGCCTAAACAGTAGAAACCCCCCACAAGTGACCCCATTTTGGAAACTAGACCCTGAAAGGAACTTATCTAGATGTGTGGTGAGCACTTTGAACCCCCAAGTGCTTCATAGAAGTTTATAATGCAGAGCCGTGAAAATAATAAATACGTTTTCTTTCCTCAAAAATAATTATTTAGCCCAGAATTTTTTATTTTCCCAAGGGTTACAGGAGAAATTGGACCCCAAAAGTTGTTGTCCAGTTTCTCCTGAGTACGCTGATACCCCATATGTGGGGGTAAACCACTGTTTGGGCACACGTCGGGGCTCAGAAGGGAAGTAGTGACTTTTGAAATGCAGACTTTGATGGAATGGTCTGCGGGTGTCACGTTGCGTTTGCAGAGCCCCTGGTGTGCCTAAACAGTAGAAACCCCCCACAAGTGACCCCATTTTAGAAACTAGACCCCCCAAGGAACTTATCTAGATATGTGGTGAGCACTTTGAACCCCCAAGTGCTTCACAGACGTTTACAACGCAGAGCCGTGAAAATAAAAAATCATTTTTCTTTCCTCAAAAATGATGTTTTAGCAAGCATTTTTTTATTTTCAGAAGGGTAACAGGAGAAATTGGACCCCAGTAATTGTTGCGCAGTTTGTCCTGAGTATGCTGGTACCCCATATGTGGGGGTAAACCACTGTTTGGGCACACGTCAGGGCTCGGAAGTGAGGGAGCACCATTTGACTTTTTGAATACGAGATTGGCTGGAATCAATGGTGGCGCCATGTTGCGTTTGGAGACCCCTGATGTGCCTAAACAGTGGTAACCCCTCAATTCTACCTCCAACACTAACCCCAACACACCCCTAACCCTAATCCCAACTGTAGCCATAATCCTAATCACAACCCTAACCCCAACACACCCCTAACCACAACACTAACCCCAACACACCCCTAACCCTAACCACAACCCTAATTCCAACCCTAACCCTAAGGCTATGTGCCCACGTTGCGGATTCGTGTGAGATATTTCCGCACCATTTTTGAAAAATCTGCGGGTAAAAGGCACTGTGTTTTACCTGCGGATTTTCCGCGGATTTCCAGTGTTTTTTGTGCGGATTTCACCTGCGGATTCCTATTGAGGAACAGGTGTAAAACGCTGCGGAATCCGCACAAAGAATTGACATGCTGCGGAAAATACAACGCAGCGTTCCCGCGCGGTATTTTCCGCACCATGGGCACAGCGGATTTGGTTTTTCATATGTTTACATGGTACTGTAAACCTGATGGAACACTGCTGCGAATCCGCAGCCAAATCCGCACCGTGTGCACATAGCCTAATTCTAAAGGTATGTGCACACGCTGCGGAAAACGCTGCGGATCCGCAGCAGTTTCCCATGAGTGTACAGTTCAATGTAAACCTATGGGAAACAAAAATCGCTGTACACATGCTGCGGAAAAACTGCACGGAAACGCAGCGGTTTACATTCCGCAGCATGTCACTTCTTTGTGCGGATTCCGCAGCGGTTTTACAACTGCTCCAATAGAAAATCGCAATTGTAAAACCGCAGTGAAATGCGCAGAAAAAAACGCGGTAAATCCGCCATAAATCCGCAGCGGTTTAGCACTGCGGATTTATCAAATCCGCAGCGGAAAAATCCGCAGAGGACCAGAATACGTGTGCACATTCCTAACCCTAACCCTACCCCTACCCCTAACCCTACCCCTACCCCTAACCCTACCCCTACCCCTAACCCTACCCCTACCCCTAACCCTAACCCTACCCCTACCCCTAACCCTACCCCTACCCCTAACCCTACCCCTAACCCTAACCCTAACCCTATTCTAACAGTGGAAAAAAAAAATTTCTTTATTTTTTTATTGTCCCTACCTATGGGGGTGACAAAGGGGGGGGGGGGGGGTCATTTATTATTTTTTTTATTTTGATCACTGAGATAGGTTTTATCTCAGTGATCAAAATGCACTTTGGAACGAATCTGCCGGCCGGCAGATTCGGCGGGCGCACTGCGCATGCGCCCGCCATTTTGGAAGATGGCGGCGCCCGGGAGAAGACGGACGGGACCACGGCTGGATCGGTAAGTATGATAGGGTGGGGGGGGACCACGGGGGGGGGGATCGGAGCACGGGGGGGGGAATCGGAGCGCGGGAGGGGTGGAACGGAGCGCGGGGGGCGTGGAACGGAGCACGGGGGGGCTGGAATGGAGCACGGGGGGGTGGAACGGAGCACGGGGGGGGGTGGATCGGAGTGCAGGGGGGGTGATTGGAGCACGGGGGGGTGATTGGAGCACGGGGGGAGCGGGCACGAGCACGGGGGGGGAGCGGAGCACTGGACGGAGGGGAGCCGGAGCAGTGTACCGGCCAGATCGGGGGGGTGGGGGGGCGATCGGAGGGGTGGGGTGGGGGCACACTAGTATTTCCAGCCATGGCCGATGATATTTCAGCATCGGCCATGGCTGGATTGTAATATTTCACCCGTTATAATGGGTGAAATATTACAAATCGCTCTGATTGGCAGTTTCACTTTCAACAGCCAATCAGAGCGATCGTAGCCACGAGGGGGTGAAGCCACCCCCCCTGGGCTAAACTACCACTCCCCCTGTCCCTGCAGATCGGGTGAAATGGGAGTTAACCCTTTCACCCGGCCTGCAGGGACGCGATCTTTCCATGACGCCGCATAGGCGTCATGGGTCGGAATGGCACCGACTTTCATGACGCCTACGTGGCGTCATGGGTCGGGAAGGGGTTAACTAGTGAAATGCTGCTCAATTGGGTTGAGATCAGGTGGCTGACTTGGCCATTCCAGAATATTCCACTTCTTTGCTTTAATAAACTCCTGGGTTGCTTTGGCTTTATGTTTTGGGTCATTGTCCATCTGTAGTATGAAACGACGACCAATCAGTTTGGCTGCATTTGGCTGGATCTGAGCACACAGTATGGCGGCTCTGAATACCTCAGAATTCATTCGGCTGCTTCTGTCCTGTGTCACATCATCAATAAACACTAGTGACCCAGTGCCACTGGCAGCCATGCATGCCCGCGCCATCACACTGCCTCCGCCGGGTGTTACAGAGGATGTGGTATGCTTTGGATCATGAGCTGTACCACGCCTTCACCATACTTTTCTCTTTCCATCATTCTGGTAGAGGTTGATCTTGGTTTCATCTGTCCAAAGAATGTTCTTCCAGAACTGTGCTGGCTTTTTTAGATGTTTTTTAGCAAAGTCCAGTCTAGTCTTTTTATTCTTGATGCTTATGAGTGGCTGCACCGTGCAGTGAACCCTCTGTATTTACTTTCATGCAGTCTTCTCTTTATGGTAGATTTGGATATTGATACGCCGACTGTCATGATCCCAATGGCAGGGGATCACAAAAGGACAAGCACACAAAAAACAGAACAAGCTCTAGGGTGATGGAAACTGAGCTGACCGCGATCCTGAACCTAATTCACAACACTAGCAGTAGCCAGGGAACGTGCCTACGATGATTCTAGACGTCTCGCGCCAGCCGAAGGACTAGCTTCCCCTATTAGAAGAAACAAAGACCTCTCTTGCCTCCAGAGAAACACCCCACAGAAATAGCAGCCCCCCACATGTAATGACGGTGAAATGAGAGGAAAGCACATACGTAGTAATGAAAACAGATTCAGCAAAATGAGGCCCGCTAAAACTAGATAGCAGAGGATACAAAAGTGAACTGCGCGGTCAGCGAAAAACCCTACAAAAAACCATCCTGAAATTACCTGAACTCATGTGCCAACTCATGGAACATGAGGAGTAATATCAGCCCACTAGAGCAACCAGCAACAAGGAATCACATAACTGCAAGCTGGACTAAAACAAAAATTAAGCAAAATGTGGAACAGGAAAATCAAAAACTTAGCTTGTCCTGAAGATTACTGAAGCGGAAAGCAGAGGTAACAAGACACACTGATTACATTGATCGCCGGCGAGGAAATAACAAGAAAGCCAGGTTAAATAGGAAACTCCCATATCCTGATAGAACAGGTGGACACCAGAGACCGCAGAGAACACAAGTCACCCAGCAACCACCAGAGGGAGCCCAAAAACAGAATCCACAACAGCCGACCTCCTGGAGAGTGTTGTTCACTTGGTCGGCTGTTGTGAAGGGGTTTCTCTTCACCATGGAGATTATTCTGCGATCATCCACCACTGTTGTCTTCCATGGGAGCCCAGGTCTTTTTGCATTGATGAGTTCACCAGTGCTTTCTTTCTTTCTCAGTGTTGGAATAAGTTTAAATGCAACAACTCCATTCCTGTTGTAGTCTGCATTGAATGTCTATGAGTGTTCATTTGTCAGCTATGCTGTGATTGTTAAAGTTTGTACAAAAAGGTCAGAGGACTCTCACTGATTGCATCATTCTGCTGCTGTTTCCTTCACAGAGAGACATGTGTTACATGGACTAGATTATATCGGTAGTTACTGTCAAAGCTTTCTTATTTTGTTCCAGTTCAAGCTGCATATATTAAACACAGTTTGCCTTACGTTGGATTCTGCTGCTTATATGAAGTAACACGCGCTGCTGTGGTAATACTCCGGCTAACAGGTTATGGGCCCAGCCACCGGAAAGTAAATGGTAAAAAGCCCAGTCACCGGAATAAGCAGCGAGCCAAGCGCAGACAGCACAGAGGAACCCCCGGAATACAAGGACACCGGAACGCAAAGGTACCGCAGTGTACAGAGCACCGGACAGCGCAGCTTAAAGGGCCAGTAACAAAAAAAAAAAAAAAGGTACAAGAGACAAGAATGTCTACAGAAAGGAATGCAGTGAAGTACACAGTGCCAAGTCTCACAAATCACAATTACAGCTCCTGGAAATTCAAGGTAAAGATGTTACTTATAAGAGAGGGTACATGGAAATGTATTGAACAGCCTGTGCCTGACCCAGTACCGGGTGATTGGCTAGAGACTGATCAGAAAGCACAAAGCACTATTTCCCTCAGCATAGATGATAACCAGATTGTACATGTATGCAAATGTGATACTGCAAAGAAAATGTGGGAAGAATTACAGAAAGTGCATGAAAGGTCAAATCTCAGCAATAAGCTATATCTTATGAGAAAGCTGTATCAGTCTAAATTAAGTGATGGCCAGCATATGCAGGACTATATCAGAAACACCCTAGAGATTGTGGAGCGCCTAAGGGGTATTGGTGAAGAAATTAAAGATTTTCATGTTGCTGCATTACTATTAAGTGGTCTTCCAGAAAGTTATGACACGCTTGTGACTGCATTAGATGCCAGACCAGATGATGAACTCACACTAGAATATGTGAAAGGGAAACTTGCAGATGAATACAAGAGAAAGTCAGAGACTATTAGCAATAATATATGCAAAGCAGAAGCAGCATTAAAGACACAGTACTTTTCTAAAGCTCAGAGTCATTTAAAGGAAACTCGTGAATGTTTTGTCTGTAAAAAGCCTGGTCACCTTAAAGCAGACTGCAGAGTGTGGAAAGCAAGAATGAATCAGTTTAAAAAGCAGGACAGTCATCAAAAGGTTAAAACAGCTGTAAAGAAGGAAGATGCATGTATTGCGACTGCATTTGGGGTCAGCACAAGCCCATATGCAAACCATGTTTGGTGTATTGACTCTGGAGCGACTGCTCACATGACACGTGATAAAGATTTCTTCATTAATCTAGATGAAAGCAAGTCTGAAAAGGTAATTTTAGCTAATGGTCACTATATGACATCAGAAGGAATAGGAGATGGTTATCTCCATTGTCAAGTTCAATCCTCAGCACAAGTCAGAAAAATCCCAGTTAAAGACGTGCTGTATGTTCCCAAACTTGAAAGTAACCTTTTATCTGTAAAGAAGCTTGCACAACAGGGAAATATAGTTACATTTAAGGATGACAGATGCATCATTTCAAAGAAGGGTCATACCCTTGCCGAAGGAAAAATCAAAGATGAACTTTATCAGCTGAAATGCAATGAAACTGTTTACAGTGCTAGACAAGATTTTCATAAGGACTGTATTCATGTGTGGCACAGACGCCTAGGCCACAGAGATCCAGAAGCAGTAAAGAAACTAGCTCAACTTGCAAATGGTATTGCAATCAACCAGTGTAATCAAACAATGAAGTGCACAAGTTGCCTAAAAGGGAAAATGTCCAGAAAATCGTTTCCTAAAGTAAGCACTACTAAATCTGCACAGATACTGGATTTGATACATACAGATGTGTGTGGTCCAATGAGTGTTCTTACTCCCAGCAAGAAGAGATATTTTCTCACATTCATTGATGATTATTCCAGATATACTGTTACTTACCTACTTCAAAGTAAAGATGAAGTTCCACAGAAACTTGAAGAATATCTTGCTGCAGTTCTTAACAAATTTGGAAGAATACCAAAGGTACTGCGAGCAGATAATGGAACTGAATATACAAGTGGTAAAGTGCAAACCATCCTGAAAAAGAATGGAATCGTGTTCCAGACAACCGTTCCATACAACCCAGAGCAGAATGGGACAGCAGAGAGAAAGAACCGAACTCTTTGTGAAAGTGGAAGAAGTATGCTATTTGATGGAAACCTACCTACAACATATTGGGGAGAAGCCATCATGACTGCTACCTATCTTCAAAATCGACTGCCAAGTAAAGCTACAAGTAAAACTCCATATGAGCTATGGAACTGTGAGAAGCCCAACCTGAAGCATCTCAGGATATTCGGAAGCAAAACTTTTGTGCATGTTCCCAAAGAAAAACGTTCTAAGTGGGAATCTCATGCAAAGGAAGGAGTTCTTGTGGGGTACAGTGAAACTCAGAAAGGATACAGAATCCTGCACCCACAGACCAACACAGTAACAATCAGCAGAGATGTAGTGATTGATGAAAACTCAGTATCGCTCAAATTTCATGAGGTTACGCAAATAATTCAACCTAAGGAACAAGAATTTCAGTCAGTGATTCCAGACATTGAAGAGAATCTCAAAGAAAATACTGAAGTCTGGATATGCTCTGAAAGTACTGAAAAAGAAACAGAAGAACCAAGCCAACCTCAGGAGATCAGAAGATCAGAAAGATCAAATAAAGGAATTCCAGCTAAACGCCTTTCTTATATGGTCAGATCAATTCCAGAAGAAGAGCCACAGTCATGGCAGGAAATGCAAAAACTGCCTATTCATAAGAAGCAAAAATGGATAAAAGCTGCTGATGAAGAAATGGAATCCCTTCATAAGCTCAAAACATGGGAGCTCACAGAGCTACCTCAAGGCAAGAAAGCAATTGGATGTAAGTGGGTCTTTAAGAACAAATATGACTCCGAAGGTAATGTTCACCGTTTTAAAGCAAGATTGGTCGCAAAAGGATATTCACAAAAATATGGTGAAGATTATGATGCTACTTTTGCTCCAGTTGCCAAGCAAACTACATTCAGAACTTTATTATCCATAGCTGCTGTTCAGCAGATGAAAGTAAGACATTTTGACATCAAAACAGCCTTTCTACATGGAGACATTGAAGAAGAGCTGTACATGACTCAACCAGAAGGCTATGTTAAAAGGGGTAAAGAGAACCTTGTTTGCAGAATGCAAAAATCTCTCTACGGCCTTAAGCAATCAGCAAGAGCATGGAACACTAAGATGAACAAAGTGTTAATCGACGAAGGATTTAAAAGGTCTCAAGCGGATCCATGTTTGTATACAAAAGGTGTATCACAAGATTGGATGTATGTTATTCTATATGTGGATGATGTAATAATAGCGCATCAAGAAGAGAGAGAAATTTCAAAACTAGGTCAAATTCTGAACAAGCATTTCGAGACCAAGGACCTTGGAGATGTGACATACTATTTGGGAATCCAAATCCAGAGAGAGGAAGATGGAAGTTTTCTTCTTAATCAAAATTCTAAAATCTCCACAGTTCTAAACCAGTTTGGAATGTCAGAAGCCAAAGGCATATCAACTCCAATGGATCCATCTTACCTAAAATTGGAAGGAGAAGAAGATCTGCTACCCACAAATGACAGTTACAGACAAGCAGTGGGGGCACTTCTATACATAGCAACCACAACCCGTCCAGATATCTCAGCCACAGTGGGAATTCTCTGCCGACGTGTAAGCAAGCCACGCCAAAGAGATTGGAATGCAATTAAGAGACTTCTTCAGTATCTTAAGGCAACCCAAGAGTTAAGTCTAAAGATTTCTGCATCAGGAGATCTAATTCTCAGAGGATATGTAGATGCAGATTGGGCTGGAGACTCAAGTGATCGAAGATCAACAAGTGGTTACTTGTTCAAGTTAGGACACACTTCAATCTCATGGTCCAGTAGAAAACAAGTGTCAGTTGCATTGTCTTCTACAGAAGCAGAATATACATCAGCTGCTCATGCAAGTCAAGAGTTAATTTGGTTGAAGCAACTTTTGGAAGAATTCGGCAAACCACTAGCTGAACCAACTGTTATCTATGAGGACAACCAAGGATGTATCAAGCTCGCCAGCAGTGAAAGGATAAGTGCAAGAACAAAGCACATTGATGTTAAACATCATCACTTGCGTGACTTAGTAGAGCGTGAAGTTCTAAAGTTCGTTTACTGTGAATCTGACAAGATGTTAGCAGATGTTTTGACAAAGCCATTGTCAAGAGCCAAGTTTGAAGAATTCAGAACTGCAATGGGACTAACAGGATAAGCAGTTGTTGAGTGGGGGTGTTGGAATAAGTTTAAATGCAACAACTCCATTCCTGTTGTAGTCTGCATTGAATGTCTATGAGTGTTCATTTGTCAGCTATGCTGTGATTGTTAAAGTTTGTACAAAAAGGTCAGAGGACTCTCACTGATTGCATCATTCTGCTGCTGTTTCCTTCACAGAGAGACATGTGTTACATGGACTAGATTATATCGGTAGTTACTGTCAAAGCTTTCTTATTTTGTTCCAGTTCAAGCTGCATATATTAAACACAGTTTGCCTTACGTTGGATTCTGCTGCTTATATGAAGTAACACGCGCTGCTGTGGTAATACTCCGGCTAACACTCAGGATGTACCAAACTGTAGATTTTGCCACTCCTAATATTGTAGCAATTTCTCGGATGGGTTTTTTCTGTTTTCGCAGCTTAACGATGGCTTGTTTCACCTGCATGGAGAGCTCCTTTGACCGCATCTTTACTTCACAGCAAAACCTTCCAAATGCAGCACCACACCTCAAATCAACTCCAGGCCTTTTATCTGCTTAATTGAGAATGACATAACGAAGGGATTGCCCACACCTGTCCATGAAATGGCCTTGGAGTCAATTGTCCAATTACTTTAGGTCCCTTTAAAAACAGGGTGGCACATGTTAAGGAGCTGAAACTCCTAAACCCTTCATCCAATTTTAATGTGGATACCCTCAAATGAAAGCTGAAAGTCTGAACTTCAACTGCATCTGAATTGTTTTGTTTAAAATTCATTGTGGTAATGCCTATAACCAAAATTATAAAAATGTTGTCTCTGTCCAAATATATATGGACCTAACCGTATATCACGAAAAAAAACAATCTCAGAACCGCTAGGATTCGTTGAAGTGTTCCTGAGTTATTACCTCATAAAGGGACACTGGTCCGAATTGCAAAAACCGGCCAGGTCATTAAGGCTGGGTCATGAAGGGGTTAATGCAAGTAACGAGTTGATTATGAGCGTCTAACTGGTCTGTAGGAGCCAGAACTCTTAATGATTGGTAGAGGATCAAATACTAATTTCTCACTGCAAAATGCTAATAAATTTATATACGGTAATTGATACAATTTAATTTTCTGGATTTTATTTTTGATATTCTATTTCTCAATGTTAGAATTAACCTACCCTTAAAATTATAGGCTGTTCATGACTTTGTCAGTGGGCAAACCTACAAAATCAGCAAGGGATCAAATAATTATTTCCCCCACTGTATGTACACAGTGACTGCACCAGCAGAATAGTGAGTGCAGCTCTGGGGTATAATACAGGATGTAACTCAGGATCAGTAATGTAATGTATGTACACAGTGACTGCACCAGCAGAATAGTGAGTTTAGCTCTGGGGTATAATACAGGATGTAACTCAGGATCAGTAATGTAATGTATGTACACAGTGACTGCACCAGCAGAATAGTGAGTTTAGCTCTGGGGTATAATACAGGATGTAACTCAGGATCAGTAATGTAATGTATGCACACAGTGACTGCACCAGCAGAATAGAGAGTGCAGCTCTGGAGTATAATACAGGATGTAACTCAGGATCAGTAATGTAATGTATGTACACAGTGACTGCACCAGCAGAATAGTGAGTGCAGCTCTGGAGTAACATAGTAACATAGTAACATAGTTAGTAAGGCCGAAAAAAGACATTTGTCCATCCAGTTCAGCCTATATTCCATCATAATAAATCCCCAGATCTACGTCCTTCTACAGAACCTAATAATTGTATGATACAATATTGTTCTGCTCCAGGAAGACATCCAGGCCTCTCTTGAACCCCTCGTCTGAGTTCGCCATCACCACCTCCTCAGGCAAGCAATTCCAGATTCTCACTGCCCTAACAGTGAAGAATCCTCTTCTATGTTGGTGGAAAAACCTTCTCTCCTCCAGACGCAAAGAATGCCCCCTTGTGCCCGTCACCTTCCTTGGTATAAACAGATCCTCAGCGAGATATTTGTATTGTCCCCTTATATACTTATACATGGTTATTAGATCGCCCCTCAGTCGTCTTTTTTCTAGACTAAATAATCCTAATTTCGCTAATCTATCTGGGTATTGTAGTTCTCCCATCCCCTTTATTAATTTTGTTGCCCTCCTTTGTACTCTCTCTAGTTCCATTATATCCTTCATGAGCACCGGTGCCCAAAACTGGACACAGTACTCCATGTGCGGTCTAACTAGGGATTTGTACAGAGGCAGTATAATGCTCTCATCATGTGTATCCAGACCTCTTTTAATGCACCCCATGATCCTGTTTGCCTTGGCAGCTGCTGCCTGGCACTGGCTGCTCCAGGTAAGTTTATCATTAACTAGGATCCCCAAGTCCTTCTCCCTGTCAGATTTACCCAGTGGTTTCCCGTTCAGTGTGTAATGGTGATATTGATTCCCTCTTCCCATGTGTATAACCTTACATTTATCATTGTTAAACCTCATCTGCCACCTTTCAGCCCAAGTTTCCAACTTATCCAGATCCATCTGTAGCAGAATACTATCTTCTCTTGTATTAACTGCTTTACATAGTTTTGTATCATCTGCAAATATCGATATTTTACTGTGTAAACCTTCTACCAGATCATTAATGAATATGTTGAAGAGAACGGGTCCCAATACTGACCCCTGCGGTACCCCACTGGTCACAGCGACCCAGTTAGAGACTATACCATTTATAACCACCCTCTGCTTTCTATCACTAAGCCAGTTACTAACCCATTTACACACATTTTCCCCCAGACCAAGCATTCTCATTTTGTGTACCAACCTCTTGTGCGGCACGGTATCAAACGCTTTGGAAAAATCGAGATATACCACGTCCAATGACTCACCGTGGTCCAGCCTATAGCTTACCTCTTCATAAAGTATAATACAGGATGAAACTCAGGATCAGTAATGTAATGTATGTACACAATGACTGCACCAGCAGAATAGTGAGTGCAGCTCTGGAGTATAATACAGGATGTAACTCAATATCAGTAATATAATGTATGTACACAGTGACTGCACCAGCAGAATAGTGAGTGCAGCTCTGGAGTATAATACAGGATGTAACTCAGGATCAGTAATGTAATGTATGTACACAATGCTCTGGAGTATAATACAGGATGTAACTCAATATCAGTAATGTAATGTATGTACACAGTGACTGCACCAGCAGAATAGTGAGTGCAGCTCTGGGGTGTAATACAGGATGTAACTCAGGATCAGTAATGTAATGTATGTACACAGTGACTGCACCAGCAGAATAGTGAGTGCAGCTCTGGAGTATAATACAGGATGTAACTCAGGATCAGTGTTATGAACAGGTAATTCAGAACCACAATGGACATAGAAGTACAGAGCACACAAGTGATCTGACAAAGACCAAAAATTAAGGACGAGCTCTGAGACGTGGGAACTCTGCTGACCGCAATCCCTAATCCTATCACACCACACTAGAGGTAGCCGTGGATTGCGCCTAACGCTCCCTATGCAACTCGGCACAGCCTGAGAAACTAACTAGCCCGGAAGACAGAAAAATAAGCCTACCTTGCCTCAGAGAAATTCCCCAAAGGAAAAGGCAGCCCCCCACATATAATGACTGTGAGTAAGATGAAAATACAAACACAGAGATGAAATAGATTTAGCAAAGTGAGGCCCGACTTACTGAATAGACCGAGGATAGGAAAGATAGCTATGCGGTCAACACAAAAACCTACAAACAACCACGCAGAGGGGCAAAAAGACCCTCCGCACCGACTAACGGTACGGAGGTGCTCCCTCTGCGTCTCAGAGCTTCCAGCAAGCAAGAAAAACCAATAAAGCAAGCTGGACAGAAAAATAACACAAGCAAAACTTAGCTTATGCAGGATAAACAGGCCACAGGAACGATCCAGGAGGAAGCAACACCAATACTAGAACATTGACTGGAGGCCAGGATCAAAGCACCAGATGGAGTTAAATAGAGCAGCACCTAACGACTTAACCTCATCACCTGAGGAAGGAAACTCAGAAGCCGCAGTACCACTCTCGACCACAGGAGGGAGCTTGGCCACAGAATTCACAACAGTACCCCCCCCTTGAGGAGGGGTCACCGAACCCTCACCAGAGCCCCCAGGCCGACCAGGATGAGCCACATGAAAGGCACGAACCAGATCGGCAGCATGGACATCAGAGGCAAAGACCCAGGAATTATCTTCCTGACCATAACCCTTCCACTTAACCAGATACTGGAGTTTCCGTCTCGAAACACGAGAATCCAAAATCTTCTCCACTATATACTCCAATTCCCCTTCAACCAAAACCGGAGCAGGAGGATCAATAGATGGAACCACAGGTGCCACGTATCTCCGCAACAATGACCTATGGAATACGTTATGGATGGAAAAAGAAGCTGGAAGAGTCAAACGAAAAGACACAAGATTAAGAACCTCAGAAATCCTATATGGACCAATGAAACGAGGCTTAAATTTAGGAGAGGAAACCTTCATAGGAATATAACGAGATGACAACCAAACCAAATCCCCAACACGAAGTCGGGGACCCACACAGCGCCTGCGGTTAGCAAAACGTTGAGCCTTCTCCTGGGACAAAGTCAGATTGTCCACTACATGAGTCCAAATCTGCTGCAACCTATCCACCACAGTATCCACACCAGGACAGTCTGAAGACTCAACCTGCCCTGAAGAGAAACGAGGGTGGAACCCAGAATTGCAGAAAAACGGCGAAACCAAAGTAGCCGAGCTGGCCCGATTATTAAGGGCGAACTCAGCCAAAGGCAAAAAGGACACCCAATCATCCTGATCAGCAGAAACAAAACATCTCAGATATGTTTCCAAGGTCTGATTGGTTCGTTCAGTCTGGCCATTTGTCTGAGGATGGAAAGCCAAGGAAAAAGACAAATCAATGCCCATCCTAGCACAAAAGGCTCGCCAAAACCTCGAAACAAACTGGGAACCTCTGTCAGAAACGATGTTCTCTGGAATGCCATGTAAACGAACCACATGCTGGAAAAACAACGGCACCAAATCAGAGGAGAAAGGCAATTTAGACAAGGGCACCAAATGGACCATCTTAGAGAAGCGATCACAAACCACCCAAATGACCAACATTCTTTGAGAGATGGGGAGATCCGAAATAAAATCCATAGAGATATGTGTCCAAGGCCTCTTCGGGATCGGCAAGGGCAAAAGCAACCCACTGGCACGAGAACAGCAGGGCTTAGCCCGAGCACAAATCCCACAGGACTGCACAAAAGAACGCACATCCCGCGACAGAGACGGCCACCAAAAGGATCTAGCCACCAAATCTCTGGTACCAAAGATTCCAGGATGACCAGCCAACACCGAACAATGAACCTCAGAGATGACTCTACTCATCCATTTATCAGGGACAAACAGTTTCTCCGCTGGGCAACGGTCAGGTTTATTAGCCTGAAATTTTTGCAGCACCCGCCGCAAATCAGGGGAGATGGCAGACAAAATGACCCCCTCTTTGAGAATACCCGCCGGCTCAGGCAAACCCGGAGAATCGGGCACAAAACTCCTAGACAGGGCATCCGCCTTCACATTTTTAGAGCCCAGAAGGTACGAAACCACAAAGTCAAAACGGAAGAAAAACAACGACCAACGAGCCTGTCTAGGATTCAACCGTTTGGCAGACTCGAGATAAGTCAATTTTTTGTGATCAGTCAAGACCACCACGCGATGCTTAGCTCCTTCAAGCCAATGACGCCACTCCTCGAATGCCCACTTCATGGCTAGCAACTCTCGATTGCTAACATAATAATTTCGCTCAGCAGGCGAAAATTTCCTGGAAAAGAAGGCGCATGGTTTCATCACGGAGCAATCAGAACTTCTCTGCGACAAAACAGCCCCTGCTCCAATTTCGGAAGCATCAACCTCGACCTGGAACGGAAGCGAAACATCTGGTTGGCACAACACAGGGGCAGAAGAAAAACGACGCTTCAACTCCTGAAAAGCTTCCACAGCAGCAGAAGACCAATTGACCACATCGGCACCCTTCTTGGTTAAATCAGTCAACGGTTTAGCAATGCTAGAAAAATTAGCGATGAAGCGACGATAAAAATTAGCAAAGCCCAGGAACTTCTGCAGACTCTTCAGAGACGTTGGCTGAGTCCAATCATAAATGGCCTGAACTTTAACAGGGTCCATCTCGATAGTAGAAGGAGAAAAAATGAACCCCAAAAATGAAATCTTCTGAACACCAAAGAGACACTTTGACCCCTTCACAAACAAAGAATTAGCACGCAGGACCTGGAACACCATTCTGACCTGCTTCACATGAGACTCCCAATCATCCGAGAAGACCAAAATATCATCCAAGTATACAATCAGGAATTTATCCAGGTACTCTCGGAAGATGTCATGCATAAAGGACTGAAACACTGATGGAGCATTAGAAAGTCCGAATGGCATAACCAGGTACTCAAAATGGCCTTCGGGTGTATTAAATGCTGTTTTCCATTCATCTCCCCGTTTAATACGCACCATATTATACGCACCACGAAGATCTATCTTGGTGAACCAACTAGCCCCCTTAATCCGAGCAAACAAATCAGACAGTAGCGGCAAGGGGTACTGAAATTTGACCGTAATTTTATTTAGAAGGCGGTAATCAATACAAGGTCTCAGCGAACCATCCTTCTTGGCCACAAAAAAGAACCCCGCTCCCAATGGCGACGATGACGGGTGAATATGACCCTTCTCCAAAGACTCCTTCACGTAACTCCGCATAGCGGCATGCTCAGGTACAGATAAATTAAACAGTCGACCCTTAGGAAACTTACTACCAGGAATCAAATCGATAGCACAATCACAATCCCTATGCGGAGGTAGGGCATTGGACTTGGGCTCATCGAATACATTCCGGTAATCAGACAAGAACTCTGGGACCTCAGAAGGGGTGGATGATGAGATAGACAGAAATGGAACATCACCATGTACCCCCTGACAACCCCAGCTGGACACAGACATTGATTTCCAATCTAATACTGGGTTATGGACTTGTAGCCATGGCAACCCCAACACGACCACATCATGCAGATTATGCAACACCAGAAAGCGAATATCCTCCTGGTGCGCAGGAGCCATGCACATGGTCAGCTGGGTCCAATACTGAGGCTTATTCTTGGCCAAAGGCGTAGCATCAATTCCTCTCAATGGAATAGGACACTGCAAAGGCTCCAAGACAAACCCACAATGCCTAGCAAACTCCAAGTCCATCAAATTCAGGGCAGCGCCTGAATCCACAAATGCCATGACAGAATACGATGACAAAGAGCAGATCAAGGTAACGGACAAAAGACATTTTGACTGTACCGTACCAATGGTGGCAGACCTAGCAAACCGCTTAGTGCGCTTAGGACAATCGGAGATAGCATGAGTGGAATCACCACAGTAAAAACACAGCCCATTCTGATGTCTGTGTTCTTGCCGTTCAGCTCTGGTCAAAGTCCTATCGCACTGCATAGGCTCAGGTTTATGCTCAGATAATACCGCCAAATGGTGCACAGATTTACGCTCGCGCAAGCGTCGACCGATCTGAATGGCCAAAGACATAGACTCATTCAGACCAGCAGGCATAGGAAATCCCACCATGACATCCTTAAGGGCTTCAGAGAGACCCTTTCTGAAAATAGCTGCCAGAGCGCATTCATTCCATTGAGTGAGCACGGACCACTTTCTAAACTTCTGACAATAAATCTCTATCTCATCCTGACCCTGACACAGAGCCAGCAAATTTTTCTCTGCCTGATCCACTGAATTGGGTTCATCGTACTGCAATCCGAGCGCCAGAAAAAACGCATCAATATTACATAATGCAGGATCTCCTGGCGCAAGGGAAAATGCCCAGTCTTGAGGGTCGCCACGTAATAAAGAAATACTGATCTTAACTTGTTGAACTGGGTCACCAGAGGAGCGGGGTTTCAGAGCCAGAAATAGTTTACAATTATTTTTAAAATTCAAAAACTTTGCTCTATCACCAGAAAATAACTCAGGAATAGGAATCTTAGGTTCTAACATAGGATTCTGAACCACTAAATCTTGAATATTCTGTACATTTATAGCGAGATTATCCATCAAAGAGAACAGTCCTTGAATGTCCATGTCCACACCTGTGTTCTGAACCACCCTGATGTTTAGGGGAAAAGAAAGACAGAACACAGTGCAAAGAAAAAAAAATGGTCTCAGAACTTCTCTTTTCCCTCTATTGAGAAGCATTAGTACTTTGGGCCTCCAGTACTGTTATGAACAGGTAATTCAGAACCACAATGGACATAGAAGTACAGAGCACACCAGTGACCTGACAAAGACCAAAAATTAAGGTCGAGCTCTGAGACGTGGGAACTCTGCTGACCGCAATCCCTAATCCTAACACACCACACTAGAGGTAGCCGTGGATTGCGCCTAACGCTCCCTATGCAACTCGGCACAGCCTGAGAAACTAACTAGCCCGGAAGACAGAAAAATAAGCCTACCTTGCCTCAGAGAAATTCCCCAAAGGAAAAGGCAGCCCCCCACATATAATGACTGTGAGTAAGATGAAAATACAAACACAGAGATGAAATAGATTTAGCAAAGTGAGGCCCGACTTACTGAATAGACCGAGGATAGGAAAGATAGCTATGCGGTCAACACAAAAACCTACAAACAACCACGCAGAGGGGCAAAAAGACCCTCCGCACCGACTAACGGTACGGAGGTGCTCCCTCTGCGTCTCAGAGCTTCCAGCAAGCAAGAAAAACCAATAAAGCAAGCTGGACAGAAAAAATAGCAAACAAAAAATAACACAAGCAAAACTTAGCTTATGCAGGATAAACAGGCCACAGGAACGATCCAGGAGGAAGCAAGACCAATACTAGAACATTGACTGGAGGCCAGGATCAAAGCACCAGGTGGAGTTAAATATAGCAGCACCTAACGACTTAACCTCATCACCTGAGGAAGGAAACTCAGAAGCCGCAGTACCACTCTCATCCACCAAAGGAAGCTCATAGACAGAACCAGCCGAAGTACCACTCTCGACCACAGGAGGGAGCTTGGCCACAGAATTCACAACAGATCAGTAATGTAATGTATGTACACAATGACTGCACCAGCAGAATAGTGAGTGCAGCTCTGGAGTATAATACAGGATGTAACTCAATATCAGTAATGTAATGTATGTACATAGTGACTGCACCAGCAGAATAGTGAGTGCAGCTCTGGGGTATAATACAGGAGGTAACTCAGGATCAGTAATATAATGTATGTACACAGTGACTGCACCAGCAGAATAGTGAGTACAGCTCTGGAGTATAATACAGGATGTAACTCAGGATCAGTAATGTAATGTATGTACACAATGACTGCACCAGCAGAATAGTGAGTGCAGCTCTGGAGTATAATAAAGGATGTAACTCAAAATCAGTAATGTAATGTATGTACACAGTGACTGCACCAGCAGAATAGTGAGTGCAGCTCTGGGGTATAATACAGGATGTAACTCAGGATCATTAATGTAATGTATGTACACAATGACTGCACCAGCAGAATAGTGAGTGCAGCTCTGGAGTATAATACAGGATGTAACTCAATATCAGTAATGTAATGTATGTACACAGTGACTGCACCAGCAGAATAGTGAGTGCAGCTCTGGGGTATAATACATGATGTAACTCAGGATCAGTAATGTAATGTATGTACACAGTGACTGCACCAGCAGAATAGTGAGTGCAGCTCTGGGGTATAATACAGGATGTAACTCAGGATCAGTAATGTAATGTATGTACACAGTGACTGCACCAGCAGAATAGTGAGTGCAGCTCTGGAGTATAATACAGGATGTAACTCAGGATCAGTAATGTAATGTATGTACACAGTGACTGCACCAGCAGAATAGTGAGTGCAGCTCTGGAGTATAATACAGGATGTAACTCAGGATCAGTAATGTATGTACACAGTGACTGCACCAGCAGAATAGTGAGTGCAGCTCTGGAGTATAATACAGGATGTAACTCAGGATCAGTAATGTATGTACACAGTGACTGCAGCAGCAGAATAGTGAGTGCAGCTCTGTGGTATAATACAGGATGTAACTCAGGGTCAGTAATGTAATGTATGTACACAGTGACTGCACCAGCAGAATAGTGAGTGCAGCTCTGGGGTATAATACAGGATGTAACTCAGGATCAGTAATGTATGTACACAGTGACTGCACCAGCAGAATAGTGAGTGCAGCTCTGGAGCATAATACAGGTTGTAACTCAGGATCAGTAATGTAATGTATGTACACAGTGACTGCACCAGCAGAATAGTGAGTGCAGCTCTGGGGTATAATACACAATGTAACTCAGGGTCAGTAATGTAATGCATGTACACAGTGACTGCAGCAGCAGAATAGTGAGTCCAGCTCTGGGGTATAATACAGGAGGTAACTCAGGATCAGTAATGTAATGTATGTACACAGTGACTGCACCAGCAGAATAGTGAGTGCAGCTCTGGGGTATAATACAGGAGGTAACTCAGGATCAGTAATGTAATGTATGTGCACAGTGACTGCACCAGCAGAATAGTGAGTGCAGCTCTGGGGTATAATACAGGATGTAGCTCAGGATCAGTAATGTAACGTATGTACACAGTGACAGCACCAGCAGAATAGTGAGTGCAGCTCTGGAGTATAATACAGGATGTAGCTCAGGATCAGTAATGTAATGTATGTACACAATGACTGCACCAGGAGAATAGTGAGTGCAGCTCTGGGGTATAATACAGGATGTAACTCAGGATCAGTAATGTAATGTATGTACACAGTGACTGCACCAGCGGAATAGTGAGTGCAGCTCTGGAGTATAATACAGGATGTAACTCAGGATCAGTAATGTATGTATGTACACAGTGACTGCACCAGGAGAATAGTGAGTGCAGCTCTGGGGTATAATACAGGATGTAACTCAGGATCAGTAATGTAATGTATGTACACAGTGACTGCACCAGCGGAATAGTGAGTGCAGCTCTGGAGTATAATACAGGATGTAACTCAGGATCAGTAATGTATGTACACAGTGACTGCACCAGCAGAATAGTGAGTGCAGCTCTGGGGTATAATACAGGATGTAGCTCAGGATCAGTAATGTAATGTATGTACACAGTGACAGCACCAGCAGAACAGTGAGTGCAGCTCTGGGGTATAATACAGGGGTTAACTCAAGATCAGAAATGTAATTTTTTTCTGTAGATAAACGCTATATATTACCTGTTTGTGCGCACATTGAGTATTTGTAGCGTTTTTTCATTGTGCATGCACGGTGTATGAGATTTTTGATCTCTATTACACATGTTGCTTCTAATATTGGAGCGGCATTATTCCTACGAACAGATGAGTTTTACTGCAAAAATATCCGCTCGAAACATTGAAAATGTGCAGGTTCCCCTGGAAGGAATACTCGGGTCCGTCCCTCCGGGTTGCGCCTCCATTGCTCTGTATATTGTCTGGCAGGTTGGTGACATTTGCAGCGGTCGTGGAGCCGCCGCTCGGTGCCTTGTTCAATCACATGGCGGATGAGAGGAGGAGGAGGAGGAGGAGGGTGAATGTCACCGAGCTCCGGGGCAGAATCCAAATGAGTCGGAGAATGGGTGACCTTCTCCAGGGATAGACGCACCGTGCCCAGCGCCTGCAGGTCTGTGCGGCGACATCGCGCTCCGTGCCTCTGAAGAATATGGCTCTGTGCTGCTGGCCATGACCTGCCCTCCTGTATACTCCTGTAGGGGGCGCTGGGTGGCACAAAGGGTAATACATCATCATCCAAAACTACTGCTCCCATCATGCAGGAATATTAGTGGCTGTTTACTGGTAGACTGGTGTGTGCTGGTCTCAATGACGTCTGTAAAGTGTAACTGGTCCAATCACTTAACCATTCTGGGAATTCACTTCCTCTGAAGAATTCACAAATCATTTTTTTAGCCAAATGCAAGAAAGAAGTTTTAATAAATCAAATCTGATTACTGAAAAAATGGAGCAATAGCCCAAATCTACAATGTGATTTGACAGCTGGCAAGAGGATGCGAAGCTGCAGGGAGCCGGGCTACAGGAATACTGGAAATCTGATAGACCAGTGATGTGTACATGTAATACCGCTCCTGACCACATGGTGTGCTGTTATGTGATAGACCAGTGATAAGTGTTATATGTAATACTGCTCCTGACCACATGGTGCGCTGTTATGTGATAGACCAGTGATAATTGTTACATGTAATACCGCTCCTGACCACATGGTGTGCTGTTATGTGATAGACCAGTGATAATTGTTACATGTAATACTGCTCCTGACCACATGGTGTGCTGTTATGTGATAGACCAGTGATAAGTGTTACATGTAATACCGCTCCTGACCACATGGTGTGCTGTTATGTGATAGACCAGTGATAAGTGTTACATGTAATACCGCTCCTGACCACATGGTGTGCTGTTATGTGATAGACCAGTGATAATTGTTACATGTAATACCGCTCCTGACCACATGGTGTGCTGTTATGTGATAGACCAGTGATAATTGTTACATGTAATACTGCTCCTGACCACATGGTGCACTGTTATGTGATAGACCAGTGATAAGTGTTACATGTAATACTGCTCCTGACCACATGGTGCACTGTTATGTGATAGACCAGAGATAATTGTTACATGTAATACTGCTCCTGACCACA
Source organism: Ranitomeya imitator (assembly GCF_032444005.1). Lineage (NCBI taxonomy): Eukaryota > Metazoa > Chordata > Amphibia > Anura > Dendrobatidae > Ranitomeya > Ranitomeya imitator. Next base: position 19,595,576 of record NC_091282.1, read on the forward strand.
TGGTGTGCTGTTATGTGATAGACCAGTGATAATTGTTACATGTAATACTGCTCCTGACCACATGGTGCACTGTTATGTGATAGACCAGTGATAAGTGTTATATGTAATACCGCTCCTGACCACATGGTGTGCTGTTATGTGATAGACCAGTGATAATTGTTACATGTAATACCGCTCCTGACCACATGGTGTGCTGTTATGTGATAGACCAGTGATAATTGTTACATGTAATACTGCTCCTGACCACATGGTGTGCTGTTATGTGATAGACCAGTGATAATTGTTACATGTAATACCGCTCCTGACCACATGGTGTGCTGTTATGTGATAGACCAGTGATAATTGTTACATGTAATACTGCTCCTGACCACATGGTGCACTGTTATGTGATAGACCAGTGATAAGTGTTACATGTAATACTGCTCCTGACCACATGGTGCACTGTTATGTGATAGACCAGTGATAAGTGTTATATGTAATACCGCTCCTGACCACATGGTGCGCTGTTATGTGATAGACCAGTGATAAGTGATACATGTAATACTGCTCCTGACCACATGGTGCGCTGTTATGTGATAGACCAGTGATAAGTGTTACATGTAATACCGCTCCTGACCACATGGTGTGCTGTTATGTGATAGACCAGTGATAAGTGTTACATGTAATACCGCTCCTGACCACATGGTGTGCTGTTATGTGATAGACCAGTGATAAGTGTTATATGTAATACCGCTCCTGACCACATGGTGCGCTGTTATGTGATAGACCAGTGATAAGTGTTACATGTAATATCGCTCCTGACCACATGGTGCGCTGTTATGTGATAGACCAGTGATAAGTGTTATATGTAATACCGCTCCTGACCACATGGTGTGCTGTTATGTGATAGACCAGTGATAAGTGTTACATGTAATACCGCTCCTGACCACATGGTGCGCTGTTATGTGATAGACCAGTGATAAGTGTTATATGTAATACCGCTCCTGACCACATGGTGTGCTGTTATGTGATAGACCAGTGATAAGTGTTACATGTAATACCGCTCCTGACCACATGGTGTGCTGTTATGTGATAGACCAGTGATAAGTGTTATATGTAATACCGCTCCTGACCACATGGTGTGCTGTTATGTGATAGACCAGTGATAAGTGTTACATGTAATACCGCTCCTGACCACATGGTGTGCTGTTATGTGATAGACCAGTGATAAGTGATACATGTAATACCGCTACTGACCACATGGTGCGCTGTTATGTGATAGACCAGTGATAAGTGTTACATGTAATACTGCTCCTGACCACATGGTGTGCTGTTATGTGATAGACCAGTGATAAGTGATACATGTAATACCGCTCCTGACCACATGGTGCGCTGTTATGTGATAGACCAGTGATAAGTGTTACATGTAATACCGCTCCTGACCACATGGTGTGCTGTTATGTGATAGACCAGTGATAATTGTTACATGTAATACCGCTCCTGACCACATGGTGCGCTGTTATGTGATAGACCAGTGATGTGTACATGTAATACCGCTCCTGACCACATGGTGCGCTGTTATGTGATAGACCAGTGATAAGTGTTACATGTAATACTGCTCCTGACCACATGGTGCGCTGTTATGTGATAGACCAGTGATAAGTGTTACATGTAATACCGCTCCTGACCACATGGTGCGCTGTTATGTGATAGACCAGTGATGTGTACATGTAATACCGCTCCTGACCACATGGTGCGCTGTTATGTGATAGACCAGTGATAAGTGTTACATGTAATACCGCTCCTGACCACATGGTGCGCTGTTATGTGATAGACCAGTGATAAGTGTTACATGTAATACCGCTCCTGACCACATGGTGCGCTGTTATGTGATAGACCAGTGATAAGTGTTACATGTAATACCGCTCCTGACCACATGGTGTGCTGTTATGTGATAGACCAGTGATAAGTGTTACATGTAATACCGCTCCTGACCACATGGTGTGCTGTTATGTGATAGACCAGTGATAAGTGTTACATGTAATACTGCTCCTGACCACATGGTGCGCTGTTATGTGATAGACCAGTGATAAGTGTTACATGTAATACCGCTCCTGACCACATGGTGCGCTGTTATGTGATAGACCAGTGATGTGTACATGTAATACCGCTCCTGACCACATGGTGCGCTGTTATGTGATAGACCAGTGATAAGTGATATATGTAATACCGCTCCTGACCACATGGTGTGCTGTTATGTGATAGACCAGTGATAAGTGTTACATGTAATACCGCTCCTGACCACATGGTGCGCTGTTATGTGATAGACCAGAGATAAGTGTTACATGTAATACCGCTCCTGACCACATGGTGCGCTGTTATGTGATAGACCAGTGATAAGTGTTACATGTAATACTGCTCCTGACCACATGGTGTGCTGTTATGTGATAGACCAGTGATAAGTGATACATGTAATACCGCTCCTGACCACATGGTGTGCTGTTATGTGATAGACCAGTGATAAGTGTTACATGTAATACTGCTCCTGACCACATGGTGCGCTGTTATGTGATAGACCAGTGATAAGTGTTACATGTAATACCGCTCCTGACCACATGGTGCGCTGTTATATGATAGACCAGTGATAAGTGTTACATGTAATACCGCTCCTGACCACATGGTGCGCTGTTATGTGATAGACCAGTGATGTGTACATGTAATACCGCTCCTGACCACATGGTGCGCTGTTATGTGATAGACCAGTGATAAGTGATATATGTAATACCGCTCCTGACCACATGGTGTGCTGTTATGTGATAGACCAGTGATAAGTGTTACATGTAATACCGCTCCTGACCACATGGTGCGCTGTTATGTGATAGACCAGTGATAAGTGATACATGTAATACCGCTCCTGACCACATGGTGCGCTGTTATGTGATAGACCAGTGATAAGTGTTACATGTAATACCGCTCCTAACCACATGGTGTGCTGTTATGTGATAGACCAGTGATAAGTGTTACATGTAATACCGCTCCTGACCACATGGTGCGCTGTTATGTGATAGACCAGTGATAAGTGTTACATGTAATACCGCTCCTGACCACATGGTGCGCTGTTATGTGATAGACCAGTGATAAGTGTTACATGTAATACCGCTCCTGACCACATGGTGTGCTGTTATGTGATAGACCAGTGATAAGTGTTACATGTAATACCGCTCCTGACCACATGGTGCGCTGTTATGTGATAGAGCAGTGATAAGTGTTACATGTAATACCGCTCCTGACCACATGGTGCGCTGTTATGTGGTAGACCAGTGATAAGTGTTACATGTAATACTGCTCCTGACCACATGGTGTGCTGTTATGTGATAGACCAGTGATAAGTGTTACATGTAATACCGCTCCTGACCGCATGGTGTGCTGTTATGTGATAGACCAGTGATAAGTGTTACATGTAATACTGCTCCTGACCACATGGTGCGCTGTTATGTGATAGACCAGTGATAAGTGTTACATGTAATACCGCTCCTGACCACATGGTGTGCTGTTATGTGATAGACCAGTGATAAGTGTTACATGTAATACCGCTCCTGACCACATGGTGTGCTGTTATGTGATAGACCAGTGATAAGTGTTACATGTAATACCGCTCCTGACCACATGGTGTGCTGTTATGTGATAGACCAGTGATAAGTGTTACATGTAATACCGCTCCTGACCACATGGTGTGCTGTTATGTGATAGACCAGTGATAAGTGTTACATGTAATACTGCTCCTGACCACATGGTGCGCTGTTATGTGATAGACCAGTGATAAGTGTTACATGTAATACCGCTCCTGACCACATGGTGCGCTGTTATGTGATAGACCAGTGATAAGTGTTACATGTAATACCGCTCCTGACCACATGGTGTGCTGTTATGTGATAGACCAGTGATAAGTGTTACATGTAATACCGCTCCTGACCACATGGTGTGCTGTTATGTGATAGACCAGTGATAAGTGTTACATGTAATACCGCTCCTGACCACATGGTGCGCTGTTATGTGATAGACCAGTGATAAGTGTTACATGTAATACTGCTCCTGACCACATGGTGCGCTGTTATGTGATAGACCAGTGATAAGTGTTACATGTAATACCGCTCCTGACCACATGGTGCGCTGTTATGTGATAGACCAGTGATAAGTGTTACATGTAATACCGCTCCTGACCACATGGTGTGCTGTTATGTGATAGACCAGTGATAAGTGTTACATGTAATACTGCTCCTGACCACATGGTGCGCTGTTATGTGATAGACCAGTGATAAGTGTTACATGTAATACTGCTCCTGACCACATGGTGCGCTGTTATGTGATAGACCAGTGATAAGTGTTACATGTAATACCGCTCCTGACCACATGGTGCGCTGTTATGTGATAGACCAGTGATAAGTGTTACATGTAATACCGCTCCTGACCACATGGTGCGCTGTTATGTGATAGACCAGTGATAAGTGTTACATGTAATACTGCTCCTGACCACATGGTGCGCTGTTATGTGATAGACCAGTGATAAGTGTTACATGTAATACCGCTCCTGACCACATGGTGCGCTGTTATGTGGTAGACCAGTGATAAGTGTTACATGTAATACTGCTCCTGACCACATGGTGTGCTGTTATGTGATAGACCAGTGATAAGTGTTACATGTAATACCGCTCCTGACCACATGGTGTGCTGTTATGTGATAGACCAGTGATAAGTGTTACATGTAATACCGCTCCTGACCACATGGTGCGCTGTTATGTGATAGACCAGTGATAAGTGTTACATGTAATACCGCTCCTGACCACATGGTGTGCTGTTATGTGATAGACCAGTGATAAGTGTTACATGTAATACCGCTCCTGACCACATGGTGTGCTGTTATGTGATAGACCAGTGATAAGTGTTACATGTAATACCGCTCCTGACCACATGGTGCGCTGTTATGTGATAGACCAGTGATAAGTGTTACATGTAATACCGCTCCTGACCACATGGTGTGCTGTTATGTGATAGACCAGTGATAAGTGTTACATGTAATACTGCTCCTGACCACATGGTGCGCTGTTATGTGATAGACCAGTGATAAGTGTTACATGTAATACCGCTCCTGACCACATGGTGCGCTGTTATGTGATAGACCAGTGATAAGTGTTACATGTAATACCGCTCCTGACCACATGGTGTGCTGTTATGTGATAGACCAGTGATAAGTGTTACATGTAATACTGCTCCTGACCACATGGTGCGCTGTTATGTGATAGACCAGTGATAAGTGTTACATGTAATACTGCTCCTGACCACATGGTGCGCTGTTATGTGATAGACCAGTGATAAGTGTTACATGTAATACCGCTCCTGACCACATGGTGCGCTGTTATGTGATAGACCAGTGATAAGTGTTACATGTAATACCGCTCCTGACCACATGGTGCGCTGTTATGTGATAGACCAGTGATAAGTGTTACATGTAATACTGCTCCTGACCACATGGTGCGCTGTTATGTGATAGACCAGTGATAAGTGTTACATGTAATACCGCTCCTGACCACATGGTGCGCTGTTATGTGGTAGACCAGTGATAAGTGTTACATGTAATACTGCTCCTGACCACATGGTGTGCTGTTATGTGATAGACCAGTGATAAGTGTTACATGTAATACCGCTCCTGACCACATGGTGCGCTGTTATGTGATAGACCAGTGATAAGTGTTACATGTAATACCGCTCCTGACCACATGGTGCGCTGTTATGTGGTAGACCAGTGATAAGTGTTACATGTAATACCGCTCCTGACCACATGGTGTGCTGTTATGTGATAGACCAGAGATAAGTGTTACATGTAATACCGCTCCTGACCACATGGTGCGCTGTTATGTGGTAGACCAGTGATAAGTGTTACATGTAATACCGCTCCTGACCACATGGTGCGCTGTTATGTGATAGACCAGAGATAAGTGTTACATGTAATACCGCTCCTGACCACATGGTGTGCTGTTATGTCATAGACCAGTGATAAGTGTTACATGTAATACCGCTCCTGACCACATGGTGCGCTGTTATGTGATAGACCAGAGATAAGTGTTACATGTAATACCGCTCCTGACCACATGGTGTGCTGTTATGTGATAGACCAGTGATAAGTGTTACATGTAATACCGCTCCTGACCACATGGTGTGCTGTTATGTGATAGACCAGTGATAAGTGTTACATGTAATACCGCTCCTGACCACATGGTGTGCTGTTATATGATAGACCAGTGATAAGTGTTACATGTAATACTGCTCCTGACCACATGGTGTGCTGTTATATGATAGACCAGTGATAAGTGTTACATGTAATACCGCTCCTGACCACATGGCGCGCTGTTATGTGATAGACCAGTGATAAGTGTTACATGTAATACCGCTCCTGACCACATGATGCGCTGTTATGTGATAGACCAGTGATAAGTGTTACATGTAATACTGCTCCTGACCACATGATGTGCTGTTATGTGATAGACCAGTGATAAGTGTTACATGTAATACCGCTCCTGACCACATGGTGTGCTGTTATGTGATAGACCAGTGATAAGTGTTACATGTAATACCGCTCCTGACCACATGGTGTGCTGTTATGTGATAGACCAGTGATAAGTGTTACATGTAATACCGCTCCTGACCACATGGTGCGCTGTTATGTGATAGACCAGTGATAAGTGTTACATGTAATACCGCTCCTGACCACATGGTGCGCTGTTATGTGATAGACCAGTGATAAGTGTTACATGTAATACCGCTCCTGACCACATGGTGCGCTGTTATGTGATAGACCAGTGATAAGTGTTACATGTAATACCGCTCCTGACCACATGGTGTGCTGTTATGTGATAGAGCAGTGATAAGTGTTATATGTAATACTGCTCCTGACCACATGGTGTGCTGTTATGTGATAGACCAGTGCTAAGTGTTATATGTAATACTGCTCCTGACCACATGGTGTGCTGTTATGTGATAGAGCAGTGATAAGTGTTACATGTAATACTGCTCCTGACCACATGGTGTGCTGTTATGTGATAGACCAGTGATAAGTGTTATATGTAATACCGCTCCTGACCACATGGTGTGCTGTTATGTGATAGACCAGTGATAAGTGTTATATGTAATACTGCTCCTGACCACATGGTGTGCTGTTATGTGATAGACCAGTGCTAAGTGTTATATGTAATACTGCTCCTGACCACATGGTGTGCTGTTATGTGATAGAGCAGTGATAAGTGTTACATGTAATACTGCTCCTGACCACATGGTGTGCTGTTATGTGATAGACCAGTGATAAGTGTTATATGTAATACTGCTCCTGACCACATGGTGTGCTGTTATGTGATAGACCAGTGCTAAGTGTTATATGTAATACTGCTCCTGACCACATGGTGTGCTGTTATGTGATAGAGCAGTGATAAGTGTTACATGTAATACTGCTCCTGACCACATGGTGTGCTGTTATGTGATAGACCAGTGCTAAGTGTTACATGTAATACTGCTCCTGACCACATGGTGCGCTGTTATGTGATAGAGCAGTGATAAGTGTTACATGTAATACCGCTCCTGACCACATGGTGTGCTGTTATGTGATAGACCAGTGATAAGTGTTACATGTAATACCGCTCCTGACCACATGGTGTGCTGTTATGTGATAGACCAGTGATAGGTGTTACATGTAATACTGCTCCTGACCACATGGTGTGCTGTTATGTGATAGAGCAGTGATAAGTGTTACATGTAATACCGCTCCTGACCACATGGTGTGCTGTTATGTGATAGACCAGTGATAGGTGTTACATGTAATACTGCTCCTGACCACATGGTGTGCTGTTATGTGATAGAGCAGTGATAAGTGTTACATGTAATACCGCTCCTGACCACATGGTGTGCTGTTATGTGATAGACCAGTGATAAGTGTTACATGTAATACCGCTCCTGACCACATGGTGTGCTGTTATGTGATAGACCAGTGATTAGTGTTACATGTAATACCGCTCCTGACCACATGGTGTGCTGTTATGTGATAGACCAGTGATAGGTGTTACATGTAATACTGCTCCTGACCACATGGTGTGCTGTTATGTGATAGAGCAGTGATAAGTGTTACATGTAATACCGCTCCTGACCACATGGTGTGCTGTTATGTGATAGAGCAGTGATAAGTGTTACATGTAATACCGCTCCTGTCCACATGGTGTGCTGTTATGTGATAGACCAGTGATTAGTGTTACATGTAATACTGCTCCTGACCACATGGTGTGCTGTTATGTGATAGAGCAGTGATAAGTGTTACATGTAATACCGCTCCTGACCACATGGTGTGCTGTTATGTGATAGACCAGTGATAGGTGTTACATGTAATACTGCTCCTGACCACATGGTGTGCTGTTATGTGATAGAGCAGTGATAAGTGTTACATGTAATACCGCTCCTGACCACATGGTGTGCTGTTATGTGATAGAGCAGTGATAAGTGTTACATGTAATACCGCTCCTGACCACATGGTGTGCTGTTATGTGATAGAGCAGTGATAAGTGTTACATGTAATACCGCTCCTGACCACATGGTGTGCTGTTATGTGATAGACCAGTGATAGGTGTTACATGTAATACTGCTCCTGACCACATGGTGCGCTGTTATGTGATAGACCAGTGATTAGTGTTACATGTAATACTGCTCCTGACCACATGGTGTGCTGTTATGTGATAGAGCAGTGATAAGTGTTACATGTAATACCGCTCCTGACCACATGGTGCGCTGTTATGTGATAGACCAGTGATAAGTGTTACATGTAATACCACTCCTGACCACATGGTGTGCTGTTATGTGATAGACCAGTGATAGGTGTTACATGTAATACTGCTCCTGACCACATGGTGTGCTGTTATGTGATAGACCAGTGATAAGTGTTATATGTAATACCGCTCCTGACCACATGGTGCGCTGTTATGTGATAGACCAGTGATAGGTGTTACATGTAATACTGCTCCTGACCACATGGTGTGCTGTTATGTGATAGACCAGTGATTAGTGTTACATGTAATACCGCTCCTGACCACATGGTGTGCTGTTATGTGATAGACCAGTGATAAGTGATACATGTAATACCGCTCCTGACCACATGGTGTGCTGTTATGTGATAGACCAGTGATTAGTGTTACATGTAATACCGCTCCTGACCACATGGTGCGCTGTTATGTGATAGACCAGTGATAAGTGTTACATGTAATACCGCTCCTGACCACATGGTGCGTTGTTATGTGATAGACCAGTGATAAGTGTTACATGTAATGCCGCTCCTGACCACATGGTGTGCTGTTATGTGATAGACCAGTGATAAGTGTTACATGTAATACCGCTCCTGACCACATGGTGTGCTGTTATGTGATAGATCAGTGATAAGTGTTACATGTAATACCGCTCCTGACCACATGGTGTGCTGTTATGTGATAGATCAGTGATAAGTGTTACATGTAATACCGCTCCTGACCACATGGTGCGCTGTTATGTGATAGATCAGTGATAAGTGTTACATGTAATACCGCTCCTGACCACATGGTGCGCTGTTATGTGATAGACCAGTAATAAGTGTTACATGTAATACCGCTCCTGACCACATGGTGCGCTGTTATGTGATAGACCAGTGATAAGTGTTACATGTAATACCGCTCCTGACCACATGGTGCGCTGTTATGTGATAGATCAGTGATAAGTGTTACATGTAATACCGCTCCTGACCACATGGTGCGCTGTTATGTGATAGACCAGTAATAAGTGTTACATGTAATACCGCTCCTGACCACATGGTGCGCTGTTATGTGATAGACCAGAGATAAGTGTTACATGTAATACCGCTCCTGACCACATGGTGTGCTGTTATGTGATAGACCAGTGATAAGTGTTACATGTAATACTGCTCCTGACCACATGGTGCGCTGTTATGTGATAGACCTGTGATAAGTGTTACATGTAATACCGCTCCTGACCACATGGTGCGCTGTTATGTGATAGACCAGTGATAAGTGTTACATGTAATACCGCTCCTGACCACATGGTGCGCTGTTATGTGATAGACCAGTGATAAGTGTTACATGTAATACCGCTCCTGACCACATGGTGTGCTGTTATGTGATAGATCAGTGATAGGTGTTACATGTAATACTGCTCCTGACCACATGGTGTGCTGTTATGTGATAGACCAGTGATAAGTGTTACATGTAATACTGCTCCTGACCACATGGTGTGCTGTTATGTGATAGACCAGGGATAAGTGTTACATGTAATACCGCTCCTGACCACATGGTGTGCTGTTATGTGATAGACCAGTGATAAGTGTTACATGTAATACTGCTCCTGACCACATGGTGTGCTGTTATGTGATAGACCAGTGATAAGTGTTACATGTAATACTGCTCCTGACCACATGGTGTGCTGTTATGTGATAGACCAGAGATAAGTGTTACATGTAATACCGCTCCTGACCACATGGTGTGCTGTTATGTGATAGACCAGTGATAAGTGTTACATGTAATACTGCTCCTGACCACATGGTGTGCTGTTATGTGATAGACCAGAGATAAGTGTTACATGTAATACCGCTCCTGACCACATGGTGTGCTGTTATGTGATAGACCAGTGATAAGTGTTACATGTAATACCGCTCCTGACCACATGGTGCGCTGTTATGTGATAGACCAGTGATAAGTGTTACATGTAATACCGCTCCTGACCACATGGTGTGCTGTTATGTGATAGACCAGTGATAAGTGTTACATGTAATACCGCTCCTGACCACATGGTGTGCTGTTATGTGATAGACCAGTGATAAGTGTTACATGTAATACTGCTCCTGACCACATGGTGTGCTGTTATGTGATAGACCAGTGATAAGTGTTACATGTAATACTGCTCCTGACCACATGGTGCGCTGTTATGTGATAGACCAGAGATAAGTGTTACATGTAATACCGCTCCTGACCACATGGTGTGCTGTTATGTGATAGACCAGTGATAAGTGTTACATGTAATACCGCTCCTGACCACATGGTGTGCTGTTATGTGATAGACCAGTGATAAGTGTTACATGTAATACCGCTCCTGACCACATGGTGCGCTGTTATGTGATAGACCAGTGATAAGTGTTACATGTAATACCGCTCCTGACCACATGGTGCGCTGTTATGTGATAGACCAGTGATAAGTGTTACATGTAATACCGCTCCTGACCACATGGTGTGCTGTTATGTGATAGACCAGTGATAAGTGTTACATGTAATACCGCTCCTGACCACATGGTGCGCTGTTATGTGATAGACCAGTGATAAGTGTTACATGTAATACTGCTCCTGACGACATGGTTTGCTGTTATGTGATAGACCAGTGATAAGTGTTACATGTAATACCGCTCCTGACCACATGGTGCGCTGTTATGTGATACACCAGTGATAAGTGTTACATGTAATACCGCTCCTGACCACATGGTGCGCTGTTATGTGATAGACCAGAGATAAGTGTTACATGTAATACTGCTCCTGACCACATGGTGCGCTGTTATGTGATAGACCAGTGATAAGTGTTACATGTAATACTGCTCCTGACCACATGGTGAGCTGTTATGTGATAGACCAGTGATAAGTGTTACATGTAATACCGCTCCTGACCACATGGTGCGCTGTTATGTGATAGACCAGTGATAAGTGTTACATGTAATACCGCTCCTGACCACATGGTGTGCTGTTATGTGATAGACCAGTGATAAGTGTTATATGTAATACCGCTCCTGACCACATGGTGCGCTGTTATGTGATAGACCAGTGATAAGTGTTACATGTAATACCGCTCCTGACCACATGGTGTGCTGTTATGTCATAGACCAGTGATAAGTGTTACATGTAATACCGCTCCTGACCACATGGTGCGCTGTTATGTGATAGATCAGTGATAAGTGTTACATGTAATACTGCTCCTGACCACATGGTGCGCTGTTATGTGATAGACCAGTGATAAGTGTTACATGTAATACCGCTCCTGACCACATGGTGCGCTGTTATGTGATAGACCAGTGATAAGTGTTACATGTAATACCGCTCCTGACCACATGGTGTGCTGTTATGTCATAGACCAGTGATAAGTGTTACATGTAATACCGCTCCTGACCACATGGTGCGCTGTTATGTGATAGACCAGAGATAAGTGTTACATGTAATACTGCTCCTGACCACATGGTGTGCTGTTATGTGATAGACCAGAGATAAGTGTTACATGTAATACTGCTCCTGACCACATGATGCGCTGTTATGTGATAGACCAGTGATAAGTGTTACATGTAATACCGCTCCTGACCACATGGTGTGCTGTTATGTGATAGACCAGTGATAAGTGTTACATGTAATACTGCTCCTGACCACATGGTGCGCTGTTATGTGATAGACCAGTGATAAGTGTTACATGTAATACCGCTCCTGACCACATGGTGTGCTGTTATGTGATAGACCAGTGATAAGTGTTACATGTAATACTGCTCCTGACCACATGGTGTGCTGTTATGTGATAGACCAGTGATAAGTGTTACATGTAATACCGCTCCTGACCACATGGTGTGCTGTTATGTCATAGACCAGTGATAAGTGTTACATGTAATACCGCTCCTGACCACATGGTGCGCTGTTATGTGATAGACCAGTGATAAGTGTTACATGTAATACCGCTCCTGACCACATGGTGCGCTGTTATGTGATAGACCAGTGATAAGTGTTACATGTAATACCGCTCCTGACCACATGGTGCGCTGTTATGTGATAGACCAGTGATAAGTGTTACATGTAATACCTCTCCTGACCACATGGTGCGCTGTTATGTGATAGACCAGTGATAAGTGTTACATGTAATACCGCTCCTGACCACATGGTGCGCTGTTATGTGATAGACCAGTGATAAGTGTTACATGTAATACCGCTCCTGACCACATGGTGCGCTGTTATGTGATAGACCAGTGATAAGTGTTACATGTAATACCGCTCCTGACCACATGGTGTGCTGTTATGTGATAGACCAGTGATAAGTGTTATGTGTAATACCGCTCCTGACCACATGGTGCGCTGTTATGTGATAGACCAGTGATAAGTGTTACATGTAATACCGCTCCTGACCACATGGTGTGCTGTTATGTGATAGACCAGTGATAAGTGTTACATGTAATACCGCTCCTGACCACATGGTGCGCTGTTATGTGATAGACCAATGATAAGTGTTACATGTAATACTGCTCCTGACCACATGGTGTGCTGTTATGTGATAGACCAGTGATAGGTGTTACATGTAATACTGCTCCTGACCGCATGGTGTGCTGTTATGTGATAGACCAGTGATAAGTGTTACATGTAATACCGCTCCTGACCACATGGTGTGCTGTTATGTGATAGATCAGTGATAAGTGTTACATGTAATACCGCTCCTGACCACATGGTGTGCTGTTATGTGATAGACCAGTGATAAGTGTTACATGTAATACCGCTCCTGACCACATGGTGTGCTGTTATGTGATAGACCAGTGATAAGTGTTACATGTAATACTGCTCCTGACCACATGGTGTGCTGTTATGTGATAGACCAGTGATAAGTGTTACATGTAATACTGCTCCTGACCACATGGTGCGCTGTTATGTGATAGATCAATAAGTGTTACATGTAAAACGGCTCCTCCTGACCACATGGTGTGCTTGTGGAGTCACAGAGGGTTTCGACGAGTGACCAGGTCCGTTAGTCGGAACCGCATGGACCAGGGATCGATACACTGAACGCTCACTCTCCCTTTAATGTGGGCATAACGCTACTCAGACAACACAGGGTGAGGGTATAACAGTGTGGCAATGTTTTATTGAGCCACAAAACAGGCAGATAACACATAGAACAGTCCCAGCAAAATACTCCAAGATGGGGCACATTACAGAGTCTCACCCTTCCACTGACCTGCAGAGATAATGGCAGATGCTACGTCAGAGCTTTCAGGGTCGGCTCCCCCACCTGTGGTACACACACACAGAGAGGAAGTAGCGACAAGCGTAGGAAGATAACAGTCCATAGGGTCAATACAAGGTCAGTTGACACGAGAGTCACCTCCTGGCTTATCTGACCATTTCCATGGAGCCAGGCGACCAGCGGGTCCCAATTCTGGCTTTCTCCAAACGCATCCATGGTTCAGCGATGGTCAGTGGAGCAGATCTGTATCCTTCCAACTGGAGCCCTAGATTGTTTCCTTTAGCATCATAGATAATGTAGCCATAATGTAAAAAGGCTGCTGTCCTGTCTCTGAGTCTCTTTGGATGTATATATGTCTTGGTTGAATCTCTGGCTGTGTCTCCCCCTGTCTCTCTGTCTCTGAGTCTCTTTATACATTGGCATGTAACCTATTTTTAGATTTACCCAGTGTCCTTCAGTCCACCCTCCATAGATAAGAGGAAGAATGGTGAAGAACAAGTTGCCTTGTTGGATCATATAATTTATTTGCATAGATTTTCCTCCTCTGTTTTTAAAAATCAACAAACTACCTGGCCTACACAATGTATAATTAACATATCAGTAGACCTCGCTAATAATCAAGGATAAGAGCACACTATGTTATATCAGTTAAGAAGTCAATATTCCAGGCTTACACAAACATTCAGAAATCAACACTTAAATCCAAAAGCCAACAGATAAAAAGTCAATTCTTCTTGGTTTGCTAACATAGTTGTCTGGGTAATTAAGATATAATCTGGTTTCTTCACAGGGACTGATAACACTTTTTTTTTTACAGTAGTCTATGGAATGTTACCTGTTGGAGGTTGTGATAGTTGTCAAGTTCTCCAAAAGACATAAACTCCCCCCCTCCTGCTTTAGACCTGTACCGCTTCCTTTCGCGGCCTCATTACCGACCGTCACTCCGAATGATAAAACGTCTATAAATGAGCAGGAAATGTGCGTGGGCCGCAGGATATAAATGGCAGCGCTGTAATGGCGGGGTGCAATTACGCTGCATCGCATATATTATTGTTTGTGGTGGGAGCAGGACATTGAGATGTATGACCGGAGATGCCCAATTCCCCCAGTCCAGGGTGTGAGCATTATGTTATCCGGGTACATGAAGACTTACGATTCTTCCAAAATTCAAAGTCGATGAGTCAGAGCCGCTATTGTCCTCTGGTATCAGCAGTTGGTGACATCGGCAATGTCTGGATGTAGTGGGGAGCTGTCCGCAGGGTCCGTATTCTACGGAACTGACCACAGGGCACAAACACATGGTCTTTACATGAGTGATTTACTGGGAGAAGGAAGAGCAGGTTCATTACTTGCCATCGTCTGCCGACAATCACCTTCCCTTGTCACTAAGTAACGGTTCGTCTAACCGTCCGGATCAAGCGAAGTGAAGGAACTAGCAATAAGCCCTTAATGTCCGGCTGCAGAATTGTCACTTACGTACCTGGACCGCCACATCGATCTCCGGAGCTGCAGACGAGCTCTGCTGCCCCCTCATCATTGTATGTCCTGCTTTGTATGGCAGACAGCCATTGTGTAGGATCAATAAACACTTTACATGGTCCATAATCTCCTGCGCACACTACACAGATCTACCTCCGAGTCAGACGCTCGGGCCAAGGAGAAGCACAGACATTCAATCACACAGCTCATGCAGATAGCACTTATATCTGAACTTCACGGGATCAACAGTTTTCTGTTCAAGGGAAAAGTGAGCTTTATTTTTACAAATGATATAAAGAAAATGTACAATTTCATTAGTGAAACCACGATTATAATAGCCATAAACAAAGACAAAAATTGGAAACTTATCATTTGTAATAAAGATTTACATGTAATACCACTCCTGACCTCATGGTGCGCTGTTATGTGATAGACCAGTGATAATTGTTACATGTAATACCGCTCCTGACCACATGGTGTGCTGTTATGTGATAGACCAGTGATAATTGTTACATGTAATACCGCTCCTGACCACATGGTGTGCTGTTATGTGATAGACCAGTGATAATTGTTACATGTAATACTGCTCCTGACCACATGGTGCGCTGTTATGTGATAGACCAGTGATAATTGTTACCTGTAATACCGCTCCTGACCACATGGTGTGCTGTTATGTGATAGACCAGTGATAATTGTTACATGTAATACTGCTCCTGACCACATGGTGCGCTGTTATGTGATAGACCAGTGATAATTGTTACCTGTAATACCGCTCCTGACCACATGGTGCGCTGTTATGTGATAGACCAGTGATAAGTGTTACATGTAATACCGCTCCTGACCACATGGTGTGCTGTTATGTGATAGACCAGTGATAAGTGTTACATGTAATACCTCTGCTGACCACATGGTGTGCTGTTATGTGATAGACCAGTGATAAGTGTTACATGTAATACCGCTCCTGACCACATGGTGTGCTGTTATGTGATAGACCAGTGATAAGTGTTACATGTAATACCTCTGCTGACCACATGGTGTGCTGTTATGTGATAGACCAGTGATAAGTGTTACATGTAATTCCGCTCCTAACCACATGGTGTGCTGTTATGTGATAGACCAGTGATAAGTGTTACATGTAATACTGCTCCTGACCTCATGGTGCGCTGTTATGTGATAGACCAGTGATAAGTGTTACATGTAATACCGCTCCTGACCACATGATGTACTGTTATGTGATAGACCAGTGATAAGTGTTATATGTAATACTGCTCCTGACCACATGGTGCGCTGTTATGTGATAGACCAGTGATAAGTGTTACATGTAATACCGCTCCTGACCACATGGTGTGCTGTTGTGTGATAGAACCAGTGAAAATCTCAAAATCTGCATGAAAAGAAAGAATTTGGAGGATGAACGTTCTTAGTTCCAGATGAAACAATGTATCTCCACTCATTGCTCTTATCTGCGGTTGTTGTAGTGTTTAGATCATAGACCAGTGATAAGTGTTACATGTAATACCTCTGCTGACCACATGGTGTGCTGTTATGTGATAGACCAGTGATAAGTGTTACATGTAATACCGCTCCTGACCACATGGTGTGCTGTTATGTGATAGACCAGTGATAATTGTTACATGTAATACCGCTCCTGACCACATGGTGTGCTGTTATGTGATAGACCAGTGATAATTGTTACATGTAATACTGCTCCTGACCACATGGTGCGCTGTTATGTGATAGACCAGTGATAATTGTTACCTGTAATACCGCTCCTGACCACATGGTGTGCTGTTATGTGATAGACCAGTGATAATTGTTACATGTAATACTGCTCCTGACCACATGGTGCGCTGTTATGTGATAGACCAGTGATAATTGTTACCTGTAATACCGCTCCTGACCACATGGTGCGCTGTTATGTGATAGACCAGTGATAAGTGTTACATGTAATACCGCTCCTGACCACATGGTGTGCTGTTATGTGATAGACCAGTGATAAGTGTTACATGTAATACCTCTGCTGACCACATGGTGTGCTGTTATGTGATAGACCAGTGATAAGTGTTACATGTAATACCGCTCCTGACCACATGGTGTGCTGTTATGTGATAGACCAGTGATAAGTGTTACATGTAATACCTCTGCTGACCACATGGTGTGCTGTTATGTGATAGACCAGTGATAAGTGTTACATGTAATTCCGCTCCTAACCACATGGTGTGCTGTTATGTGATAGACCAGTGATAAGTGTTACATGTAATACTGCTCCTGACCTCATGGTGCGCTGTTATGTGATAGACCAGTGATAAGTGTTACATGTAATACCGCTCCTGACCACATGATGTACTGTTATGTGATAGACCAGTGATAAGTGTTATATGTAATACTGCTCCTGACCACATGGTGCGCTGTTATGTGATAGACCAGTGATAAGTGTTACATGTAATACCGCTCCTGACCACATGGTGTGCTGTTATGTGATAGACCAGTGATAAGTGTTACATGTAATACCGCTCCTGACCACATGGTGTGCTGTTATGTGATAGACCAGTGATAAGTGTTACATGTAATACCGCTCCTGACCACATGGTGTGCTGTTGTGTGATAGAACCAGTGAAAATCTCAAAATCTGCATGAAAAGAAAGAATTTGGAGGATGAACGTTCTTAGTTCCAGATGAAACAATGTATCTCCACTCATTGCTCTTATCTGCGGTTGTTGTAGTGTTTAGATCACAGAATTTTGTGGATTGGACACTGCTGTCACAGTCAGGTCTCTTGGATCCTTCTTTTGGTCAGTTGCCTGCTGGCTTCCTATCTCTGCCATAAATCTCTGCTTGTTGTGATATGACAGAACATGGTAGATGTGACCCCCTAATAAGCTGAGAACTGTCTGTTGCCATAGATGTCACCAGGGTGGAGCCCATCATGGTCCAGGGTGGAGCCTGTTATGGTGCGGGGTGGAGCCTGTCATTGTCTTGGGTGGAGCCCACATTGTCTTTGGAAGATCTCATCATGGTCTTGGGTGGAGACCGTCATGGTTCAGAATGGAGACCATTATGTTCTGGGGTAGAGCAATTCATGGTCTTTGGTGGAGACTGGCATGGTCCAGGGTGGAACCATAGTCTGGGTGGAACCAGTCATTGTCTGGGGTGGGGCCCCTCATATTCAAGGATGAATGCTGTCTTGTTCTGGGGTGGAGCCCATCAGGGACTGGGGTGGAGGTCGTCATGGACTGGGGTGGAGGCCGTCATGGACTGGGGTGGAGGCCATTATGGTCTGGGGTGGAGGCCATCATGGTCTGGAGTGGAGCCTGTCATGGTCCGGGGTCGAGGCTGTCATGGTCTGGGGTGGAACTTGTCATGGTCCAGGGTGGAGCCCATCATTGTCTTGGGTGGAGCCTGTCATAGTCTTTGGAGGATCTCATCATGGTCTTGGGTGGAGCCTGTCATAGTCCAGAATGGAGCCTGTCATGGTTTGGAGTGGAGGCCATTATGGTCCGGTATGGAGCCAGTCATGGTCTTGGGTGGAGACTGTCATGGTACGGGGTGGAACCTTTGTCTGTGTGGAATCAGTCATGGTCTGGGGTGGGGCTCCTCATGTTCAAGGATGGATGCTGTCTTATTCTGGGGTGGAGGCCGTCATGGTCCAGGGTGGAGGTCGTCATGCTGTGGCATGGAGCCTGTCATGGTGCGGGGTGGAGGCATCATGGTCCATGGTGGAGGCCGTCATGGTCCTGGGTGAGGTTGTCATGGTCCAGGGTAGAGGCATCAAGGTCTGGGGTGGAGGCAGTAACGGCCTGGGGTGGTCTAATGTGACAAATCAAATGGATAGCACCGTAATAGGGGGAATCCGATATTCGGTCCGGGTGAACCTATAAAGATCTTCTTAGAGGAGAGGAGGCTCCACAGTGGTGAATGTGATGGTGCGAACTTCTCGTGATGTCGTCAGGTAGCTCTTCTGGTTGAGGATGACCTCACGTTCTGGACCTCGTGGTGTGTAGGGATTTGGGCATTCTGGTGGTGTAAATTAGCTCCAGTAGACTCCATGCTCCTGTGTTTGACCCCAGGGCCTTCAAGTCATAATTTATGTGTCTTCCTAGGATATTGAAGATTTTCCTTGGCTCTTCTTCCCTTTCTTCTTCTCTTGCACAGGACTGACATTTGCTTAATGTCCTGTTTCCCCTTGACCTGTTTATTCCTGAGATTTCTTCATGGTTTCTGCCCAACTTCCTGAAGATTAAAATTATTGATCAGATCAGGGGGGAAGCGGCGGCGGAGGGAACGCAATCAGCGCTGCAGAAAGAGGCGGTGTGGGGGGATGAGAACAGTCCGGGGACCAATTACACAGCGGAGGCTTCATTGCCTCTCGCCAGCTTTGTGACGCTTCGGTCCTGGCAGTTTGTGCCGTTCCTCGTTTACGATGTGACACGAGTTCAGCAACCAATTTGTCTGCAGGAAACATCTGTATAAACGCTCCCGGAGGAAGGTGACGAGAGCCGCGCGCCTGGGGTCTGACAGTGTGCTTACTACAGGGCGCTGGTCACATGGGTAGCGGATCTGTGCGCCCAAGAAACAGGTTGCAATAGGCCAGCATCAATAATTATGTGTCCTTAAAGGGGTTGTTCACTTTTTGTCACAAGGATCCATCCGTTGGGAATCCCTCTAATCAGCTGTAATCAGCGATCAGCAGCAAGTGTTTTATTTCCCAACAGCGCCCCCGCAGGGGAAATAAGGCATTACATGCTTCTCATTCTCAGAAACAGTCAGTGGATAGATGTGCAGTGTCCTGTATGGGATCTAATAGCTGGGGGCCTGGAATAGAGGGCCCCTCGCTGGGTCATGCAGAGTTTTACAGAATGGGATTGCCTGCCCATAAGCTATATCGCAACCACTATGCACTCCCAGTATGGCAGCATTACGATCAAAGTGTTGTCCCAGCAGCGATCAGAGGCGCTGTCCTTGCTCCGATCACAACTTTATCCAGTCTGCACAATCCTGGACTCATTGACTGCAAGCAGCGTTCTTGAAAGTTGTCAGTAACATCACACAGAATCTAGGAGGAAGTTCCAGCACCTTTCACTCTGCAAAGATTCATCTTTACTTGCATAGGACTGCAGGAGCCCCCTGATACTGTTTTTCAGTTTCAGCACCATGGACAGCACTGCTGAATGGTGTCAGGATTCTAAGCTCTGAGTGAAGGTTCTCTAGGCTGGCAGCGCATGCTGATACTTTTAGTTCTACAGTGAAGAAGACTAGCCTCTGTCATCTCATGCTGTATACATCACTGTTACAGTGATTGATCGCAGCGGTCACATTGTGTCGGGGGTCATCACTGCTGGATCCCTGTCCACAAAGACTAGATGGCAGGAGTGAGCAGGCAGCTCCATCTGCATTAAAAAGTGACAACCCCTTTAACCAGTTATTATTCAGTTGTGCAGGGCTAGGCTTTTTCTTGGATTCTCCAAGTCCAGGTTTTTTTTGGGGGAAACTATTTCATGATGTCAAATAAAATTTAAGATGTTGCTGGATATTTTACAGGTTCCAACTATTTGCTGAACGTTAGTGCAGAGCAATCTCTGTACATGCTGGGGTCAGTGACCTCTGCACACAACACAGTCAGCGACCTCTGCAGACAACACTGTCAGCGACCTCTGCAGACAACACTGTCAGTGACCTCTGCAGACAACACTGTCAGCAAACTCTGCAGACAACACTGTCAGCAAACTCTGCAGACAACACTGTCAGCAACCTCTGAACACACTGAGGTCAGTGACCTCTACACACAACACAGAGACCTCTGCAGACAACACAGTCAGTGACCTCTGCAGACAACACTGTCAGTGACCTCTGCACACAACACTGTCAGTGACCTCTGCACACAACACTGTCAGTGACCTCTGCACACAACACAGTCAGCGGCCTCTTCATACACTGCGGTCAGTGACCTCTGCAGACAACACAGTCAGCGGCCTCTGCATACACTGCGGTCAGCGACCTCTGCAGACAACACTGTCAGGGACCTCTGCAGACAACACTGTCAGCGACCTCTGCAGACAACACTGTGGTAAGTAACCTCGGCACACAACACAGTCAGCGGCCTCTGCAGACAACACTGTCAGCGACCTCTGCAGACAACACTGTCAGCGACCTCTGCAGACAACACTGTCAGCGACCTCTGCAGACAACACTGTCAGCAAACTCTGCAGACAACACTGTCAGCAAACTCTGCAGACAACACTGTCAGCAACCTCTGAACACACTGAGGTCAGTGACCTCTACACACAACACAGAGACCTCTGCAGACAACACAGTCAGTGACCTCTGCAGACAACACAGTCAGTGACCTCTGCAGACAACACAGTCAGTGACCTCTGCACACAACACAGTCAGAGACCTCTGCACACAACACAGTCAGAGACCTCTGCACACAACACAGTCAGAGACCTCTGCACACAACACAGTCAGAGACCTCTGCACACAACACAGTCAGAGACCTCTGCAGACAACACAGTCAGAGACCTCTGCAGACAACA
This sequence comes from Ranitomeya imitator, assembly GCF_032444005.1. Taxonomy (NCBI): domain Eukaryota; kingdom Metazoa; phylum Chordata; class Amphibia; order Anura; family Dendrobatidae; genus Ranitomeya; species Ranitomeya imitator. The sequence goes on from NC_091282.1 coordinate 19,617,607, forward strand.
CAGTCAGAGACCTCTGCAGACAACACAGTCAGAGACCTCTGCACACAACACAGTCAGCGGCCTCTTCATACACTGCGGTCAGTGACCTCTGCAGACAACACAGTCAGAGACCTCTGCAGACAACACAGTCAGAGACCTCTGCAGACAACACAGTCAGAGACCTCTGCAGACAACACAGTCAGAGACCTCTGCAGACAACACTGTCAGTGACCTCTGCACACAACACAGTCAGAGACCTCTCCAGACAACACAGTCAGAGACCTCTGCAGACAACACTGTCAGCGACCTCTGCACACAACACTGTCAGAGACCTCTGCAGACAACACAGTCAGAGACCTCTGCAGACAACACAGTCAGAGACCTCTGCAGACAACACAGTCAGAGACCTCTGCAGACAACACAGTCAGAGACCTCTGCAGACAACACAGTCAGAGACCTCTGCAGACAACACAGTCAGAGACCTCTGCAGACAACACAGTCAGAGACCTCTGCAGACAACACAGTCAGAGACCTCTGCAGACAACACAGTCAGAGACCTCTGCAGACAACACTGTCAGTGACCTCTGCACACAACACAGTCAGAGACCTCTCCAGACAACACAGTCAGAGACCTCTGCAGACAACACTGTCAGCGACCTCTGCACACAACACTGTCAGAGACCTCTGCAGACAACACAGTCAGAGACCTCTGCAGACAACACAGTCAGAGACCTCTGCAGACAACACAGTCAGAGACCTCTGCAGACAACACAGTCAGAGACCTCTGCAGACAACACAGTCAGAGACCTCTGCAGACAACACAGTCAGAGACCTCTGCAGACAACACAGTCAGAGACCTCTGCAGACAACACAGTCAGAGACCTCTGCAGACAACACTGTCAGCGACCTCTGCACACAACACAGTCAGAGACCTCTGCACACAACACTGTCAGCGACCTCTAGACACAATTCGGTCAGTGACCTCTGCAAACAACACTGTCAGTGACCTCTACACACAACACAGAGACCTCTGCAGACAACACAGTCAGAGACCTCTGCAGACAACACAGTCAGAGACCTCTGCAGACAACACAGTCAGAGACCTCTGCAGACAACACAGTCAGTGACCTCTGCAGACAACACAGTCAGAGACCTCTGCAGACAACACAGTCAGAGACCTCTGCACACAACACAGTCAGAGACCTCTGCAGACAACACAGTCAGAGACCTCTGCAGACAACACAGTCAGAGACCTCTGCACACAACACAGTCAGAGACCTGTGCACACAACACAGTCAGAGACCTCTGCAGACAACACAGTCAGAGACCTCTGCACACAACACTGTCAGCGACCTCTAGACACAATTCGGTCAGTGACCTCTGCAAACAACACTGTCAGTGACCTCTACACACAACACAGAGACCTCTGCAGACAACACAGTCAGTGACCTCTGCAGACAACACAGTCAGAGACCTCTGCACACAACACAGTCAGAGACCTCTGCAGACAACACTGTCAGCGACCTCTAGACAAAATTCGGTCAGTGACCTCTGCAAACAACACTGTCAGCAACCTCTGAATACACTGAGGTCAGCGAACCCTGCGCACAACACTGTCAGGGACCTCTGCAGGGGAGGAGATGACAACTCACTAACTGCATGGACTACTCTGCTAAAGATTGCATTTACTACTAAACACGACAAGGGTAAATGCAGCCACAATGTACAGTACAGCGGGGGAGGGGCACCACCAATGATGCAACCTTCACCCTCATGCTCTCCATACAGCGGGGGAGGGGTGCCCTCCACCCTCATACTCTCCATAATCACAAGATACAAACATATTTCAGCACACTCATCTCCTGAAATACTCTGTGCCGCTGAGGAACTTGTTCCTCCACTTTGTTGCACCTAGTCTGAAATTTCCTGCACAATTCACCCATTTCTCTTCTGAAATACTCTCCGGCTCATGTACAATAGATGATATAAATGTCAGTCTCTGACCGTCACCATGGTAAGCACACCTCTCTCCTGATGTACTCTGTGCTGCTGGGCTCATGTTCCCTATGCAACTCAGAAGCCCACCATACACGTTAGATGGCTGGGGGCCGGTAGTCATCTTGGCCTGCATTTCCAATATATGCGAGCACTCGTTTGGTGTTCTCTATGAAAGTGGTGTCAAAATTGGACATGTCTGATCAATATTTCTCCTGACTATTAATTGTCCGGGGGCCACCATATACATTAGACTGTTGGCTGGCCCCATCAATATCGGAGGGTTTGGATGACATTAGCTTAACGTGTTGGGCGGCTTTAGGACTCATCCCCACTTGCGATGAAATTGGACAAATGCAATTCGATAAAAAATCAGATCACATTCGGACCAGTGCTATTCTACGGAAAAAAGTCACAGCATTGTAATTGGAAATCGGATCGCATCCCGTAATAGAAGTCAATGGGTGCGAGATAAAAATCTCTCAGCACTCGGACCATGCGAGTTCATACATGTGCCGCGTACAGTAATATCACAGCGTGATAGGTTAGAATAGATATATACACATAGATATATAGATGTCAGTGACACACACATATATACTGTGTATATATATATTACATAGATAGTGTGAGGCAGGGACCGGTGTTATATGCGAGGGTCGCTATGTGTCCACCAGGATACGCACAGAAGCATATTGAGGCCGAGGGAGTGGATTGCAGTCACAGGCATAGCTGTGATTGCAATGCAAAATAAAAGTAAGTTTTGGTCTTGGGCAAGCTATTTGTCCAAGGCAGATTTAGGAAAACCTGTCATGGGCTTTTGTTTTTGAAGTTGACCACAGGATGGTAATGGGGTGGTCCTTTTCCTTCCCGGCCAGGTCTTCCAAGTAAAAAACCCTGCAGCAGAGAGTTGGCTGTATCAGTTTGGTAAATACAATTAGGTATAGTGCGAAATGATCACCACTATTAATGTACCCTCAGGGTTAACAATATAAATTAGCTTGGAGGATACCCCTATAGTAAAACTTAACTTTTAATAAAACACATAAAATCTAAACAACTCAACTCACAATAACCAAAAAAGTGCTCATGTGAACCAGTGCTCAAAAGATAAAAATTGGTTGGATCTCACCAATGATAGCAGAGCGGTGTGCCTCTCCAGAAATAGCAGACGTATGGTCACCATAAAGTATACCCGTTCTAACTCCTGTCCCAACAAGGACAGGTACCCGTGATAGGGACACGTGGAGGGGCTAGTTAATTATAACACAGGTGTAGAGGCAGGCTTTAATTTATCAGCTATATAAGGATACATTCACTGAGTGGGGGTAAGGATTGTTACCGTGAACACAGACGGCTGACCGCGCTCTATGGGTACCTAGCCACTGCGGGTCCCTATACCTAAAAGGACTTTTATTGGAACTTTATTGGACTATTGGCCAGATCCTACTGGCACGTATAGTTTGCCTGCTCCCCTGATGAGTCTCCGCTATTGGATATGAAACGCGTTGGGAGAATTTGTTATTGTCCATGTATTGGTGGTGTCCATACTTAGGGATCACTTGGGGTCTGTCCTTGTTAGGACAGGAGTTCGAACGGGTATAACAGGGAAGGAAAGATATCACCCCACACCCAGCCCCTATCCCTATACGTGGACTACGGACCTCCAGCCAAGGATACTGGGAGGTACTTTACGTCTGCTATTTCTGGAGAGGCACACCACTCTGCTATCATTGCTGAGATCCAACCAATTTTTATCTTTTGAGCACTGGTTCACATGAGCACCTTTTTGGTTTTTGTGAGTTGAGTTGTTTAGATTTTATGTGTTTTATTAAAAGTTAAGTTTTACTATAGGGGTATCCTCCAATATAGTTTATAGTGTATCAGTTTGGTTTTGCAAGCTTGCAGAGCATGAGGCTCTGCAGAGCTCAATCTGTGTAAAGTAACACAGACCCAAAAGGCCTGGCACCACTCAGCATACACAGTGGTGCAGTCGTCCACGGCAATCGGTCCTGGTTAAGGACTATCTTGTTTTCCCATCTGCGATCCGGATGACACCTTTTGAGTTTCCATGTAAATTTTCTTTGGACATTAAAAGGCTTTGTTTTGAACTTTCCTGGGTCACTGCCTGCCTGTCACACTGCGCCAACCCCGCTGCAATACAATAGATAGAAGAAAATCCGCCAATTCATCTGCCGTCCACTGTAAAATCTCTGCAGGAGCTGACAGGATAGAAGAGAAGGATTACATACAGTATGTACACATAGAATAGGTAGATATACAGATGTCACTGACGAATACAATTAGTCAACTGTGTGTGCAGCTTGCTGTACATGTATTTATTTAATAAAAGATTATTTTTCTGAAAATAATGGCGTGGGCTCCTGCACAGTTTTCTTAAACAGCAGAGGGAAAGCCGATGGCTGGGGGCAGATGTGTATAGCCTGGGAAGGGAGTAATACCCATGGAGCTTCCCAGGTTATTAATATCAGCTTACAACTGTATACTTAGCCTTTACTGGCTATTAAAATGGGGGACCCCCCAAAAATAATGTAAGGTCCCCCTATAATTAATAACCAGCAAAAGCTATGCAAACAGCTGCAGGCTGATATTAATAGCATAGGAAGGGGCCATGGATATTGCCCCCCAGGTTAAAAACATCAGCTATCAGCAGCCCCAGAAAAGGCGCATCTCTAAGATGCGCCAATTCTGGCACTTAGCCTCGCTCTTCCCACTTGCCCTGTAGCGGTGGCAAGTGGAGTGATAGTTGGGGGGGTTGATGTCACCTTTGTATTGTCAGGTGACATCAAGCCCCGAGGTTAGTAATGGAGAGTCGTCAATAGGACGTCCCCATTACTAACTCCAAATTCGGTCCGACTCTCCTGCATCAAAATTGGACCGATTTTATAATCGCTAGTGTGATTCCAGCCTCCACTCAATTAGCGGTCACAACAAACCAGTATGCACCAAGCAGACGCAGCCTCCACTCACCGCGCTGGTGCAACATTTGGACCTGGGCTTGCACCAGCCTGTTTGTCAGATGTATTGGCCTTTGCGGCGATGCAGATCCTATGAAGACATATGTGTTCACCCTCTCATGTAACAATGCCCCCCACCCTGTAATAATGTCCCTGATCCTGGCCCCTTTCTATAATAATGTCCCATATGCTATTCCCCTTTCCTGTAATAATGTTCCCCATCCTAGCCCATTCATGTAATAATGTCCCCCATCTTGGCCCCTTCCTGTAATAATATCCCCCATCCTGGCCCTTTCCTGTAATAATGTCCCCCATTCTGGGTCCCTTCCGGTAATAATGTCCCCATCCTGGTATAATTTCGCCCTTTCCTGGTATAAAGTCCTCTATCTTGGTCCCATTCATGGTGTAATGTTTCCCTTTCCTGGTATAATGTCCCCAATACTGGCCCCTTCCTGGTATAATGTCCCCCACCTTGGACCCCTTTCAGTAATATTTGTCCCCCATCCAGGTATAATGTGCCCTACTCTGAAATTACTTGTGGGGCCAAAACAGTCACGTATATAAATTCAGTGAGGGTTTTTTTTTTCAAAATGGGTTGACTTTGGAGGTTCTCTGATGTTCTGGTTCCACAGGGGCTCTGCACCTGTCGCATGCAAACTATTCCAGGAAAATCTGGGCTTCAAAAGTGAAATAATGTCCCATCCTTCCGAGCCACGCCATGCGGCCAAACAGGAGTTTCCAACCACATATCTGGTATCACCACATTCAGGAGAAATTATGGGGTCTGTTTTCAGCTATTACCCTTAACGGAAATTCAAAAATTTGAGGGTAAATTTGAACAACATATCAGTGTGCCCAACATATAGAATATCACAGTATTTATGAGCAATTGCAGAAATTACGGGGTCTTTTTTATCTTATTTCAATGTTGAGAATGAAAAGTTTAAGGTTAAATGAATGTTTAAGTTCTCAGAGATGCCTCGCGATAGTAACCCCAGATGACGTAGCATCATGCGAGACCATTACGTCATCAAGGTGATTCGCGCAATGCATCCCTGGGAACGGGAGCTGCCGGGAGCATCGCTAAGGCCTGGGCTGGATCCGGGGGCCGCCAGAAGGTGAGTATATAACTATTTTTTGTTCCCAGGTCCTGGAAGATAGTCTCCTCTCCTCCACCCTGGGTACCATCAGCACAAAATCCGCTTAGTTTGCACATGGTGGGCATAGCCCCATGCGGAAAGTAAGCGGATCAATGCATTCCTATGTGTGCGGAATCCCCGCGATTCCGCACAAAGAATGAACATGCTGTGTTTTTTTCCGGAATGCATTTCCGATGCGGAAAGAAACGCAGCATGTGCACAAAAAAATACAGAATGCATTAAATATTATGGGATGCTTATGTAAGCTTTTTTCAGCGTTTTTTCCGCGGAAAACGGCAGAAAAAAACACTAAAAATCCTAAACGTGTGCACATAGCCTTAAAGTTTTAATTTTTGTTTCATAAATCAATTGTTCATGTGAGAATAAAGATTTTGTAATATATCTTATCAGATAAATCCGTTTCTGTCTGGGGCGTCTTGCATCCTCTGCTATTTTGAATGACGTTCAGATCAGGGGACTGTGAGGGTCATTGTAAAGCTTTCAGCTTTTTTTTTTACAGATAGTGTTATGTTTGTATCAAGAATTTGTTGAAAATTAATTGAATCCATTCTTCCCTCTACCCGTGACATGTTCCCTGTGTCATTGGCTGCAACACAACTCCAAGCATGATTAATCCACCCCCATGCTTAATGGTAGGTGGGATGTTCTTTTGCTGAAATTCTGCGCCCTTCTTTCTCCACACATACCTTTTGATCAGTGTAGCCACAGAGATCTATTTTAACCTCATTGGGTCCACAGGACTTGTTTCCAAAATGCATCAGACTTGTTTAGATGTTCTTTTGCATATTTCTGACTCTGAATTTTATGATGAGGATGCGGGAGAGGTTTTCTTCAGATGACTCTTCCACGGCCGCCATATTTGTGTCAGGTGTCTCTGAACAGTAGTACAATATACCACAGCTCCAGAGTCTGCTAAATCTTCATGAAGGTCTTTTGCAGTCAAGTGGAAGTTCCAATTTGCCTCTCCAGCAATCCTACGAGCAGCTCTCAATGAAATTTTGCTTGGTCTTCCAGACCTTACCTTGACCTCCACTGTTCCTGGTAACTGCCATTTCTTAATTACATTTTGAACTGATGGAAGAGAAACCTGAAAACACTAACCCTAACTGGCTAATTAAGGTCAGAAACCTTGGTCAAAGTTATCTGATCATATTTTGGAGTCTGTTTTAGTTTATTACTCCTTGTGAAAATGACATATTTGGGTCTAAAAGAACCTTTTAATAGAAAAAAGTAATTTTGTATTGTGTTATTGCGTTAAACCATGTGAAGCACCTGAAGGTTTAACCAATTTCCTAACAGCAGTTTCAGGTAACTTGAGGGATGTAATTTGTAAAATGTTAGAACTTTGAGAGGTTTCTCAATTTAGGACCCTAAAAACTTAAAAACTAGGAAATTCTGAAAAACAAAACAAGATTTGTAAATTTTGTTGCAAAAAAAAAGGAAAAATTGCTGCTAATTTTGAACCCTTTTTAACATCCTAACAAAATATAAGGGCATTTGAAAAATGACCCTGATATTCAGTAGATCTGTGGGGAATGTTGCTTATTACCGTAACTACTTTGTGTGACGGGACAGTCGGTTTAGGGGCATAAGCAAAGTCTTACAATTGCTAAGTTTTCAAAATTTTCGACAAGTTTAAGATATTTTCATTAAAAAACCCCAGAAAACTTCTTGACCTAAATTTACCACTTTCATAAAGTATAATGTGTCACAAAAACAATCTCACAATCAATGGGAGATGTAAAACTCCAGAGAAAATTACCGCCTATAGTGTCAGATATGAAAAACAGGGCTCTGACAATACTTCCGAAGTTGTCCCCGAAATTAAGGGGTCTTCGAGTATTTTTGCTAATTTTGGCAAATGATCTGGATACATTTCTTATCCTAAAACAAACGCTCCCCTAGTAGTATCTACCTATTTTAGGATATTTCTAGGTCATTTAACATGTGCTCATTTATTCCCATACTGTTCAAGCGCAAAGCGTATCACTCCCATCATCTTCGTGATGATCCACCTCCAGCAAGTCCAGATGTCTCACATACTGTCCAATCAGGAGACAGAGCAATAATCGGGAAAGAGTGAAGGGGAGAAGCTGCAAACTCTGCCGACTCCAAAATCCACAACGCACCAAGCGGAAACTATAATTCAGGGGGATCAGGATGAAATCTCAGCTCCGCTGGAAGAAGGGAGACGGATGGCAGATATGGAACTGCAACTAATTATATACAGGAGATGCCCAGGTTATACCGGCTGTAGATATATAATTATATACAGGAGATGCCCAGGTTATACCGGCTGTAGATATATAATTATATACAGGAGATGCTCAGGTTATACCAGCTGCATCTGTTGTGAATTCTGTGGTGAAGCTCCCTCCTGTGGTCATGAGTGGTACTTCGGCTGGTTCTGTCTATGAGCTTCCTCTGGTGGATGTGAGTGGGGCTGTGGCTTCTGAGTTTCCTTCCTCAGGTGACGAGGTTAGGTCGTTAGGTGCTGCTCTATTTAACTCCACCTAGTTCTTTGTTCCTGGCCTCCAGTCAATGTTCCAGTATTGGTCTTGCTCTCTCCTGGATCGTTCTTGTGGCCTGTCTGCCCTGCATAAGCTAAGTTCTGCTTGTGTTACTTTTGTTTGCTATTTTTTCTGTCCAGCTTGCTATATTGGTTTTTCTTGCTTGCTGGAAACTCTGGGACGCAGAGGGAGCACCTTCGTGCCGTTAGTCGGTACGGAGGGTCTTTTTGCGCCCTCTGCGTGGTTGTTTGTAGGTTTTTGTGCTGACCGCAAAGCTATCTTTCCTATCCTCGGTCTATTCAGTAAGTCGGGCCTCACTTTGCTAAAACCTATTTCATCTCTGTGTTTGTATTTTCATCTTTACTCACAGTCATTATATGGTGGGGGCTGCCTTTTCCTTTGGGGAATTTCTCTGAGGCAAGGTAGGCTTATTTTTCTATCTTCAGGGCTAGCTAGTTTCTCAGGCTGTGCCCGAGGCGCCTAGGTCTGGTCAGGAGCGCTCCACGGCTACCTCTAGTGTTGTGTGATAGGATTAGGGATTGCGGTCAGCAGAGTTCCCACGTCTCAGAGCTCGTCCTATGTTATTAGTAACTATCAGGTCACTTTGTGCGCTCTTAACCACCAGGTCCATTGTGTTTCTGAATCACCAGTTCATAACAGTACTGGAGGCCCAAAGTACTAATGCTTCTCAATAGAGGGAAAAGAGAAGTTCTGAGACCATTTTTTTTTCTTTGCACTGTGTTTTGTCTTTCTTTTCCACTTTACATCAGGGTGGTTCAGAACACAGGTGTAGACATGGACATTCAAGGTCTGTCCTCTTTGATGGATAATCTCGCTATAAGTGTACAGAACATTCAAGATTCAGTGGTTCAGAATCCTATGTTAGAACCTAAAATTCCTATTCCTGAGTTATTTTCTGGAGATAGAGCTAAGTTTCTGAATTTCAAAAATAATTGTAAACTATTTCTGGCTTTGAAACCCCGCTCCTCTGGTGACCCAGTTCAACAAGTAAAGATCATTATTTCTTTATTACGTGGCGACCCTCAAGACTGGGCATTTTCCCTTGCGCCAGGAGATCCTGCATTATGTGATATTGATGCGTTTTTTCTGGCGCTTGGGTTGCTTTATGATGAACCTAATTCAGTGGATCAGGCAGAGAAAATCTTGCTGGCTCTGTGTCAGGGTCAGGATGAGGTAGAGATATATTGTCAGAAGTTTAGGAAGTGGTCTGTGCTCACTCAATGGAATGAATGTGCTCTGGCAGCAATTTTCAGAAAGGGTCTCTCTGAAGCCCTTAAGGATGTCATGGTGGGATTTCCTATGCCTGCTGGTCTCTATGAGTCTATGTCTTTGGCCATTCAGATCGATCGACGCTTGCGTGAGCGTAAAACTGTGCACCATTTGGCGGTATTATCTGAGCATAAACCTGAGCCTATGCAATGTAATAGGACTTTGACCAGAGCTGAACGGCAAGAACACAGACGTCGGAATGGGCTGTGTTTTTACTGTGGTGATTCCACTCATGCTATCTCCGATTGTCCTAAGCGCATTAAGCGTTTCGCTAGGTCTGCCACCATTGGTACGGTACAGTCGAAATTTCTTTTGTCCGTTACTTTGATCTGCTCTTTGTCATCCTATTCTGTCATGGAATTTGTGGATTCAGGCGCTGCCCTGAATTTGATGGACTTGGAGTTTGCTAGGCGCTGTGGGTTTTTCTTGGAGCCCTTGCAGCATCCTATTCCATTGAGAGGAATTGATGCCACGCCTTTGGCCAAGAATAAGCCTCAGTATTGGACCCAACTGACCATGTGCATGGCTCCTGCGCATCAGGAGGATATTCGCTTTTTGGTGTTGCAGAATCTGCATGATGTGGTCGTGTTGGGGTTGCCATGGCTACAAGTCCATTACCCAGTATTGGATTGGAAATCTATGTCTGTGTCCAGCTGGGGTTGTCAGGGGGTACATGGTGATGTTCCATTTCTGTCTATTTCATCATCCATCCCTTCTGAGGTCCCAGAGTTCTTGACAGATTACCGGGATGTATTTGATGAGCCCAAGTCCAGTGCCCTACCTCCGCATAGGGATTGCGATTGTGCTATCGATTTGATTCCTGGTAGTAAGTTTCCTAAAGGTCGACTGTTTAATTTGTCTGTACCTGAGCACGCCGCTATGCGGAGTTACGTAAAGGAATCCTTGGAGAAGGGTCATATTCGCCCGTCGTCGTCGCCATTGGGGGCAGGGTTCTTTTTTGTGGCCAAGAAGGATGGTTCGTTGAGACCTTGTATTGATTACCGCCTTCTAAATAAAATTACGGTCAAATTTCAGTATCCTTTGCCGCTGCTGTCTGATTTGTTTTCTCGGATTAAGGGGGCTAGTTGGTTCACCAAGATAGATCTTTGTGGTGCGTATAATCTTGTGCGTATTAAAGAGGGCGATGAATGGAAAACAGCATTTAATACGCCCGAGGGCCATTTTGAGTACCTGGTTATGCCATTCGGGCTTTCCAATGCTCCATCAGTATTTCAGTCCTTTATGCATGACATCTTCCGAGAGTACCTGGATAAATTCCTGATTGTATACTTGGATGATATTTTGGTCTTCTCGGATGATTGGGAGTCGCACGTGAAGCAGGTTAGAATGGTGTTCCAGGTCCTGTGTGCAAATTCTTTGTTTGTGAAGGGGTCAAAGTGTCTCTTTGGTGTTCAGAAGGTTTCATTTTTGGGTTTCATTTTTTCCCCTTCTACTATCGAGATGGACCGTGTTAAAGTTCAGGCCATTTATGATTGGACTCAGCCGACATCTCTGAAGAGTCTGCAAAAGTTCCTGGGCTTTGCTAATTTTTATCGTCGCTTCATCAATAATTTTTCTAGTATTGCTAAACCGTTGACTGATTTAACCAAGAAGGGTGCTGATGTGGTCAATTGGTCTTCTGCTGCTGTGGAAGCTTTTCAGGAGTTGAAGCGTCGTTTTTCTTCTGCCCCTGTGTTGTGCAAGCCAGATGTTTCGCTCCCGTTCCAGGTCGAGGTTGATGCTTCTGAGATTGGAGCAGGGGCTGTTTTGTCGCAGAGAAGTTCTGATGGCTCGGTGATGAAACCATGTGCCTTCTTTTCCAGGAAGTTTTCGCCTGCTGAGCGTAATTATGATGTTGGCAATCGAGAGTTGCTGGCCATGAAGTGGGCATTCGAAGAGTGGCGTCATTGGCTTGAAGGAGCTAAGCATCGCGTGGTGGTCTGAACTGATCACAAGAACTTGACTTATCTCGAGTCTGCCAAACGGTTGAATCCTAGACAGGCTCGTTGGTCGCTGTTTTTCTCCCATTTTGACTTTGTGGTTTCGTACCTTCCGGGCTCTAAAAATGTGAAGGCTGACGCCCTGTCTAGGAGTTTTGTGCCCGACTCTCCGGGGTTTGCCTGAGCCGGTGGGTATTCTCAAAGAGGGGGTAATTTTGTCTGCCATCTCCCCTGATTTGCAGCGGGTGCTGCAAAAATTTCAGGCTAATAGACCTGACCGTTGCCCGACGGAGAAACTGTTTGTCCCTGATAGATGGACGAGTAGAGTTATCTCTGAGGTTCATTGTTCGGTGTTGGCTGGTCATCCTGGAATCTTTGGTACCAGAGATTTGGTGGCTAGATCCTTTTGGTGGCCGTCTCTGTCGCGGGATGTGCGTTCGTTTGTGCAGTCCTGTGGGATTTGTGCTCGGGCTAAGCCCTGCTGTTCTCGTGCCAGTGGGTTGCTTTTGCCCTTGTCGGTCCCGAAGAGGCCCTGGACACATATCTCTATGGATTTTATTTCGGATCTCCCCATCTCTCAAAAGATGTCGGTCATTTGGGTGGTTTGTGATCGCTTCTCTAAGATGGTCCATTTGGTACCCTTGTCTAAATTGCCCTCCTCCTCTGATTTGGTGCCATTGTTTTTCCAGCATGTGGTTCGTTTACATGGCATTCCGGAGAACATCGTTTCTGACAGAGGTTCCCAGTTTGTTTCGAGGTTTTGGCGAGCCTTTTGTGCTAGGATGGGCATTGATTTTTCTTTTTCCTCGGCTTTCCATCCTCAGACAAATGGCCAAACTGAACGAACCAATCAGACCTTGGAAACATATCTGAGATGTTTTGTTTCTGCTGATCAGGATGATTGGGTGTCCTTTTTGCCTTTGGCTGAGTTCGCCCTTAATAATCGGGCCAGCTTGGCTACTTTGGTTTCGCCGTTTTTCTGCAATTCTGGTTTCCATCCTCGTTTCTCTTCAGGGCAGGTTGAGTCTTCGGACTGTCCTGGTGTGGATACTGTGGATACTGGTCGCTGTTTTTCTCCCATTTTGACTTTGTGGTTTCGTACCTTCCGGGCTCTAAAAATGTGAAGGCTGACGCCCTGTCTAGGAGTTTTGTGCCCGACTCTCCGGGTTTGCCTGAGCCGGCGGGTATTCTCAAAGAGGGGGTAATTTTGTCTGCCATCTCCCCTGATTTGCAGCGGGTGCTGCAAAAATTTCAGGCTAATAGACCTGACCGTTGCCCGACGGAGAAACTGTTTGTCCCTGATAGATGGACGAGTAGAGTTATCTCTGAGGTTCATTGTTCGGTGTTGGCTGGTCATCCTGGAATCTTTGGTACCAGAGATTTGGTGGCTAGATCCTTTTGGTGGCCGTCTCTGTCGCGGGATGTGCGTTCGTTTGTGCAGTCCTGTGGGATTTGTGCTCGGGCTAAGCCCTGCTGTTCTCGTGCCAGTGGGTTGCTTTTGCCCTTGCCGGTCCCGAAGAGGCCCTGGACACATATCTCTATGGATTTTATTTCGGATCTCCCCATCTCTCAAAAGATGTCGGTCATTTGGGTGGTTTGTGATCGCTTCTCTAAGATGGTCCATTTGGTACCCTTGTCTAAATTGCCCTCCTCCTCTGATTTGGTGCCATTGTTTTTCCAGCATGTGGTTCGTTTACATGGCATTCCGGAGAACATCGTTTCTGACAGAGGTTCCCAGTTTGTTTCGAGGTTTTGGCGAGCCTTTTGTGCTAGGATGGGCATTGATTTTTCTATTTCCTCGGCTTTCCATCCTCAGACAAATGGCCAAACTGAACGAACCAATCAGACCTTGGAAACATATCTGAGATGTTTTGTTTCTGCTGATCAGGATGATTGGGTGTCCTTTTTGCCTTTGGCTGAGTTCGCCCTTAATAATCGGGCCAGCTCGGCTACTTTGGTTTCGCCGTTTTTCTGCAATTCTGGTTTCCATCCTCGTTTCTCTTCAGGGCAGGTTGAGTCTTCAGACTGTCCTAGTGTGGATACTGTGGTGGATAGGTTGCAGCAGATTTGGACTCATGTAGTGGACAATTTGACATTGTCCCAGGAGAAGGCTCAACGTTTCGCTAACCGCAGGCGCTGTGTGGGTCCCCGACTTCGTGTTGGGGATTTGGTTTGGCTGTCGTCTCGTTATATTCCTATGAAAGTTACCTCTCCTAAGTTTAAGCCTCGTTTCATTGGTCCGTACAGGATTTCTGAGGTTCTTAATCCTGTGTCTTTTCGTTTGACCCTTCCAGCTTCTTTTTCCATCCATAATGTATTCCATAGGTCGTTGTTGTGGAGATACGTGGCACCTGTGGTTCCTTCCGTTGATCCTCCTGCCCCGGTCTTGGTTGAGGGGGAGTTGGAGTATATAGTGGAGAAGATTTTGGATTCTCGTATTTCGAGACGGAAACTCCAGTACCTGGTTAAGTGGAAGGGTTATGGTCAGGAAGATAATTCCTGGGTCTTTGCCTCTGATGTCCATGCTGCCGATCTGGTTCGTGCCTTTCATCTGGCTCATCCTGGTCGGCCTGGGGGCTCTGGTGAGGGTTCGGTGACCCCTCCTCAAGGGGGGGGGGTACTGTTGTGAATTCTGTGGTCAAGCTCCCTCCTGTGGTCATGAGTGGTACTTCGGCTGGTTCTGTCTATGAGCTTCCTCTGGTGGATGTGAGTGGGGCTGTGGCTTCTGAGTTTCCTTCCTCAGGTGACGAGGTTAGGTCGTTAGGTGCCGCTCTATTTAACTCCACCTATTTCTTTGTTCCTGGCCTCCAGTCAATGTTCCAGTATTGGTCTTGCTCTCTCCTGGATCGTTCTTGTGGCCTGTCTGCCCTGCATAAGCTAATTTCTGCTTGTGTTACTTTTGTTTGCTATTTTTTCTGTCCAGCTTGCTATATTGGTTTTTCTTGCTTGCTGGAAGCTCTGGGACGCAGAGGGAGCACCTCCGTGCCATTAGTCGGTACGGAGGGTCTTTTTGCGCCCTCTGCGTGGTTGTTTGTAGGTTTTTGTGCTCACCGCAAAGCTATCTTTCCTATCCTCGGTCTATTCAGTAAGTCGGGCCTCACTTTGCTAAAACCTATTTCATCTCTGTGTTTGTATTTTCATCTTTACTCACAGTCATTATATGTGGGGGGCTGCCTTTTCCTTTGGGGAATTTCTCTGAGGCAAAGTAGGCTTATTTTTCTATCTTCAGGGCTAGCTAGTTTCTCAGGCTGTGCCCGAGGCGCCTAGGTCTGGTCAGGAGCGCTCCACGGCTACCTCTAGTGTTGTGTGATAGGATTAGGGATTGCGGTCAGCAGAGTTCCCACGTCTCAGAGCTCGTCCTATGTTATTAGTAACTATCAGGTCACTTTGTGTGCTCTTAACCACCAGGTCCATTGTGTTTCTGAATCACCAGTTCATAACATGCATCTATATAATTATATACAGGAGATGCCCAGGTTATACCAGCTGTACATATATAATTATATACAGGAGATGTCCAGGTTATACCGGCTGTAGATATATAATTATATACAGGAGATGCCCAGGTTATACCGGCTGTAGATATATAATTATATACAGGAGATGCTCAGGTTATACCAGCTGCATCTATATAATTATATACAGGAGATGCCCAGGTTATACCAGCTGTACATATATAATTATATACAGGAGATGCCCAGGTAATACCAGCTGTAGATATATAATTATATACAGGAGATGCCCAGGTTATACCGGCTGTACATATATAATTATATACAGGAGATGCCCAGGTTATAACAGCTGTACATATATAATTATATACAGGAGATGCCCAGGTTATACCGGCTGTAGATATATAATTATATACAGGAGATGCCCAGGTTATAGCAGCTGTACATATATCATTATATAGAAGAGATGCCCAAGTTATACCAGCTGTACATATATAATTATATACAGGAGATGCCCAGGTTATACCAGCTGTACATATATAATTATATACAGGAGATGTCCAGGTTATACCAGCTGTACATATATAATTATATACAGGAGATACCCAGGTTATACCGGCTGCACATATGTAATTATATACAGGAAATGCCCAGGTTATACCATCTGTACATATATCATTATATACAGGAAATGCCCAGGTTATACCAGCTGTACATATGTAATTATATACAGGAGATGTCCAGGTTATACCAGCTGTACACATATAATTATATACAGGAGATGCCCATGTTATACCGGCTGTACATATTATGTTCTATACAGATGAGAAGAGCTGTGTATATTTAGATGTAGCTATAAAGGGAGGATTGTTTATCAACGGAAATTGAAGAATGAGATGCAGCAGAGCCGAGTGTGTGAACGACACTTTATCCAGTAGATACAGGTAGGCAGGTATTTACATTGATGCAGGAGCTCTTCTGTGCCATTCCTGTGTGTGGGACGCATGCTCAATGAGGTGACACAAGTCCGCAGACACGTGTTAATACAGCAGATTTGAGTGTGCAGATAGCACCTTGGACAGCAGAGATGAGTAGGCAGACATGTACCTTGATGCAGCAGAATGAAGTATGTGGACTGCACCTAGAATCAGGAGAGACAAGTAAACAATCAGCCTCATTGTTGGAGCAGAGCACGATGTGTGGATCGCACTCAGGAATAGCAGAGAAGTGTAGATTATCAGTCATCTTATCACAGGAGAGATGGATGTAGGTATAGCTCTCAGGAACAGCAGAGATGAGGGGGCAATGAGGTACCTAGTTGTAGCAGAGTGAACATGTGGATAGCACTCAGGAACAGCAGAGATGAGGGGGCAATGAGGTACCTTGTTGTAGCAGAGTGAATGTGTGGATAGTACTCAGGAACAGCAGAGATGAGGGGGCAATGAGGTACCTTGTTGTAGCAGAGTGAATGTGTGGATAGTACTCAGGAACAGCAGAGATGAGGGGGCCATTAGGTACCTAGTTGTAGCAGAGTGAATGTGTGGATAGTACTCAGGAACAGCAGAGATGAGGGGGCCATTAGGTACCTAGTTGTAGCAGAGTGAACATGTGGATAGTACTCAGGAACAGCAGAGATGAGGGGGCCATTAGGTACCTAGTTGTAGCAGAGTGAACATGTGGATAGCACTCAGGAACAGCAGAGATGAGGGGGCCATTAGGTACCTAGTTGTAGCAGAGTGAACATGTGGATAGCACTCAGGAACAGCAGAGATGAGGGGGCCATTAGGTACCTAGTTGTAGCAGAGTGAACATGTGGATAGCACTCAGGAACAGCAGAGATGAGGGGGCCATTAGGTACCTAGTTGTAGCAGAGTGAACATGTGGATAGCACTCAGGAACAGCAGAGATGAGGGGGCCATTAGGTACCTAGTTGTAGCAGAGTGAACATGTGGATAGCACTCAGGAACAGCAGAGATGAGGGGCCATTAGGTACCTAGTTGTAGCAGAGTGAATGTGTGGATAGTACTCAGGAACAGCAGAGATGAGGGGGCCATTAGGTACCTAGTTGTAGCAGAGTGAACATGTGGATAGCACTCAGGAACAGCAGAGATGAGGGGGCCATTAGGTACCTAGTTGTAGCAGAGTGAACATGTGGATAGTACTCAGGAACAGCAGAGATGAGGGGGCAATGAGGTACCTTGTTGTAGCAGAGTGAATGTGTGGATAGCACTCAGGAACAGCAGAGATGAGGGGGCAATGAGGTACCTTGTTGTAGCAGAGTGAATGTGTGGATAGCACTCAGGAACAGCAGAGATGAGAAGGGAATGAGGTACCTAGTTGTAGCAGAATGAACATGTGGATAGCACTCAGGAACAGCAGAGATGAGGGGGCAATGAGGTACCTTGTTGTAGCAGAGTGAATGTGTGGATAGCACTCAGGAACAGCAGAGATGAGGGGGCCATTAGGTACCTAGTTGTAGCAGAGTGAACATGTGGATAGCACTCAGGAACAGCAGAGATGAGGGGGCAATGAGGTACCTAGTTGTAGCAGAGTGAATGTGTGGATAGCACTCAGGAACAGCAGAGGTGAGGGGGCCATTAGGTACCTAGTTGTAGCAGAGTGAACATGTGGATAGCACTCAGGAACAGCAGAGATGAGGGGGCCATTAGGTACCTAGTTGTAGCAGAGTGAACATGTGGATAGCACTCAGGAACAGCAGAGATGAGGGGGCAATGAGGTACCTTGTTGTAGCAGAGTGAATGTGTGGATAGCACTCAGGAACAGCAGAGATGAGGGGGCCATTAGGTACCTAGTTGTAGCAGAGTGAATGTGTGGATAGCACTCAGGAACAGCAGAGATGAGAAGGGAATGAGGTACCTAGTTGTAGCAGAATGAACATGTGGATAGCACTCAGGAACAGCAGAGATGAGGGGGCAATGAGGTACCTTGTTGTAGCAGAGTGAATGTGTGGATAGCACTCAGGAACAGCAGAGATGAGAAGGGAATGAGGTACCTAGTTGTAGCAGAATGAACATGTGGATAGCACTCAGGAACAGCAGAGATGAGGGGGCAATGAGGTACCTTGTTGTAGCAGAGTGAATGTGTGGATAGCACTCAGGAACAGCAGAGATGAGGGGGCCATTAGGTACCTAGTTGTAGCAGAGTGAATGTGTGGATAGCACTCAGGAACAGCAGAGATGAGGGGGCCATTAGGTACCTAGTTGTAGCAGAGTGAACATGTGGATAGCACTCAGGAACAGCAGAGATGAGGGGGCCATTAGGTACCTAGTTGTAGCAGAGTGAACATGTGGATAGCACTCAGGAACAGCAGAGATGAGGGGGCCATTAGGTACCTAGTTGTAGCAGAGTGAATGTGTGGATAGCACTCAGGAACAGCAGAGATGAGGGGGCCATTAGGTACCTAGTTGTAGCAGAGTGAACATGTGGATAGTACTCAGGAACAGCAGAGATGAGGGGGCAATGAGGTACCTTGTTGTAGCAGAGTGAATGTGTGGATAGCACTCAGGAACAGCAGAGATGAGGGGGCCATTAGGTACCTAGTTGTAGCAGAGTGAATGTGTGGATAGCACTCAGGAACAGCAGAGATGAGGGGGCCATTAGGTACCTAGTTGTAGCAGAGTGAACATGTGGATAGTACTCAGGAACAGCAGAGATGAGGGGGCAATGAGGTACCTAGTTGTAGCAGAGTGAATGTGTGGATAGCACTCAGGAACAGCAGAGATGAGGGGGCCATTAGGTTCCTAGTTGTAGCAGAGTGAACATGTGGATAGTACTCAGGAACAGCAGAGATGAGGGGGCAATGAGGTACCTTGTTGTAGCAGAGTGAATGTGTGGATAGCACTCAGGAACAGCAGAGATGAGGGGGCCATTAGGTACCTAGTTGTAGCAGAGTGAACATGTGGATAGTACTCAGGAACAGCAGAGATGAGGGGGCCATTAGGTACCTAGTTGTAGCACAGTGAACATGTGGATAGTACTCAGGAACAGCAGAGATGAGGGGGCAATGAGGTACCTTGTTGTAGCAGAGTGAATGTGTGGATAGCACTCAGGAACAGCAGAGATGAGGGGGCCATTAGGTACCTAGTTGTAGCAGAGTGAACATGTGGATAGTACTCAGGAACAGCAGAGATGAGGGGGCAATGAGGTACCTTGTTGTAGCAGAGTGAATGTGTGGATAGCACTCAGGAACAGCAGAGATGAGGGGGCCATTAGGTACCTAGTTGTAGCAGAGTGAACATGTGGATAGTACTCAGGAACAGCAGAGATGAGGGGGCCATTAGGTACCTAGTTGTAGCAGAGTGAATGTGTGGATAGCAATCAGGAACAGCAGAGATGAGGGGGCCATTAGGTACCTAGTTGTAGCAGAGTGAATGTGTGGATAGCACTCAGGAACAGCAGAGATGAGGGGGCCATTAGGTACCTAGTTGTAGCAGAGTGAATGTGTGGATAGCACTCAGGAACAGCAGAGATGAGGGGGCCATTAGGTACCTAGTTGTAGCAGAGTGAACATGTGGATAGTACTCAGGAACAGCAGAGATGAGGGGGCCATTAGGTACCTAGTTGTAGCAGAGTGAATGTGTGGATAGCACTCAGGAACAGCAGAGATGAGGGGGCCATTAGGTACCTAGTTGTAGCAGATTGAATGTGTGGATAGCAATCAGGAACAGCAGAGATGAGGGGGCCATTAGGTACCTAGTTGTAGCAGAGTGAATGTGTGGATAGCACTCAGGAACAGCAGAGATGAGGGGGCCATTAGGTACCTAGTTGTAGCAGAGTGAACATGTGGATAGTACTCAGGAACAGCAGAGATGAGGGGGCAGTGAGGTACCTTGTTGTAGCAGAGTGAATGTGTGGATAGCACTCAGGAACAGCAGAGATGAGGGGGCCATTAGGTACCTAGTTGTAGCAGAGTGAATGTGTGGATAGCACTCAGGAACAGCAGAGATGAGGGGGCCATTAGGTACCTAGTTGTAGCAGAGTGAACATGTGGATAGTACTCAGGAACAGCAGAGATGAGGGGGCCATTAGGTACCTTGTTGTAGCAGAGTGAACATGTGGATAGCACTCAGGAACAGCAGAGATGAGGGGGCAGTGAGGTACCTTGTTGTAGCAGAGTGAATGTGTGGATAGCACTCAGGAACAGCAGAGATGAGGGGGCCATTAGGTACCTTGTTGTAGCAGAGCTTTGTGTGCAGACGGCAGTCAGGAACAGCAGAGCTGAACGGATAATCAGGCAGGGATTTATTTTTATTACTGGGTGACCGCAGATTTGAGACTTAGCGTGCCCACTGAGCCACCAGGGATCCACATCTATGATTTTTCCAGAGTTAAAGGGAAGAAGATACAAAGTTGTTTTTTTTCTTCTTTCCATCTGCCGAGCATTTCGCTCCAATCCCACAGATCAGGTCGAGTTGTTTGTTTGACTTTCGCATGTATTTTGCTGGAGCCATCACCACATTGAAACACGCGGCGGGAAGTAAATTGCCCAGGGAAAGTCTAACACCAGGAAAATAACAACACAGAATAACCGGCGCGTTCTCCTTGAAGTGCAGACGCTTATTGATCACGATTGTGCCAAACAGCAGCTTCTGGCTCCGAGATGAAAATAAGGCATCTGTCTGTTCCTGGCGAGAACAGCGGAAATTCAGGACAGAAAGCAGCGTCCTGTACAATCGAAAACAGCAGGGAGGATGAAAAAGCCACGATCGTCTCCTTGTCCCACAACGGGCGCCATCTCTGTAATGCAAGAGGTGCGATGATGTCATTATACCATCTGCGTCATTTGTAGGAACCCGACTAGCAGAGGTCATAGGCTGCTAAGATCAGAGAGTACGGAGAGGACTGCTGAGGTCAGAGGGCACAGAGAGGGCCACTGAGGTCAGAGGGCAAGAAGAGGACTGCTGAGGTCAGAGGGCACGGAGAGGGCCACTGAGGTCAGAGAGCAAGAAGAGGGCTGCTGAGGTCAGAGGGCACGGAGAGGGCCACTGAGGTTAGAGAGCAAGAAGAGGGCTGCTGAGGTCAGAGGGCACGGAGAGGGCCACTGAGGTTAGAGAGCAAGAAGAGGGCTGCTGAGGTCAGAGGGCACGGAGAGGGCCACTGAGGTTAGAGAGCAAGAAGAGGGCTGCTGAGGTCAGAGGGCACGGAGAGGGCCACTGAGGTCAGAGGGCAAGAAGAGGACTGCTGAGGTCAGAGGGCACGGAGAGGGCCACTGAGGTTAGAGAGCAAGAAGAGGGCTGCTGAGGTCAGAGGGCACGGAGAGGGCCACTGAGGTTAGAGAGCAAGAAGAGGGCTGCTGAGGTCAGAGGGCACGGAGAGGGCCACTGAGGTCAGAGGGCAAGAAGAGGACTGCTGAGGTCAGAGGGCACGGAGAGGGCCACTGAGGTTAGAGAGCAAGAAGAGGACCTCTGAGGTCAGAGGGCAGAGAGGGCCACTGAGGTCAGAGAGCACGGAGAGGACCACTGAGGTTAGAGAGCAAGAAGAGGGCTGCTGAGGTCAGAGGGCACGGAGATGACTGTCATCAGAGGGCACGGAGAGGGCAACTGAGGTCAGAGGGATAGGAGAGGGCTACTGATTTCAGAGGGCACACAGAGGGCTACTAAGGTCAGAGGGCATGAAGAGGACTACTGAGGTCAAAGGGCACAGAGAGGCCTACTGAGGTCAGATGGCATGCAAGATGGAGGCTATTTAATCATGTTCTTGATTGGTCATAAAAAGAATGGGCAAGTATACACTCAGGGGGCACAAGGACCTAATGTATGTACAGGGTGCATAGAGGCTATTGATGATCAAATAGTGAAATATTCGGTTTAAGGAAAATCATTACAAATAATTTCTAATATCCCTGTATTCGTAACAAATAATTAATCCAATGCTACTGAGTTCAGAGGCCACAGTGAGGGCTGCTGAGGTCAGAGGGCACAGAGAGGGTTACTGAAGTCAGAGGGCATGGAGAGGACTACTGAGGTCAGACGGCATGGAGAGGACTACTGAGGTCAGAGGGCACGGAGAAGGCTACTGAAGTCTGAGGGCACAGAGAGGGCTACTGAGGTCAGAGAGGCTACTGAGGTCAGAGGCTACAGAATTATAGAATGGTGCAGATAAGCTCTGAAAGGCAGTGGCCGCATCTTATAGCGGCAAAATCGGCTGACAGGATCCCTTTAAGACAATTCGTGTCATAGTGAATACTAGCCTTTTATGGTGGGAGTTGATCCCTAATAAGGGTTGTTAGAAAGCCAGCTTGTACTAGCCATGTACCATTGACTTAGCCCCAACTTGGGGTTCATAGAGGGAAAATGTGCACCCTCTTATTAATAGTAGTGCAGGTAAGCAAACACACCTAATGAGAAATCATACAAAAAAATACTGCATGCAAATTCAATAAGAAGAATATGGCATCAATAATACCAAATTACTCTGCAATTCAAATAACAAATGTCAACATATAAGGATTAACCTCATAGTAAGGAGGCAGCAACAAATAAACAAAAAAGAAACCATATGAGAAAAAAGACAGGAGAAAAAATTCAGGTTGGAATAAACGTTGCTGGACATGCCATCACAAATGGGGACAAGTCCCAGCGATATCTATTGAACATGACCAGTGAGTACTTTTTTGATTAAGCAAGCAGACTTTTTTTTTGTGAACAAACACCCACTTTTTAAAGGGGTGGCACGTTTTTTTTCCTCTTCCCAGGTACCCCCTATCAGGTGCCAATTTATTGAGCATTACTTTGACCAGGGTACAACGAAGTGAAAAATGCTCTTCATTTGCTGTATATTTATCTGTTACATCTTGCCTTAGGTCCGTTGGGCAGAACCCATCTTCGATGGGCATTATTGTTTTTAAATGTTTTTAAACTTGGTTGTTTTGGAAAATCTTGAATGGGCAACACAGGGATAGTTAGATAAATGTGTTGAGGCGGTAGGCGATTCATATGTTGGCAAGGCTTAGTGAGCAGCAGAGAGCAGTGTCTGAATCCAGCTTCTCAATGCCCGTCAGAGTAACACTCAGCCCCCACACATAAGAACTGGTGAGTGGGTGTGGATCGATGACATTTCTATGGTTCTTCAAAACTTTGAGTACTGTACCGAGATGGTGAGCGCTGATGACGCTATTGTCAGCGTTCCCATCCCGCTGCGCTGTCTATTAAAACGTCCGCTGCAGAATCTCAATCTCAAAGAGGAATCTTTGAATGCCGAGCGAGTGGCTATGGAGCGAGATTTAATAGAGGCTGATACCACACAGCCCAGCCTCACACAATATTCTCAAGCCACATTGGGTGATGACGAGGAAAGGGAGGAGGAGGAGGTCGAACAGGAGTTTTTGGTCTGGGCTACAGAGGGGACTCCCAATCCCAGGTTCATGCCTGTCCAGCATGGATGGCCTGAAGATGAGGAGGAGGAGTAGGAGGAGAGGATGGTTACTGTTGTTCCCGGTGAGGATACTGAATGTTTGACTCTTTGTAGTCTGCCACATATGGCACAGTTCATGTCCAGTTCATTTTGTCCAACATGAAATACTGGCTGGGCACCTTACTTTTCTTGTCTCATGTCGGAGGCAGACATGCCATTTTCAGTGCATGTATGCCAGAGGGCCATTGTAGAAGACTTGCCAAAAAGATGACCCTCAGACAACACTGCTGTTAGAGGTACATGCTGTTTTCACCCACAAGGATTACAGTGGAGGGCCACAAACACCAGGTGCAACTCAGGGGGGAAATGTCCACAGCTGACTCATTTTCATGAGACTGTCCCATCAGCAAGGGCTATCTGTGGTGGAACAATGACTCGGAGGGAGAAGCTGACCAAGATGGTGATGGACTACTTAAGTGACCATACCAGTGTCCTTCGTTATTCTTCAGTGCCCTTTAACTATTGGCTATCCAAGCTCCACATTTGTCCCGACCTCTGCTTCTACACCTTGGAGATGCTGCCATGCCCTGCTGCAAGTGTTTTGTGTGAGCGGGTTTTTAGTTTGGTGCAATCATAACGGATAGGTGCACATGCCTGTCAACGGAAAATGCAGACAGGCTAACTCTTCTAAAATTGAGCAAGGGCTGGATTTCCTCCGACTTTGTAAGCCCTATGGATGACAGCAACGTAATGTACAAGCAGGCGAAATGTTTTGTTTGAAAACATTCATCCCTTACCATCCAAACCCTTTTTGTTCATGAAATCACCTCCTCCTCCTGCAACAAGTACTTAGTGGTCATCTATGTATACCCCACGTGGCTAATGTTTTGTACTTTGGGAAAACTTGGCACATTGTGCAATGGTGAAACTTTCACGCCCTATCGATTCCCTTGCTGACACACTCCAAAGGCGGAGTAATGAAGATTATTGCCCCTGCTAAATTCTCACGTATGATTATCTCTACCCAGATTGCACCAGTTGCACAACTGCTAGACAAATATTAGGTATTTAAAGTGGAAAATAGCAGAGATCTGAAGCATGTACTTGCAATGATGAGAACACCCAGGTGACTGCCTTTTTCCTCCAAACGTAACGATGGCCATTATGCTAAAGAAAGTTAAATTTTAGTTCCATCAGACCACAGGACATGTCTCCACAAATTAAGGTCTTGGTCCTGTGTGCATTTGCAAACATTAATCTGGCTTTTTTATGCTTCTTTTGGAGTAATGGCTTTTTTTCTGGCAGAGTGGCCTTTTCGCACATGTTGTTATAGTACTTGTTTCACTGTGGCTATTGACACAATCTTACCAGCTTCCACCATCATCTTCACAAGGTATTTTGATTTTGTCCTTGGGTTGATATGCACATAGTAACATAGTAACATAGTAACATAGTTAGTAAGGCCGAAAAAAAGACATTTGTCCATCCAGTTCAGCCTATATTCCATCATAATAAATCCCCAGATCTACGTCCTTCTACAGAACCTAATAATTGTATGATACAATATTGTTCTGCTCCAGGAAGACATCCAGGCCTCTCTTGAACCCCTCGACTGAGTTCGCCATCACCACCTCCTCAGGCAAGCAATTCCAGATTCTCACTGCCCTAACAGTAAAGAATCCTCTTCTATGTTGGTGGAAAAACCTTCTCTCCTCCAGACGCAAAGAATGCCCCCTTGTGCCCGTCACCTTCCTTGGTATAAACAGATCCTCAGCGAGATATTTGTATTGTCCCCTTATATACTTATACATGGTTATTAGATCGCCCCTCAGTCGTCTTTTTTCTAGACTAAATAATCCTAATTTCGCTAATCTATCTGGGTATTGTAGTTCTCCCATCCCCTTTATTAATTTTGTTGCCCTCCTTTGTACTCTCTCTAGTTCCATTATATCCTTCCTGAGCACCGGTGCCCAAAACTGGACACAGTACTCCATGTGCGGTCTAACTAGGGATTTGTACAGAGGCAGTATAATGCTCTCATCATGTGTATCCAGACCTCTTTTAATGCACCCCATGATCCTGTTTGCCTTGGCAGCTGCTGCCTGGCACTGGCTGCTCTAGGTAAGTTTATCATTAACTAGGATCCCCAAGTCCTTCTCCCTGTCAGATTTACCCAGTGGTTTCCCGTTCAGTGTGTAATGGTGATATTGATTCCTTCTTCCCATGTGTATAACCTTACATTTATCATTGTTAAACCTCATCTGCCACCTTTCAGCCCAAGTTTCCAACTTATCCAGATCCATCTGTAGCAGAATACTATCTTCTCTTGTATTAACTGCTTTACATAGTTTTGTATCATCTGCAAATATCGATATTTTACTGTGTAAACCTTCTACCAGATCATTAATGAATATGTTGAAGAGAACAGGTCCCAATACTGACCCCTGCGGTCCCCACTGGTCACAGCGACCCAGTTAGAGACTATACCATTTATAACCACCCTCTGCTTTCTATCACTAAGCCAGTTACTAACCCATTTACACACATTTTCCCCCAGACCAAGCATTCTCATTTTGTGTACCAACCTCTTGTGCGGCACGGTATCAAACGCTTTGGAAAAATCGAGATATACCACGTCCAATGACTCACCGTGGTCCAGCCTATAGCTTACCTCTTCATAAAAACTGATTAGATTGGTTTGACAGGAGCGATTTCTCATAAACCCATGCTGATATGGAGTTAAACAGTTATTCTCATTGAGATAATCCAGAATAACATCCCTCAGAAACCCTTCAAATATTTTACCAACAATAGAGGTTAGACTTACTGGCCTATAATTTCCAGGTTCACTTTTAGAGCCCTTTTTGAATATTGGCACCACATTTGCTATGCGCCAGTCCTGCGGAACAGACCCTGTCGCTATAGAGTCACTAAAAATAAGAAATAATGGTTTATCTATTACATTACTTAGTTCTCTTAGTACTCGTGGGTGTATGCCATCCGGACCCGGAGATTTATCTATTTTAATCTTATTTAGCCGGTTTCGCACCTCTTCTTGGGTTAGATTGGTGACCCTTAATATAGGGTTTTCATTGTTTCTTGGGATTTCACCTAGCATTTCATTTTCCACCGTGAATACCGTGGAGAAGAAGGTGTTTAATATGTTAGCTTTTTCCTCGTCATCTACAACCATTCTTTCCTCACTATTTTTTAAGGGGCCTACATTTTCAGTTTTTATTCTTTTACTATTGATATAGTTGAAGAACAGTTTGGGATTAGTTTTACTCTCCTTAGCAATGTGCTTCTCTGTTTCCTTTTTGGCAGCTTTAATTAGTTTTTTAGATAAAGTATTTTTCTCCCTATAGTTTTTTAGAGCTTCAATGGTGCCATCCTGCTTTAGTAGTGCAAATGCTTTCTTTTTACTGTTAATTGCCTGTCTTACTTCTTTGTTTAGCCACATTGGGTTTTTCCTATTTCTAGTCCTTTTATTCCCACAAGGTATAAACCGCTTACACTGCCTATTTAGGATGTTCTTAAACATTTCCCATTTATTATCTGTATTCTTATTTCTGAGGATATTGTCCCAGTCTACCAGATTAAGGGCATCTCTAAGCTGTTCAAACTTTGCCTTCCTAAAGTTCAATGTTTTTGTGACTCCCTGACAAGTCCCCCTAGTGAAAGACAGGTGAAACTGCACAATATTGTGGTCGCTATTTCCTAAATGCCCGACCACCTGCAGATTTGTTATTCTGTCAGGTCTATTAGATAGTATTAGGTCTAAAAGTGCTGCTCCTCTGGTTGGATTCTGCACCAATTGTGAAAGATAATTTTTCTTGGTTATTAGCAGAAACCTGTTGCCTTTATGGGTTTCACAGGTTTCTGTTTCCCAGTTAATATCCGGGTAGTTAAAGTCCCCCATAACCAGGACCTCATTATGGGTTGCAGCTTCATCTATCTGCTTTAGAAGTAGACTTTCCATGCTTTCTGTTATATTTGGGGGTTTGTAACAGACCCCAATGAGAATTTTGTTACCATTTTTCCCTCCATGAATTTCAACCCATATGGACTCGACATCCTCATTCCCTTCGCTAATATCCTCCCTTAAAGTGGACTTTAGACAAGACTTTACATAGAGACAAACCCCTCCTCCTCTCCGATTTTTACGATCCTTTCTAAACAGACTGTAACCCTGTAAGTTAACTGCCCAGTCATAGCTTTCATCTAACCATGTCTCGGTTATTCCCACTATGTCAAAGTTACCTGTAGATATTTCTGCTTCTAGTTCTTCCATCTTGTTTGTCAGGCTTCTGGCGTTTGCGAGCATGCAGTTTAGAGGATTTTGTTTTGTTCCAATCTCCTCACTGTGGATTGTTTTAGAAATGTTCTTACCTCCCTTCAGAGTATGTTTTCCTGGGTCGTCTTTGTTCGAGTCTAATGTTTTTCTTCCCGTCCCCTCTTCTTCTAGTTTAACGCCCTCCTGATGAGTGTAGCGAGTCTTCTGGCGAATGTGTGTTTCCCAGGTTTGTTGAGGTGTAGTCCGTCTCTGGCGAGGAGTCCATCATACCAGTAATTCACACCGTGGTCCAGGAATCCAAATCCTTGTTGTCTGCACCATCGTCTTAGCCAGTTGTTTGCATCAAGGATCCTGTTCCATCTCCTGGTGCCATGCCCGTCTACTGGAAGGATAGAAGAAAAAACTACCTGTGCATCCAGTTCCTTTACTTTCTTCCCCAACTCTTCAAAGTCCTTGCAGATTGTCGGTAGGTCCTTCCTTGCCGTGTCATTGGTGCCAACATGTATCAGAAGAAATGGGTGGACGTCCTTGGAGCTGAAGAGCTTTGGTATCCTATCGGTCACATCCTTGATCATCGCACCTGGAAGGCAGCATACTTCTCTTGCAGTTATGTCCGGTCTGCAGATGGCTGCTTCTGTGCCTCTCAGTAGTGAGTCTCCCACCACCACCACTCTTCGTTGCTTCTTGGCTGTACTTTTTGCTGTCACTTGTTGCTGTGTGCCCTTTTCTTTTTTGCTTGCTGGTATTGCTTCATTCTTAGGTGTGCCATCTTCATCCTCTACAAAGATTTGATATCGGTTCTTCAGTTGTGTGGTTGGTGATTTCTCCATGGTCTTCTTGCTTCTTTTGGTCACATGCTTCCACTCATCTGCTTTTGGAGGTTCTCTGACACTTTTTTCACCTTCTGTGACCAGTAGAGATGCTTCTGTTCTGTCTAGAAAGTCTTCATTCTCTTTGATGAGTTTCAAAGTTGCTATTCTTTCTTCCAGACCCCGCACCTTTTCTTCTAAAAGGGCCACTAGTCTACACTTCTGACAGGTGAAATTGGATTCTTCTTCTGGTCGATCTGTGAACATGTAGCACATGCTGCAGCTCACCATGTAGGTTGTCACATCTGCCATGTTGCTCCTAGATCCTGCTGACTTGCTGTGTGTTTTCCTTCTTGTGTAATCTACTCAGCCAAGCTCTCTTGCAATAATGTCCTACAGGCAAAAATTCGCTTCTCCCAGAAGGCACCTGGAATATGCAAATTAGCCTCCTGAAGCTTGAATCCCTGGTTTGGTGATGCTTTCGAAGCAGCTGGTCCCAGCTGTACCCAACGATCTTCTAGCTTAGGGAGACTTCGCTTCTCCCAGAAGGCACCTGGAATATGCAAATTAGCCTCCTGAAGCTTGAATCCCTGGTTTGGTGATGCTTTCGAAGCAGCTGGTCCCGGCTGTACCCAACGATCTTCTAGCTTAGGGAGACTTCGCTTCTCCCAGAAGGCACCTGGAATATGCAAATTAGCCTCCTGAAGCTTGAATCCCTGGTTTGGTGATGCTTTCGAAGCAGCTGGTCCCGGCTGTACCCAACGATCTTCTAGCTTAGGGAGACTTCGCTTCTCCCAGAAGGCACCTGGAATATGCAAATTAGCCTCCTGAAGCTTGAATCCCTGGTTTGGTGATGCTTTCGAAGCAGCTGGTCCCGGCTGTACCCAACGATCTTCTAGCTTAGGGAGACTTCGCTTCTCCCAGAAGGCACCTGGAATATGCAAATTAGCCTCCTGAAGCTTGAATCCCTGGTTTGGTGATGCTTTCGAAGCAGCTGGTCCCGGCTGTACCCAACGATCTTCTAGCTTAGGGAGACTTCGCTTCTCCCAGAAGGCACCTGGAATATGCAAATTAGCCTCCTGAAGCTTGAATCCCTGGTTTGGTGATGCTTTCGAAGCAGCTGGTCCCGGCTGTACCCAACGATCTTCTAGCTTAGGGAGACTTCGCTTCTCCCAGAAGGCACCTGGAATATGCAAATTAGCCTCCTGAAGCTTGAATCCCTGGTTTGGTGATGCTTTCGAAGCAGCTGGTCCCGGCTGTACCCAACGATCTTCTAGCTTAGGGAGACTTCGCTTCTCCCAGAAGGCACCTGGAATATGCAAATTAGCCTCCTGAAGCTTGAATCCCTGGTTTGGTGATGCTTTCGAAGCAGCTGGTCCCGGCTGTACCCAACGATCTTCTAGCTTAGGGAGACTTCGCTTCTCCCAGAAGGCACCTGGAATATGCAAATTAGCCTCCTGAAGCTTGAATCCCTGGTTTGGTGATGCTTTCGAAGCAGCTGGTCCCGGCTGTACCCAACGATCTTCTAGCTTAGGGAGACTTCGCTTCTCCCAGAAGGCACCTGGAATATGCAAATTAGCCTCCTGAAGCTTGAATCCCTGGTTTGGTGATGCTTTCGAAGCAGCTGGTCCCGGCTGTACCCAACGATCTTCTAGCTTAGGGAGACTTCGCTTCTCCCAGAAGGCACCTGGAATATGCAAATTAGCCTCCTGAAGCTTGAATCCCTGGTTTGTCAGACAAAAGCACGTTAATCTCTGGGACACATAACTCATCTCCTTCCTGAGTGGTGTGATGGATGGACATTCCCATTTTGTTTGTACTTCTGTATAATTGTTTGTACAGTTGAACGAGGCACCTTCAGGTATCTTGAAATTGTACCCAAGGATGAGCCAGACTTGTGCAAGTCCACAATTCTCTTCCTGATATCTTGGCTGATTTCTTTAGATTTTCCCATGATGCTACACAAAGAAGCAGTGTGTTTCAGGTGTGCATTAAAATATATCCACAGGTGTATCTCTCATTAACTCAGGTGTTGCCAAAAAAAGCTTCCAAACACATGACCTCATCATATGGGTGTCAGGAATCCCACCAGGCTGCCACCAATATGTCATGGTTCACGGGGAGGATACCTTTATCATCCCCACCACTCACACCAATTTGTCATGAACCGGGGTTGTTTGGTTGCCCCTGGTTCTTTCTGAAGGGGATTTATCTATATCCCACTTCCCAGTTCCGGTTTGGAACTTGCAGCTCTCTGTCGCTCCCTTATCCTCAGGTCAGACAGGGTACTGCACCTAGGATAATTAGTCGCCAGAAAGGCTGCCTGCTATGTACTGGCTATTGGGCACACTGCAGTGAGGGCGATATAACTACTCCCACCCAGGCGGGAACAATAA
The DNA here is from genome assembly GCF_032444005.1 of Ranitomeya imitator. NCBI lineage: Eukaryota > Metazoa > Chordata > Amphibia > Anura > Dendrobatidae > Ranitomeya > Ranitomeya imitator. The sequence goes on from NC_091282.1 coordinate 19,648,783, forward strand.
ATTTCAACGCCGCCGGTCCCTGCAAAGACTCCCAATTGCACAGGACAAATTATTCTGCCATGAGCTCTGATTTCTCAATTATTAACGGGTCTGGAGACAACCCAGATTAGTAGCATAATTCACTTCAGAGGACGCGACAGTTCATTATAGAGCACGGTGAGACAAGCTAGTAAATTTATATTTTACTCCAAAAAAAGGAAGACAGTGTTTACAGAGGTATAAAAAGATATTATAAAGGAGACAAATATCATATGTGCAGTACAATTACAAATAAAATGGGATTAAAATTGAAAAGAACACTTACATTTCGTTATGGCATCTTACTTTATGGCTTTCCATGGTAGATACTCAACCAAGGTGTCATGGTCAGCTGTGGCCGCCAATGCGGCCCAGCCCATAGATGCCCCCAAGCCGACCACCTCAGAAGGCATGGGGCGCTCGTCCCCCAGGGATGCAATACAGACCCTTAAAACCGCAGAGGGGGACCCGGCCTACCCGAACTAGGTGAGGGCAGCGACCGGGGTTCTGTGGCAGCTGAGCATGTGGACAAGGAAAGAGACACGTACGACTTGATTACATACTTCACGTAAAGAGAAAGTAAAGTTTACTAAAGTAAAGTCACACAGTTCATAAACAAAACATAACAATGTCAGGCTCCCGATTCCACACCTCAGAAGGGTACCACCCAGTGGACCCCAAGGCACCAACGGATCACCGAGGCACACATAGGCAGGACATCAAGACCAAGGCAGGACATCAGGGTACAGGCAAACATCAGGATACAGACAGGAAATCAGGACATCTGGACTCAGGAAAGACCTCAGGACATCAGGACACAGGCAGGGCATCAGGAAACAGGAATACTGAACAGACATCTGGGAGACTGACGTGGCAGCCCTGGTCATCAGCTGGGAAACTGACGTGGCAGCCCAGGTCATCAGCTGGGACACTGGCGTGGCAGCCCTGGTCATCAGCTGGGACACTGGTGTGGCAGCCCTGGTCATCATCTGGGACACTGGCGTGGCAGCCCAGGTAATCAGGTTACATTAGGACATCAGGAATACCGGATAGACATCTGGGACACTGGCGTGGCAGCCCAGGTAATCAGGTTACATTAGGACATCAGGAATACCGGATAGACATCTGGGACACTGACGTGGCAGCCCAGGGAATCAGTTACATCAGGATATCAGACACAGGGAGGACATTAGGACATCAGGGAACAGACAGGATATCAGGACATCAGAGTCCATGAGATCATCAAGACACAGGCAGGACATCAGGGTACAGACAGGACATCAGGACATCTGGACCCAGGGTCACCGGCAGACATCAGACAGAAGTCATTCGGTTCCGGACATCCGACATGACCTACAGGCACCACCAGAGTCATCAGGCTCCAAGCTCCAGACAGCGGACATCAGGTTCCAGACTGCGGTCATCAGGTTCCAGACTGCGGTCATCAGGTTCCAGACTGCAGTCGTCAGGCTACGAACATCGGACCTAGGAAGGAACTCAAGCGTGATGGTGCAAACACCGCCGTGCTGGACATGAGCCAGACGGGGTTAACGCCGCATGGTAGTCAGAGCACAGAGTAGTAGATGCTCAGCAGAAACACCGGTTTCAAGAGTCTCAAAGTCACTGGGAGTGAGGCTCCAGATGCAGAGGGATTCCAGGAACATAATCACAGCAGACACAGTTCAGACAGGTTCAGGTACAGGACAGGTACAGGATCAAGGATTCGGGCCTGGATATACCGCCTCCAGGACAGGCGCCAGAACAGGACAAAACAGGAATCAAGGCAAGGACTTTGGTACCAAAACATAGACAGGAGAGGAGCAGGAACACAAACACACATAGCAAAGTTCAGGAGCATGTGAGTAGCTCAGGCCCTGCCCATAGGGCAGGAGAACTTTATATATGAGCTGCCCCTCAGCAATTGGCTGGGGACAGCATTTAAACTACACACCCTAACCCTGATAAAAGCAGGGAAGGTGTGGCCGCGCACGCCCTAAGCACACACAGAAACCATTAAAGCACAAACAGTGCAGGATCTGAGGCTCAGGGTACCTGGCAGTGACTGCATGCACTGACCTATGTGGAAAGTCATGCACCAGCTGCAAATGACCTCACAACCCGCGGACAGCTTCACAGCAGCAACCAGGGACCGCACATGAGGAAGGTATGCAGCAGGGCAAATACCTAAACGCCCATGTACGACTGCGCAGCAGAGCAGGGAACTGAGAAGGCTCCTTTAAGGTAACAGCCAACAGTATCCCTGCTCAAATTAGGGGAAAAAGAGTAAAGGGTTAAAGCAACCATATGCATTGTCATGCCGAAAACCAGAAACAGACAGAATGGCGTGACACATAGCATATTCACATTATCATGACCATGGGCAGTACAGAATTGTTTAAAGGCATAGCAATCATAGTATATGCAAACTTTTGACTTTGCAGTAAGTGATAAAAATGCCTTAAAACATTCTCTCTCTCTCTCTCTCTCTCATTATTCTGGCATTTGGCAAATATTAATAACTATGGTAATCCTAATTGACATAAAACAGGAAAGGTTTATTCTGATTTCATGTCAGATATTGAGAGAAACCTGCAGATGTGTCTTTATATATAGTGGATAGAAACTTCTGGTTTTAACTGTATATGCATTCAGGGGGACAGGGGCCTAATATATTCAGGGATCCACAGTAATTTGACCTATTTATTTTGAGGACACAGTAGCTAAATCTTTATTCAGATGGCACTAAAATGACATTTTCATTTTTAAGGCCAAAGTTTTGAGTTGAGAAGAGGAAATTAGAAGCAGAGAAACATCTACAGAGATGAGTTGTATCACGAAGAAGTCAGTGTGTGGTCAGGAGCAGATGGAGAAGAAAAGGATGAGCCTGACTACAATGAGAGAGGGCATCTCCTGTAGGGCAATTGGATGGAAATACTGTAGATAAAGGGGCTTTCAACAGCAAAATTGCAGAAGGAGGAGATAGATTAATAAAAGATAATAGATAGATAATAGATATATAGATAATAGATCATAGATCGATAGATATAGATAATAGACAGATAATAGATAGATAATAGATCGATAGATACAGATAGCAGATAGATAATGAATAATAGATAATACATATATAATAGCTAGATAAGTAACATTACCCACATGTCTACTTTACATCAGCACAATTTTGGAACCAAAATCTTGTTTAGTTAGGGAGTTATAAGGGTTAAAAGTTGACCAGCAATTTCTCATTTTTACAACACCATTTTTTTTTTAGGGACCACATCACATATGAAGTCTCTTTGAGGGGTCTCTATGATAGAAAATAGCAAAAAGTGACACCATTCTAAAATCTGCACCCCTCAAGGTTCTCAAAACTACATTTAAGAAGTTTATTAACCCTTCAGGTGTTTCACAGGAATTTTTGGAATGTTTTTAAAAAATTAACATTTAACTTTTTTCACAAAAAAATTTACTTCAGATCCAATTTTTTTTTTACCAAGGGTAATGGAAGAAATTGGACGCCAAAAGTTGTTCAATTTGTCCTGAGTACGCTGATACCCCATATGTGGGGGTAAACCACTGTTTGGGCGCATGGCAGAGCTCAGAAGGGAAGTTGCGCCATTTGACTTTTCAATGCAAAATTGGCTTGAATTGAGATAGGACACCATGTCACATTTGGAGAGCCCATGATGTGCCTAAACATTGAAAACCCCACACAAGTGACACCATTTTGGAAAGTAGACCACCTAAGGAACTTATCTAGATGTGTGGTGAGCACTTTGACCCACCAAGTGAGTCACAAAAGTTTATAATGTAGAGCCGTAAAGATAAAAAAAATCATATTTTTTCACAAAAATGATCTTTTTGCCCCCAATTTTTTATTTTCCCAAGGGTAACAGGAGAAAATGGACCCCAAAAGTTGTTGTACAATTTGTCCTGAGTACGCTTCTACCCCATATGTGAAGGTAAACCACTGTTTGGGCGCATGGTAGAGCTTGGAAGGGAAGTAACACTGTTTGACTTTTTCAGCGCAGAATTGGCTGGAATTGAGATCAGACGCCATGTTGCGTTTGGAGAGCCCCTGATGTGCCTAAACAGTGGAAACCCCCCACAAGTGACACCGTTTTGAAAACTAGACCCCCTAAGGAACTTATCTAGATGTGTAGTGTGCACTTTGAGCCCCCAATTGCTTCACTAAAGTTTATAGCATAGAGCCGTGAAAATTAAAACATCATTTTTTTTCTACAAAAATGATCTTTTCGCTCCCAATTTTTATTTTCCCAAGGGTATGTGGAAAAATTGGATGCCAAAAGTTGTTGTGCAATTTGTCCTGATGCCCCATATGTGGAGTTAACCTCCGTTTGGGTGCATGGCAGAGCTCGGAAGTGAAGGAGCACCGCTTTGGAATGCAGACTTTGATGGAATGGTCTGCGGGCATCACGTTGCATTTGCCGAGCCCCTGATGTACCTAAACAGTAGAAACCCCCCACAAGTGACCCCATATTGGAAACTAGACCCCCAAAGGAACTTATCTAGATGTGTTGTGAGAGCTTTGAACCCCCATATGTTTCACTAAAGTTTATAACGCAGAGCTGTGAAAATAAAAAATCGTTTTTCTTTTCCACAAAAATGTTTTTTTAGCCCCCAGTTTTGTATTTTCCCAAGAGTAACAGGAGAAATTGGACCCCAAAAGTTGTTGTCCAATTTGTCCTGAGTACGCTGATACCCCATATGTGGGAGAAAACTACTGTTTGGGCACACGTCGGGGCTCGGAAGGAAAGAAGTGGCATTTTGGAATGCAGACTTTGATGGAATGGTCTGCGGGTGTGACGTTGCGTTTGCAGAGCTCCTGATGTACCTAATCAGTAAAAAAAACCCCACAAGTGACCCCATATTGAAAACTATACCCCCCAACAGAACTTATCTAGATGTGTTGTGAGAACTTTGAACCCCCAAGTATTTCACTAAAGTTTATAACGCAGAGCCGTGAAAAAAAAACATCATTTTTTCCCACAAAAATGATTTTTTAGCCCCCAGTTTAGTATTTTCCCAAGGGTAACAGGAGAATTTGGACCACAAAAGTTGTTGTCCAGTTTGTCCTGAGTACGCTGATACCCCATATGTGGGGGTAAACCACTGTTTGGGCGCACGTCGGGGCTCGGAAGGGAAGTAGTGATGTTTTGGAATGCCGACTTTGATGGAATGGTCTGCGGGAGTCATGTTGGGTTTGCAGAGCCCCTGATGTGCCTAAACAGTGGAAACCCCCCAATTCTAACTCCAACCCTAACCCCAACTCACCCCTAGCCCTAATCCCAACCCTAACCACACCCTTAACCCCAACACACCTCTAATCCCAACTCACCCCTACCCCTAATCGCAATCCTAACCATAACCCTAACCACACCCCTAACCCGAACACACCCCAAACCCTAATCCCAACCCCAACACACCCCTAACCCCAACACACCCCTAACTCTAATCATAACCCTAACCATAACCCTATCCACACCTCTAACCCTGACACACCCTCACCCAACCGTAAACATAATCTAAACCCTAACCCCAAATCTAGCCCCAACCCTAACTTTAGTCCCAACCCTAACAATAACTTTAGCCCCAACCCTAACTCTACCTTAAGCCCCAACCCTAACTTTAGCCCCAACCCTAAGGCTTGGTTCATATTGCGTTAATGTGACCGCGCTAACGGACAGCGTTGCACAGCGAAATTAACGCCGTGCAACGCGTCCGTTAGCGCGCCCATTAACAGCAATGATGACGCGCATCACTAGTGCGTGCCATTCTCGGCACGCGCTAGCGATGTGCCGGTGTTTTGTGGAGTGCCGCGCCCGAGGTCCGTTCCCCGCTCTCGCAGATCAGAGATCTGCGAGAGCGGGGACGTTTAACGCGACCCCATAAAACAACACATTGCATTAGCGCAATCCGCTAGCGCTAGGCGCTAAACGGATTGCTCTAACGCAATATGAACCTAGCCCTAACCCTAACTTTAGCCCAACCCTAACCCTAATGGGAAATTGGAAATAAATACTTTTTTAATTTTATTATTTTTCCCTAACTAAGGGGGTGATAAAGGGGGTTTGATTTACTATTTATAGCGGGGTTTTTATGTTTGGCAGCTGTCACACACTAAAAGACGCTTTTTATTGCAAAAAATAGTTTTTGCATTACCACATTTTGAGAGCTATAATTTTTCCATATTTTGGTCCACAGAGTCATGTGAGGTCTTGTTTTTAGCAGGATGAGTTGACGTTTTTATTGGTAACATTTTCGGGCACATGACTTTTTTGATCGCTTTTTATTCCCATTTTTGTTAGGCAGAATGAACAAAAACTAGCAGGACAAGATGTCGTTTTCAGTGGTACAAAGTTTATTTATATCGCGTGTTATTCCACTTTTTGTTCGACTGTATGATGATGAAGCATTGGTTTTTTGCCTCTTTTTTTTTTTTACATGGTTCAATGAAGGGGTTATCTAGTGGGACAGTTTTATAGGTCATTTCAGACACGGCGATACTAAATATGTGTACTTTTATTGTTTTTTTTTAATTTACATAAAGAAATGTATTTATTGGAACAATATTTATTTTATTTTTTTCTTTATTTAGGACTTTTTAAAAAATATTTTTACACAGTGTAATTTTTTTTTTTTTAACTTTTTTTCATTGTCCCAGGGTGGTACATCACTATATATTGTCAGATCGCTGATCTGACACTTTGCATAGTACTATGTCAGATCAGCGATCTGACAGGCAGTGCAGGAGGCTTGCCGGCGCCTGCCCTAAGCAGGTGCTCACAAGACACCTCCCTGCAGGACCCGGAAGGACCCCCGAGGCCATCTTGGATCCGGAGGCCTGCAGGGAGGAGAACGAAGGAGACCCTAGGAACAACGCGATCACATCGCGTAGTTCTGAGGGTCTCAGGGAAGCACGCAGGGAGCCCCCTCCCTGTGCGATGCTTCCCTATGCCACCGGAACGCTGTGATCATGTTTGATCGCAGTATTCCGAGTGTTAATGTGCCGGGAGCGGTCCGTGACCACTCCTGGCACATAGTGGCGGATGTCAGCTGTGATAATCAGCTGACACCCGGCCGCGATCAGCTGCGCTCCCCTGTGAGCACGGCTGATCGCATATAACATACTATTCAGTCGATGGTCATGCGGGCCCAGGTCACCTCATCGGGATAGTACGTCAGAAGTCAGAAAGGAGTTAAGCAATGTGTAAAACTTCCTGCTTTTAAATTTATAAAATTAATTATATCTCTTATGTTACTGTTTGGTACAGGTGAGAAAAGAGAGCCATGAAGTTTGCTATCTTCAGGAAAAAGCAGCAAGTCAGACAGCGAGGAAGATATTGGAGATCAAGATTACGTTTTCACAGATGCGGTTGAGGAGAGAAGGCCATACTTTCCTAAGCAGAAAGTCACGATCTGATCAAACACCTTCGTCTTACCAAGTGCAATGCTAAGCTTCTGACATCCAGGCTCAAGCAGTGGAATTTGTAGGATGAAAGCGTGCAAGTCACAGATCAGAGAACGCGTCACTGAATATTTTCCAACTACTTCAGTCGAAAAGATAGGTTGTGCTTTTGCAACAATGTGGCCGGTCTTTTTGAGGCTGTAGGTATCACTTGTAACCTGAGTGAATGGCACCTATTCATAGACAGTTCATCCCGGAGCCTCAAAAGCCGTGCTGCTTCACAACGGAAACAACTATCCGTCTCTCCCTATGGCTCACTCTGTGTATCTCAAAGAGGACTACACCAGTGTCAAGATGTTGCTGAGTGCCTTCAAGTATGACGACTATGGAAGGGAGGTCATCAGAGACTTCAAAATGGTGTCATTCCTCATGAGCCTTCAAGGCGGTTTCGCAAAATTTCCTTGCTTCCTTTGCCTCTGGGACAGCTGTGACACTAAGGCGCGCTATCACAGAAAGGACTGGCCACAGCGGACCGAGTTCTCTGTGGGGAAGAGTAACGTCAAGTGGGAGCCGCTGACAGAACCTCTGAAGGTGATGATGCCACCACTGCACATCAAGTTAGGCCTCATCAAGCAATTTCTCATGGCTCTTGACAAGGAGTCAGCAGCTTTCAAGTACCTCCAAGGTCTCTTTCCAAAGCTGTCCGATGCAAAGGTCAAGGCTGGTATCTTCATCGGACCGCAGATCAAGAAGATCATAGAATGTGACGAGTTCGCCAAGCTGGTGAACAGGACGGAGAAAGTGGCTTGGAACAGTTGGTTCCTGGGTAATCACAAGGCTGAAAACTATGTGCAGTTGGTTTAGACTCTCATAAAGAATAACGCCTAATGAGATGCAGAATGCAGAAGTCCATATCCTTGACGCTCATCTCGACAAGTTCAAGGGGAACATGGGAGTTTACTCAGAGGAGCAAGGCAAGAGCTTTCATCAAGATATATTGTACTTTGAATGTCGTTACCAAGGACAGTATAACGAAAACATGATGGGGGACTACATTTGGGGGCTTCTTCGAGAAAGTGATTTGCAGTACACTCGTAAATCTAGAAAAACTACTCATTTCTGAACCTTTTTGAGTGATTTTTGACTGTCTTTGTCTATTTACCATGCAAGTGTTGTTTTTTTTATCAGACCGCATGAACGAAAATATAATAATTTCCTTTTTTTGTCACAAAAAATACGAAATTTTTCTGGCCTGTGGTCATAAAATCAAAGTTTGTGCTGAATGTAGTCATCTTTCCATAGTCTTTAAACAAGAGAAGTTGAAATATTAAACTTGGAAGCCAGGAACAAAAATTGTGTTATGTGGAGTGATCCCCCACGCTACACCTGCCTGTGGATACGTTAGCATTTGTAGTCCGCCTCCGGTCTGGTCTCGGTGACGGGTAATGATGGGCTGTCACATGGGATCATCATGCATCTACGGTATCAGTAATGATGAGATTTCCCAGGAATGGCGGCGGCGGTCCGTCACAATTATCAGCGAATGCTCCTTGTGTATCCGAGTGTCATCCACGGCGTCTCGTCAGGAAGCGTAAACGTGATTCATGTAATTTTACATTTTCTGCCTGTCAGGGAGGTTCACTTACTTCAGAGTGTGTGTGAGCTCTGTCACCCGGACCTGTCAGCCCTGCAGCAGGTGGCAGCTACATGCCGCCCTCCCTTCCATAACCCGCCGCCGCCGTCACTCGTTTGCTCGGTAAACATGTTTGCTCTCACCTGTCAAGTCTTTCCTTTCATTTCCTGAAGCTGGAGAAAACATTTTGGAAGCAGTTTTCTAAGATTACTGTCTGTCGAGTCGCGGCATGAAATTGTCTTTTTTATAAATTCCATACTTTTAGGAAAAAATTAAAATGATCCTAAACAGTAAAAAAAAATCAAAATCATAATGTTCTCTAACCAGACCCAACCTACAACAAGACAGGAGGAGAATTTATTAAATTATTGCATTGGCGACTAATAGTCTCAAGCGCTCGCTGTCATAGCAATCCACGGATCTACCACCCTCATGTTAAGGGTCAAAAACTGCCATAAAGGGAGGAATGACTACAAAAAAATAGGTAAGCCCCACTGGGGGCAGGTATCAGAGGAGGCAGGGTGCATCAAGAAATCTTCTTCCACTATTATTCCAGCTCCACCAGCCTAACAAGAAGGAGTCAACCATCCACAGGTATCAGCGGAGGCAGGTGCATCAAGAAATCTTCTTCCACTATTATTCCAGCTCCACCGGCCTAACAAGAAGGAGTCGACCATCCACAGGTATCAGCGGAGGCAGGGTGCATCAAGAAATCTTCTTCCACTATTATTCCAGCTCCACCAGCCTAACAAGAAGGAGTCAGCCATCCACAGGTATCAGCGGAGGCAGGTGCATCAAGAAATCTTCTTCCACTATTATTCCAGCTCCACCAGCCTAACAAGAAGGAGTCCACCATCAACAGGTATCAGCGGAGGCAGGGTGCATCAAGAAACCTTCTGCCACTATTATTCCAGCTCCACCAGCCTAACAAGAAGGAGTCAACCATCCACAGGTCACAGCGGAGGCAGGTGCATCAAGAAATCTTCTTCCACTATTATTCCAGCTCCACCAGCCTAACAAGAAGGAGTCCACCATCCACAGGTATCAGCGGAGGCAGGGTGCATCAAGAAACCTTCTTCCACTATTATTCCAGCTCCACCAGCCTAACAAGAAGGAGTCCACCATCCACAGGTATCAGAATAGGCAGAGTTCACCAAGAAAACCTTCCTCCATTATTACTCCACATCTACCAGCCTAACAAGAAAGAGTCAACCATCCACGGGTATCAGAAGAGGCAGGGGTCACCAAGAAAACCTTCCTCCACTATTACTCCACCTCTACTAGCCTAACAAGAAAGAGTCAACCATCCACAGATATCAGAAGAGGTAATGTATATCAAGAATACATCCCTCCGCTATTACTCCCCATCAAATAGCCTGACAAAAAGGAGTCAACCATACACAAGTATCAGAGGAGGCAGGGGGCATCAAGTGCTCAGTGGTACAACTTTTGGCTATTTTTGTTTCTGGATTCGCCCCTTCTGTTTCCTTCAGACAGCATTGGCTCATACTATCTAATAAGCAACGAGCTCTACATGTGGACATGCTAGTTGGATCACAGTTGTGCATTTTGCTGTGGTTTTCTTGACTGTGCACTTCCTCCTCTGATCCCTTTCATGAGAATGATCTTTCACATCATTCTCTGTTCCTTTCACCAAAAATATGTTTTTACATCCTCTTCTAACAACATCATTACCATTCTTCACATCCACCTCTGATCCTTTTGTCAAAACAGCTGTTCCCATCCATATCTTGTCCATGCCAGAACAATTCTTCACACACTCTTCCAATGTTTTCATCAGAATGTTTATTCACATCATCATCATATTCTTTAATAAGATTGATTCTACACATCCAACACTGATTATTTCCATTGTGTTGATTCTTCACATCCTCCTCTAATCCTTTCATAAGAACAATTGTTCACATCTTACTCGGATCTTTCTTTGTCTGTGGAGAAAATCTAATATACCCGAAGATTTCATCCATTATAAGTTCATGCTAAAAACATACAACTCTGCCCTTCACCTCTCCAAACAAACCTATTTCAACACCCTCATCACCTCACTGTCCAATAACCCTAAACATCTCTTTGACACTTTTCATTCCCTACTCAACCCAAGAGTGCAGGCCCCAACCACAGATCTCCGCGCTGACGATCTGGTCAATTACTTCAAAGAAAATATTGACCACATTCGACAGGAAATCATCTCCCAATCTCTTCATACCATGCACTGTCCTCCCTCCCCCACTGCATCTAGTTCACTCTCTGACTTTGAAGCAGTTACAGAAGAAGAAGTAAGCAGGCTCCTTGCATCTTCTCACCCAACCACTTGCACCAGTGACCCCATTCCGTCACATCTCCTCCAGTCCCTTTCCCCGGCTGTCACCTCTCACCTAACAAAAATATTCAACCTTTCTCTCTCTTCCGGTATTAATCCCTCCTCATTTAAGCATGCCATCATACATCCATTACTTAAAAAACCATCCCTCGACCAAAACTGTACCGCTAATTATAGACCTGTGTCTAATCTTCCCTTCATCTCTAAACTCCCGGAACGCCTGGTCCACTCCCGTCTTACCCGCTATCTCTCAGATAACTCTCTTCTCGACCCTCTTCAATCTGGTTTCCGCTCTTTACACTCTACTGAAACTGCCCTCACTAAAGTCTCTAATGACCTACTAACAGCTAAATCTAATGGTCACTACTCCATGCTAATTCTCTTGGATCTATCTGCAGCATTCGATACTGTGGATCATCAGTTCCTCCTCACTATGCTCCGCTCCATCGGCCTCAAGGACACCGTTCTCTCCTGGTTCTCCTCCTATCTCTCTGACCGATCCTTCACTGTATGTTTTGCTGGTTCCTCCTCCTCTCACCTTCCCCTTACTGTTGGGGTTCCTCAAGGATCAGTCCTAGGCCCCCTCCTCTTCTCTTTGTATACTGCCCCTATTGGACAAACAATCAGTAGATTTGGTTTCCAGTACCATCTCTATGCTGACGACACCCAATTATACACTTCTTCTCCTGATATCACACCGACCTTTTTAGAAAACACCAGTGATTGTCTTACCACTGTCTCTAACATCATGTCCTCCCTCTATCTGAAACTAAACCTGTCAAAAACTGAACTCCTCGTGTTCTCTCCCTCTACTAACCTACCTTTGCCTGACATTGCCATCTCCGTGTGCGGTTCCACCATTACTCCAAAGCAACATGCCCGCTGCCTTGGGGTCATCCTTGATTCCGAGCTTTCATTCACCCCCCACATTCGATCACTGGCTCGCTCTTCTTACCTGCATCTCAAAAACATTTCTAGAATTTGCCCTTTTCTTACTTTCGACTCTGCAAAAACTCTTACTGTTTCACTTATTCATTCTCGTCTGGACTATTGTAACTCTCTACTAATCGGCCTCCCTCTTACCAAACTCTCCCCACTCCAATCTGCCCTGAATGCTGCAGCCAGGATCATATTCCTCACCAGCCGTTACACCGATGCCTCTACCTTGTGCCAGTCATTACACTGGTTACCCATCCACTCCAGAATCCAGTGCAAAACTACTACCCTCATCCACAAAGCACTCCATGGCTCAGCACCACCCTACATCTCCTCCCTGGTCTCAGTCTACCACCCTACCCGTGCCCTCCGCTCCGCTAATGACCTCAGGTTAGCATCCTCAATAATCAGAACCTCCCACTCCCGTCTCCAAGACTTTACACGTGCTGCGCCGATTCTTTGGAATGCACTACCTAGGTTAATACGATTAATCCCCAATCCCCACAGTTTTAAGCGTACCCTAAAAACTCATTTGTTCAGACTGGCCTACCGCCTCAATGCATTAACCTAACGATCCCTGTGTGGCCCATTAAAAAAAAAAAAAAAACATAATCAGGTTCCTCGCATCATGTTCTCATTCACGTTATGCAGTATTAGCCCTCTGTGTCTGTACTGCTACATACTTAGGCAGTTAACTGGTTCATGCAGATTTACATGAACACCCGAGCCTTACACTATGGCCGGTCCGAATAGCTATAGCAATTGTTACCATCCACCTCTCGTGTCTCCCCTTTTCCTCATAGTTTGTAGCTTGCGAGCAGCAGGGCCCTCACTCCTCCTGGTATCTGTTTTGAACTGTATTTCTGTTATGCTGTAATGTCTATTGTCTGTACAAGTCCCCTCTATAATTTGTAAAGTGCTGCGGAATATGTTGGCGCTATATAAATAAAAATTATTATTATTGATTTTTTCCTAAACAAATTGTTTCTATATATGTTATCTCTTTTCTCTTCATGCTTCACTATTCTTTTTATCCTCTCCATTTCAAGAGAAAATCTCCAGCACAAGAGAAATCATGTTATATCAGATGAACTCAAATGACAATTGGTATTGCCAGAATTATCCGCATGGATGCTGGAGATTCTGAGGATTGACAGGCCATTGTCACGAGGGTATCACATCCCCCTGGGAGACCTGGAGTTAGTCGATCACGTTGGGTAATGAATCATACTCTTTTTTAGAGGTGGTGGGATTCATGTCATATTTTAAATGCATTGCCTTTCCTTGGGTAAATTTAAACAACTCGTACGTAATTGTCAGAGGGATTATTCATATGAAGCTCACAGATATCCACCCTATATTAAAAATATAGGTTTTAGACAAAGTGGGGCCCTGGACAAAAGTTTGAAGTGGGGCCCCAAATGCTAATATATTGCACCATCAGAAGCATTTTTTTTGCATTTACATGCGCTGAATTTAGGCCATTAAAAGAGCGTGATCGACAATATTGAAGTAGTTTGATGGTTGTTCCCGAGTTTCTTTATATCGGCTGAATAAGAATGATGGAGACAGATAGTCCTTGATACAGTATAATGCAGGTCCCATATAGCACAATTCACTCCCCATGGTCCTTAATAGAGTATAATGCAGCCCCTCAGAGTATAAGGCAGTCCCCCCCCCCACACAGTATAATGTTGTCCCCACATAGAGTATAATGTAGCCCCCTTCATAGAGTATAATGCAGCCCCCCACTCACACAGTATAATGTAGTTCCCTCATAGAGTATAATGCAGCCTCCTCAGAGTATAATGAAGCCCCCTCAGAGTATGCTGCAGTCCCACATAGAGTATAAGGCAGCCCCCTCAGAGTATAATGCAGCATCCTCATAGCGTATAATGCAGCTCCATCATAAAGTATAATGCAGCCCCCCCACACACAGTACATTGTAGGCCCCTCATCGAGTATAATGTAGCCCCCACATAGAGCATAATGCAGCCCCCTCATAGGGTATAATGCAACCTTCCACAGTATAATGTAGTCTCCTCATAGAGTATAATGTAGTCCCATCATAGAGTATAATGCAGCCACCTCAGAGTATAATAAAGCCCCCACAGTATAATGTAGTCCCCTCATAAAGTATGATGCAGGCCCCTCAGAGTATGATGCAGCCCCACTCAAAGTATAATGCAGTCCCCTCAGAGTATAATCCAGCACCCTCCACATGCACAGTATAATGCAGCCCCCTCAGAGTATAATGTAGCCCCCCACAGTATAATACAACTCCCATATAGTATAATGTAGTCCCCTCAGAGTATAATGCAGCCCCCCACAAACACAGTATAATGGAGCCCCCACACATTATAGTGCAGCCCCCACTCGCAGTATATTGTGTTGTGGATTCTGTTTTCGGGCTCCCTCCTGTGGTCGTGAATGGTACTTCGGCTGGTTCTGTCCATGGACTTTCTCTGATGCCTGTGGGTGTTTCTGAGTTTCCTTCCACAGGTGACGAGGCTAATTCGTTAGTGGGCTGCTCTATTTAACTCCACTTGGATCCTTCTCCGATGCCAGCTGTCAATGTTGTAGCATTGGTCTAGTTCGCTCCTGGATCTTCCTGGTTTCCTGTTTTCTCCAGCAGAAGCTAAGTTTCGCTTTGCTTTTTACTTGTTTGCTATTTTTTCTGTCCAGCATGCTTATGTGAATTTTGCCTTGCTTGCTGGAAGCTCTGGGACGCAGAGGGGCGCCTCCGCTCCGTTAGTCGGTGCAGATGGTATTTTTCCCTGCACTCTCTGTGTGGCTTTTGTAGGGTTTTGTGCTGACTGCAAAGTGACCTTTCCTATCCTCTGTCTGTTTAGTAAGTCGGGCCTCTCTTTGCTAAATCTATTTCATCTCTGTGTTTGTGATTTCATCTTATTCACAGTCAATATATGTGGGGGGCTGCCTTTTCCTTTGGGGAATTTTCTCTGAGGCAAGATAGGCTTATTTTTCCTATCTCTAGGGCTAGCTAGTTCTGAGGCTGTGACAGGCGCCTAGGTCATGATAGGAGCGCTCCACGGCTATTTCTAGTGTACGTGATAGGATTAGGGATTGCGGTCAGCAGAGGTTCCACTTCCCAGAGCTGGTCCTGTATTAATGTGTTATCAGGTCTTTTCTGGTGCTCTAACTACCAGGTCCACTATTAGTTCTAACCACCAGATCATAACAGTACAGCTGGCCAAAAGTATTGATGCATCTCAATAGAGGGATAAGAGAAGTTCTGAGACCATTTTTTTTTCTTTGCAGTGTGTTCTGTCTCACTTTTCCCCTTTACCTCTGGGTGGTTCAGAACACAGGTGTAAACATGGACATTCAAGGTCTGTCCTCTTGGATGGATAATCTCACTACAAGGGTACAAAACATTCAAGATTTTGTGGTTCAGAATCCGATGTCAGAGCCTAGGATTCCAATTCCTGATTTATTTTTTGGTGATAGATCTAAGTTCTTGAATTTCAAAAATAATTGTAAATTGTTTCTAGCTTTGAAACCTCGCTCCTCAGGTGATCCTGCTCAACAAGTAAGGATCATTATTTCTTTGTTACGTGGTGACCCTCAAGACTGGGCATTTTCCCTTGCGCCAGGAGATCCGGCATTGCGTGATGTGGATGCGTTTTTCCTGGCGCTCGGATTGCTTTATGACGAACCTAACTCTGTAGAGCATGCTGAGAAAACACTGTTGGCTCTGTGTCCGGGTCAGGATAAAGCAGAGATATATTGTCAGAAGTTTAGAAAGTGGTCTGTGCTCACTCAGTGGAATGAATGTGCCCTGGCAGCAATCTTCAGAAAGGGTCTCTCTGAAGCCCTTAAAGATGTCATGGTGTGATTTCCCATGCCTGCTGGTCTGAATGAGTCTATGTCCTTGGCCATCCAGATCGATCGGCGCTTGCGTGAGCGTAAAACTGTGCACCATTTGGCGGTACTATCTGAGCATGGGCCTGAGCCTATGCAGTGTGATAGGACTTTGACCAGAGCTGAACGGCAAGAACACAGACGTCGGAATGGGCTGTGTTTTTACTGTGGTGATTCCACTCATGCTATCTCCGATTGTCCTAAGCGCACTAAGCGGTTCGCTAGGTCTGCCACCATTGGTACGGTACAGTCAAAATTTCTATTGTCCGTTACACTGATTTGTTCTTTGTCTTCCAACTCTGTTATGGCATTTGTGGATTCAGGCGCTGCCCTGAATTTGATGGACTTGGAGTATGCTAGGCGCTGTGGTTTTTTCTTGGAGCCCTTGCAGTATCCTATTCCATTGAGAGGAATTGATGCTACGCCTTTGGCCAAGAATAAGCCTCAGTACTGGACCCAATTGACCATGTGCATGGCTCCTGCACATCAGGAGGATATCCGTTTTTTGGTGTTACATAATCTGCATGATGTGGTCGTTTTAGGGTTACCATGGCTACAGGTCCATAATCCAGTATTGGACTGGAAATCTATGTCTGTGTCCAGCTGGGGTTGCCAGGGGGTACATGGTGATGTTCCATTTTTGTCAATTTCATCCTCTACTCCTTCTGAAGTTCCGGAGTTTTTGTCGGATTATCAGGATGTATTTGATGAGCCCAAAGCCAGTGCCCTACCTCCTCATAGGGATTGCGATTGTGCAATTAATTTGATTCCTGGTAGTAAGTTTCCTAAGGGCCGATTGTTCAATTTATCTGTGCCAGAACACGCCGCTATGCGGAGTTATATAAAGGAATCCTTGGAGAAAGGCCATATTCGCCCATCGTCATCACCGTTGGGAGCAGGGTTCTTTATTGTGGCCAAGAAGGATGGTTCTTTGAGACCTTGTATTGATTACCGCCTTCTTAATAAAATTACTGTCAAATTTCAGTATCTTTTGCCGTTGCTGTCCGATTTGTTTGCTCGTATTAAAGGGGCTAGTTGGTTTACCAAGATAGACCTTCGAGGGGCGTATAATCTTGTGCGTATTAAACGGGGTGATGAATGGAAAACAGCATTTAATACGCCCGAGGGCCATTTTGAGTACCTGGTGATGCCATTCGGGCTTTCCAATGCTCCATCAGTATTTCAGTCCTTTATGCATGACATCTTCCGAGAGTACCTGGATAAATTCCTGATTGTGTATTTGGATGATATTTTGGTCTTTTCGGATGATTGGGAGTCTCATGTGAAGCAGGTCAGAATGGTGTTCCAGGTCCTTCGTGCTAATTCTTTGTTTGTGAAGGGGTCAAAGTGTCTCTTTGGAGTTCAGAAGGTTTCATTTTTGGGTTTCATTTTTTCCCCTTCTACTATCGAGATGGACCCTGTTAAAGTTCAGGCCATTTATGATTGGACTCAGCCGACATCTGTGAAGAGCCTGCAAAAGTTCCTGGGCTTTGCTAATTTTTATCGTCGCTTCATCGCTAATTTTTCTAGTGTTGATAAACCGTTGACTGATTTGACCAAGAAGGGTGCTGATGTGGTCAATTGGTCTTCTGCGGCCGTGGATGCTTTTCAGGAATTGAAGCGTCGTTTTTCTTCTGCTCCTGTGTTGTGCCAGCCAGATGTTTCGCTCCCGTTTCAGGTTGAGGTTGATGCCTCTGAGATTGGAGCAGGGGCTGTTTTGTCGCAAAGAAGTTCTGATGGCTCAGGAATGAAGCCATGTGCTTTCTTTTCTAGAAAGTTTTCGCCTGCTGAGCGCAATTATGATGTTGGTAATCGAGAATTGTTGGCCATGAAGTGGGCATTCGAGGAGTGGCGTCATTGGCTTGAAGGAGCCAAGCATCGCGTGGTGGTCTTGACAGATCACAAAAATTTGACTTATCTTGAGTCTGCCAAATGGTTGAATCCGAGACAGGCTCGATGGGCGTTATTTTTCTCCCGTTTTGATTTTGTGGTTTCGTACCTTCCGGGCTCTAAGAATGTGAAGGCTGATGCCCTGTCAAGGAGTTTTGTGCCTGACTCTCCGGGTGTTTCTGAGCCGGCAGGTATTCTCAAAGAGGGGATAATTTTGTCTGCCATCTCCCCTGATTTGCGGCGGGTGCTGCAAAAATTTCAGGCTGATAGACCTGACCGTTGCCCAGCAGAGAAACTGTCCCTGATAAATGGACTAGCAGAGTTATCTCTGAGCTTCATTGTTCGGTGTTGGTTGGGCATCCTGGAATCTTTGGTACCAGAGATTTGGTGGCTAGATCCTTTTGGTGGCCTTCTTTGTCACAGGATGTGCGTTCTTTTGTGCAGTCCTGTGGGACTTGTGCTCGGGCTAAGCCCTGCTGTTCTCGTGCTAGTGGGTTGCTTTTGCCCTTGCCTGTCCCGAAGAGGCCCTGGACACATATTTCTATGGATTTTATTTCGGATCTCCCCGTCTCTCAAAAGATGTCGGTCATTTGGGTGGCTTGTGATCGCTTTTCTAAGATGGTCCATTTGGTACCCTTGTCTAAATTGCCTTCCTCCTCTGATTTGGTGCCATTGTTTTTCCAGCATGTGGTTCATTTACATGGCATTCCGGAGAACATCGTTTCGGACAGAGGTTCTCAGATTGTTTCGAGGTTTTGGCGATCCTTTTGTGCTAGGATGGGCATTGATTTGTCTTTTTCCTCGGCTTTCCATCCTCAGACAAATGGCCAAACCGAACGAACTAATCAGACGTTGGAAACATATCTGAGATGCTTTGTTTCTGCTGATCAGGATGATTGGGTGTCCTTTTTGCCGTTGGCTGAGTTTGCCCTTAATAATCGGGCCAGCTCGGCTACTTTGGTTTCGCCGTTTTTCTGCAATTCTGGTTTCCATCCTCGTTTCTCTTCAGGGCAGGTTGAGTCTTCGGACTGTCCTGGTGTAGATACTGTAGTGAATAGGTTGCAGCAGATTTGGACTCATGTGGTGGACAATTTGACATTGTCCCAGGAGAAGGCTCAACGTTTCGCTAACCGCCGGCGCTGTGTGGGTCCCCGACTTCGTGTTGGGGATTTAGTTTGGTTGTCGTCTCGTTATGTTCCTATGAAGGTTTCCTCTCCTAAGTTTAAGCCTCGTTTCATTGGTCCGTATAAAATTTCTGAGGTTATCAACCCTGTGTCATTTCGTTTGGCCCTTCCAGATTCTTTTGCCATCCATAATGTGTTCCATAGGTCGTTGTTGCGGAGATATGTGGCGCCTCTTGTTCCATCCGTTGACCCTCCTGCTCCGGTGTTGGTTGAGGGGGAGTTGGAGTATGTGGTGGAGAAGATTTTAGATTCTTGTATTTCGAGACGGAAACTCCAGTACTTGGTCAAGTGGAAGGGTTATGGTCAGGAGGATAATTCCTGGGTTTTTGGCTCATCCTGGTCAGCCTGGGGGCTCTCGTGAGGGTTCGGTGACCCCTCCTCAAGGGGGGGGTACTGTTGTGGATTCTGTTTTCGGGCTCCCTCCTGTGGTCGTGAATGGTACTTCGGCTGGTTCTGTCCATGGACTTTCTCTGATGCCTGTGGGTGTTTCTGAGTTTCCTTCCACAGGTGACAAGGCTAATTCGTTAGTGGGCTGCTCTATTTAACTCCACTTGGATCCTTGTCCGATGCCAGCTGTCAATGTTGTAGCATTGGTCTAGTTCGCTCCTGGATCTTCCTGGTTTCCTGTTTTCTCCAGCAGAAGCTAAGTTTCGCTTTGCTTTTTTCTTGTTTGCTATTTTTTCTGTCCAGCATGCTTATGTGAATTTTGCCTTGCTTGCTGGAAGCTCTGGGACGCAGAGGGGCGCCTCCGCTCCGTTAGTCGGTGCGGATGGTATTTTTCCCTGCACTCTCTGTGTGGCTTTTGTAGGGTTTTGTGCTGACTGCAAAGTGACCTTTCCTATCCTCTGTCTGTTTAGAAAGTCGGGCCTCTCTTTGCTAAATCTATTTCATCTCTGTGTTTGTGATTTCATCTTACTCACAGTCAATATATGTGGGGGGCTGCCTTTTCCTTTGGGGAATTTTCTCTGAGGCAAGATAGGCTTATTTTTCCTATCTCTAGGGCTAGCTAGTTCTGAGGCTGTGACGAGGCGCCTAGGTCATGATAGGAGCGCTCCACGGCTATTTCTAGTGTACGTGATAGGATTAGGGATTGCGGTCAGCAGAGGTTCCACTTCCCAGAGCTGTTCCTGTATTAATGTGTTATCAGGTCTTTTCTGGTGCTCTAACTACCAGGTCCACTATTAGTTCTAAACACCAGATCATAACAATAATGCAGTCCTCTCAGAGTATAATGTAGCCCCCCACACTCGCAGTATAATACAGACCCAGCTCCATACACAGTATAATGCAGTCCCTTCAGAGTATAATGCAGACCCCCACACACAGTATAATACAGCCTCCCACACAGTATAGTCCAGCCCCCCACACACAGTATAGTGCAGCCTCCCCACACACAGTATAATGCAGCCCCTACACACACAGTATAATGCAGCCACCCCCACACACAGTATAATGCAGCCACCCACACACAGTATAATGCATACACATATATACATACAGTCATGGCCAAAAGTATTCACACCCCTGCAATTCTGTCAGATAATACTCAGTTTCTTCCTGAAAATGATTGCAAACACAAATTATTTGGTATTATTATCTTCATTTAATTTGTCTTAAATGAAAAAAAAAAAAAAAAAGAATTGTCCTAAAGCCAAATTGGATATAATTCCACACCAAACATAAAAAAGGGGGTGGACAAAAGTATTGGCACCCTTTGAAAAATCATGTGATGCTTCTCTAATTTGTGTAATTAACAGCACCTGTAACTTACCTGTGGAACCTAACAGGTGTTGGCAATAACTAAATCACACTTGCAGCCAGTTGACATGGATTAAAGTTGACTCCACCTCTGTCCTGTGTCCTTGTGTGTACCACATTGAGCATGGAGAAAAGAAAGAAGACCAAAGAACTGTCTGAGGACTTGAGAAACCAAATTGTGAGGAAGCATGAGCAATCTCAAGGCTACAAGTCCATCTCCAAAGACCTGAATGTTCCTGTGTCTACCGTGCGCAGTGTCATCAAGAAGTTTAAAGCCCATGGCACTGTGGCTAACCTCCCTAGATGTGGACGGAAAAGAAAAATTGACAAGAGATTTCAACGCAAGATTGTGTGGATATTGGATAAAGAACCTCGACTAACATCCAAACAAGTTCAAGCTGCCCAGCAGTCCGAGGGTACAACAGTGTCAACCCGTACTATCCATCGGCGTCTGAATGAAAAGGGACTGTATGGTAGGAGACCCAGGAAGACCCCACTTCTTACCCCGAGACATAAAAAAGCCAGGCTGGAGTTTGCCAAAACTTACCTGAAAAAGCCTAAAACGTTTTGGAAGAATGTTTTCTGGTCAGATGAGACAAAAGTAGAGCTTTTTGGGCAAAGGCATCAACATAGAGTTTACAGGAGAAAAAAAGAGGCATTCAAAGAAAAGAACACGGTCCCTACAGTCAAACATGGCGGAGGTTCCCTGATGTTTTGGGGTTGCTTTGCTGCCTCTGGCACTGGACTGCTTGACCGTGTGCATGGCATTATGAAGTCTGAAGACTACCAACAAATTTTGCAGCATAATGTAGGGCCCAGTGTGAGAAAGCTGGGTCTCCCTCAGAGGTCATGGGTCTTCCGGCAGGACAATGACCCAAAACACACTTCAAAAAGCACTAGAAAATGGTTTGAGAGAAAGGACTGGAGACTTCTAAGGTGGCCAGCAATGAGTCCAGACCTGAATCCCATAGATCACCTGTGGAGAGATCTAAAAATGGCAGTTTGGAGAAGGCAGCCTTCAAATATCAGGGACCTGGAGCAGTTTGCCAAAGAAGAATGGTCTAAAATTCCAGCAGAGCATTGTAAGAAACTCAATGATGGTTACCGGAAGCGGTTGGTCGCAGTTATTTTGGCTAAAGGTTGTGCAACCAAGTATTAGGCTGAGGGTGCCAATGCTTTTGTCTGGCCCATTTTGGGAGTTTTGTGTGAAATGATCAATGTTTTGCTTTTTGCTTCATTCTCTTTTGTGTTTTTTTCATTTAAGACAAATTAAATGAAGATAATAATACCAAAGAATTTGTGATTGCAATCATTGTCAGGAAGAAAATGAGTATTATCTGACAGAATTGAAGGGGTGTCAATACTTTTGGCCATGACTGTATACAGTATAGTACAGCTCCCACACACACATAGTATAATGCAGCCCACACAGTACACACATACACATATACAATACTCACCTCTAATCCTCAGTCCCCACGCTGCTCCAGGCTCTGCTCTGGTCTCCTCAGCTCCATTGCTGGCACAGCATGATGCACAATGAAGTGACATCATCACGCGCCCACTGAGTCAGAAGCAGAGGGGAATGATGGGAGAGGGAGCATCATCTGATGCTCTCTCCTTCATTACTGCTTTCAACTGCATCAGCATCTATAATGCTGATAAGGTGAATGCACGATGCAAGGGGGCGGCGCCGGGCCCCTCTTACTCACGGGCCCCATAGCGGCCATATGGTGTGCCGCTATTAGCGGCACGCCACTAGCTAGGGGCCCCTGGAGGAGCGGGGGCCCTAGGCATTTGCCTGATTTGCCTGCCCCTAACGCCGACCCTGCCTGTGAAAAGTTTGTCTTCCTGTTCTGAGTGCTAAGTGGTTGGAGTGGAGCTGTTGTAACAGTGTTCGGTGGTTTGCTGTAGTACGTGTGTGTTTATCTCCTGGTCCCTATTCCTATGTAATTTATTCCTCCCTGTCACCTTCCTCCTCCCTATTGTTGGTTAGTACTTTTGTATGATAGAGGTTAGCTGTTATCACTGTTTTGTCTTTGTGTCTTGTTTACCTTACATTTCTGTCCCATGCCTTATTGGGTGGGGGAGGGGACAGATTAGGGCTTAACAGGAGCATAGCATGGTCGGAGACCCAGGCCTTTCTACCTTCAAGAGTACCCCGTATGCACAGTGTAGGAAAGACTAAGTGCAACACAAAGGGATAAGGGGAAGGGAACCCAACACTAGGGAAGGGGGGAGTGGAGATCAATAGGCAGATCTAACATCACCCTGTCAGCCCTAACGTCCCTATATAGGTTCTGCACCTATTGCCATGCAGGAACCTAATCCCTGACTCACCCTGGCAATAAGCCCTGCATAAGGAAGGACAGAATGAGCACTAGTCAATCTCCAATACCACTAAAGACAACTGGGATAGACAAACAAGGGGAATGCTTATCTTGAGAAGACTCAGAGATGTAACACAGATGTCCACCAACAACACCAAAGAGTAAGATAGCTGACTGCTATAGCTCCAAGCCTCAACAGGGAGAAATGGAAATATCACCAGCAACTCCCAGCAGCAGGTTGTGAGTCTATAACACCCAGGTCCAGGTGTGTCAATTAGAGCCGGGGAAGTTTGCCACAGGGTCCCAGAGTCAGAAGGACCAGGAAGAATTCTACAAAGCAAACTGCTGAGACAGTAGCCACCCTTCTAGGAGTGACCTCTGGACACTCAGGATCAGGTTTCTAAGAGGAGTGGAACAAACGAACCAGTCTGGAGGCATTCTCCTCTGATGACGAAACCCACATCCTTTCCTCTGGATCATAACCCCTCCAATGCACAAAGTATTCTAGGAAACGACATTGGAGATGAAAATCTACAATCCTCGAAACTCTTAAACTCCAGATTTCCATCAACCATTGTTGGGGGTGGCGGTCTGAGGGCTCAAGAGGTTCCATATATTTCTTGAGTAAAGACCTATGAAAGACATTGTGGATCTTAAGAGCCTGAGGTAACTCAAGACAAAATGCTGCTGGATTAATGACGGCAGTTATTTTATTGGGACCAATGAATTTAGGTCCCAATTTCCTAGAATTAATCTTCAACCTGATATTCCTGGTAGACAACCACACAAAATCATTAACATTCAGGTCCGGACCTGGCACGCGTTTTCTGATAGTCATACGTTTATAACTGTCTCCTCTGACCCAGTTAGGAATGGGTAGTGACCGAAAAGGACCAGATGTACGGGTATGCGGAACTCTAGAATATGCGCAAACATTGCAGATAGACACTTGTTTAACCACATCCCGATGCGACCCAGGCCACCAAAAATGACGAGAAAGGAGGAGATCCGTGGTTGCCTTACCACCTGGGTGGCCAGCAAGTACAGAGTCATGATATTCTCTAGTTACTTTGTGGTGCAAATTAGAACAAATAACCTCCCCAAAGGGCAGGAGGCAGGGGCGTCCACCTGAGCCTCCAACACCTTAACCTCCAGGTCAGTGTACAAGGCCGAGATGCCTACCCCTTATGCAAAATTGGGGCAGGGGCCCCCAAGTCAGACAAAAGGACCCTGTAGATACAGCAGAAGGGGAAACGCTTAGGCAGTTACCATAGCAGTAATCTCCCCACTTCACAATCTCTCTGGATCGCCAATCCACAGTTGGATTATGCTTCAATAAACCAGGGCAAACCCCGAACTACTGGAGTGTGAAGACCCTTCAGGACATAACAAGGTACTACTTCATAATGCGAAGACCCCACCCTCAGTCTTATGTTATGAACAATCTGTGTCAGTGTTCTCTGTGCGAGAGGTGCTGGCTGAGGCGATGGCGCAAAGAGGAAGAGGTTCGGCCACGTTAGAGCAGACAAAGCCATGAGATCTAGAAGACTCAGCATCCACCAAACTGACTCCAGCTCCACTGTCCACAAACACGGAGAATTTTTTAGACCTGCTCTCTAGCACCACCTCTGCTGTCAGGACAAAACAAGAATTTCAGGTTGAAGACAAACACACCCCTTTATTATCAAGCTCAAGGCTCCCAAGGGAATCACAGGACAGGCCCCAAAAATGTCTCTTCCTCCCAGAAAAAAACATACACCCTTTTTCTTGCGAATGTTGGGGAAAACATACTAGATAAGAGCTAAAGCTCTGAGAATCTCCTCCACAGACTGAGGACACATAGAGTAAGGAGGAAGTTTAAAGTACAATTTGCATGCCTCCTTAAATACGAAAAATCTGTCCCTACCATCAGAAAACCTGTCCGGGAGGGTAGTATTGGGTTTAAGCTGGACCGGCCTACCCGCAGAGTCCCCCATCATGGGAGCATGCAGCCTCTGCTGTTGCTGCTGAACCTCAGAATGAAGGTCGTTCACCTTCAGTGACAACCTCTGCAGCTGCTCTGCCAGCACAGAAATAGGATCCATGAACCCAGCAAAAGAAATAAACCACACCTTAAAAAACACACCAAAAAAACAAACATGTGTCAGTTTCTTTTTCTCTTACAAACGTGAACGGCTGGTGAGAATGTCAGGCATCGTGTAGGGAAGGCTAAGTGCAACACGAAGGGATAAGGGGAAGGGACCCCAACACTAGGGAAGGTGGGTGTGTGGATCCCTAGGTAGATCTAACGTCACCCTGCTTGCCCTAAACGTCCTTATATAGGTTCTGCACCGATCGCCGAGCAGGAACCTAATCCCTGCCTCATCCTGGCAATAAGCGCTGCAAAGGCAAGGACTGGATGAGCACTAGTCAATCTCCATTACCACTAAAGACAGCTGGGATAGATGAACAAGGGGAACACTTATATTGATTATACTCAGAGACGTAACACAGACATTCTCCAACAGCACCAAAGAGGAAGATAGCCGACTGCTATTGCTCAGGGCATCAACAGGGGAAATGGAAATACCACCGGCAATTCCCAGCAGCAGCCTGGGAGTCTATAGCACGCAGGTCAAGGTGTGTCAATTAGAGTCAGCAGGAGGTTGCCTATGGGTCCTAGAATCAGAAGGACCAGGAAGAAGCCTGCAAAGCAAACCGCTGAGACCTTCTGCAGCTGGATGCAGTGCAACTGTCTGCAGCCTCTGACACACCTGTGACAATACCACCAGAACTGCAATACGTCACCAGAACCAACATGAGTACATGAATACATCACCAGAACTACCTCCAGTTTTGTGCAAGCTTTATTCGTCTCATAACAGACACAAAGCAATCAGATGTATCCATTTATCTATAATGAGGGGTCTGTGTATTTTCCATTATGGTATCTGCCAAATGCTGGACACCTTAATTGAAACCAAACGGCCCCCATTATAGTAACGCAGCGATAGTTTCCATGACTATCATTGGGTTCTACATTTAAAATATGGGACGTCAGGGATGAATATCACTATTTTTCCCCTGTATTGTGTGTTGTGAATTCTGTTGTCGAGCTCCCTCCTGTGGTCGTGAATGGTACTTCGGCGAGTTCTGTCTATGGGCCCCCTCTGGTGGCTGTGAGTGAAGCTGCTGCTTCTGAGGTTCCTTACACAGGTGACGTGGTTTATCCTTTGGTTGACTGCTCTATTTAACTCCTCTCAGATCGTTACTCCATGCCAGCTGTCAATGTTTTTGCATTGGTTCAGTTCGCTCCTGGATCTGCCTGGTGACCTGTCTTCTCCTGCAGAAGCTAAGTTCCTGATACTCATTATTTGTTCATTGTTTTCTTGTCCAGCTGGTTTTCATGATTTTGTCTTGCTAGCTGGAAGCTCTGGGATGCAGAGTGGCCCCTCCGCACCGTGAGTTGGTGCGGAGGTCTTTTTTGCACACTCTGCGTGGTCTTTTGTAGGTTTTTGTGCTGATCGCAAAGTTACCTTTCCTATCCTCTGTCTATTTAGTAAGTCTTGCCTCCCTTTGCTGAAACCTGTTTCATTTCTGTGTTTGTGACTTCCATCTTTACTCACAGTCAATATATGTGGGGGCTTCCTTTACCTTTGGGGAATTTCTCTGAGGCAAGGTAGGCTTTATTTTCTATCTCTAGGGCTAGATAGTTCTTAGGCTGTGACGAGGCGCCTAGGTCTGGTCAGGAGCGCTCCACGGCTATTTTTAGTGTGTGTGATAGGATTAGGGCTTGCGGTCAGCAGAGCTCCCACATCCCAGAGCTCGTCCTGTATGAGGTTTAACTATCAGGTCATTCCGGGTGCTCCTAACCACCAGCTCATAACAGTTGTGTAAATGGTCATCAAAATATGATTGATTCTATATCTAACTCTGAAATTACGCAACCTGTTAAGTCAAATCCCCAAAGTACACCACTTTTTTACTTTTACTTTTGCTGCCTATTTATTTATGTGAAAAGGTAACAATTCTAGAGGTATTGGTTATCAGAGCTTGTTACCTGACCCATCGGAGGTGATGTGCATTAGGGGTCCTGTTACCTGAGTCTCTGACCCAGTCCTTTGCTTTGGGTTGGGAGGGCGCCATTTTCTTTACCTGCCTAGTGCACCAAAATACCTCGTCCCGGCGCTGACTGGAAATACTGAGGATTGATGGGCCGTGTATTTTAGATCCTGAGGATTGACAGGCCGTGCACTGGAGATCCGGAGGATTTAGGCATTTTCTTCTCTCGTTGTGAGACCTCACAGTCGGGAAATCTTCAAGTAGTGAATTAATGATAGTCCTCTCCGGATATTAGCTCTAATCTCGTATTTAGGCTTCCTGTGGAGCCTGGGCTCAGCTTCACTCTTCAAACCCTACGATGCAGCTTCATCCTCTCAATCCCAAGTCTGTAATTAAAAATCCCCTTTAAGAAGGGTGAAGAAGAAGCAAAATGAAGCCGCTTGATGATAGGGGGGAGGGGAACGCTCACTGCAAGTTTATAGTATATATCTCCAGACACGATGGATTATATTTAATAGAAGAGACATCCGGTCAGTCATGAAATCCTGCAGTACTGCCAGTCCTGATGCCAGGGGTGCCCCACTTATGGGTAAAGACTACAAGGGGTATACAATATATTACATTTATAGAAATGGGGAGTTGTCAAATTATATCATTGTACAAACATAATCACCATTCTGTTACTGAGCAAAATCTGGTAAACCAAGATCAATACTAATAAAACCACTGTACACTGGACTAATATTACCGCCACATAGAGACCAAATAATACCGCCACACCGATCGCTAACAAAAATCACTATGAATACCAATATTGTCATACATATCACTACATATCACCAACATATGCAGTATACTGATATGTTCTGATCATGACTACACTAAGAGCAATAATACCACATAAGTGGGTGAAGCTGCTGGCCCCCTATCAATTTGGGGAGCCCCAAAATTATGACTTGGCACTACAAGATGCACAGGAGTATGCCAAATTAAAAACAGAAATTTTGGCACAAACGGGAGTGACTATGTCTATCAGAGCACAAAGGGTTCACCACTATTCATTTTATAGTGACAAACCCCCTTGCTCGCAACTGCTTGACATATTGCATCTTGTGCAGAAGTGGTTACAGCCGAAGTCCTCCACTCCAGCCCAGATGACCGAGCTGATTGTCATGGACAGATTTGTCCACTCCCTTCCTAGGCCTAAGTGGTGGGCCTAGTGGAATGGTACCAGTTGGTCGAGAGGTCCCTAAGGAAGCTGGGAGGGGTGGCATCTCCATACTGGGGAACCCCGATGGAGCCCGAATCTAAGAGGGGTGGTAAAGATGGAGCGGATGGAGTCCGAGGTCCCAAGGAGTGTTTGAGGGATTAACAAAGGCTGCGGGTAAACTAGGTAGACCTAGTCTTCTTGACATGTCATGGTCCTGGACACATAGCTACCCCGTTGCCAGAGTGACTATAAAAACTATCTGTGGGGCTGAGTCCCATGGGGTCAGGGTGGTTAAGGACCTGCTACACCTGGTGATAATTGGACAGGACTTTAGCCTATTCTGGGTCTTGTGGCAGAAGGCGGGGATACCAAGTAACTCAGACAGGAGCCAGGCCAACCATGATAAATCCCCATCACAGTCGGAGGTGGATGAGTTCCCCTTGTGCGTCTTTGCTGGTGATGAGGACGAAACGATGAACAATGAGGCCGGAGATTCCTGTGTTGGGGGTTCCTGGGGTGACTGCCCATATGCAGGATCTTTTAAAAATGTATTTGACAAAGTGGCTGTGATAAATGGGGTTGCTCAAGAGCCGGGGGCGGACACCAGGTTTGCATATTTCACTTTAAAGGAAGAGCTGCTTTATCGGGTCACTAAACTGAAAGGGAAAGTGATAGAGCAATTGTTGGCCCCGAGTCCGTGTATGTGTAAGGTATTATATCTGGTCCATTCTCATCTTTTGGGTGGACATCTGGGAGTAGACAAATGCAAGAGCAGGTCCTTCAGAGGTTCTACTGGCTTTGGTGTCACCAAGACATTGTTAATTTCTGCTGTTCCTGCTTTAACTCTCAGCTAACTGCTACCGCATACCACTTCTGCCGTCCCCTTGTGCCGTTGCCCATAATAAAAGTCCTATTTGACCGGATTGTCATGGACCTTGTCGTGTCCTTAGTTAAGTCCGCCAGGGGTCACCAATACATCATGGTGGTAATGGACTATGCAACACAGTACCCAGAGGTGGTGTCACTGAGAAACTCCTCTGCTAGGAGTATAGCACGAGAGCTAGTTCATATTTTCTCCCAGATGGACTTTCCAAATGAGATCCTGAAGGACCAAGGGACTCCTTTTATGTCCAAAAGTGATGAGGACGTTGTGTAAGGCTCTCCATATTACCCACCTCCAGACGTCGGTGTACCATCTGCAGACTGATGGTCTGGTGGATAGGTTCAAGAAGACATTGAAATCTATTCTGAAGGTGGAAAAGGATGGATGACACTGGGATTACCTGCTATGGTATCTACTGTTCTCTGGACATTGCCATGGAGACATGGGAAGTGGAGGTAATACTCCACCGAAGTGTCATCGAACATGTGGCCTAGATGCAGAACAGGATAGCAATGATGATTGTGAGGGAGAGCCTCCTTCAAGCATAAGAGGCCCAGGCAATGGTCTACGATAGGTCCAGGAGACTGAGACACTTTCTACCGTGGGGATCAACACCAACACCTGGTCTCCAGGGCTAAACTAAGTTCCTGACCAAGTGGCAAGGGCCATACGAAGTGGTTGAAAAGTTGAGTGACGTCAACTACTAGGTCTACCACCATACCAGGTGTACCACATTAACCTGCTCAAACCATGACGAGACAGGCAACTGGTGGCAGGTGCGTGCCTGGGGGTCAATCCTAATGTCAGGGTCGAGTATGTCACAGTGGCAGAGACACTGTAACAACCCTGCTGGCATCACTGCATGGCCTCCCATTCTCCATCTGCTTTACACACAAACTCACTCACTTCTCTGGACCATGTTGTCACTTCTCTCTGCTGCTGGCTCCATGCTTTGTGCCTCATGTCTCCTGCTTACTCTGTGCATGCTTTCTTTCTGTGTGCATAGGGGGGCAGCGCCAGCAACACCTGTTTCTTATTGAGACTGTGTGCACCTTGCTAAGGTGTCCCCGGCCAATCACCTTGAGGCTTCCTGTACTTAAGACTTCCCCACCCATTGGTGGGGGCCTGTACAACTTACTCCCTCAGTCAGTTCCTAGCTGCTGAGGAGCCAGGTCCTGTCTCTGTGAATCCTGTGTCTGCCACCCAGTGTGGCGTTGTACCCTGGCATGTGTCTAGTGTCTGCCACCCAGTGGGGTGTTGTACCCTGGCCTGTGTCCTTGTTTACCACCCAGTGGCGCGTCGTACCCTGGCTTATGTCTTTGTATCTGTGCGTTGTCCTGTTCCTGACTTTGGCTTAGTGTATTCCTGTTCCTGTGTCCGTTTATATCACTGTCTTGCTTTGCTTTCTCTGCTGTGCATACTTGTGTCTTGCTTTGCTCTGTTCCTGCCTCTGCACTCTGTATCTAGCTTTGCTCTGCTCTCGGCTCTGCACTCTGTCTTGCTTTGCTCTGCTCTCGGCTATCATTCTACAGGAAGCAACGTAGGGGACCTCAGCCCCGGTTGGAAGAATATAGATCTGCTCCATTGACCATCGCTGAACCATGGATATGTTTGGAGAAAGCCAGGGTTGGGACCCGACAGTTGCCTCACTCCATGGAAATGTTTGGCTAAGCCAGGTAGTGACCCTGTGGTTAACTGGCCTTGTACCTCAATGGGCTGTCATCTTCCTAAGCTTGTCATTACCTCCTCTCTGTGTGTGTGCCACAGGCGGGGTAGCCAACCCTGGAAGATGAAGCCATGTTGTGACCCTCTGATCAACTGGCCTTGGACCAGAATGGACTATCACCTTCCTATGCTTGTCATTACCTCCTCTCTGTGTGCTTGCCACAGGTGGGGTAGTCGATCCTGAGAGCTCTGAAGTAACAGCTGCCATTATCCCGGTGAGTCAGCGGAAGGGTGAGACTCTGTAATGTGCCCCATCTTGGGGTATTTTGCTGGGACTGTTCTACGTGTTATCTGCCTGTTTTGTAGTTCAATAAAGCATTGCCACACTGTTTTACCCTCACCCTGTGTTGTCTGAGTAGAGTTATGCCGATGCTTCACACTAGACCTTGGAAATCAAGGTCCAGAGTCTGGAGGAATGGTGGAGAGACCACAATCCAAGCTGCTTGAGGTCTAGTGTGAAGTCTCCACAATCAGTGATGGTTTGGGGGCCATGTCATCTGCTGGTGTAGGTCCACTGTGTTTTATCAAGGTCAAAGTCAGCGCAGCCGTCTACCAGGACATTTTAGAGCACTTCATGCTTCTCTCTGCCGACAAGCTTTTTGGAGATGGAAACTTCATTCTCCAGCAGGACTTGGCCCCTGTCCACATGGCCAAAAGTACCAATACCTGGTGTAAAAACAACAGTATCACTGGGCTTGATTGGCAGCAAACTCGCCTGACCTTAATCCCATAGAGAATCTATGGAGTATTGTCAGGAGGAAGATGAGAGACACCAGATCCAACAATGCAGACGAGCTGAAGGCTGCTATCAAAGCAACCTGGGCTTCCATAACCTCTCAGCAGTGCCACAGACTGACCGCCTCCATGCCAGGCCGCATTGATGCAGTAATTGATGCAAAAGGAGCCCGACCAAGCATTTAGTACATTTACCAAACATACATTTCAGTAGGCCAAAATTACGGATGTTAAAAACATTTTTTCAAGCTGGTGTTATAAAGTATTCTAATTTACTGAGATAATGACTTTTGGGTTTTCAATGGCTGTAAGCCATAATCATCAACATTAACAGAAATAAACAACAGAAATACATCATTCTATTTGTACTAACTCTAATATATGAGTTTCACATTTTGCATTGAAGAACTGAAATAAATTAACTTTTTAATGATATTCTAATTTTGTGAGATGCACCTGTATGTAGGAAGGGACTCTGGTCAGATGAGACCAAAACTGAACTTTTTCACCATAAAGGTAAACGATATGTCTGGCGCCAAACAACACAGCTCCTCACTAGGGTTGAGCGAAATGGGTCGGCCACTTTCAGAAGTCGCCGACTTTTGGCAAAGTCGGGTTTCATGAAACCCGACCTGACCCCTGTGTGGGGTCGGCCATGAAGTCGGCGATCTTCTGAATCTGGAATCGGAATTCCGATACCGATTCCCGATATGTTTAAGATATCGGGAATTGGTATCGGAATTCAGATTTAAGTGTAAAATAAAGAATAAAAATAAAAAATATCGCTATACTTACCCTCTGACGCGCCCTGGTACTAACCGGGAACCTTCCTTCCTTCGAATCAGCGCTTTCAGGACCTTGCGGTGACGTCGCGGTGATGTCACGGCTTCTGATTGGTCGCGCGGCGGTCACATGGGCGGTCGCGCGACCAATCACAAGCCGCGACGTCACCGCAAGGTCCTGAAAGCGCTGATTCGAAGGAAGGAAGGTTCCCGGTTAGTACCAGGGCGCGTCAGAGGGTAAGTATAGCGATATTTTTTATTTTTATTCTTTATTTTACACTTAAATATGGATCGCAGGGCCTGAAGGAGAGTTTCCTCTCCTTCAGACCCTGGGAACCATTGGAAACCCAATGCACTGCATTGGGTTTCGAGTTTCGGCCGACCCCGACCGCGACTTTTTTATAGGATTGGCCGATTTCACTAGACCCGACTTTTGAAAAAGTCGGGTTTCGTGAAATCCGACCCGATCCTATAAAAGTAAAGGTCGCTCAACCCTACTCCTCACCCCAACACCATCCCCACAGTGAAACATGGTGGTGGAAGCATCATGCTGCGGGGATGTTTTTCAACACCAGTGACTGAGAAAATGGTCTGAGTCAAGGGGAAGATGGATGGTGAGAAATACAACGATATTCATGAGAAAAACCTGCTACAGTGTCTGTCAGTGATTTGAGACTGGGACGGAGGTTCACGTTCCAACAAGACAATGACCCAAATCATACTGCTAAAGCAACACTCAAGTGGTTTAAGAGTGTAATGGGGGCCAGGGTGGTAGTCGTGACCACCACTGCCATGGACTGTCCCTATTTTTGTCCCTAAAGGTATCTTCACACTGAACGATATCGCTAGCGATCCGTGACGTTGCAGCGTCCTGGCTAGCGATATCGTTCAGTGTGACAGGCAGCAGCGATCTGGATCCTGCTGTGCCATCGTTGGTCGGAGCAGAAAGGCCAGAACTTTATTTAGTCTCTGGACTCCCGCAGACATCGCTGAATCGGCGTGTGTGACGCCGATTCAGAGATGTCTTCACTGGTAACCAGGGTAAACATCGGGTTACTAAGCGCAGGGCCACGCTTAGTAACCCGATGTTTACCCTGGTTACCAGCGTAAACGTAAAAAAAAAACAAACACTACATACTTACATTCCAGTGTCTGTCCCCCGGCGTTCTGCTTCCTGCACTGGCTGTGAGTGCCGGCCAGTCGTAAAGCACAGCGGTGACGTCACCGCTCTGCTTTATGGCTGGCCGGCGCTGACAGTGCAGGAAAGCACAGCGCCGGGGGACAGACACCGGAATGTAAGTATGTAGTGTTTGTTTGTTTTTTACGCTTACGCTTGCAACCAGGGTAAACATCGGGTTACTAAGCGCAGCCCTGCGCTTAGTAACCCGACGTTTACCCTGGTTACCAGGGGACCGGCATCGTTGGTCGCTGGAGAGCTGTCTGTGTGACAGCTCTCCAGCGACCACACAGCGACCGGGATCGTTGTCTAGATCGCTGCAGCGTCGCTTAATGTGACGGTACCTTTACACACAAATATCAGATCAGTGTCAGCCATTATTAATACAGTGTCAGCTATCATATATTACACAGGGAACACAGTAAACACAAAACGTACCCGGTTTCATTAGGTAGGCATGCACAGGAATGCAGGGCCCAAACCAGCCGCCTGCACACCCCCTTACAAGAGGAAACATGTAAGTGTTTTGGAGCGGCCGAGTCACACCCCATATTTTGATCCAATGGAGAATCTGTGGTCAGATTTGAAGATCGCTGTTCACCAGACGAAACATCTAATCTGAGGGAGCTGGAGCAGTTGTTCCTTGAGGAACGGGCAAAAATCCCAGTGGCCAGATTTGGAAAGCTCATATAGAATTATCCAAAGCGACTTGCAGTATAATTGTTGCAAAAGGAGGCTCTACAAAGTACTGACTTTAGAGGCTTCACCCCAAAAAATAAAACTGATGCAAACCCTCAAAAAAACCCTGTGAAATTCCAAATTGTAAGGTAGCAAAACACAAAAAATGCCAAAGGGGTGAATACTTTTACAAGCCATTTTACTATTTTCAGTACTGCTGTATAATGATGACCCTTTCCTGCTTCTAGTAAGTGTTTTATCTCACTCCACAGCTATATTTACAGTTACATTGTTCAATACTGATTTTTAATATCCCATATGTTGCTACTTTATAGTAAGTCATTTAAGTCTTCTCAGAGCTGGATGCACAGCTGCACTGCTCATCATTTCTGTATAATCTCCTACATGCTGCTGCTCCTTTCTTGTAAGTGTTTTATCTCACTGCAGTGCAGGTTTCACAGCTACCTTGCTCTGTACTGTTGTATAATCTCCTACATGCTGCTCCTTTCTTGTAAGTGTTTTATCTCACTGCAGTGCAGGTTTCACAGCTACCTTGCTCTGTACTGTTGTATAATCTCCTCCATGCTGCTGCTCCTTTCTTGTAAGTGTTTTATCTCACTGCAGTGCAGGTTTCACAGCTACCTTGCTCTGTACTGTTGTATAATCTCCTGCATGCTGCTGCTCCTTTCTTGTAAGTGTTTTATCTCACGGCAGTGCAGGTTTCACAGCTACCTTGCTCTGTACTGTTGTATAATCTCCTCCATGCTGCTGCTCCTTTCTTGTAAGTGTTTTATCTCACTGCAGTGCAGGTTTCACAGCTACCTTGCTCTGTACTGTTGTATAATCTCCTCCATGCTGCTGCTCCTTTTTTGTAAGTGTTATATCTCACTGCAGTGCAGGTTTCACAGCTACCTTGCTCTGTACTGTTGTATAATCTCCTCCATGCTGCTGCTTCCGAACATGTGTTACATAGTGACAGGTGGACAGTAATCCCTTGTGTCTGTGTGTTCTGTGCAAGGTAGTCTGGAACTACTAGCTCAGAGACAACTGAAGATCAGAGGTATATTCTGCAGGACAAGAGTCATATAATGTTCAGAAATAGTGTTATCCCTCATATAGTCGCGGAAGAAATGGCGGAGATGTAATTTTCTATTCTTGTGCAGTTTGGGGTTGGAGGTCGACGGTTCCTTGGAAACATGGGGCATTTGATTGAGCCTCATGGGGATGGACCTGTTATTGGTATGGGGGGCTTTTTAAGGTTTGTCTAGGGGGTTCAGATCATTTTGTGTTAACCCCTGCAGGTGCTATTTAAAGGGAAGATTTCCCGTACAAATCTCAGTAGGTGGAAATGCAGCATCGGAAGGCTAATTATAAAGAGTAGGCGACCCTGATAAAACATGAAGGCTTGAGCTCCTCAGGGACGTTTGGTCGTGCCGTCACCGCACAATCCCAGAGCTTCCCCGTGGAGGAGCCTTCTCCTGACTTACAGAATTGCTCATCATGTAATTCCCCGATGTGGCGGCGGCCGCGGCTCCAGATCCTGGCGCTTCCTACATTAGATGCAGCGCGCGTCGGCTGAGCTCTGCTACCTGCTGTCTTATGTTCGCAGTTTCCTCGCCGTCCTGATAAAATCTTTTTTTTCCCCGATATGGCTGCTGAATATGGACTTATCTATTATTTATCACCCTGCAGGGACACAGAACCGGCCCGGCTAATCAATGCCAGCAGCTCTGCCGAAATCAGCCAGCCGCCATTATCTGCACAAGAGCTTTCCAATTTACAGTCTGATTGCTGCGCCCGTGGGGCTTACAAAACTCCAATTTTTTTTTTTTATCCTTATTCTTAATTTAATGTTTTACAAATCCTTTAATCACCTTAAGTCCCTGAATGCCGGCTGCGAAGATACGAAAGAAGAATAAAGTCTAAGGACGTCTACCGTACAGGTGGGAAGTAAACTCTGATATCTTCCATCTTAGATGCATTTATGTCGGGGCGAAACGAGGCACCACGTCATTATGAGATCACCAAGAACGTCAATGTTTCCATCACTCCCTCCTATGAGCAGACCTTGGAGACCTGAGTTTGACCTTAACGAGCGACCATCAAGGTGCCGTGAGCGCGGCAGAATCAGTGGTGTCCAGAATCAGAAGCCTCAGCTATTGGAGTGGATGAGCATCAAAATCATATTAAAAAGAAAAGTTTGGAAAAAAATCTCGAAATTCATTTCTATCCACTTTTCTGATCATATGAGAAGTTTTCTATTTTTTTCCTATAGAAATCTTAAAAAAATGCTTAGTGGAAAAAAGAGTGCAGGTCACGTCTTTGAAGCATCTCCTGATGGACTCAGCTTCAAAAGGCTACAAAGAAAAGATCAGGAAAAAAACTCTTCGAAAACTTTTCCAAAACTTTTCAGGAAAAAACTTTAGAAAGAGAAAAATAACTAAAAACTGTACAAAAAAAACCCCTCTCTTTTTTGACTGGCTAAATAGCTTAACGTGAACATAGTTTTAGTATCCGGAATTATTTATCATCCAGAATCAGAAGTCTCCAAAATCAGAAAACCTAAAAATCAATAGTTCTCACAATTAGACGTCTCCCGAGTCATATATCTTCAGAGTCAGAAATGTCCTAAACCATCAGTCCTCACAATTGGAGGATTCAGCGTCAGAAGATCAAAGATCAAAAATCTTGCAGCTCGGATTCTCACATAATGATGACAGTGGTCAGTCCTCTATACATCTTGCCATAGTGCATGGAACGTTCTAGACATCTTATTATTAATATAGATGAGTTATGTTACAATGATGAATCAGAGGTGAGAGTGAGGGGCCTCCAGTATAGAGGGGTCAGTGAGGATCCTCCAGTATAGAGGGGTCAGTGAGGAGCCTCCAGTATAGAGGGGTCAGTGAGGGGCCTCCAGTATAGAGGGGTCAGTGAGGAGCCTCCAGTATAGAGGGGTCAGTGAGGAGCCTCCAGTATAGAGGGGTCAGTAAGGATCCTCCAGTATAGAGGGGTCAGTGAGGAGCCTCCAGTATAGAGGGGTCAGTGAGGAGCCTCCAATATAGAGGGGTCAGTGAGGAGCCTCCAGTATAGAGGGGTCAGTGAGGATCCTCCAGTATAGAGGCGTCAGTAAGGATCCTCCAGTATAGAGGGGTCAGTGAGGAGCGTCCAATATAGAGGGGTCAGTGAGGATCCTCCAGTATAGAGGGGTCAGTGAGGATCCTCCAGTATAGAGGGGTCAGTGAGGATCCTCCAGTATAGAGGGGTCAGTGAGGATCCTCCAGTATAGAGGGGTCAGTGAGGATCCTCCAGTATAAAGGGGTCAGTAAAGAGCCTCCAGTATAGAGGGGTCAGTGAGGATCCTCCAGTATAGAGGGGTCAGTGAGGATCCTCCAGTATAGAGGGGTCAGTGAGGATCCTCCAGTATAGAGGGGTCAGTGAGGAGCCTCCAGTATAGAGGGGTCAGTGAGGATCCTCCAGTATAGAGGGGTCAGTGAGGAGCCTCCAGTATAGAGGGGTCAGTGAGGATCCTCCAGTATAGAGGGGTCAGTGAGGATCCTCCAGTATAGAGGGGTCAGTGAGGAGCCTCCAGTATAGAGGGGTCAGTGAGGAGCCTCCAGTATAGAGGGGTCAGTGAGGATCCTCCAGTATAGAGGGGTCAGTGAGGATCCTCCAGTGTAGAGGGGTCAGTGAGGATCCTCCAGTATAGAGGGGTCAGTGAGGATCCTCCAGTGTAGAGGGGTCAGTGAGGAGCCTCCAGTATAGAGGGGTCAGTGAGGATCCTCCAGTATAGAGGGGTCAGTGAGGATCCTCCAGTATAGAGGGGTCAGTGAGGATCCTCCAGTATAGAGGGGTCAGTGAGGATCCTCCAGTATAGAGGGGTCAGTGAGGATCCTCCAGTATAGAGGGGTCAGTGAGGGGCCTCCAGTATAGAGGGGTCAGTGAGGATCCTCCAGTATAGAGGGGTCAGTGAGGAGCCTCGAGTAAAAAGGGGTCAGTGCGGAGCATCCAGTATAGAGGGGTCAGTGAGGATCCTCCAGTATAGAGGGGTCAGTGAGGATCCTCCAGTATAGAGGGGTCAGTGAGGAGCCTCCAGTATAGAGGGGTCAGTGAGGATCCTCCAGTATAGAGGGGTCAGTAAGGATCCTCCAGTATAGAGGGGTCAGTGAGGAGCCTCCAGTATAGAGGGGTCAGTGAGGAGCCTCCAGTATAGAGGGGTCAGTGAGGATCCTCCAGTATAGAGGGGTCAGTGAGGAGCCTCCAGTATAGAGGGGTCAGTGAGGAGCCTCCAGTATAGAGGGGTCAGTGAGGATCCTCCAGTACAGAGGGGTCAGTGAGGATCCTCCAGTATAGAGGGGTCAGTGAGGAGCCTCCAGTATAGAGGGGTCAGTGAGGAGCCTCCAGTATAGAGGGGTCAGTGAGGAGCCTCCAGTGTAGAGGGGTCAGTGAGGATCCTCCAGTATAGAGGGGTCAGTGAGGAGCCTCCAGTATAAAGGGGTCAGTGAGGAGCCTCCAGTATAGAGGGGTCAGTGAGGAGCCTCCAGTATAGAGGGGTCAGTGAGGAGCCTCCAGTATAGAGGGGTCAGTGAGGATCCTCCAGTATAGAGGGGTCAGTGAGGATCCTCCAGTATAGAGGGGTCAGTGAGGAGCCTCCAGTATAGAGGGGTCAGTGATGAGCCTCCAGCATAGAGGGGTCAGTGAGGAGCCTCCAGTATAAAGGGGTCAGTGAGGAGCCTCCAGTATAGAGGGGTCAGTGAGGAGCCTCCAGTATAGAGGGGTCAGTGAGGATCCTCCAGTATAGAGGGGTCAGTAAGGATCCGCCAGTATAGAGGGGTCAGTAAGGATCCTCCAGTATAGAGGGGTCAGTGAGGAGCCTCCAGTATAGAGGGGTCAGTGAGGAGCCTCCAGCATAGAGGGTTCAGTGAGGAGCCTCCAGTATCGAGGGGTCAGTGAGGATCCTCCAGTATAGAGGGGTCAGTGAGGATCCTCCAGTATAGAGGGGTCAGTGAGGATCCTCCAGTATAGAGGGGTCAGTGAGGATCCTCCAGTATAGAGGGGTCAGTGAGGAGCCTCCAGTATAAAGGAGTCTAGGTTCTTTTTTAAGTGGTGAAAAAAATTCAAAAATTTATAAAAAAAAAAAAAAAATTGTGCCATTTTCCGATACCTGTAACGTCTCCATTTTTTTGTGATTTGGGCCGGGTAAGGGCTTATTTTTTTATGCGCCGAGCTGATGTTTTTATTGTTACCATTTAGGTGCAGATACAATCTTTTGATCCCCCGTTATTGGATTTTAATTCTGGCATTTTGACTTTTTTTCTCATTATGCCGTTTAACGATCAGATTAATTCTTTTTTTATATTGATAGATCGGGCGATTCTGAACCCGGCGATACCAAATATGTGTATGTTTGATTATTTATTGTTTTATTTTGAATGGGGCGAAAAGGGGGCGATTTGAACTTTTATATATTAATATTTTTTTAGTATTTTTAAAAACTTTTTTTTTTACTTTTGGCAGTCTTCAATGGGAGACTAGAAGCTGCCATAACATGATCGCCTCTGCTACATACAGGCAATGATCAGATCGCCTGTATGTAGCAGAATTGCTGACTTGCTATGAGCGCTGACCACCGGGCAGCGCTCATAGCAATCCGGCAGTAACAACCATGGAGGTCTACTGGAGACCTCTGGTTGTCATGCCAACCCTTCGGTGACCCACGATGACATGACAGGGTCACCGATGGGCAGGATTTCAGTTGCACTTGCCAGAAGCGCATGTTAAATGCTGCTGTCAGAGTTTGTTAGTTAACAGCCACGGGTGGATCGCGATTCCACCGGCAGCTGTAAGAAGTACATGTTAGCTGTTCAAAACAGCTGACATGTGCCGAGAAAGATGTGGGCTCAGCGCCAAAGCCCACATCAAAGGGAGGGAGTCTGACATCCGCGTACTATTACGCCCGAAGATTTAAAGGGGTTAAGGGAGAAGTTGAGGGCACATGTGAAGGCCCTAAAGGAGGTGGAGGAGCCAGAAGCAATGGAGGAATTGTTAGATACAGAGGTTTCTCCTGCAAGCCTTGGGGATTCAAGACTTGTGGAGTAGCCACATGTGGGAAACCGCAACATAACCTCATCTTCCTCGTCCTCATCTACTCTGCTGAACTACTCAGCTGCGTACCTCTGAGTTCACATCAATTAAGATCTACAGCCTCATTGTCATCCTCTATGTTCACACACTCCTCACCCTGAGAGTCACCCTCCTCCTCTTCCTGCCCTGACACCACAGTACACTCCACGTGTGTATCTGACTTTCATCAGGATCACCTCCACCCTCTGGTAGTTAATGTCTGGTGACGAGGGTCTGGGACTTGGTCCGGCCCTGGATCCCATATAAATTTTTTTTGGTGCAGATGCTTTCCTCCTTTGGATTCTGTGATTCTTCAGAACAGACCTCTGATGCCTATGGAATAGAATGTGTGAACAGCTCTTCAGAATGGCCCTGTGGTTTCCCACAGTCAGTTGGGGGTTTGGTAATTTTTGACACAGGGAGAAACAAGGGTGATTAGGGTGCCACCTCTGAGGATTGAACTGGGTGTGATAATGTAGAGGAAGAGGAGAGGCCACTTGATGCAGCGCTTGCCATTCACTACTGTATAGTACATGCTCTTTCTGAACCTCATCTACAAAATGTACCACTGTGCGGCTGCCAAAGAAAAGGAGTGGAGTAGCCCATCCAGTAACAGATGTTTTCAGTGGTCTTAAAAGACAGTACACCCTAACTAGTAGCTGAGAGCCCTATAGAGTCAATGGACCCTGCTGGCTTGCATAGGTCAGAACGTACCACAGCAGGTGTCCCACCACAAAGGTATCTCCAAAACAACTTTAGTGGGGCCAGATCTCAGTTGGTGCTGTTTTTGCAAAGCTGTCAAAATGTTAGTGGGGTGGAATATAAGGGTTAATTCAAGTTTACTATATTGTTGGATATTTTTATGTAATATATGATCTGACCAGTAGAGAGCAGCGGCAAGAAGCAGGCATTGGAGCGTGGTTTTTTTTATGGTTGGTGGGTATTTGGGAGCTGTCGAAGGAGAGTCTGGGAGGAAGTGAAGCTGCAAATCCTTGGATACATTCTGGATAGGGCGGTGCGACTTTGAATCTGTTGTTGGTGACTCTGGGATGCATTGTTTGGCTTGACATGAGCCAACTCGGTGAGGACAACCTATTAAATATCATCTTGGGCTAGGCCACGTGGAGCCTTATCTCTAAAGACTCAGGAAAGCCTTGCGTTTGAGAGATCGCCATTCCCTAGGAGCTTCAAGACGACGTTTCTGATTTTTTTGGGACTCAGCCCAGCAATGACCCTTCTACTTCAGTTTCAGGACATAACGGTACCATCCCTGTTATGATCAGGTAATTCAGTACCACAATGGACATAAAGTCAGAGCACATACAGTGACCTGACAATAACCCAAAAACATAGAACGAGCTCTGAGACGTGGGAACTCTGCTGACCGCAATCCCTAATCCTCTCCAACCACACTAGAGGCAGCCGTGGATTGCGCCTAACGCTCCCTATGCAACTCGGCACAGCCTGAGAAACTAGCTAGCCTGAAGATAGAAAATAAGCCTACCTTGCCTCAGAGAAATACCCCAAAGGAAAAGGCAGCCCCCACATATAATGACTGTGAGTTAAGATGAAAAGACAAACGTAGAGATGAAATAGATTTAGCAAAGTGAGGCCCGACTTTCTGAACAGAGCGAGGATAGGAAAGGTAACTTTGCGGTCAACACAAAACCCTACAAACAACCATGCAAAGGGGGCAAAAAGACCCTCCGTACCGAACTAACGGCACGGAGGTACACCCTCTGCGTCCCAGAGCTTCCAGCAAGCAGAAAAAAACAAATTGACAAGCTGGACAGAAAAAAACAGCACACAAATAGCAAAGAGTAACTTAGCTATGCAGAGCAGCAGGCCACAGGAACGATCCAGGAGGAAACAAGTCCAATACTAGAACATTGACTGGAGGCCAGGATCAAAGCACTAGGTGGAGTTAAATAGAGCAGCACCTAACGACGTCACCATATCACCTGAGGAAGGAAACTCAGAAGCCGCAGTACCACTCTCCTCCACCAACGGAAGCTCATAGAGAGAATCAGCCGAAGTACCACTTGTGACCACAGGAGGGAGCTCTGCCACAGAATTCACAACAGTACCCCCCCCCCTTGAGGAGGGGTCACCGAACCCTCACCAGAGCCCCCAGGACGACCAGGATGAGCCATATGAAAGGCACGAACAAGATCGGGAGCATGGACATCAGAGGCAAAGACCCAGGAATTATCTTCCTGAGCACTTCCCTTCCACTTAACCAGATACTGGAGTTTCCATCTTGAAACACGAGAATCCAAAATCTTCTCCACAATATACTCCAACTCCACCTCCACCAAAACCGGGGCAGGAGGATCAACAGATGGAACCATAGGTGCCACGTATCTCCGCAACAATGACCTATGGAATACGTTATGGATGGAAAAAGAATCTGGAAGGGTCAAACGAAAAGACACAGGATTAAGAACCTCAGAAATCCTATACGGACCAATGAAACGAGGTTTAAACTTAGGAGAGGAAGCCTTCATAGGAATATGACGAGAAGACAACCAAACCAAATCCCCAACACGAAGTCGGGGACCCACACAGCGTCTGCGATTAGCGAAACGTTGAGCCTTCTCCTGGGACAAGGTCAAATTGTCCACTACATGAGTCCAAATCTGCTGCAACCTGTCCACCACCGTATCCACACCAGGACAGTCCGAAGACTCAACCTGCCCTGAAGAGAAACGAGGATGGAACCCAGAGTTGCAGAAAAACGGCGAAACCAAGGTAGCCGAGCTGGCCCGATTATTAAGGGCGAACTCAGCCAAAGGCAAAAAGGACACCCAGTCATCCTGATCAGCAGAAACAAAGCATCTCAGATATGTTTCCAAGGTCTGATTGGTTCGTTCGGTCTGGCCATTAGTCTGAGGATGGAAAGCCGAGGAAAAAGACAAGTCAATGCCCATCCTAGCACAAAAGGCTCGCCAAAACCTCAAAACAAACTGGGAACCTCTGTCAGAAACGATATTCTCTGGAATGCCATGTAAACGAACCACATGCTGGAAGAACAATGGCACCAAATCAGAGGAGGAAGGTAATTTAGACAAGGGTACCAAATGGACCATCTTAGAGAAGCGATCACAAACCACCCAAATGACTGACATTTTTTGAGAGACGGGAAGATCTGAAATAAAATCCATAGAGATATGTGTCCAAGGCCTCTTCGGGACCGGCAAGGGCAAAAGCAACCCACTGGCACGAGAACAGCAGGGCTTAGCCCGAGCACAAATCCCACAGGACTGCACAAAAGAACGCACATCCCGCGACAGAGATGGCCACCAAAAGGATCTAGCCACTAACTCTCTGATACCAAAGATTCCAGGATGACCAGCCAACACCGAACAATGAACCTCAGAGATAACTTTATTCGTCCACCTATCAGGGACAAACAGTTTC
Organism: Ranitomeya imitator; assembly: GCF_032444005.1. Taxonomy (NCBI): domain Eukaryota; kingdom Metazoa; phylum Chordata; class Amphibia; order Anura; family Dendrobatidae; genus Ranitomeya; species Ranitomeya imitator. Next base: position 19,692,958 of record NC_091282.1, read on the forward strand.
TCCACTGGGCAACGATCAGGTTTATTAGCCTGAAATTTTTGCAGCACCCGCCGCAAATCAGGGGAGATGGCAGACACAATTACTCCCTCTTTGAGAATACCCGCCGGCTCAGATAAACCCGGAGAGTCAGGCGCAAAACTCCTAGACAGGGCATCTGCCTTCACATTTTTAGAGCCTGGAAGGTACGAAACCATAAAGTCAAAACGGGCAAAAAACAGCGACCAACGAGCCTGTCTAGGATTCAACCGCTTGGTAGACTCGAGATAAGTCAAGTTCTTATGATCAGTCAAGACCACCACGCGATGCTTAGCTCCTTCAAGCCAATGACGCCACTCCTCGAATGCCCACTTCATGGCCAGCAACTCTCGATTGCCAACATCATAATTTCGCTCAGCAGGCGAAAACTTCCTGGAAAAGAAGGCGCATGGTTTCATCACCGAGCAATCAGAACTTCTCTGCGACAAAACAGCCCCTGCTCCAATCTCAGAAGCATCAACCTCGACCTGGAATGGAAGCGAAACATCTGGTTGACACAACACAGGGGCAGAAGAAAAACGACGCTTCAACTCTTGAAAAGCTTCCACAGCAGCAGAAGACCAATTGACCACATCAGCACCTTTCTTGGTCAAATCAGTCAACGGTTTAGCAATACTAGAAAAACTGCAGATGAAGCGACGATAAAAATTAGCAAAGCCCAGGAACTTTTGCAGACTTTTCAGAGATGTCGGCTGAGTCCAATCATGGATGGCTTGGACCTTAACAGGGTCCATCTCGATAGTAGAAGGAGAAAAAATTAACCCCAAAAATGAAACCTTCTGAACACCAAAGAGACACTTTGATCCCTTCACAAACAAAGAATTAGCATGCAGGACCTGAAACACAGTTCTGACCTGCTTCACATGAGACTCCCAATCATCCGAGAAGATCAAAATATCATCCAAGTATACAATCAGGAATTTATCCAGGTACTCTCGGAAGATGTCATGCATAAAGGACTGAAACACTGATGGAGCATTGGCAAGTCCGAATGGCATTACTAGATACTCAAAATGGCCCTCGGGCGTATTAAATGCAGTTTTCCATTCATCGCCTCGCTTAATACGCACAAGATTATACGCACCACGAAGATCTATCTTGGTGAACCAACTAGGCTCCTTAATCCGAGCAAACAAATCAGATAACAGCGGCAAGGGGTACTGAAATTTAACCGTGATCTTATTTAGAAGGCGGTAATCTATACAAGGTCTCAGCAAACCATCCTTCTTGGCCACAAAAAAGAACCCTGCTCCTAATGGCGACGATGACGGGCGAATATGCCCCTTCTCCAAGGACTCCTTCACGTAACTCCGCATAGCGGCGTGCTCAGGCACAGATAAATTAAACAGTCGACCTTTTGGGAATTTACTACCAGGAATCAAATCGATAGCACAATCACAATCCCTATGCGGAGGTAGGGTATCGGACTTGGGCTCATCAAATACATCCCGGTAATCAGACAAGAACTCTGGAACCTCAGAAGGGGTGGATGACGAAATAGACAGAAATGGGACATCACCATGTACCCCCTGACAACCCCAGCTGGACACAGACATGGATTTCCAATCTAATACTGGATTATGGACCTGTAGCCATGGCAACCCCAACACGACCACATCATGCAGATTATGCAACACCAGAAAGCGAATAACCTCCTGATGTGCAGGAGCCATGCACATGGTCAGCTGGGTCCAGTACTGAGGCTTATTCTTGGCCAAAAGGCGTAGCATCAATTCCTCTCAATGGAATAGGACACTGCAAGGGCTCCAAGAAAAACCCACAACGCCTAGCATACTCCAAGTCCATCAAATTCAGGGCAGCGCCTGAATCCACAAATGCCATGACAGAATAAGATGACAAAGAACAGATCAAGGTAACGGACTAAAGAAATTTTGACTGTACCGTACCAATGGTGGCAGACCTAGCGAACCGCTTAGTGCGCTTAGGACAATCGGAGATAGCATGAGTGGAATCACCACAGTAGAAACACAGCCCATTCGGACGTCTGTGTTCTTGCCGTTCAACTCTGGTCAAAGTCCTATCGCACTGCATAGGCTCAGGTTTATGCTCAGATAATGCCGCCAAATGGTGCACAGATTTACGCTCACGCAAGCGTCGACCGATCTGAATGGCCAAAGACATAGACTCATTCAGACCAGCAGGCATAGGAAATCCCACCATGACATCCTTAAGGGCTTCAGAGAGACCCTTTCTGAAAATAGCTGCGAGCGCACCTTCATTCCATTGAGTGAGTACGGACCACTTTCTAAATTTCTGACAATATACCTCTATCTCATCCTGACCCTGACACAGAGCCAGCAAATTTTTCTCTGCCTGATCTACTGAATTAGGTTCATCGTACAGCAATCCGAGCGCCAGGAAAAACGCATCAATATTACTTAATGCAGGATCTCCTGGCGCAAGAGAAAATGCCCAGTCCTGAGGGTCGCCACGTAAAAAAGAAATAATGATCCTAACTTGTTGAACTGGGTCACCAGAGGAGCGAGGTTTCAAAGCCAGAAATAGTTTACAATTATTTTTGAAACTCAGAAATTTAGTTCTATCTCCAAAAAACAAATCAGGAATAGGAATTCTTGGTTCTAACATAGAATTCTGAACCACAAAGTCTTGAATATTTTGTACTCTTGCCATGAGCTGATCAACACATGAAGACAGACCTTTAATGTCCATCGCTACACCTGTGTCCTGAACCACCCAAATGTCTAGGGGAAAAAAAAGGCAAAACACAGTGCAGAAAAAAAAAAATGGTCTCCGAACTTCTTTTTTCCCTCTATTGAGAATCATTAGTACTTTTGGCCTCCAGTACTGTTATGATCAGGTAATTCAGTACCACAATGGACATAGAAGTCAGAGCACATACAGTGACCTGACAATAACCCAAAAACATAGAACGAGCTCTGAGACGTGGGAACTCTGCTGACCGCAATCCCTAATCCTCTCCAACCACACTAGAGGCAGCCGTGGATTGCGCCTAACGCTCCCTATGCAACTCGGCACAGCCTGAGAAACTAGCTAGCCTGAAGATAGAAAATAAGCCTACCTTGCCTCAGAGAAATACCCCAAAGGAAAAGGCAGCCCCCACATATAATGACTGTGAGTTAAGATGAAAAGACAAACGTAGAGATGAAATAGATTTAGCAAAGTGAGGCCCGACTTTCTGAACAGAGCGAGGATAGGAAAGGTAACTTTGCGGTCAACACAAAACCCTACAAACAACCACGCAAAGGGGGCAAAAAGACCCTCCGTACCGACTAACGGCACGGAGGTACACCCTCTGCGTCCCAGAGCTACCAGCAAGCAAGAAAAACCAAATAAGCAAGCTGGACAGAAAAAAACAGCAAACAAAATAACAAAAGCGGAACTTAGCTATGCAGAGCAGCAGGCCACAGGAACGATCCAGGAGGAAACAAGTCCAATACTAGAACATTGACTGGAGGCCAGGATCAAAGCACTAGGTGGAGTTAAATAGAGCAGCACCTAACGACTTCACCACAACACCTGAGGAAGGAAACTCAGAAGCCGCAGTACCACTCTCCTCCACCAATGGAAGCTCATAGAGAGAATCAGCCGAAGTACCACTTGTGACCACAGGAGGGGGCTCTGCCACAGAATTCACAACACATCCCACATCTGAATATATATATTCAAATTAATAAATAGCCTTATAGAGGTTCAGTAATTTTGTAGAAAAGGCCTCTTCTGGAAGAGACACTTTAAAAACTGTTCCAAGTGGGCGATTACTAAAGTGCTAACGAAGCAATCAGGAGGATGGGGATTGTATGAAGAAGGGAGGCGCCGTACCAAGACCAGCGACGCCCATCCTTTCCTTTGTTTATAAACTGGTTAGTGAATATTTATATCATCTAATCTTTGCAAAAAGGAAAAAAAAAAGAGAGCATGAACCGCACATCCCAAAATCATACGTTGATCTAAAGCCGCTAGGCAAAAATTTATATACTGAACATGAGGTTTTCAGTTTAACATTCTGATCAGACTGTATGAAGCCCACTGCCACTTCACGGCAAACCTCGTAGTGGGTCCTATCGCCCTAACGGAGCGGAGCCGTGCGGCGACCACCGCCACAGCGGCCATGCACCAGCAGGGCGGACGGCCTGTTGCCCCACAGCACCCATGCTGCAAGACTGAGCCCCCATGACTCCAGACCGCGCCGCCCCACCAGCACAAAGCCACAGCAACAATGGCCGCCACACAGCACCAGCACCAAAATGAAAGGAGCATTGAAACTCACCTTCCTCCAGCTCTTCAGTGAGAGCCAAAATGGGCTAGACCCCTTACTTTGCAGTCTCCTGCTAATTAAAATCACCTGTGCCAAATGGGAGGAGTGCTGGTCCAAGTAAGAGACAAGAACATGCTTTGCAAAAAGGAAAAAAAAGAGCATGAACCGCACATCCCAAAATCATACGTTGATCTAAAGCCGCTAGGCAAAAATTTACATACTGAACATGAGGTTTTCAGTTTAACATTCTGATCAGACTGTATGAAGCCCACTGCCACTTCACGGCAAACCTCGTAGTGGGTCCTATCGCCCTAACGGAGCGGAGCCGTGCGGCGACCACCGCCACAGCGGCCACGCACCAGCAGGGCGGACGGCCTGTTGCCCCACAGCACCCATGCTGCAAGACTGAGCCCCCATGACTCCAGACCGCGCCGCCCCACCAGCACAAAGCCACAGCAACAATGGCCGCCACACAGCACCAGCACCAAAATGAAAGGAGCATTGAAACTCACCTTCCTCCAGCTCTTCAGTGAGAGCCAAAATGGGCTAGACCCCTTACTTTGCAGTCTCCTGCTAATTAAAATCACCTGTGCCAAATGGGAGGAGTGCTGGTCCAAGTAAGAGACAAGAACATGCTTTGCAAAAAGGAAAAAAAAGAGCATGAACCGCACATCCCAAAATCATACGTTGATCTAAAGCCGCTAGGCAAAAATTTACATACTGAACATGAGGTTTTCAGTTTAACATTCTGATCAGACTGTATGAAGCCCACTGCCACTTCACGGCAAACCTCGTAGTGGGTCCTATCGCCCTAACGGAGCGGAACCGTGCGGCGACCACCGCCACAGCGGCCACGCACCAGCAGGGCGGACGGCCTGTTGCCCCACAGCACCCACTGCCGTGAAGTGGCAGTGGGCTTCATACAGTCTGATCAGAATGTTAAACTGAAAACCTCATGTTCAGTATATAAATTTTTGCCTAGCGGCTTTAGATCAACGTATGATTTTGGGATGTGCGGTTCATGCTCTTTTTTTTTTTTGTACAAAGCATGTTCTTGTCTCTTTCTTGGACCAGCACTCCTCCCATTTGGCACAGGTGATTTTAATGGAGTCTCAAAGGGGTCAGAAATTTTTGCCAGTATGGGGTCCTGAAATTCCTGGTGGCGGCGCTGGTTGTCCAGATGCAGAGCTGCGACTTTCCGTTCTCTTTTATCAGTGTTACAAAAGACAAGTTGTCTTGTGGTATAATTGTTTGGTGGCTACTGATCTGTAGAAGAGGCTATCAGCCGTAACTATTTCTCGGAGAGATCCGTCTTCAGAATGGGAATGTAACTAGCGATTGTCTGCCGGGAGCTTTATAAATAGCCTCCGTACTGCTGAACGCAGATGTGAATTGGAAGCTTTTTAATTACACTGCCACAAATTAGTCGCCGTCTCCGAGCTCCACCCCGGCACGGTAATTAAAATGAAGTAGCGGCGAGCTCGGCGAAAGTTAATGACTTTGTTGTTAAGACATCAGTTCTTTTGTTATTTAACTGAAAAAGCGAACAATAAAAATGGGAAAGATCGTATTTCTGTACAATGGAATCAGCCGCATTGTGAATCAACTTCACCAACTTTCTCCAAGTTGTGGGTGCTCGTCCCACCGCCCTTCCCCCGCACCATCATTTTTTTTATTATGCATGTCTGATTGCATTTCTGTACAATCAAATCAGGGTTCAACGAAGGCTCAGATCATTTCTCATTTCTCTGCTTCCACCAACCTGGTAATTCCAATCAGATTGTGCATGATGGAGACTTTTTTTTATGTGTTTGATGCGGATTTTATGGAGCATCGAAAAGAATGAGATCTTGACGAGGAAGAGTGTGACGCAAAAGGATGTATGAAAGGAAAATAAGAGTGCAAATCAGAGGCTGAAGGCACCAGGGCGACATCTGATACCGACTGCTTGGGACACTGGGTGACGCTGTTGAGATATCAAGATGTTGCCATCTGGAGGCTGAGATAATGCAAAGAAGTTTGCACCCAAGTATGGAGGTGTGTATACTGAGCTGATGTGCTCAGCTTCTCCATACATCCCACCGAGCTGCACAGAAAATAGACCGGGCCCCTGTCTTCTCAAGATACTTCAGGGTCCAATTGTTTCTATTCCATCACTGGCTTTTACAGGATCTGACACAAACTTATTTTATGTCAACTCTCCTTAAAATATTGGGGGCAGAAGGTTAGTGCTTGGCTTTGTAATGCTCCTTGTGAGTAGAGTTCAAGTGGGAGATTCACAAGACCATGATCCGGTGACCATGACGGTAATCCATGGCTGCCGAATCAGAAACTTACAAGATTCATACTACCTACCGTATCCCCGGAACCTCTTCAGATTAGTGGGCATGCAAACATCATTATATTACAGATCAATACAATAATCAGAAGCGGAGTACTACTAATCAGGAGAAACAGATTTAAGGAAAGGCCTTGGCCCAGGGGCAATGGTCCAACAACAATGGACAACCAAAGTGGCTGCTGGACCAAGGTCCTGCAAATCTCTATAAGTAATGATCTTCCACCATAATTGTTTACCATAATTCTCCACTATGATCCTCAATGTAATCCTCTGCCATATTCCTCAACATGATCTTCTGCCACAATCTTCCACTATCATCGTCAACATGACCCTCCAACATACTCCACAACAAAGAAAACAACTGACCAGCACGTCCCAACTAGTGTGAACAGGTATCAGCTATCACAACAATTCTAGGAAAAAAAACAAAAAGCTGCACTCTGGATTGATTAGAATGTTAAATATAGAAAATTGTGACACTTACCTATTTTCTGTGGCATTAATGCAGTCCCATATGATTGTCAACATGATTCTCCAGCATAACTCTCCACTATGGTTCTCCACTATGGCGATCAACATAGTCCTTCAAATGGTTCTCAACATGATCCTCCACCATAGCCCTTAAGATGATCTTCTACCATGACCCTTAACATGATCCTTCACCACGATCCTCAACGTGAGGCTGCACCATAATAAACCACTATGATCATCCAACACAATCCTCTACCATAATCCTCCATTAATGATCCTTCACTATGATCCTCAACATGATTCTCCAGCATAACCCTCCACTATGGTTCTCCACTATGGCGATCAACATAGTCCTTCAAATGGTCCTCAACAAGATCCTCCACCATAGCCCTTAAGCTGATCTTCTACCATGGCCCTTAACATGATCCTTCACCATGATCCTCAACATGAGGCTGCACCATAATAAACCACTGTGATCATCCAACACAATCCTCTACTATAATCCCCCATTAATAATCCTTCACAATGATCCTCAACATGATTCTCCAACATAATTCCAAAATCATAATCCTACATCATAATATTTCAGCATAAACTTCCACAAGGATCCCCACCATAAAGATCCATCGTGATCCTCATAGATAATACTACATCATAATATTTATATTGTATCTTCTACATAGATCCGCTCCATTTTAGCTTCTGGATGAATTTTTAATTATGAAGGCCTCACAGGCAAACCACTTTTATATTTCCCATTGGGCCGAACAGAATATTCAAACTCCTCTCAATAATATTATTCCAAAGCCCAGCCGTCTGTGGTGGCATCAGCAGGTGGACAAGAGATGCATGGACACCTGATGTTCACCCGTACACATAGACTATGGGATGTCCACAGGAAACACAATGTCGGAGCTGGACGTAGGGAAATCTAGAGGGGTCCAGGGTACAAGACTTGCTGGCTCTGTCATCTCTTATGAGCTTTACTGTAGTTTTAATGTATGGAGTTGTAATGAAATGTCTTCTCTGGTGGAGTCGTCTCCTCGCTCCCCGACCGGCCTTCAAGGATCTTACCAGCATTTTCCCTCGATGTGTACAAGGTTGATGTGAGGTCATATTCACAGTTAGCAATTACTTAGGACACTACCGAGCTGGAGGGCAGAGGAATCATTGTAAGGATTTTATGTCAAAATTAATATCAATCACATTTATAGAGCGATTGCCTGGAATGTTAAACCTCCAGCGCAGCGGATTTTACGCCTTCTACGTCCTGAGTGTTATTAGAAGGTCTGGACACTGGTGAGAGGGAAATCATTTCAATTAAACACCTGGATTAAAACCATTCTGTGCTTTAATGACCCTAAATCCCAGAGATAAAGACATTGATTTGTCCAAAATCACATCTTAAACATTCTGACCATAGGCAGAGTGTAGGGGTATGCCATCAATGTCAAAGTCCATGACCTTCGAGTAACTATAGTGGATAATACATCTCATCTATACATTACTGCACCGTGTTATTCCGAGGCCCATGATCTCAGATTACAGGGACAAAGAGGATATGAAAGGCTAATCCTTTATCATACAGAGCTTCATAACTTTCATGAAATACAGAGAAAAATGATACACTTCTTTCAATCTGCCAACACCACTAGAGGGAACTCCTGGTATACAGAGACACATCATAAGATTCCATCTGCAGCCACCACTAGGGGGAGCTCCCTGTCTACAGGGATACATGACAAGATTCTGTCTGCAGCCACCACTAGGGGGAGCTCCCTGTATACAGAGATACATGATAAGATCCTGTCTGCAGCCACCACTAGGGGGAGCTCTCTGTATACAGAGATACATGATAAGATCCTGTCTGCGGTCACCACTAGGGGGAGCTCTCTGTATACAGAGATACATGATAAGATCCTGTCTGCGGTCACCACTAGGGGGAGCTCCCTGTATACAGGGATACATGATAAGATCCAGTCTGCAGCCACCACTAGGGGGAGCTCCCTGTATACAGAGATACATGACAAGATTCTGTCTGCAGCCACCACTAGGGGGAGCTCCCTGTATACAGAGATACATGATAAGATCCTGTCTGCAGCCACCACTAGGGGGAGCCCCCTGTATACAGAGATACATGATAAGATTCTGTCTGCAGCCACCACTAGGGGGAGCTCCCTGTATACAGAGATACATCATAAGATTCCATCTGCAGCCACCACTAGGGGGAGCCCCCTGTCTACAGGGATACATGACAAGATTCTGTCTGCAGCCACCACTAGGGGGAGCTCCCTGTATACAGAGATACATGATAAGATCCTGTCTGCAGCCACCACTAGGGGGAGCTCCCTGTATACAGAGATACATGATAAGATTCTGTCTGCAGTCACCACTAGGGGGAGCTCCCTGTATACATAGATACATGATAAGATCCTGTCTGCAGCCACCTCTAGGGGGAGCTCCCTGTATACAGAGATACATGAGAAGATCCTGTCTGCAGCCACCACTAGGAGGAGCTCCCTGTATACAGAGATACAAGATAAGATCCTGTCTGCAGCCACCACTAGGGGGAGCTCCCTGTATGCAAAGACACATCATAAGATTCTGTCTGCAGCCACCACTAGGGGGAGCTCCCTGTATACAGAGATACATGATAAGATTCTGTCTGCAGTCACCACTAGGGGGAGCTCCCTGTATACAGAGATACATCATAAGATTCCGTCTGCAGCCACCACTAGGGGGAGCCCCCTGTCTACAGGGATACATGACAAGATTCTGTCTGCAGCCACCACTAGGGGGAGCTCCCTGTATACAGAGATACATGATAAGATCCTGTCTGCAGCCACCACTAGGGGGAGCTACCTGTACACAGAGGCACATGACAAGATTCTGTCTGCAGCCACCACTAGGGGGAGCTCCCTGTATACAGAGATACATGATAAGATCCTGTCTGCAGTCACTACTAGGGGGAGCTCCCTGTATAGAGAGATACATGATAAGATCCTGTCTACAGCCACCACTAGGGGGAGCTCCCTGTATACAGAGATACATGATACCATCCTGTCTGCAGACACCACTAGGAGGAACTCCCTGTATAGAGAGATACATGATAAGATCCTGTTTACAGCCACCACTAGGGGGAGCTCCCTGTATACAGAGATACGTGATAAGATCCTGTCTGCAGCCACCATTAGGGGGAGCTCCCTGTATACAGAGATACATGGTAAGATTCTGTCTGCAGCCACCACTAGGGGGAGCTCCCTGTATACAGAGATACGTGATAAGATCCTGTCTGCAGCCACCACTAGGGGGAGCTTCCTGTATACAGAGATACGTGATAAGATCCTGTCTGCAGCCACCATTAGGGGGAGCTCCCTGTATACAGAGATACATGATAAGATCCTGTTTACAGCCACCACTAGGGGAGCTCCCTGTATACAAAGATGCATGACAAGTAGAAAACAATTTTTAACGTGACCACAACTGCAGAACCAAGGGCTGGCTGCTGTGCTGGGAGACAGTGGAAGGCAGCAAACTGCGGGACTCTGAGTGAAGTGTAGGCAGAGATGTTATGGTGGATTGAGAAAGATGTGGTGTGCTCGGTAAAACAAAAACAGCAGGCATCTCCACTTCGATAACAACTGACAGATTCTCACTCCCCCTGTCTGTAGAGGGTAAAGAAGTGGAGGTTCTGTGGCCGAAGACCTGTGTAAGAACACTTACCATGCTGATGGAAGAGGATGAATAAGCAGATGCGGTTGATGGGACGGCCAGTAGTTGTAGTTGGCAAGGTCCGCTAGTCCACGTTTTATGGCAGTAAGATTCCCAGACTAACGCATATTGATCGCACAGGTGCTTGTTCATGCATGTGGTTGTCAAATTATTGCAATTTTCCCTCTACTAAATCGTTTTTTTTTGCAAAGTTGGCAGATAACGTGATTTGGGTCATCATTCGGAGTCTCAAAAATGGCCAAGGCTAGGCAACTCTTGCCGCCCCTGTGAACTGCAGACTTGCATCTGTTGCTGGCCAGTGTTGACCAGAGATGTTTCTGAGGATGCATTGCTTGTCATGATTGCATCACTCCATGTCTGTGTGGCACGCTGCAATGTAACCTCCTCTTCCTCCTCCTCCACCTCCTCTGCTGAGCTACTCAGCTGCGTTCCTCTGGGTTGAAACCATGTGGGATCCACAGTCTCATTTTCATCTTCTCTGTTCTCCCTCTCCTCGTCCTGAGAGTCACCCTCCTCCTCTTCTTCCTTCCTTGACAGCACAGTACAGTCCACATGTGCATCAGTGTCTCATTAGGGTCACCTCCACCCCCAGGGGTTAATGTTTGGTGATGAGGGTCTGGATTTTGCTCGAACCTTACTTCATCTGGCCCTGGATCAATTTTAAAAAACATTTTGGGCATTGGTGCTGAGGCTTTCCTCCTCTGGATCCCCATGGAAATGAATGTGTGAACAGCTCTTCAGAATGGCACATCTGTAGTTCCCCACAGTCAACTGGGCAGTTGGAAAGTGATGCAGGGGGAAACAAATGTAATTGTAATTGTACTGTATGTTGATGATAAGGTGGAGGAAAAGGAGGTGAGGCCACTTGAGGCTCAGAAAGGGCATGTGCTCCATTGGATGGTAAGCACTGCATCATCTACAATGCGTAGTACTGTGCGGCTGCCAAAGACAGGGAGTCGAGTAGCCCATTCAGTAACAGATGTTGTCAGTTGTCTTTGGATAGGAAAGCTTTCAGTAATATTACCACCTAACCCTTTGTACACGTCGAACACCAAGCCTAATCCCCCTTCCACTAGGACCTCGCTTTTCCCACTCTTATTGTATGTACCCTCCCCCTCGTTTAATAAGCTGTCCATATTAGCTCCCACGCTGTTTAATGGCCCTCGTATTAGCACCCATGCTGTATAATGGCCTCCATATTAGCTCCCATGCTGTATAATGGCCTCCATATTAGCTCCCATGCTGTATAATGGCCCCCACTTTAGCTTCCACACTGAATAAGGGTTCCCAGATATGCAAGCACAACTGGAAGCACTAGAAGCAACTGAGCCTGATGTGTGGGCAGTGTAGAAACAGCATATCTGCTATATCTGCTATATTGCTGCAGAATTCCAATTACAGACACGAGTAGAACAAATATATAGAGATAAAGGCAAACTACTATGAGTTATTTATCAGGTACCTTGATAGTAGAAACAAAAATGTGAACAACCACAACCATGGTTGACTGAAGCTGGTTATCTGGAATCTTGAATTGTGGGCAATGCCATCTGAAGCTGCATTTGTAGTAAATGCTGGTAACTGGACAAAAATCAGAAATAGCTGGGGAGATAATTAGATACTTGTCTTCAGCTGAGCCAACCACAACCCCAATTCCCAAAAAGTTGGGACGCTGTGTAGAGTGTAATGAAAATAAGAATGTAATGTTTCAGAAATCTCAGCACCATTATTTCATTTTCAGGAGAATATAAAACACAGATGGTGAACCTTGGACATTTTTCCATTTCATTTGATAAAAAAAAGATTCATGTAGAAATTGATGATAGCGACAAATCTCAGAACAGTTCAATCAGGGATAATAAAAGACTGAAAAAGTAGCTGGTAAAAACGAAAAACATCTGGGAGGGTCATTTTCAACTAAGACACATGACTGTGTATAAAAAGAGCATTTGAGAGAGAGGCAGAGTCTCCCAAAAGCAAAGATGGTTGGTAGTCACCAATCTGTGAACAACTGCATCTAAAAATGGTGTAACAATTTCAGAAAAATATTCCTCAAGAGAGAATTGTAAAGGCTTTCAACATTCCCTTATTTCCAGCACATAATATCACCAACAGCATCGTAGATTCTGCAGAGATGTGGAGGTTCGTGATCTACGACCCTCAGACACCACAGGCATAATTCGTTCATGCAAATTACTGCATGAGCTCAGGAAAACTTCCATAAATCATTGTCTTTGATCACAGGTCTCCGTACAATCCACAAATGTAAGTGACAGCTCCAACATATAAAAAAGAAACCGTATAGTGTCACGCTCACACCCTGACTGGTGGGCGTGAGCTTGGGGGTTTGTGGCCCCACTGTGCCACAAACCAGACTACCCTGGAAGGGACGTGACTATGACAGCTGCCTGGGTTTTCACTGGAGCCTCTGATGGTGAGGACAGGCTTGTGCAGCAGGCAGCTGCCAGGTGCTACTCCAGGGTGGTGTCTGGCTGTGGCTGCTGATCCCACTTAGGACAGCAGGAACACCTGGATTGGTGCGGGCATTAGGCAGGACTGGCAGAAGAGCACGGCTGGAACACAGACGAGTAGGCTGGCACGGCTGAGACACAGGGCTGGCAGAGACACGGCAGAGAACTCAGGGCTGGCAGAGACACGGCAGAGAACACAGGGCTGGCAGGGACGGCAGGAAACACAGGACTGGCTAGGACGGCAGGAAACACAAGACTGGACGGCACGGCAGGAACGGCAGGACTGGCAGGAACACTGGATTGGAAGGTACGGCAGAAAACACAGGACTCGTTGATGTGGTGTATGAAGGAACAGTTAGGGGCCTGTTCACACTTGAGGTGCAGGTACAGATATGTAGTTTGGAGGAACAGGTAGGGACCTGTTCACACTGGAGGTGCAGGAACGGATATGAAATATGAAGAAACAGGTAGGGACCTGTTCACACAAGAGGTGCAGGAAAGGAAACAAGCAGAAAGGAATGAGGTATGAAGGAACAGGTAGGGACCTGTTCACACACAGGAGATGTAGGTATGGAAACAAGCCAGAAGGAAATGAGAATGAAGGAACAGGTTGGGACCTGTTCACACAGGAAGAGAGCCACAAGGCTGCGGATAGGAATGGTAGAGCAGCAAGAGATAGTGTAGCAACAAAAGCTAAGCAGAGCAGAAGTGCAAGGAATACGGGGAGGAGCTGCAGCGAGAGGTTTCTGCAGCAAAGCAGAGTGGAGAGGAGCTGCAGCAAGGGATAACTGCAGCAGCAGAAGATAAGCAGAGTAGAAAGGAACAGAACTGCAGGAGTGCGGAGCACAGATAAAGCCACAAAAGGTACAGAGCAGGCAGAGCCGCAAGAGTGCGGAGTGTAATGGTACCGTCACACATAGCGACGCTGCAGCGATACCGACAACGATCCGGATCGCTGCAGCGTCGCTGTTTGGTCGCTGGAGAGCTGTCACACAGACAGCTCTCCAGCGACCAACGATCCCGAGGTCCCCGGTAACCAGGGTAAACATCGGGTAACTAAGCGCAGGGCCGCGCTTAGTAACCCGATGTTTACCCTGGTTACCATCCTAAAAAGTAAAAAAACAAACGCTACATACTTACCTACCGCTGTCTGTCCTCGGCGCTCTGCTTCTCTGGTCTGGCTGTGAGCGCCGGGCAGCCAGAAAGCAGAGCGGTGACGTCACCGCTCTGCTTTCCGGCTGACCGACGCTCACAGCCAGTACAGGAGGAGAGCAGAGCACAGCGCTGGAGGACAGACGGCTGTAGGTAAGTATGTAGTGTTTGTTTTTTTACTTTTAGGATGGTAACCAGGGTAAACATCGGGTTACTAAGCGCGGCCCTGCGCTTAGTTACCCGATGTTTACCCTGGTTACCAGCAAAGACATCGCTGAATCGGTGTCACACACGCCGATTCAGCGATGTCTACGGGGAGTCCAGCGACGAAATAAAGTTCTGGACTTTCTTCCCCGACCAGCGATCTCCCAGCAGGGGCCTGATCGCTGCTGCCTGTCACACTGGACGATATCGCTAGCGAGGACGCTGCAACGTCACGGATCGATAGCGATATCGTCTAGTGTGACAGTACCTTAAGCAGACTGAGAACACGAGGAAAGACACAGCAGGGAAGGAAGCCACAGACAAGGAGACCGAGATAAAACTAAGTTCAGACAAGGAAAAGGAACAAGACAAAAAACAAGGACAAAGACACAGGGACCAGGATATTCTGCCTCCTGGAGGGCGGACAACAAGAACAAGGCAATAGCACAGAGAAAAGCCTCCTGAGAGGGAGTAACTCAGAGCAAGACCTGGCAAACTCAGCAGCTAAACACTAACTGAGCTAACACATTGCACAGGCCCAGACCACAGGGTGGAGCTGCACTATATACTGGAGGCCTCTTGGTAATTGGTCAGGAACTGATTAGACAGATGCACCTGATTCCTATAAGAACCAGAGAGTTCAGGCGCCGCCCCCTATGCACACAGCCAGGAAGCATGCACAGAGCAGAGACACAGAACATGGAGCTGGCATGAAACAGAAACCACATCATGACCTGGAGCAGTGGGTAAGATAGTGTGAGAGATGTGAGGCCATGCCGTGATGCCAGCAGAGTTGTTACATATAGCAGCACAATCCAGAAACGCTGCTGTCATATCCGGGCAAAAGCTCATTATAATGGACCAAGGAAAAATTAAAAACTATTCTGTGGTTGGATGAATCAGAATGTGAAATTCTTTTGGGAGACCCCGGACACTGTGTCCTGCGGAGTCAGGAGGAAATGGACCATTTAGCTTTTTATCAAGAAGAGGAACCTTCCAGCTTGTTATTGAGGAGAGGAACCTTCCAGCTTGTTATCAAGGAGATTGACCATCCAGCTTATCAAGGAGAGGAACCGTACAGATTGTTATCAAGGACAGGGACCATCCAGCTTGTGAACAGCGCACAGTTCTGCATCTCTGCTGCATGGGGGGCATTAGTGCCCATGGCAGAGGCAGATCACACTTTGAGAGGAACCATTTATGCTGAGCATTATATAGAGATGATGGAAAAAATTACCTCCATCCAGAGAGCAATTATTTCAAGGACAACCTTGTATATTTCAGCAGGACAATGGTAAACCACATCCTGCAATCATCACAGCAGCACGGCTCTGTAGAAGATTTCACGGAATGAACCAGCCGCCTGCAGTCCAGATCTTTCATCAAAAGAAAACAAATGGTGCAATATGAAACAAAAAATATGGCAAATAAAAGAAGAGGGGATACTGCCCAATGGTGGGCATGGCTCAGGCATGATGGTGGACTCGACCGGGCACAATGTGTGACTGAGATGTTTGGAGATGTGTCTCTGCCAACAATTTTAAAAGTGATTATTTTATCAAGTGAAATGCAAAAATTTCCAACGTTCAACTTCAGATCTGTTTTATGTTCTAAAATATGGTAAGAAAAAGGTTTCCAAACTATTGTAGAAGGTGAAGCTAAACTCCTGACAAACACGTGGTTGCAGAGAACTATGCTACCTCAAAGCTGGGGGCCTGAGCCAGGCTAATAAAGCCTTGGAAGATATCAGCAGGGCCGGACTGGCCATCAGGCAGTTCTGGCAAATGCCAGAAGGGCCAGTACCAGTAGTGGGCCGCTGCACGCTGACTCACCCTTCCCATCCGCCTCAGCACCACCGCAGTCAACTATACCGATGTCTATGACGCCGGTACAGTTTAATGCAATGATGCAGGAGAGAGCATCACCTGACGCTCCCTCTCCCATCATTCCCCGCTGTGCCTCTGACACTGCGGGTGCACGCGGACTCACTGTGTCCCAGGCAGTGCAGCGGCAGTCGCCGAGAAGGAGCAGGGAGCACCGCAGGCACGAGGGGAGGTGAGGAGTGTGTTTTTTTTTCTGGACTGTGGGGCCATTCTAAGGGGGGAGGAGAGATGTGGGCTGTACTGTATACTACTATGTGGGCTCTGCTGTATACTATGTGGGCTGTGCTACTTACTACTGTGTGGGCTCTGCTTTATACTATGTGGGCTGTGCTCTATACTACTATGTGTGCTCTGCTGTATAGTATGTGGGCTGTGCTATATACTACTGTGTGGGCAGTGTTGTATACTACTATGTGGGCTCTGCTGTATACTAATGTGTGGGCTGTGCTATATACTACTATGTGGGCTCTGCTGTATACTACTGTGTGGGCTGTGCCATATACTACTATGTGGGCTCTGCTATATACTACTGTGTGGGCTGTGCTGTATACTACTGTGTGGGCTCTGCTATATACTACTGTGTGGGCTGTGCTGCATACTGCTACGTGGGCTATGCTGTATATTGCTGTGTGGACTCTGCTATATACTACTATATGGCCTCTGCTATATACTACTATGTGGGCTCTGCTGTATACTATTGTGTGGGCCGTGCTATATACTACTAAGTGGGCTCTGCTGTATACTATGTGGGCTGTGCTGCATACTATGTGGGCTGTGCTATATACTACTGTGTGGCCTCTGCTGTATACTACTGTGTTGGCCATGCTATATACTACTATGTGGGCTCTGCTGTATTCTACTGTGTGGGCTGTGCTGTATACTACTGTGTGGGCTCTGCTATATACTACTGTGTGGGCTGTGCTGTATACTACTGTGTGCGCTCTGCTATATACTACTGTGTGGACTCTGCTATATACTACTATGTGGGCTCTGCTATATACTACTATGTGGGCTCTGCTATATACTACTGTGTGGGCTGTGCTATATACTACTATGTGGGCTCTGCTGTATACTACTGTGTGGGCTGTGCTATATACTACTATGTGGGCTCTGCTGTATACTACTGTGTGGGCTGTGCTGTATACTACTGTGTGGGCTCTGCTATATACTACTGTGTGGGCTCTGCCATATACTACTGTGTGGGCTCTGCTATATACTACTATGTGGGTTCTGCTGTATACTAATATGTGGGCTCTGCTGTATACTCTTGTGTGGGCTGTGCTATATACTACTTTGTGGGCTCTGCTGTATACTACTGTGTGGGCTGTGCTGTACACCACTGTGTGGGCTCTGCTATATACTACTGTGTGGGCTCTGCTATACACTACTATGTGGGCTCTGCTCAGGGGCGGATTATCAGAGGGTCAATATGGGCGGTAGCCCAGGGCCCAGTGGTCTGGGGGGGCCCTGGGCTACAGCACAGATTGACCCTCTGATAATCATCTGTGAATGCCGGCGGCCGCCGCCGGCATTTATGTGCCCCCCCGCCGTACCCGGTGGGCAGAGAGAGGGGGCCCGCATCGGACCCCTTCTCATCTGCTCACCGGGCCCCTTCCGGCGATGCGGCGGTTTCCTATTGACGTGCGGGCGCGCTCCCGCACGTCAATAGTTAACAACAGCCGCCAGCCAATTGGAGGCTGGCGGCTGATGTCGGCCGCAGGCGAGTGTGCTCTGCTGCAGGGAGCTCGCTGACAGGTGAGGAGACTGCTTGTTTTTTTTTTTGTTTTGTTTTTTTATAACGGTGGACACACTGAGGGCAATGCTGGAGGACACTGGGGCAGATGGCTAGAGGACACTGGGGCAGATGGCTGGAGGACACTGGGGCAATGCTGGAGGACACTGGGGCAGATGGCTGGAGGACACTGGGGCAGATGGCTGGAGGACACTGGGGCAATGCTGGAGGACACTGGGGCAGATTGCTGGAGGACACTGGGGCACATTGCTTGAGGACACTGGGGCAGATTGCTTGAGGACACTGGGGCAGATTGCTGGAGGACACTGGGGCAGATTGCTGGAGGACACTGGGGCAGATGGCTGGAGGACACTGGGGCAGATGGCTGGAGGACACTGGGGCAGATGGCTGGAGGACACAGGGGCAGATGGCTGGAGGACACTGGGGCAGATGGCTGGAGGACACTGGGGCAGATGGCTGGAGGACACTGGGGCAGATTGCTGGAGGACACTGGGGCAGATTGCTGGAGGACACTGGGGCAGATGGCTGGAGGACACTGGGGCAGATGGCTGGAGGACACTGGGGCAGATGGCTGGAGGACACTGGGGCAGATGGCTGGAGGACACTGGGGCAGATGGCTGGAGGACACTGGGGCAGATTGCTGGAGACACTGGGGCAGATTGCTGGAGACACTGGGGCAATGCTGGAGACACTGGGGGAAATGCTGGACATACTGGGGCAGATTGCTGGACACACTGGGGCAGATTGCTGGACACACTGTCTGGGGGCAATGCTGGACACACTGGGGGCAATATGCTGGAGACACTGGGGCAGATTGCTGGACACTGGGGCAATATGCTGGACATACTGGGGCAGATTGCTGGACACACTGGGGGCAGGACTGGAGGCATGGGCAGAATGTAGACACGGGGCATGATTGGAGACACGGGGCAGAATGAAAGACATGGGGCAGGATGGATCATGGGGCAGGATTGGATCATGGGGCAGGATGGATACGATGGAGACATATGGGGCAGGATGTGGAGATCATGTGGGGTAGAAATGGATACTCATGAGGGCAGGATGCGAGAACATATGGCTGGAGCCAGGAATGAGACACACGGGGCCAGGATGTGGATATTATTACCATAGGGGCTAATTAAGGGATATTATTACTGCAGTGATGTATTTATTTTATTTTTTGAGTATACTGTTTTAAATGGGGGTCGGTCCTGTTACTGTGCAGAGTGACACTATATCGCCTTTTTTTCTTCATGTGGTGTAATGTAGAGGTTGTGAAAAATTAAGTAATGTGTTCTACAAGCGGAGCTCGAGATAACTGTGTTATTTCCTGCAGAAACGAGTCCTGGCTGGAAGAAATGATGGCGGTCTGTGCTGGATGAAAGATGAAGGACTTCACCTAGAGACGTCACTGGTGAGTCAGTGTTACCTATACACTGACACTATACACTGTATACTATATAGAGGTCCTGTGTATAATGTCACCAGTGATTTCTGTATTACCTCTACACAGACACTGCATACTAAGTACAGATCTCCTGTGAATACTGGCACTTATGGTGATAGTATTGTGTTGTTGTTTTTTACTGATCAGTATTGTAGTATTCAGTCACTATGTGGTGGTAATATGTGGTCTGGAAATGGTGTTGTGGTATTTGTCCCTTGTATGTAATATTTGGTCACCAAGTGGTGGTAATATGTGGTCTTGACATGGTGCGGTGGTATTTGTTCCTTGTATGTGATATTATTCGATCACTGTGGTTGTAATTTGTGGTCTGGTCATGTTGCGGTGGTATTTGTTCCTTGTATGTGATATTATTGGTCAAAATATACCTAAATTGTATTGCAGATTCTACCAAATATTTAATAGGTTACAGTAGAGTAGGGCCCGGCCATTTTTCTGGAATAATCTGGTTCGGGTATATCATGACCCCCGTCACATGACCCCGTCACATGACCCCCGTCCGTCACATGACCCCCGTCACATGCCCCCCTCACATGACCAGGGGGGGGCACAGTGTCTGAACAGCCCGGGGCCCTGGCTACCCTTAATCCACCCCTGGCTCTGCTATATACTACTATGTGGGCTCTGCTGTATGCTAATATGTGGGCTCTGCTGTATACTACTGTGTGGGCTGTGCTATATACTACTATGTGGGCTCTGCTGTATGCTAATATATGGGCTCTGCTGTATACTACTGTGTGGGCTGTGCTATATACTACTATGTGGGCTCTGCTGTATACTGCTGTGTGGGCTGTGCTATATACTACTGTGTGGGCTCTGCTGTATACTACTATGTGGGCTGTGCTGTATACTACTACGTGGGCTGTGCTGTATACTACTGTGTGGGCAGTGCTGTATACTACTGTGTGGGCAGTGCTGTATACTACTGTGTGGGCAGTGCTGTATACTGCTAAATGGGCTGTGGTTTGTTCTTATGAAGGTGAGACCTCTTGCATTCATGTCTAAACCGGGAGGCATAGACTGCTATCTTTATATCAATTTTTGATCTTATGCTGTGACTAGTGATGAGCGAATATACTCGTTACTCAAGATTTCCCGAGCAGGCTCGGATGACCTCCGAGTGTTTTTTAGTGCTCGGAGATTTAGTTTTCATCACCGCAGCTGAATGATTTACATCTATTAGCCAGCTTGATTACATGTGGGGATTCCCTAGCAACCAGGCAACCCCCACATGTACTCAGGCTGACTAACAGATGTAAATCATTCAGCTGCGGCGATGAAAACTAAAACTCTGAGCACTAAAAAATACTCAGAGGACCCCGAGCGTATCCAGGAAATCTCGAATAATGAGTATATTCACTCATCACTAGTTTTGACGACACAGCATTTTATCTTAATTAACCAGATGTCTATTTTCAGCAAGCTAGGAGGACTAGACTGTTATCTATATGTTGACTTTTGATTTTATGTGTTCCTTTCTAGTTGGTCAAGAAAGCAGACTCTTGTTCATGTAAGCCTGTAATATTGACTTGTAAGTTGACAATTTGTTGTAACATTTTGTGCTCTTATCCTGGATGACTAGTGAAAGACTAGAAGCAATGAGATGAAACTGAATGGGAGGAGACACAGATTAGATATTAGAAAAAACTTTCACAGTTAGGGTGATCAATGAGTGGAACAGGCTGCCACAAGAGGTGGTGAGTTCTCCTTCAATGGAAGTCTTAAGAGGCTGGACAGACATCTGTCTGGGATGATTTAGTGAATCCTGCTTTGAGCAGGGGTTGGACCAGATGACCCAGGAGGTCCCTTCCAACTCCTCTATGATACAGGGTCATAGAACAATGATGTTTGCTGATATGTTGATTATACATTGTCCAGGCCATCCACTTTGTTGACTTACAAAATAGAGGAGGAAAAACTATGCAAATAGATTACATAATCAATCAATGCGAGTTGGTCTTATCACCATTCCTCCCCTTTACCTATGAATAATGGTTGAAGGACAGTGTTAACTATAAAAAGAGCTTATATGCCTCTGTAACAGGGGACAGATACACCTCCAGAAATCCAAGAGAGCCAAAGAACCAGAGACTCTCTACAGGACAGCAGCCAAGACATCATGGCTCCATCCCGATGTGTCCATTCTACAGGATGCCAGCTTAGGGGACATGGTCCCAGCTGAATGAATACAGATGTGCTCCATTGACTATTGCAAACCCATGGATACATTTGTGGGGGCCAGGAATGGGACCCGTCGGTCACTTGGCTCCATGGAGATGTTCGGAGAATCCAGGTTGTGACCCTCTAGTCAACTGACCTTGTACCTCAATAGACTGTCATCTTCCTAAGCTTCTTGTTACCTCCTCTCTGTGCATGCCACAGGTGGGGTAGTCGGCCCAGGAAGCATTGAAGTCACAGCTGCTCTTATCCCGGTGAGTCAGCTGAAGGGTGAGACTCTGTAATTGGCACCATCTTGGGTATTGTGCTGGGACTGTTCTGCATGTAATTTGCCTGTTTTGTGGTTCAATAAAGTATTGCCACACTGTTTTATCCTCACCCTGTGTTGTCTGAATAGCATTATTCTCATGGTAAAAGGAGAGCGGGCATTTGGTGGGATGATCCCTGGGTCATGGGGTTTCGACGAGTGAACCAGGGCACCTGCTGACCCCCTGGGTCTCCACCTATGTGTTTGTTCAAGAACCATAGACTGTTGTTATATGAGTTTTAAACATTGATCTTTAATATTGTTGAAAGGCTGATGTTTGCCTGTTATATCAGCTCCTACAGCTTAGAGTCTGCTATCTTTGCAAGACAGGGATGAAGGGCAATTGAATAATAGATGTTTGATTATATGTTTATTGACCATTGTGTGGGACCTTGTGGCTTGTTGACTTGCAAGCTACAGGAGTAAAAACTATGCACATTGATTAAATACTCAAACACAGCTGAAACAATACAGATCCACTCTATCCACTATCGATGAACTCATGGATGTGTTTGGTGAAGTAAGAATTTGGACCCACCAGTCACCTAAGTCCCATGGATAAATTTGGGAAAGCTAGGTTTGGAACCTTCCAGTCTCTGGGCTCCATAGAGATTTTGAAAAAGCCAGGTTATAACCCTCCGGTCACCTGGCCTAGCACCTAAATGGTCTGTGAGCTTCCTAAGCTTGTCGTTACCACCTCTCTGTGCATGCCACAGGTGGGGTAATTGGCCCTGGAAGCTCTGAAGTCACAGCTGCTGTTATCTCGGCGATTCAGCAGAAGAGTGAGATTCTGTAATCTTGCACCATCTTGGGTGTTGTGCTGGGACTGTTCTATGCGTTATCTGTCTGTTTTGTGATTTAATAAAGTATTGCCACACTGTTTTACCCTCACCCTGTGTTGTATGAGTAGTATTATAGTAACATAGTTATTAAGGTTGAAGGAAGACTTTAAGTCCATCTAGTTCACCCCATAGCCTAACCTAACATGCCCTAACATGTTGATCCAGAGGAAGGCAAAAAAAACCCATGTGGCAAAGAGTAAGCTCCACATTGGGGAAAAAAATTCCTTCCCGACTCCACATACGGCAATCAGACTAGTTCCCTGGATCAACGCCCTATCAAGGAATCTAGTGTATATACCCTGTAACATTATACTTTTCCAGAAAGGCATCTTTTAGCATTATGTCCATGCTAAAATGAGAGCGGGCGTTCAGTGGGATGAGCCAGCAGACTAGAGAACCCGCTGACCCCTGTGTCTCCATACTGATCTCCACATGTAACAATGTGACCGA
This sequence comes from Ranitomeya imitator, assembly GCF_032444005.1. NCBI lineage: Eukaryota > Metazoa > Chordata > Amphibia > Anura > Dendrobatidae > Ranitomeya > Ranitomeya imitator. Next base: position 19,716,501 of record NC_091282.1, read on the forward strand.
CCTCCGCATGTAACAATGTGACCGACCTCCGCATGTAACAATGTGACCGACCTCCGCATGTAACAATGTGACCGACCTCCGCATGTAACAGTGTGACCGACCTCCGCATGTAACAATGTGACCGACCTCCGCATGTAACAATGTGACCGACCTCCGCATGTAACAGTGTGACCGACCTCCACATGTAACAGTGTGACCGACCTCCGCATGTAACAATGTGACTGACCTCCGCATGTAACAATGTGACCGACCTCCGCATGTAACAATGTGACCGACCTCCGCATGTAACAGTGTGACCGACCTCCACATGTAACAATGTGACCGACCTCCACATGTAACAGTGTGACCGACCTCCGCATGTAACAATGTGACCGACCTCCGCATGTAACAATGTGACCGACCTCCGCATGTAACAGTGTGACCGACCTCCGCATGTAACAATGTGACCGACCTCCACATGTAACAGTGTGACCGACCTCCACATGTAACAATGTGACCGACCTCCACATGTAACAATGTGACCGACCTCCGCATGTAACAATGTGACCGACCTCCGCATGTAACAATGTGACCGACCTCCGCATGTAACAGTGTGACCGACCTCCACATGTAACAATGTGACCAACCTCTACATGTAACAATGTGACCGACCTCCACATGTAACAGTGTGTCCGTCCTCCACATGTAACAATGTGACCGACCTCCGCATGTAACAATGTGACCGACCTCCGCATGTAACAGTGTGACCAACCTCCACATGTAACAGTGTGACCGACCTCCACATGTAACAGTGTGTCCGTCCTCCACATGTAACAATGTGACCGACCTCCGCATGTAACAATGTGACCGACCTCCGTATGTAACAATGTGACCGACCTCCGCATGTAACAATGTGACCGACCTCCACATGTAACAATGTGACCGACCTCCGCATGTAACAGTGTGACCGACCTCCACATGTAACAATGTGACCGACCTCCGCATGTAACAATGTGACCGACCTCCGCATGTAACAGTGTGACCAACCTCCACATGTAACAATGTGACCGACCTCCACATGTAACAATGTGACCGACCTCCGCATGTAACAGTGTGACCAACCTCCACATGTAACAATGTGACCGACCTCCACATGTAACAGTGTGTCCGTCCTCCACATGTAACAATGTGACCGACCTCCGCATGTAACAATGTGACCGACCTCCGTATGTAACAATGTGACCGACCTCCGCATGTAACAATGTGACCGACCTCCACATGTAACAATGTGACCGACCTCCGCATGTAACAGTGTGACCGACCTCCACATGTAACAATGTGACCGACCTCCACATGTAACAATGTGACCGACCTCCGCATGTAACAGTGTGACCGACCTCCGCATGTAACAGTGTGACCGACCTCCACATGTAACAATGTGACCGACCTCCGCATGTAACAGTGTGACTATGTGACCGACCTCCACATGTAACAGTGTGACCGACCTCCGCATGTAACAGTGTGACCGACCTCCGCATGTAACAGTGTGACTATGTGACCGACCTCCACATGTAACAGTGTGACCGACCTCCGCATGTAACAATGTGACCGACCTCCGCATGTAACAGTGTGACCAACCTCCACATGTAACAATGTGACCGACCTCCGCATGTAACAGTGTGACTATGTGACTGACCTCCACATGTAACAGTGTGACCGACCTCCGCATGTAACAGTGTGACTATGTGACCGACCTCCACATGTAACAGTGTGACCGACCTCCGCATGTAACAATGTGACCGACCTCCGCATGTAACAGTGTGACCGACCTCCACATGTAACAATGTGACTGACCTCCACATGTAACAGTGTGACCGACCTCCGCATCTAACAATGTGACCGACCTCCACATGTAACAGTGTGACCGACCTCCACATGTAACAGTGTGACCGACCTCCGCATGTAACAGTGTGACCGACCTCCGCATGTAACAGTGTGACCGACCTCCGCATGTAACAGTGTGACCGACCTCCACATGCAACAATGTGACCGACCTCCGCATGTAACAATGTGACCGACCTCCACATGTAACAATGTGACCGACCTCCACATGTAACAATGTGACCGACCTCCGCATGTAACAGTGTGACCGACCTCCGCATGTAACAGTGTGACTATCTGACCGACCTCCACATGTAACAGTGTGACCGACCTCCGCATGTAACAATGTGACCGACCTCCGCATGTAACAGTGTGACCGACCTCCACATGTAACAATGTGACCGACCTCCACATGTAACAATGTGACCGACCTCCGCATGTAACAGTGTGACCGACCTCCGCATGTAACAGTGTGACCGACCTCCACATGTAACAATGTGACCGACCTCCACATGTAACAATGTGACCGACCTCCGCATGTAACAGTGTGACCGACCTCCACATGTAACAATGTGACCGACCTCCACATGTAACAGTGTGACCGACCTCCACATGTAACAGTGTGACCGACCTCCGCATGTAACAGTGTGACCGACCTCCGCATGTAACAGTGTGACCGACCTCCGCATGTAACAGTGTGACCGACCTCCGCATGTAACAGTGTGACTGACCTCCACATGCAACAATGTGACCGACCTCCACATGTAACAATGTGACCGACCTCCGCATGTAACAATGTGACCGACCTCCACATGTAACAATGTGACCGACCTCCACATGTAACAATGGGACCGACCTCCGCATGTAACAATGTGACCGACCTCCACATGTAACAGTGTGTCCGACCTCCGCATGTAACAATGTGACCGACCTCCACATGTAACAATGTGACCGACCTCCGCATGTAACAGTGTGACCGACCTCCGCATGTAACAGTGTGACCGACCTCCACATGTAACAGTGTGACTATGTGACCGACCTCCACATGTAACAGTGTGACCGACCTCCGCATGTAACAGTGTGACCGACCTCCGCATGTAACAATGTGACTATGTGACCGACCTCCACATGTAACAGTGTGACCGACCTCCGCATGTAACAATGTGACCGACCTCCGCATGTAACAGTGTGACCGACCTCCACATGTAACAATGTGACCGACCTCCACATGTAACAATGTGACCGACCTCTGCATGTAACAGTGTGACCGACCTCCGCATGTAACAGTGTGACCGACCTCCACATGTAACAATGTGACCGACCTCCACATGTAACAATGTGACCGACCTCCGCATGTAACAGTGTGACCGACCTCCACATGTAACAGTGTGACTATGTGACCGACCTCCACATGTAACAGTGTGACCGACCTCCGCATGTAACAGTGTGACTATGTGACCGACCTCCACATGTAACAGTGTGACCGACCTCCGCATGTAACAGTGTGACCGACCTCCGCATGTAACAGTGTGACTATGTGACCGACCTCCACATGTAACAGTGTGACCGACCTCCGCATGTAACAATGTGACCGACCTCCGCATGTAACAGTGTGACCAACCTCCACATGTAACAATGTGACCGACCTCCGCATGTAACAGTGTGACTATGTGACTGACCTCCACATGTAACAGTGTGACCGACCTCCGCATGTAACAGTGTGACTATGTGACCGACCTCCACATGTAACAATGTGACCGACCTCCGCATGTAACAATGTGACCGACCTCCACATGTAACAATGTGACTGACCTCCACAAGTAACAGTGTGACCGACCTCCGCATCTAACAATGTGACCGACCTCTGCATGTAACAATGTGACCGACCTCCACATGTAACAGTGTGACCGACCTCCACATGTAACAGTGTGACCGACCTCCACATGTAACAGTGTGACCGACCTCCGCATGTAACAGTGTGACCGACCTCCGCATGTAACAGTGTGACCGACCTCCACATGCAACAATGTGACCGACCTCCACATGTAACAATGTGACCGACCTCCGCATGTAACAATGTGACCGACCTCCACATGTAACAATGTGACCGACCTCCACATGTAACAATGTGACCGACCTCCGCATGTAACAGTGTGACCGACCTCCGCATGTAACAGTGTGACCGACCTCCACATGTAACAGTGTGACCGACCTCCACATGTAACAGTGTGACCGACCTCCGCATGTAACAATGTGACCGACCTCCGCATGTAACAGTGTGACCGACCTCCGCATGTAACAATGTGACCGACCTCCGCATGTAACAGTGTGACCAACCTCCACATGTAACAATGTGACCGACCTCCGCATGTAACAGTGTGACCGACCTCCGCATGTAACAATGTGACCGACCTCCGCATGTAACAGTGTGACCAACCTCCACATGTAACAATGTGACCGACCTCCGCATGTAACAGTGTGACCGACCTCCGCATGTAACAGTGTGACCGACCTCCACATGTAACAATGTGACCGACCTCCGCATGTAAAAATGTGACCGACCTCCGCATGTAACAGTGTGACCAACCTCCACATGTAACAATGTGACCGACCTCCGCATGTAACAGTGTGACCGACCTCCGCATGTAACAATGTGACCGACCTCCGCATGTAACAGTGTGACCAACCTCCACATGTAACAATGTGACCGACCTCCGCATGTAACAGTGTGACCGACCTCCGCATGTAACAGTGTGACCGACCTCCACATGTAACAATGTGACCGACCTCCGCATGTAAAAATGTGACCGACCTCCGCATGTAACAGTGTGACCGACCTCCACATGTAGACTGTGGAGACCTGGGTGTCGTAACCAGTGCCTTCCCCCCTCCCATCAATCCCGTAATCAAACACACACAGTCCTAGGTGGGTTGAACAGGTCGGTCACAGTTTATTAATTAATAAGCAGAGAAAGGGCAATTACATATCGTAACGAGCGGCTCGCGCCGAGCTCCTGTCCGTGATCGACAGGGGAATTGGCCAAACGAGCGGTTACGACCTTTGCCCTCCCCCGCTTCTTCCGCTGTGACTTAATAAAGGTTACCAGGGTTAGTTATATCACACACGTATGCAAAAACACACTTTTTTTTTTTTTTTTTTTTTTTAAATATTACAACATAATTTACACATTTACATTCTCCTGCGGGTTAGTATCATAATTAGCCTTTAAAAGGGAGGGCGGGTGGGACAAAAGCTTCCAGGTGTCCGCCGAGAGCGAAAGAGAAAGTTCTCGGCCGGACACCTGGATTTAACCCCTGTAGGAGTGGCCGTAGGACCCCTCCCCTCTAGTGCCCACTGGCCGGCTGGGGGTCTTCCAATTAGTACATCACTAAGGGGGGAGTGATGCTAGGGGGGAACTGGCACAGACCACCTTTACGTGCAGCTCTCTATGTGCTCCCCAGTCAGAGACGCGCTCCTTATACAGTACCGCGTCTGCCAGACTGTGGAGACCTGGGTGTCGTAACCAGTGCCTTCCCCCCTCCCATCAATCCCGTAATGAAACACACACAGTCCTAGGTGGGTTGAACAGGTCGGTCACAGTTTATTAATTAATAAGCAGAGAAAGGGCAATTACATATCGTAACGAGCGGCTCGCGCCGAGCTCCTGTCCGTGATCGACAGGGGAATTGGCCTAACGAGCGGTTACGACCTTTGCCCTCCTCCGCTTTTTCCGCCACGGAGGATCCCGTGTATTATTTACGCGGGACTCCGACCCCACCCCTCGATGTTAGGGCCTGTTTAACCCCATCCTGTAAACCAGACAGAAAAATATCGAGGCCAATGTCCGTTAGGTGAACTCCATCCGGTCTTAGTTGTGGCGTGTTATCACCTTGTAGCTGGCGGTGCCGGATCACGATACCGCCTCTTCCTCTTACATATTTTCCAATCCGCGCGTTGAATTTGCTCCTTGTCCGCTCTATGGCTTTTTTATCTCTTGCTCCTCGCCAGACGGCACGTGGTGTTATATCTGACCACACCAGGATCATTTTCCTGAATAGACAGCTGAACCTTTCCATATCAGTTGTCACCCATTTGTACAATTCGGCCACCTTTTGTTTGCCCAGGTCATTGCCACACGCGTGTACCACCATTATCACCGGATGTTCCGCCAACCTTGCTATGCCAACCATCTCTTTAAACACCTGTTTCCACTGGAGGCCTTTGATACCCCTCCAGTTTACTTTTATGCCCGGGAGGTAAAGATTTGTTCCTCCTGGCCGCAGTTTGGCCCTCTTTTCGGCCCAGTAAACGTAGGAATCTCCTACCACCCAAACTTCCACCCCTGTAAGAGACAACACATGTCAATTAAGCAAGTCGGGTCTAATGTATCTGGCGAAGCATGCGGACTTCCAACGACCCCTTCTCTGCACCTCGGCCTCTGGCACTCCTGCCCTAGCCGCTTCTGTGGCTGCCCCTATGCGGAACGAATGTGTTCCGTACTCGTTTGGATTAGCGCCGGTTTTTTCCAAGCATAGCTTGAACATCGCCTGGAATTGGTACTTGGTCAGAGGGGACCCGTCTGTATGAGTGAAGAATAATCTACCAGCGTGTCTTATCCCGGTGTATCTTCTAACCATTTTTAGCGGGCAAGCTGTGCCCTCTGTGGAGTTAACCAGGACCCATGTGCCCCTACCGGTGGGATCGCATTTGGATTTCCTAACCCTGATGCGCAGGGCGTCGCTGCATATTACCATGTCCTCATTAATTAGGCCTCCTTCCGACGCGTTTTTTGACCGCGGTAGCAATTCACTGATACGCAGTGCTCCGAAAAAGACGGTCGCAAAAGCTGCCGATAAGAGGGCTGCCTCATATTGCGATGAGCAGACCGACGGGGATATAGCAATCAGGTCCTGCAATAGTCTCAGAGAAATGGGGCGGCGACATTCTTGGCTTGGCTGAAGCCTTTTCCAACCTTTTATGGCTTGTCTTATGCAGAAGGACTTAGTTACGTCTACCCATCCCAATAATTGAAAGAAAAATGCTAGCCCCGATAATTTCCGTTGTGCCGAGGTGCCCGACGCCCCATCTTCTCTCATCCGCACTAGAAAATCAATCGTCACCGCGCTTCGTGCTTGATCGCATTTATCGACTGGCCTACCCTGAATTAGTGAGCACCACTCCTCCCAAGCCTTACCATACACCCGCCAGGTAGCTGGCGAAACGGAGGCCCGGATTAAGGGCATCAATGATTGGCCACTGTATCCCACAGGGACAGTGGACACAGGATACCCAGGGGTTGCGCGTTGGGCTGCTGGATTCTGAAAGCCTGCCAATTGTAAAATAACAATGGGTTAATGGTATTATCGTCGACCTCCGCCACCACGGTGGCTCTACACCAAATATTGTTTTCTATGCATAACAGCGCAAGCCGTCGCAAAAGAGCGAGTATGGGCAGGGATGAAGAAGACATGTGATTTAGACTCTTCGCTGTTTTCGTATTTTTAGTTTGGAAACGAATGTTCATGTTCCTCAACTGATCGGCCCATATCTCCAACGCTGCTACTACCGCAAACACTTCCCATAGGGCTGGGTCTTGCCCCCACTTTGTTGTCGTCCATCTCTCTGGCCAACCAGATTTGCACCATTGGTTTTTATAGATTGCTGCGAAACCCTCTTTTTTGTTCCACCCTATTGTCAGCCCTAATTCCTTGCTTGTGATCTCTCTAGCCATGACGCACGTGTGACCGTTGTACGATTGTAGGAACGTCTGCCATACCAGCAGATCTGCTTTTAGCGAACGAGTGAGCCTAATTCTATGGCCGGGCTGAGAAGCGCCTTTTGTTGCCAGAGATAGTCTGCGCGAGAATGCTCTGCCGACCGGCATTACGCGGCAGGCAAACGTCAGTAGACCCACTAACGCCTGCATTTGCTGTAGGGTTACCTTTTTAACTTCGCGGAAGCCTTTCAACATTTGCAGGGTTTTTTTGTATTTTATCCTCTGGTAAGCGGAACACCATCATGTTGGTATCTATTTCAATGCCCAGAAAGGGCAATACATTACATGGACCCTCCGTTTTCTCCGGTGACAATGGCACGCCGAATTTGAGTGAGATAGATTTGAATTTTTCTAGTAGATCGAAGCAGAGTTTAGAATTTCTGGGGCCGACGAACAGGAAATCGTCGAGGTAGTGAATTAGGGATTTACTGCCCGTTTCGTACCGAACTACCCAATCTAGGAAGGTGCTGAACAGCTCGAAATAGTGACATGAGATGGAACATCCCATCGGGAGGCACATGTCGAAGTAATAGTATTGGTCCACTTTGCAGCCCAGCAGGTGGAAACATTCGGGGTGCACGGGTAGTAAACGGAATGCCGATTCTATGTCGGATTTGGCTAGCAGGGCGTCGGTCCCGGCTGCCCGCACTAATTCAACCGCCTTATCAAAAGACGCGTATGAGACAGAAGCTTCTTCTGGGGTAATTGCGTCGTTAACCGAATCGCCCTTTGGGTGGGATAAATGATGGATTAGGCGGTATTTACCGGGTTCCTTTTTTGGTATGATGCCTAACGGTGATATTTTAATGTTTTTGAAGGGGAGCGACGTAAAGGGGCCGGCTACCCTACCCAATTCTACCTTCTTTTCCAATTTTTTGCCTAAGAATTTTGGGGAATTCGCGAGCTGATTTAAGGTTATCGGATAGGGTTGGCGTTCTTGTTAGCCTAAATGGTATAAAGAACCCGTCGGTGAATCCCGCCTGCAGCTGCTTAGCCGCTTTCTTATTAGGGTAGAGCTTTAGCCAGGGGGCCATCGCGGTTACGCTCACTGGGGTTCTGCCTTGTAGGCCCTTTGTATGCCTGACGAGTGCACCTTGATGCTTGGTGTCCCCCCCCCGCAAGCGGAGCATTCGTGTCTGAATTTGCATAGCGCGTGGAAACGGCAGTTCCCCTCGTTATATAGCCAGCAGGCCCCGGGTTTTCGCACGACCACTGAGTTCTGACCTGCGGCTCCGGAGTAATTAGTGGTCGTGGCTGAAAAGGGGGGCTGCTTTTGAGACAACATCATACGCAACCACACGTCTGTCGCTTTTACCCCCCAGCCTAGATCGGGCTGTAGGGCCAGACGCCTGCGGAACTCCTCGTCGTACCGTCGCCAGGCTGAACCGCCGTGCGACTTGTACGAACTATATATCATGTCCTGATATATAAACAATTCGGAGCAGCGTTCCGGATGTTTCTGGCCCATAATACAGCCCAATACTGCGAAGGCCTGGATCCAATTATTCATGGTTAGAGCAATTTTCGATCTCCCCCTATCAAAACCCCTATCGTTCGCTTTCTCCACCGTTTGTTGGTCTGCTGATAACAGCGACCATATATCTATGTAATCGTTGCTCCATATCTTCAGTCTAGTTTCCTGGTTTATATGAGCGCCTAGCGGACTGATCCCGCAGAAGAAGGCGTCTTTGTGTAGATTAGCGGATTGTGGTGTTGTGTTGTTCACCACATTTCCCCTTGCCTGAGATAATTGTAGGATTATCTCCTTTAACGCTGAAGTTAGCTCCATTTCCTTTACATTAACTCCGTAGCGTAACGTTTCCTCGCTACCCTTGGTACACTCACCGCTGTGTGATTCTGGACGAGTGGACACCGATCCTGGAGGAACCCCCGCCGATGTTGACGGGGGGATGTCGCAGGACGGGGAAACTCTGGCTCCCGCTACAGCGAGGGACTGGCCAATGTCCCGAGTATCGTGCGTTGGAGCCCGATTACTACCATGTAGTGGCGGATTGATGGCTCCGTCTTCATCGACTGAGTGGTGGGTGTTCTGACTGGAAGCCGCGGGGGATTGTTCTCCCCGGCTGAAAGCCCTAGAGGGTGCCCGTGATTTAGAGGATTTACCACGTGCATGATGACTCTTATCCGGACTTAGCGACACCTCGGACCCGTCGGATGTTGCCGATGACAGCCATCCTGTGGCCCGGGATCTGCGGCGGCTCCTATGGGAGCTGCGTCTGCGACGGTGACGGGAGGGGTGTTTAGAGGAGTAGCGGGAACGGCGACGGGAGTTATCGGAGGAAGATTGGGAGGACGTGCGGCGTCTACGCCTTCGTCCGCCGTTGTTATGCGGTGTAATGGGGGGGATTCTATCGGTGGACAGAGGGGGATAATTGGCCGTAGATGGTCCTGTAGCGCTAATCGGAAGGGGGGGCGTCAGGAGGTAACCGTATTCCTCCCTATTGCTGGCATTTGACGGGGCAGTGGTAAACGGAAAACTTTTATTAAGATTTTGGGCAGTGGGGGGAGGTGATAATGTGTTTGTGCTTGGTGCGTTTACTGAGATGTCGCCGTGATTCCCGCTGTGCGGCTGTTGAGCGCCTTGCTTGGTCCTATGGGACCGAACAACGCGCTCTTCAGCCGCCCTGTGACCTCTCTGGCCTGACCCCTGATACCCCCGTACAGGCATCAGTGCTGCGCCTGCCGGGGGTAAGCTGGAGGTCACGCCAGGAGATAAATCAGCACGCTGTTCAGACGAGTTCGACCGAACAGCGCACTCTGTGGCACGTGAGGGGTTAAAACCCGCCCCCAGGTTACCCCCTGCGGGCGGCGTATATGTGCCCGCAGGGAAGGCAACCGAGGACTGACCAGCGCTGTGTTCCGCGCTGATATGCGGCGACCGGAAGTGGCTGGGCGGGGACCGGAAGTGGCTGGGCGGAGCCTCCCCAGAGCTCCGAGCGGTGCCCGAGGCCTCCGGAAGACGCCTACAGCTGCGAGGCGGTGAGGCCCTCTCCTCCCCGACCTGGAGCCGCTCCGGGGCGCGGGGCAAGCGGGCGGATCGCCTGCCACCCGGCGCCACCACCGGCCTCTCCGGAGCGGCCGGGGAAGGGGGCGACACCGTCCGCCGCCGGGCGCCGCCGGATGTAGCCCCCCACAGCCGGGACGGAGTAACCGGCGCCGGCTGCCCATCGCTGCCTTCCGCCCCCACCGGAGTCCGGACAAGAGCCGGCGAGGAAACGACGGCCACCCTCCGACGGGTGCGACGCACGGCTCTGCCCCGCCGCCTTCGAGAGGCCCCCAGATCCTCTACAGCCGAGGGCCCCGATACCGGCAGCGGCACAGAGAGGGGCCTCTGTCCATCGATCGGGGCCGGGCCAGACGACGGACCACAGGGTGCTGGTGCTCCCGAAGGCAGCAGAGGTGAGCTAGGCCCGAGAGGGCCCGATGGCAGAGGGGTAAGGGAGAACAGCCCTGGAGAAGGGATACTGGGGGACGGACCTATGGGACCAGAGGGCGGCGGGGTAATGGAGGACGGACCTACGGGACCAGGGGACGAAGGGGTGAGGAAAGACAGAGCGGGGTCGGGAGAAGGCCCAGGGAGGTGAGCCCTGACGCCGGTAAGGATGGCCTGAAGCCAGTGCTCACCTCTCTGTTCCAATCCTTTCCGCAGGGCCTCGACCAGGGAGTCCGACATTACTACAGGGATGCAGGGACAAAAGCTTCCAGGTGTCCGCCGAGAGCGAAAGAGAAAGTTCTCGGCCGGACACCTGGATTTAACCCCTGTAGGAGTGGCCGTAGGACCCCTCCCCTCTAGTGCCCACTGGCCGGCTGGGGGTCTTCCAATTAGTACATCACTAAGGGGGGAGTGATGCTAGGGGGGAACTGGCACAGACCACCTTTACGTGCAGCTCTCTATGTGCTCCCCAGTCAGAGACGCGCTCCTTATACAGTACCGCGTCTGCCAACAATGTGACCGACCTCCACATGTAACAGTGTGACCGACCTCCACATGTAACAATGTGACTGACCTCCACATGTAACAGTGTGTCCGACCTCCACATGTAACAATGTGACCGACCTCCGCATGTAACAGTGTGACCGACCTCCGCATGTAACAATGTGACTGACCTCCGCATGTAACAATGTGACCGACCTCCGCATGTAACAGTGTGACCGACCTCCACATGTAACAATGTGACCGACCTCCGCATGTAACAGTGTGACCGACCTCCACATGTAACAATGTGACCGACCTCCACATGTAACAATGTGACCGACCTCCGCATGTAACAGTGTGACCGACCTCCGCATGTAACAATGTGACTGACCTCCACATGTAACAGTGTGACCGACCTCCGTATGTAACAATGTGACCAACCTCCACATGTAACAGTGTGACCGACCTCCGCATGTAACAATGTGACTGACCTCCACATGTAACAGTGTGACCGACCTCCGTATGTAACAATGTGACCAACCTCCGCATGTAACAATGTGACTGACCTCCACATGTAACAGTGTGACCGACCTCCGCATGTAACAGTGTGACCGACCTCCACATGTAACAATGTGACCGACCTCCGCATGTAACAATGTGACTGACCTCCACATGTAACAGTGTGACCGACCTCCGCATGTAACAATGTGACCGACCTCCACATGTAACAGTGTGACCGACCTCCGCATGTAACAATGTGACTGACCTCCACATGTAACAGTGTGTCCGACCTCCACATGTAACAATGTGACCGACCTTCGCATGTAACAATGTGACTGACCTCCGCATGTAACAATGTGACCGACCTCCACATGTAACAGTGTGACTATGTGACCGACTTCCGCATGTAACAATGTGACCGACCTCCGCATGTAACAATGTGACCGACCTCCGCATGTAACAGTGTGACCGACCTCCGCATGTAACAATGTGACTGACCTCCACATGTAACAGTGTGTCCGACCTCCACATGTAACAATGTGACCGACCTTCGCATGTAACAATGTGACTGACCTCCGCATGTAACAATGTGACCGACCTCCACATGTAACAGTGTGACTATGTGACCGACTTCCGCATGTAACAATGTGACCGACCTCCGCATGTAACAATGTGACCGACCTCCGCATGTAACAGTGTGACCGACCTCCACATGTAACAATGTGACCGACCTCCACATGTAACAGTGTGACCGACCTCCGCATGTAACAATGTGACTGACCTCCGCATGTAACAATGTGACCGACCTCCGCATGTAACAGTGTGACCGACCTCCACATGTAACAATGTGACCGACCTCCGCATGTAACAGTGTGACCGACCTCCGCATGTAACAGTGTGACCGACCTCCGCATGTAACAGTGTGACCGACCTCCGCATGTAACAATGTGACCGACCTCCACATGTAACAATGTGACCGACCTCCACATGTAACAATGTGACCGACCTCCGCATGTAACAATGTGACCGACCTCCACATGTAACAGTGTGACCAACCTCCACATGTAACAATGTGACTGACCTCCACATGTAACAGTGTGACTGACCTCCACATGTAACAGTGTGACCGACCTCCGCATGCAACAATGTGACTGACCTCCACATGTAACAGTGTGACCGACCTCCGCATGTAACAGTGTGACCGACCTCCACATGTAACAATGTGACCGACCTCCGCATGTAACAATGTGACTGACCTCCACATGTAACAGTGTGACCGACCTCCGCATGTAACAATGTGACCGACCTCCGCATGTAACAATGTGACTGACCTCCACATGTAACAGTGTGACCGACCTCCGCATGTAACAGTGTGACTATGTGACCGACCTCCGCATGTAACAATGTGACCGACCTCCACATGTAACAATGTGACCGTCCTTCGCATGTAACAATGTGACCGACCTCCGCATGTAACAATGTGACTGACCTCCACATGTAACAGTGTGTCCGACCTCCACATGTAACAATGTGACCGACCTTCGCATGTAACAATGTGACTGACCTCCGCATGTAACAATGTGACCGACCTCCACATGTAACAGTGTGACTATGTGACCGACTTCCGCATGTAACAATGTGACCGACCTCCGCATGTAACAATGTGACCGACCTCCGCATGTAACAGTGTGACCGACCTCCGCATGTAACAATGTGACTGACCTCCACATGTAACAGTGTGTCCGACCTCCACATGTAACAATGTGACCGACCTTCGCATGTAACAATGTGACTGACCTCCGCATGTAACAATGTGACCGACCTCCACATGTAACAGTGTGACTATGTGACCGACTTCCGCATGTAACAATGTGACCGACCTCCGCATGTAACAATGTGACCGACCTCCGCATGTAACAGTGTGACCGACCTCCACATGTAACAATGTGACCGACCTCCACATGTAACAGTGTGACCGACCTCCGCATGTAACAATGTGACTGACCTCCGCATGTAACAATGTGACCGACCTCCGCATGTAACAGTGTGACCGACCTCCACATGTAACAATGTGACCGACCTCCGCATGTAACAGTGTGACCGACCTCCGCATGTAACAGTGTGACCGACCTCCGCATGTAACAGTGTGACCGACCTCCGCATGTAACAATGTGACCGACCTCCACATGTAACAATGTGACCGACCTCCACATGTAACAATGTGACCGACCTCCGCATGTAACAATGTGACCGACCTCCACATGTAACAGTGTGACCAACCTCCACATGTAACAATGTGACTGACCTCCACATGTAACAGTGTGACTGACCTCCACATGTAACAGTGTGACCGACCTCCGCATGCAACAATGTGACTGACCTCCACATGTAACAGTGTGACCGACCTCCGCATGTAACAGTGTGACCGACCTCCACATGTAACAATGTGACCGACCTCCGCATGTAACAATGTGACTGACCTCCGCATGTAACAATGTGACTGACCTCCACATGTAACAGTGTGACCGACCTCCGCATGTAACAGTGTGACTATGTGACCGACCTCCGCATGTAACAATGTGACCGACCTCCACATGTAACAATGTGACCGACCTCCGCATGTAACAATGTGACCGACCTCCGCATGTAACAATGTGACCGACCTCGGCATGTAACAATGTGACCGACCTCCGCATGTAACAGTGTGACCGACCTCCGCATGTAACAATGTGACTGACCTCCGCATGTAACAATGTGACCGACCTCCGCATGTAACAGTGTGACCGACCTCCGCATGTAACAATGTGACCGACCTCCGCATGTAACAATGTGACCGACCTCCGCATGTAACAGTGTGACTATGTGACCGACCTCCGTATGTAACAATGTGACCGACCTCCGCATGTAACAATGTGACCGACCTCCGCATGTAACAATGTGACCGACCTCCGCATGTAACAATGTGACCGACCTCCGCATGTAACAGTGTGACCGACCTCCGCATGTAACAATGTGACCGACCTCCGCATGTAACAATGTGACCGACCTCCGCATGTAACAGTGTGACTATGTGACCGACCTCCGCATGTAACAATGTGACCGACCTCCGCATGTAACAATGTGACCGACCTCCGCATGTAACAGTGTGACTATGTGACCGACCTCCGCATGTAACAATGTGACCGACCTCCGCATGTAACAATGTGACCGACCTCCGCATGTAACAGTGTGACCGACCTTCGCATGTAACAATGTGACTGACCTCCGCATGTAACAATGTGACCGACCTCCACATGTAACAGTGTGACTATGTGACCGACCTCCGTATGTAACAATGTGACCGACCTCCGCATGTAACAATGTGACCGACCTCCGCATGTAACAGTGTGACCGACCTCCGCATGTAACAATGTGACCGACCTCCGCATGTAACAGTGTGACCGACCTTCGCATGTAACAATGTGACTGACCTCCGCATGTAACAATGTGACCGACCTCCACATGTAACAGTGTGACTATGTGACCGACCTCCGCATGTAACAATGTGACCGACCTCCGCATGTAACAATGTGACCGACCTCCGCATGTAACAATGTGACCGACCTCCGCATGTAACAATGTGACTGACCTCCACATGTAACAATGTGACCGTCCTCCACATGTAACAATGTGACCGACCTCCGCATGTAACAATGTGACCGACCTCTGCATGTAACAGTGTGACCGACCTCCACATGTAACAATGTGACCGACCTCCGCATGTAACAATGTGACCGACCTCCGCATGTAACAATGTGACCGACCTCCACATGTAACAATGTGACCGACCTCCGCATGTAACAGTGTGACCGACCTCCGCATGTAACAGTGTGACCGACCTCCGCATGTAACAGTGTGACCGACCTCCGCATGTAACAGTGTGACCGACCTCCACATGTAACAATGTGACCGACCTCCACATGTAACAGTGTGACCGACCTCCACATGTAACAATGTGACCGACCTCCGCATGTAACAATGTGACCGACCTCCACATGTAACAGTGTGACTGACCTCCGCATGTAACAGTGTGACCGACCTCCGCATGTAACAGTGTGACCGACCTCCGCATGTAACAGTGTGACCGACCTCCACATGTAACAGTGTGACCGACCTCCGCATGTAACAGTGTGACCGACCTCCACATGTAACAATGTGACCGACCTCCGCATGTAACAATGTGACCGACCTCCGCATGTAACAATGTGACCGACCTCCACATGTAACAGTGTGACCGACCTCCGCATGTAACAGTGTGACCGACCTCCACATGTAACAGTGTGACCGACCTCCACATGTAACAGTGTGACCGACCTCCACATGTAACAGTGTGACCGACCTCCACATGTAACAATGTGACCGACCTCCACATGTAACAGTGTGACTGACCTCCGCATGTAACAGTGTGACCGACCTCCGCATGTAACAGTGTGACCGACCTCCGCATGTAACAGTGTGACCGACCTCCACATGTAACAGTGTGACCGACCTCCGCATGTAACAGTGTGACCGACCTCCACATGTAACAATGTGACCGACCTCCGCATGTAACAATGTGACCGACCTCCGCATGTAACAATGTGACCGACCTCCACATGTAACAGTGTGACCGACCTCCGCATGTAACAGTGTGACCGACCTCCACATGTAACAGTGTGACCGACCTCCACATGTAACAGTGTGACCGACCTCCACATGTACCAGTGTGACCGACCTCCACATGTAACAATGTGACCGACCTCCACATGTAACAGTGTGACCGACCTCCACATGTAACAATGTGACCGACCTCCACATGTAACAGTGTGACCGACCTCCACATGTAACAGTGTGACCGACCTCCACATGTAACAGTGTGACCGACCTCCACATGTAACAGTGTGACCGACCTCCACATGTAACAATGTGACCGACCTCCGCATGTAACAATGTGACCGACCTCCGCATGTAACAATGTGACCGACCTCCACATGTAACAGTGTGACCGACCTCCGCATGTAACAGTGTGACCGACCTCCACATGTAACAATGTGACCGACCTCCACATGTAACAGTGTGACCGACCTCCGCATGTAACAATGTGACCGACCTCCGCATGTAACAATGTGACCGACCTCCACATGTAACAGTGTGACCGACCTCCGCATGTAACAGTGTGACCGACCTCCACATGTAACAGTGTGACCGACCTCCACATGTAACAGTGTGTCCGACCTCCACATGTAACAATGTGACCGACCTCCACATGTAACAGTGTGACCGACCTCCACATGTAACAGTGTGACCGACCTCCACATGTAACAGTGTGACCGACCTCCACATGTAACAGTGTGTCCGACCTCCACATGTAACAATGTGACCGACCTCCACATGTAACAGTGTGACCGACCTCCACATGTAACAGTGTGACCGACCTCCACATGTAACAATGTGACCGACCTCCGCATGTAACAATGTGACCGACCTCCACATGTAACAGTGTGACCGACCTCCACATGTAACAATGTGACCGACCTCCGCATGTAACAATGTGACCGACCTCCGCATGTAACAGTGTGACCGACCTCCACATGTAACAGTGTGACCGACCTCCGCATGTAACAGTGTGACCGACCTCCGCATGTAACAGTGTGACCGACCTCCACATGTAACAATGTGACCGACCTCCACATGTAACAGTGTGACCGACCTCCGCATGTAACAGTGTGACCGACCTCCACATGTAACAATGTGACCGACCTCCACATGTAACAGTGTGACCGACCTCCGCATGTAACAGTGTGACCGACCTCCACATGTAACAGTGTGACCGACCTCCACATGTAACAATGTGACCGACCTCCGCATGTAACAATGTGACCGACCTCCGCATGTAACAGTGTGACCGACCTCCACATGTAACAATGTGACCGACCTCCACATGTAACAGTGTGACCGACCTCCGCATGTAACAGTGTGACCGACCTCCACATGTAACAGTGTGACCGACCTCCACATGTAACAATGTGACCGACCTCCGCATGTAACAATGTGACCGACCTCCACATGTAACAATGTGACCGACCTCCACATGTAACAGTGTGACTATGTGACCGACCTCCACCTCACTGCCCCGTCTCCCCGTCACCCTCTTTCTTACAGCCCAGGCCACGCACTCGCCACGTTTCCTGGTGCCGCCGGCTCTCAGTAAAGATGATGGAAGGGATTTCTTATACTTCTTGGCAAACTAACAAGTTTTCATCTTGTAACAATTACATTTTTATGAATAGTAATTATGTTATCATTCTGCATCTATAAAATGTTATTTTCAGTGTGTGGCCTGTAATAACTTATATTTTATTTACAGAGAACGCAGCACAATCTGCCAGGTGTTAGCGAGCGCAGCAGAGACGACAGAGACGGGAGGATCTGCCGTAATTACAGGCTGATCGCCAACTTAATGAAACACAATATAAACTTCATTTCTTTCCAATGTTTGCATTTATTCATGTGTGAGAGCTGCCAAAGGAAAAACGGAAAGACTGTGCATGCGTGACCGTATGTGCGTGTAACTACATGTAGAAAAGTATGTGCCCCCCACATTGACCTTCTGGGGCTTCCCTGTCCTCATTTACATCCATAGATATTGTGAAGATTGAGGTTGTAGATTGTAATAACCAACTAGGCAGGTTAATGATGCAAATACTTCTTATTCCTTAAATCCACGGTTTTACAACAACTTCAAGTAGATGGCCAAAACTCAATGTCCTCAACACACAAGATCCAACTGCCCCCGTAGCAGGAGATATTCACTGTCTCCTAACTTTTGGTGGGCACACAGATTTTGTATTTCCCACCAGTGTAGTCTGTAGTCACAGTCCAGGCTCTTACGACGACAAATAACTTAACCGATGCCCGTGTATCCAGCAGCAACAGTCCTTAAGAAAGCTGATGGAATCCAGACAACAGATCCCTCAACCGTAGCAGGGGGATCCAGCCCAGCCAGCAATTGGCCAGCTACTGACAGACTTTAATGCAGAGAAAAGTATGTCCCCCGCATCCACTTCAAGGGGCTTCTCTGTCCTCCTCTACATCCATAGACATTAATATGGAAAAAAGTATGTGCCCCCCACATCCACTTCAAGGGGCTTCTCTGTCCTCATCTACATCCATAGCCATTAATATAGAAAAAAGTATGTGCCCCCCACATCCACTTCAAGGGGCTTCTCTGTCCTCTTCTACATCCATAGCCATTAATATGGAGAAAGTATATGCCCCCACATCCACCTCATGGGCTTCTCTGTCCTCCTCTACATCCATAGACATTAATATAGAAAAAAGTATGTGCCCCCCACATCCACTTCCGGGGGCTTCTCTGTCCTCATCTACATCCATAGACATTAATATGGAGACAGTATGTGCCCCCCCACATCCGCCTCCGGGGGCTTGTCTGTCCTCCACCTATATCCATAGACATTAATATGGAAAAAAGTATGTGCCCCCCCACATCCGCCTCCGGCGGCTTCTCTGTCCTCATCTACATCCAGACATTAATATAGAAAAAAGTATGTGCCCCCCACATCCACTTCCGGGGGATTCTCTGTCTTCATCTACATCCATAGACATTAATAAGGAGAAAATTGTGTGCCCTCCACATCCTCCTCCGGGGGCTTCTCTGCCCTCATCTACATCCATAGACATTAATATGGAAAAAAGTATGTACCCCCATATCGACCTTCGGGGGCTTCTCTGTCCTCATCTACATCCATGTGACAACTCAGCATTTTATCTTAATTAACCAGATGTCTATTTTAAGTAATCCAGAGATTTTTGTTGTATAAGCCTGTAATATTGACTTGTAAGTTGTCATTTGACGTAACATGTGCTGCATCCTGGATGACTAGTGATACAGGGTCATTCGACAATGATGTTTGCTGATATGTTGACTACACATTGTCCAGGCCAGCCAGTTTGTTGACAAGCAAAACAGATGAGGAAAAACTATGTAAATAGATTAAATAATTAAATTATGTGAGTTTATCTCATCACCTCTCTTTCCCTTTACCTGTGAATGCTGGATGAAGAATAGTTATTAGCTATAAATAGCGGTTATATACCTCCAGACAGCCAAGAGATCCAGAGATCCAAAGAAGCAGAGACTCTCTACAGGACAGCAGCAAAAAATCATGGCTTCAACACGAGGGACACAGATTTGTCATTCTGCAGGATGCCAGCTTAGGGGACCACGGCCATGGCTGGAATAATATAGATCTGCTCCGTTGACCATTGCTAAACCATGGATACATTTGGGGTAGTCAGAATTTGCACCAACCGGTCACCTGGGTCCAATAGATATGTTTGGGAAAGCCAGAAATGGTATCCACCGGTCTCCTAGCTCCATGGAGATGTTCAGAGAAGCCAGGTTGTGACCCTCTGGTCAACTGGCCTTATACTTCAATGGATTGTCATCTTCCTAAACTTGTCATTAACTCTTCTCTGTGCATGCGACAGGTGGGGTAGCCGGGCCCTGAAAGCTCTGAAGTCACAGCTGCTCTTATCCCTGCGAGTGAGACTGAAATTTTGAACCATCTTGGGTATTGGGATGGGACCGTTCTACATGTCAATTGCCTGTTTTGTGGCTCAATAAAGTATTGCCACACTGTTTTACCTTCACCATGTGTTGTCTGAGTAGCAATACGCCCACAGGCACCCGCTGACCGCCCATGTCTCCACAATCCACAGACATTAATATGGAAAAAAGTATGTGCCCCCACATCCATTTCCAGTGGCTTTTCTGTCCTCTATCTAAATCCATAGATATTAATATAGAGAAAAGTATTTGCCCCCAACATCAACCTCAGGGAGCTTCTCTCTCCTCATCTACTTTCATGGATATTAAAAAGGAGAAAAGTATGTGCCCCCCACATTCACCTCTGGGGGATTCTCTTTCCTCATCCACATCTACAGACATTAATATGGAGAAAAGAATGTGCCCCCCACATCTACCTCCGGGGACTTTTCTGTCCTTCATCTACATCCATGGGTATTAATACAGAAAAAAGTATGTGCCACCTGTGGAGACACAAGGGTCAGTGGGTGCTCTCGTCCGCTGGCCCGGATGTCTTTAGAAAGGCCACATGGGCCAGGACTCATCTAACTTAATGCCTGTACATCTTCCCTGTGGGCAGAATACTACTCAAACAACACAGGCTGAGGGTACACACTCACTCTGGTAAGAATTTATTGCATCACCAACAGTTATCAGCATATATAACATTCCCAGCAAGTACACCAGGTGGTGCAAATGACAGAGTCTCACCCTTCCATTGTCTCACCGGGATAAGAACCTCTGTGAGATCAGGGCATCCAGGACCAACTTTCTCAACCAGTAGCACCCTGATTTTGGTGGGCACCCACATACAGGAGGCAATGGCAAGCTAAGAATGCTGACCGAGCACAGTGCGGTATGTTGCCAGGTGCCCAGATTGTCCCAACCTGGTTTCTTCAATATGTGTCTGAGGGTTCAGTGATGGGCAGTGGAGAAGATCTGTATTGCACCAGCTGTAGCTGTGGTTCCCAGGCTGATGTCCTGTAGAACTACACTGGTGACAGGAGCAGGCCTCTTTTTTATATCCCACAGCTCTCATTTCAGGGCATTGTCCCACAGGACAATTCCTAATTGTTTGTTTGTTCAATTAGATTGCATATTTGTCCTCCAAGTTGTGCAGACTGACAAAACACAGGGGGACTTACACAACACCTAATTGTGGCGACACAGCATTTAAACTGAATTATTCAGACATATGATTTCAGTAGGCTCAAGGACATGACTAGCTCATGTGAGAATAAATATTGACTCTTATTGTCATTGAATTAATGTACAATGGCTGCCATTTGTTGACTGGCTGCTGTTTAGCTATTGTATCTGTCCTAGTATTGCAGTCCTAGTATTGTTCTACAAAGGCACAATGTTTGAATGTTTGTTAATATGTTGATGACCCATTGGTGCTCTGCAATATGAAGGACAACCTATGAATGTAGTTTGAACACTCCTGCGGTGAGGGATGGGCCCCTTCCACTTTCCCCCATGCCTGTGGTGGAATGACTGAATGAGAAGTTGTGGGCTATAAAAAGGAGGATCCGCCTGTGTTCAGGGAGTCTACATTGTAGAAGTCATGACGTCATGGCTCCAAGAAGAAATACAGAGCTGCCACTTTGACCATTGCTGAACCCATGAAGACGTTTAGAGAATCCAGGTTGGTACAGTCAGGTCACCTGGCCTTGTACATCAATGGACGGTCAGCATCCTAAGCTTGTCCATGCCTCCTCGCTGTGGGAGCCCGCCAAAAGCAGGGAGCCACTGGAAGCAGCTCTAATCGCGGCGAGTCAGCGGAAGGGTGAGACTCTGTAATGTGCACCATCTTGGGTATCTGCTGGGACTGTTCTGTTTGCTATTGTGTGTTGGCGGTTCAATAAATTATTGCTACACTGTTTTACCCTCACCCTGTGTTGTCTGAGTAGTGTTCTGCCCACGGGAGATAGTGGGCATGCAGTGGTATGAGCCCTGGTCATGCAGTCTTTCACCATGCAAAAAAGTCCTCACTTCTATGTCCATAGGAAATGAAAAAGTTATGGCTCCTGAAAGAAGAGAAGGAAAAATAAAGCTGAAAAATGGAAAATCACCGAGTCATAAAGAGGATTAATGCTTTCTAAAGATAACAAAAGTCTTTTAATCGAACTAAGCTCCCTAAGAGCCAGAGGATGAAAGCTGTCAGTCCCAGGTACAGTATGTGCACACATAGGATTTTGTATATGGATCGCCCCCAGACACATGGCCATGGGTTCTCGGTACTGGGCCTCTCTGGTTCGGTGCTGAGGCTGTCACGGTGGCTAGACCCGGTCCGCGACCCTGCTAAGGATCGTCCAATGAAGGTGGTGGTGCAGTCTGTCAGGGGTTCGTGACGCCACCTGTGGTGTTCGGTCAGGGTGACCGACGCTGCTGTGGGGTCCGCTGGGGTAATGGAATGGCAGCTGGATGGTATACCTTCCCACAGGTGAAGTATGTCCCCAGGGCTTCCCAGTAAGGCTACGTTCACATTAGCGTTATGCATGTTTGCGTCGGGTTTGCGTCGGGCGACGCAGCGGCGACGCATGCGTCATGCGCCCCTATATTTAACATGGGGGACGCATGCGTCTTTTTGTGATGCGTTGTGCGACGCATGCGTTTTTTTGCCGCAAGCGTCGGGCCAAGAAAACGCAACAAGTTGCATTTTTCTTGCGTCCAAATTTCGGCAAAAAACGACGCATGCGTCGCAAAACGCAGCGTTTTTGCGTGCGTATTGTTGCATTTTTGTTTGCGTTGTGCGTTGCGTCGCTGGCGCAGCGGCGCACCGCGCAAATGTGAACGTAGCCTAAGGTGGATGGTGATGGTGTGAGGTGCAGGCAATAACGAGGACACAGGGTTGCAGTCTCTTTACCTCTTTACTGAAGACTTCAGGATCCTCAATCCAGAGCACGTTTAACAGGGCTATCAGAGACCGGCCGGTCCAATGGGCACATCCAGAGTTTCCTTCGCAGATGGAAATCGTTGCCTACCACTAGCGCCTGTGTGTTGTAGTCCTACCCTGCTGAGCATTCGGAATAGTCCTCACAACTGCTGTTCTCGTTCATTCGTTCTCTACAGCTCTCTCTCTTCAGTTCCAGTATCTTTTGGCTAGGACGCACCCGTATGACGGGAAGGCTTGGAGGTCTTCCGGGACCCTAGAGACGCCCCTCTCCCAATGTTGCCCCCTATGTCTTCTTAGGAAATTTAAGGTAGACAGCCAACCTATAATTAACTGTCCGGCGGAGTTTGAAGTAAGTCCTGAAATTAGATACTCCTACGGTGTTCCGGCCGACTACGCGCCTCAGTAAGATGTTGCCTCTGTCTCTCGGCACAACTCCTACTGGCTCTCCTTTGTGTTTGATCTCATTTACACTGTTCCACAATATCCTTCCCTTCGTGTCTCTCTCCTAGATACCGCTGTAGGGTGTGCAGACGCGGTTCCGTTACGTTCTGCTCTGTTCGCTAGGCACATGCCAGGTTCGCACGCCTGACAGGGACCCCCCTGTGTCTTCTCCCTGCAACACCCCCTGCCACGGGATGTTGCCTGAATCCAACCCAGTCAGCTTCTGACTAACTTCCTCCCCAGCCCCTAGTTTTACCAGTGTGAGGAGTGGCCCAATAAATAAAGCCTTTTTCTCCCCCTAGTGGCCGGAGTGTGAAGTGTAATGTGTTCTGGTGATACCTGGTCAGGAGAACTCCTTAGTGCCATCAGACGTACCGCCACTCTCCTTAGCGGCAGAGTGCCATACTGTAACAACCAGGTCTGCACTGCGCTGCACTCCCCCCCGGTTAAATCCAGTACTCCTGGACTGGGAAGAACAACAACAATATAATACAGCAAAAGACATACAACATTTTTGAAATGCTTAGAACAAGTAAATAGAAAAGGTGCTTCCCTTTATGGGAGGTAAGGACACTTGAACGTTACAAACAAGAAACAGGATTAAATATTTTTAAATAACATTTTGACTATAAATAACTCTCAGTACCCAGCCGGGTATTCTACTAAGTGCAAACTTTTGAACAATAAGTTAACTTTCCTTTAAGGGTGTATTCGCTGAACCTACTAAAGGCCCACTATAAAATGCTATTTAAATAACTCAACTTTCTTTCCGTTCTAACTTCCCCAATGCAGGACCGCCTAGCTCCTTGGCTGGGCCTACTGTCATTGTACCGACCATCTTTCTACAGTTCTCAAGAGGACTCTCTCTCTAACCCCTACGGGTTCACTTTCAAGCTTTCCTGTCCTCAGTCTCTGTCAACATTATCAAACTTTCTAAATTTTCAACATTATTAACGTTTCAACTTTTATTAAGGCAATCGTGTAAGCATTCCCTTTAAGAGGGACCCAAGTCTCTAGTGCAGATTCTCTCTCTGTCTGCAAGTTCACTGTAAGCAAGACCTTCTGCATCATGTCTTCGCAAAGTCTTCTTTTTCTTGTAAAACCAGTAGGGAGCACCTTTAAGAAGGTGCAAACTATATACAAAGCAGTTCTGAATCATTCACCGTCCATGATCTGGCAGTCTTTAAAACAATGATGAACTTGGTGCAACAGTAGAAAAACAATAGAAAACAATAGGGATCCCGTGTAAACAAAGGGATCCCTAGAAGTTAACCCTAGATGGGTTTAAGGTAGCAGCAGGAAACAGTTAAATAACTTATGTACAAGTCGGGTCTCCGAGGTTTATTTCTACTCTGGTGGCCTCTGCCAGGGCCTAACCGGACAGGTAGACCTCGAGGGTCTGGGAAGCCTCAAATCCCGGCCAATTTCTGGCAGTGCGGGAGTCCAGTGAGCGATCTGAGGAACAGCAGCGGCTACCGCTGCTTCGGCCAGTTCTTCCTCCAAGGACTTGGCAGCAACCAGGACTGAGGTACAGTGCTGGATATCCCGAGCCCACCAACCGTGGCCCTTCTGGTATCTGCAGTAGCTTACCGCATCTCCCGGCAGCAGGACGGGACCCTTACTGTCGCCCCGCAGACCAGCCTCCACCACCTCCCGGGTGATATGGACCCTTATTATCGATCCGATTTCCTGGACAAAGCCTCTTCCTCCCTGGGGCTGGTAAACAATCACCACTCCCCATTTCGGCAATGACCCATCCAGCAGCTCACCGTGGGCCTCCCGTTCCACGACCCTGGCATGCTCAGCTATGAGGTGCTTCCGATAATCCCCCCAGGGGAAGGAGCCCATGTCCCACTCACGCGTTTCCAGGTCGAATGATGCGGACTCCGGAACTCCACCGACCGTGTCGGTGGTCGGGTCATGCGTCGGCGGAACACCGATCCCCGATCGGCCAGGGTACCGAACTCGCCCGCAGGTGGGGGCTCTGGCAGCTCTGCGCCATTCCTCAGGGGCGGCCACCTGGTCTGGTGCAGGCAGCGGGGGCTCCTCGGACAGCTCACAGGACTCGATCCTCTCCAGCGGCGGCATGCCGGTATAATCCTCCGGTGATGGGGACCTAGACTGGGCCATCTTTCTCCGCAAGCCTCCTCGGCTTTCCAGCTCCACTCCGTCTGAGTCATAGTTTCGTTTCTTCGGTCTCCGCCCACCATAGAAGATGAGAAGGCGGACCTCAGCCGCTGACGGACCCGCCCTCAGAATACAGCAATACTTAGACTGGGCGGCCATTATCTTTCGCGCTCTCCAACTTACTCACACCCACTTCCACGCCCTTCTTCTTCTCTTACGCTCCTCGTGGCGCTACAATGGCAGCAGTTTTGGCAAGAATCTTGTGGTAGATAGCAATACACAGTCTTTGCAATAAATCACAGTCCAACACGTTTCAATCACAGTTCCAAGGCACACATGACCCAATTCTTCAGGCTTAAGTACGATCCTGTTCGTGACGCCAAGATGGATCGCCCCCAGACACAGGGCCATGGGTTCTCGGTACCGGGCCTCTCTGGTTCGGTGCTGAGACTGTCACAGTGGCTAGACCCGGTCCGCGACCCTGCTAAGGGGCGTCCAATGAAGGTGGTGGTGCAGTCTGTCAGGGGTTCATGACGCCACCTGTGGTGTTCGGTCAGGGTGACTGACGCTGCTGTGGGGTCCGCTGGGGCGATGGAATGGCAGCTGGATAGTATACCTTCCCACAGGTGAAGTATGTCCCCAGGGCTTCCCAGTAAGGTTGATGGAGATGGTGTGAGGTGCAGGCAATAATGAGGACACAGGGTTGCAGTCTCTTTACCTCTTTACTGAAGACTTCAGGATCCTCAATCCAGAGGACGTTTAACAGGGCTATCAGAGACCGGCCGGTCCGATGGGCACATCCAGAGTTTCCTTCGCAGATGGAAATCGTTGCCTACCACTAGCGCCTGTGTGTTGTAGTCCTACCCTGCTGAGCATTCGGAATAGTCCTCACAACTGCTGTTCTCGTTCGTTCTCTACAGCTCTCTCTCTCTCTTCAGTTCCAGATGTTACTAGTTTCTTGTCCCCCAGTATCTTTTGGCTAGGACGCACCCGTATGACGGGAAGGCTTGGAGGTCTTCCGGGACCCTAGAGATGCCCCTCTCCCAATTTTGCCCCCTATGTCTTCTTAGGAAATTTAAGGTAGACAGCCAACCTATAATTAACTGTCCGGCGGAGTTTGAAGTAAGGCCTGAAGTCAGTTACTCCTACGGTGTTCCGGCCACCGACTACACGCCTCAGTAAGATCTTGCCTCTCTCTCTCAGCACGACTCTTACTGGCTCTCCTTTGTGCTTGATCTCGTTTACACTGTTCCACAATATCCTTCCCTTCGTGTCTCTCTCCTGGATAACGCCACCCGTTTGACGGGAAGGCTTGGAGGTCTTCCGGGACCCTAGAGACGCCCCTCTCCCAATGTTGCCCCCTATGTCTTCGTAGGTGTAGAAGGTAGACAGCCAACCTATGATTAACTGTCCAGCGGAATTTGAAGTAAGGCCTGAAGTCAGTTACTCCTACGGTGATCCGGCCACCGACTACGCGCCTCAGTAAGATGTTGCCTTCCTCTCTCGGCACGACTCTTACTGGCTCTCCTTTGTGCTGATCTCGTTTACACGTTTCCACAATATCCTTCCCTTCGTGTCTCTTAGGATACCGCCGCGAGGTGTGCAGGCGCGGTTCCGTTACGTTCTGTTCTGTTCGCTAGGCACCTGCCAGGTTCCCACGCCTGACAGGGACCCCCCTGTGTCTTCTCCCTGCAACACCCCCTGCCACGGGATGTTGCCTGAATCCAACCCAGTCAGCTTCTGACTAACTTCCTCCACAGCCCCTAGTTTTACCAGTGTGAGGAGTGGCCCAATAAATAAAGCCTTTTTCTCCCCCTAGTGGCCGGAGTGTGAAGTGTAATGTGTTCTGGTGATACCTGGTCAGGAGAACTCCTTAGTGCCATCAGACGTACCACCACTCTCCTTAGCGGCAGAGTGTCATACTGCAACGACCAGATCTCTGGGGCGCTGCATATAGATCTCTGTGTATATATTAGCAGCACTACATCTCCCACAATGCACTGCAGCGCAGCTTGCTCTGTGAAGACATTGAACCAGCAGGTTAAGAACCTGAGAGCTGACAGCAAAGCAGCAGGACCGTGATATCAGCAATTACCACAGTCCACACATCACACAAAGTGAAGTCATCACATCTGTGCTGTATCATCAATGCTGACGTGAAAAGTGGGGTTTCCAGACTCGTTTTACAGAACAGTCGGTGAGCGTCTACAGACGGCGCGGAGGATCCTCTGCTCGACAGGACGAGGATAGATCCTGACAGATAAAAGTCTCTTCTGCAAAGTCTGAGGAGCAAGAAGCACAATAAGGAATAAAATGTGGATTAATGATCCCCGGCGTCCCCCCCGTATAAATATTACATGCTGGAATATAAAGTACAAGGCGGACGCCCCGCACCGAAGCAGCGCAGCCACAGTCACTGCGAATAAACACAATTTGTTTCACTTATTCATACGGCTATTCCTTTGTGTGAGGAGCCGAATACAACCAGCGGAACATTAACCCCTTCCCGACCTTTGACGCCACGTAGGCGTCATGAAAGTCGGTGCCATTCCGACCCATGACGCCTATGCGGCGTCATGGAAAGATCGCGTCCCTGCAGATCGGGTGAAAGGGTTAACTCCCATTTCACCCGATCTGCAGGGACAGGGGGAGTGGTAGTTTAGCCCAGGGGGGGTGGCTTCACCCCCTCGTGGATACGATCGCTCTGATTGGCTGTTGAAAATGAAACTGCCAATCAGAGCGATTTGTAATATTTCACCCATTATAACGGGTGAAATATTACAATCCAGCCATGGCCGATGCTGAAATATCATCGGCCATGGCTGGAAATACTAGTGTGCCCCCACCCCACCCCTCCGATCGCCCCCCCAGCCCTCCGATCTGGCCGGTACACTGCTCCGGCTCCCCTCCGTCCAGTGCTCCGCTCCCCCCCGTGCTCTTGTCCGCTCCCCCCATGCTCCAATCACCCCCCCGTGCTCCAATCACCCCCCCTGCACTCCGATCCACCCCCCCGGTGCTCCGTTCCACCCCCCCGTGCTCCATTCCAGCCCCCCCGTGCTCCGTTCCACGCCCCCCGTGCTCCGTTCCACCCCTCCCGCACTCCGATTCCCCCCCCCCGTGCTCCGATCCCCCCCCCCGTGGTCCCCCCCCACCCCATCATACTTACCGATCCAGCCGGGGTCCCGTCCGTCTTCTCCCTGGGCGCCGCCATCTTCCAAAATGGCGGGCGCATGCGCAGTGCGCCCGCCGAATCTGCCGGCCGGCAGATTCGTTCCAAAGTGCATTTTGATCACTGAGATATAATCTATCTCAGTGATCAAAATAAAAAAAATAATAAATGACCCCCCCCCTTTGTCACCCCCATAGGTAGGGACAATAAAAAAATAAAGACATTTTTTTTTTTCCACTAATGTTAGAATAGGGTTAGGGTTAGGGTTAGGGGTAGGGTTAGGGGTAGGGTTAGGGGTAGGGTTAGGGTTAGGGGTAGGGTTAGGGCTAGGGTTAGGGTTAGGGCTAGGGGTAGGGTTAGGGTTAGGGCTAGGGGTAGGGTTAGGGTTAGGGCTAGGGGTAGGGGTAGGGTTAGGGCTAGGGTTAGGGTTTCGGTATGTGCACACGTATTCTGGTCCTCTGCGGATTTTTCCGCTGCGGATTTGATAAATCCGCAGTGCTAAACCGCTGCGGATTTATGGCGGATTTACCGCGGTTTTTCTGCGCATTTCACTGCGGTTTTACAACTGCGATTTTCTATTTGAGCAGTTGTAAAACCGCTGCAGAATCCGCACAAAGAAGTGACATGCTGCGGAATGTAAACCGCTGCGTTTCCGTGCAGTTTTTCCGCAGCATGGGCACAGCGATTTTTGTTTCCCGTAGGTTTACATTGAACTGTAAACTCATGGGAAACTGCTGCGGATCCGCAGCGTTTTCCGCAGCGTGTGCACATACCTTTAGAATTAGGCTATGTGCACACGGTGCGGATTTGGCTGCGGATTCGCAGCAGTGTTCCATCAGGTTTACAGTACCATGTAAACATATGGAAACCAAATCCGCTGTGCCCATGGTGCAGAAAATACCACGCGGGAACACTGCGTTGTATTTTCCGCAGCATGTCAATTCTTTGTGCGGATTCCGCAGCGTTTTACACCTGTTCCTCAATAGGAATCCGCAGGTGAAATCCGCACAAAAAACACTGGAAATCCGCGGAAAATCCGCAGGTAAAACACAGTGCCTTTTACCCGCAGATTTTTCAAAAATGGTGCGGAAATATCTCACACGAATCCGCAACGTGGGCACATAGCCTTAGGGTTAGGGTTGGAATTAGGGTTGTGGTTAGGGTTAGGGGTGTGTTGGGGTTAGTGTTGTGGTTAGGGGTGTGTTGGGGTTAGGGTTGTGATTAGGGTTATGGCTACAGTTGGGATTAGGGTTAGGGGTGTGTTGGGGTTAGTGTTGGAGTTAGAATTGAGGGGTTACCACTGTTTAGGCACATCAGGGGTCTCCAAACGCAACATGGCGCCACCATTGATTCCAGCCAATCTCGTATTCAAAAAGTCAAATGGTGCTCCCTCACTTCCGAGCCCTGACGTGTGCCCAAACAGTGGTTTACCCCCACATATGGGGTACCAGCATACTCAGGACAAACTGCGCAACAATTACTGGGGTCCAATTTCTCCTGTTACCCTTGTGAATCAAAAAAAATGCTTGCTAAAACATAATTTTTGAGGAAAGAAAAATGATTTTTTATTTTCACGGCTCTGCGTTGTAAACGTCTGTGAAGCACTTGGGGGTTCAAAGTGCTCACCACATATCTAGATAAGTTCCTTGGGGGGTCTAATTTCTAAAATGGGGTCACTTGTGGGGGTTTCTACTGTTTAGGCACACCAGGGGCTCTGCAAACGCAACGTGACACCCGCAGACCATTCCATCAAAGTCTGCATTTCAAAAGTCACTACTTCCCTTCTGAGCCCCGACGTGTGCCCAAACAGTGGTTTACCCCCACTCATGGGGTATCAGCGTACTCAGGAGAAACTGGACAACAACTTTTGGGGTCCAATTTCTCCTGTAACCATTGGGAAAATAAAAAATTCTGGGCTAAATAATTATTTTTGAGGAAAGAAAACGTATTTATTATTTTCACGGCTCTGCATTATAAACTTCTATGAAGCACTTGGGGGTTCAAAGTGCTCACCACACATCTAGATAAGTTCCTTTCGGGGTCTAGTTTCCAAAATGGGGTCACTTGTGGGGGGTTTCTACTGTTTAGGCACATCAGGGGCTCTGCAAACGCAACGTGATGCCCGCAGAGCATTCCATCAAAGTCTGCATTTCAAAGCGTCACTACTTCACTTCCGAGCCTCGGCATGTGCCCAAACAGTGGTTTACCCCCACATATGGGGTATCAGCGTACTCAGGAGAAACTGGACAACAACTTTTGGGGTCCAGTTTCTTCTGTAACCCTTGGGAAAATAAAAAATTCTGGGCTAAATAATTATTTTTGAGGAAAGAAAACGTATTTATTATTTTCACGGCTCTGCATTATAAACTTCTGTGAAGCACTTGGGGGTTCAAAGTGCTCACCACACATCTAGATAAGTTCCTTTGGGGGTCTAGTTTCCAAAATGGGGTCACTTGTGGGGGGTTTCTACTGTTAAGCCACATCAGGGGCTCTGCAAACGCAACGTGACGCCCACAGAGCATTCCATCAAAGTCTGCATTTCAAAACGTCACTACTTCACTTCCGAGCCCCGGCATGTGCCCAAACAGTGATTTACCCCCACATATGGGGTATCAGCATACTCAGGAGAAACTGGACAACAACTTTTGGGGTCAAATTTCTCCTGTTACCCTTGGGAAAATAAAAAATTGCAGGCTAAAAGATCATTTTTGAGAAAATAATTTTTTTTTTTTTTTTCATGGCTCTGCGTTATAAACTTCTGTGAAGCACTTGGGGGTTCAAAGTCCTCACCACACATCTAGATTAGTTCCTTTGGGGGTCTAGTTTCCAAAATGGTGTCATTTCTGGGGGATCTCCAATGTTTAGGCACACAGGGGCTCTCCAAACGTGACATGGTGTCCGCTAATGATTGGAGCTAATTTTCCATTTAAAAAGCCAAATGGCGTGCCATCCCTTCCGAGCCCTGCCGTGCGCCCAAACAGTGGTTTACCCCCACATATTGGGTATCTGCGTACTCAGGACAAACAGGACAACAATATTTGGGGTCCAATTTCTCCTATTATCCTTGGCAAAATAGGAAATTCCAGGCTAAAAAATCATTTTTGAGGAAAGAAAAATTATTTTTTATTTTCATGGCTCTGCGTTATAAACTTCTGTGAAGCACCTGGGGGTTTAAAGTGCTCAATATGCATCTAGGTAAGTTCCTTGGGGGGTCTAGTTTCCAAAATGGGGTCACTTGTGGGGGAGCTCCAATGTTTAGGCACACAGGGGCTCTCCAAACGCGACATGGTGTCCGCTAACAATTGGAGCTAATTTTCCATTCAAAAAGTCAAATGGCGCGCCTTCCCTTCCGAGCCCTGCCGAGTGCCCAAACAGTGGTTTACCCCCACATATGAGGTATCGACGTACTCGGGAGAAATTGCCCAACAAATTTTATGATCCATTTTACCCTACTGCCCATGTGAAAATGAAAAAATTGAGGCGAAAAGAATTTTTTTGTGAAAAAAAAGTACTTTTTCATTTTTACAGATCAATTTGTGAAGCACCTGAGGGTTTAAAGTGCTCACTAGGCATCTAAATAAGTTCCTTGGGGGGTCTAGTTTCCAAAATGGGGTCACTTGTGGGGGAGCGCCAATGTTTAGGCACACAGGAGCTATCCAAACGCGACATGGTGTCCGCTAACGATGGAAATAATTTTTCATTCAAAAAGTCAAATGGCGCTCCTTCCCTTCCGAGCCTTACCATGTGCCCAAACAGTGGTTTACCCCCACATGTGAGGTATTGGTGTACTCAGGAGAAATTGCCCAACACATTTCAGGATCCATTTTATCCTGTTGCCTATGTGAAAATGAAAAAATTGAGGCTAAAAGAATTTTTTTGTGAAAAAAAAGTACTTTTTCATTTTTACGGATTAATTTGTGAAGCACCTGGGGGTTCAAAGTGCTCACTATGCATCTAGATAAGTTCCTTGGGGCGTCTAGTTTCCAAAATGGGGTCACTTGTGGGGGAGCTCCAATTTTTAGGCACACGGGGGCTCTCCAAACGTGACATGGTGTCCGCTAAAGAGTGGAGCCAATTTTTGATTCAAAAAGTCAAATGGCGCTCCTTCCCTTCCAAGCCCTGCCGTGCGCCCAAACAGTGGTTTACCCCCACATATGAGGTATCAGCGTACTCAGGACAAATTGGACAACAACTTTCGTGGTTCAGTTTCTCCTTTTACCATTGGGAAAATAAAAAAATTGTTGCTAAAAGATAATTTTTGTGACTAAAAAGTTAAATGTTCATTTTTTCCTTCCATGTTGCTTCTGCTGCTGTGAAGCACCTGAAGGGTTAATAAACTTCTTGAATGTGGTTTTGAGTACCTTAAGGGGTGCAGTTTTTAGAATGGTGTCACTTTTGGGTATTTTCAGCCATATAGACCCCTCAAACTGACTTCAAATGTGAGGTGGTCCCTAAAAAAAATGGTTTTGTAAATTTCGTTGTAAAAATGACAAATCGCTGGTCAAATTTTAACCCTTATAACTTCCTAACAAAAAAAAATTTTGTTTCCAAAATTGTGCTGATGTAAAGTAAACATGTGGGAAATGTTATTTATTAACTATTTTGTGTCACATATCTCTCTGGTTTAACAGAATAAAAATTCAAAATGTGAAAATTGCGAAATTTTCAAAATTTTCGCCAAATTTCCGTTTTTATCACAAATAAACGCAGAATTTATTGACCTAAATTTACCACTAACATGAAGCCCAATATGTCACGAAAAAACAATCTCAGAACCGCTAGGATCCGTTGAAGCGTTCCTGAGTTATTACCTCATGAAGGGACACTGGTCAGAATTGCAAAAAACGGCAAGGTCTTTAAGGTCAAAATAGGCTGGGTCATGAAGGGGTTAACAGTCTCCTCGTATCTGTTCTGTGCATGAAAATGTATGAATCTCTGTATTGTCCTGATGAAAATGGAAGCTTAAAGGGAAAGAGCGCAGCTCTGAAGCCCGTAACTCTACAGAAGGATCGAATGATGTCCCCCACTGTCTGGGCTCTACAGGTTTGAGAGTATTTGGATCCAAAATAGTCCAAGTTCTCTTGGTGCTTACACAACCTACCATAACACTGACCAGAAAGCATGTGCATATACATTGCATACCCTGTATTATACTGCAGAGCTGCACTCACTATTCTGCTGGTGCAGTCACTGTGTACATACATTACATTACTGATCCTGAGTTACATCCTGTATTATACTCCAGAGCTGCACTCACTATTCTGCTGGTGCAGTCACTGTGTACATACGTTACATTACTGATCCTGAGTTACCTCCTGTATTATACTCCAGAGCTGCACTCACTATTCTGCTGGTGCAGTCACTGTGTGCACACATTACATTACTGATCCTGAGTTACATCCTGTATTATACTCCAGAGCTGCACTCACTATTCTGCTGGTGCAGTCACTGTGTACACACATTACATTACTGATCCCTAGTTACCTCCTGTATTATACTCCAGAGCTGCACTCTCTATTCTGCTGGTGCAGTCACTGTGTACATACATTACTGATCCTGAGTTACATCCTGTATTATACTCCAGAGTTGCACTCACTATTCTGCTTGTGCAGTCACTGTGTACATACATTACATTACTGATCCTGAGTTACATCCTGTATTATACTCCAGAGTTGCACTCACTATTCTGCTGGTGCAGTCACTGTGTACATACATTACATTACTGATCCTGAGTTATATCCTGTATTATACCCCAGAGCTGCACTCACTATTCTGCTGCTGCAGTCACTGTGTACATACATTACATTACTGATCCTGAGTTACATCCTGTATTATTCTCCATAGCTGCACTCACTATTCTGCTGGTGCAGTCACTGTGTACATACATTACATTACTGATCCTGAGTTACATCCTGTATTATACCCCAGAGCTGCACTCACTATTCTGCTGGTGCAATCACTGTGTACATACATTACATTAGTGATCCTGAGTTACATCCTGTATTATACCCCAGAGCTGCACTTACTATTCTGCTGGTGCAGTCACTGTGTACATACATTACATTAGTGATCCTGAGTTACATCCTGTATTATACCCCAGAGCTGCACTCACTATTCTGCTGGTGCAATCACTGTGTACATACATTACATTACTGATCCTGAGTTATATCCTGTATTATACCCCAGAGCTGCACTCACTATTCTGCTGCTGCAGTCACTGTGTACATACATTACATTACTGATCCTGAGTTACATCCTGTATTATTCTCCATAGCTGCACTCACTATTCTGCTGGTGCAGTCACTGTGTACATACATTACATTACTGATCCTGAGTTACATCCTGTATTATACTCCAGAGTTGCACTCACTATTCTGCTGGTGCAGTCACTGTGTACATACATTACATTACTGATCCTGAGTTACCTCCTGTATTATACTCCAGAGCTGCACTCTCTATTCTGCTGGTGCAGTCACTGTGTACATAGATTACTGATCCTGAGTTACATCCTGTATTATACTCCAGAGTTGCACTCACTATTCTGCTTGTGCAGTCACTGTGTACATACATTGCATTACTGATCCTGAGTTACATCCTGTATTATACCCCAGAGTTGCACTCACTATTCTGCTGGTGCAGTCACTGTGTACATACATTACATTACTGATCCTGAGTTACATCCTGTATTATACTCCAGAGCTGCACTCACTATTCTGCTGGTGCAGTCACTGTGTACATACATTACATTACTGATCCTGAGTTACATCCTGTATTATTCTCCATAGCTGCACTCACTATTCTGCTGGTGCAGTCACTGTGTACATACATTACATTACTGATCCTGAGTTACATCCTGTATTATACCCCAGAGCTACACTCACTATTCTGCTGGTGCAATCACTGTGTACATACATTACATTAGTGATCCTGAGTTACATCCTGTATTATACCCCAGAGCTGCACTCACTATTCTGCTGGTGCAGTCACTGTGTACATACATTGCATTACTGATCCTGAGTTACATCCTGTATTATACCCCAGAGTTGCACTCACTATTCTGCTGGTGCAGTCACTGTGTACATACATTACATTACTGATCCTGAGTTACATCCTGTATTATTCTCCATAGCTGCACTCACTATTCTGCTGGTGCAGTCACTGTGTACATACATTACATTACTGATCCTGAGTTACATCCTGTATTATACCCCAGAGCTACACTCACTATTCTGCTGGTGCAATCACTGTGTACATACATTACATTAGTGATCCTGAGTTACATCCTGTATTATACCCCAGAGCTGCACTCACTATTCTGCTGGTGCAGTCACTGTGTACATACATTACATTACTGATCCTGAGTTACATCCTGTATTATACCCCAGAGCTGCACTCACTATTCTGCTGGTGCAATCACTGTGTACATCCCTGTACTGTGCGGTAGACGATGTTGTGAATGTCGGGTGGAGTCCTCTGTAGCTGCAGTGATAGGGGGTGACCTGGCGATGCCGTTGCGAGGTCCCATTGTTAGTGGGTGACACTGTATCAGACGCTGTGATATTTGGTGACTTCTCGGTGACTCTCGTCCTCCTTTTCTCGCTGACCGTCAGATATTTACCAATTAGAGCACAATTTTCGCTCTGTGAGACGCTCCTAATAATGAATCCAGCACATCGGTCCTGAGCAGAGCGACGCGGCGCTGAGGATTCCCGCACAATGTGGAGGTGTCGGAGGTGACGTCCAATCTCACGTCTTCCTGCGCTAATGTATCATTATAAAGGATCCTTTGTGCGGCAGCAGCGGCTCGGAGGCTTTGTAGCTGCCTCCTGGCATTATCCACCATACAATGTGTGACAATGAATTGAGATAGCAGCTGATTGTCAGACGCTCACCTCGCTTTGCTAAATGACTTTCCAATCACATTCATAGAATTCATCTGAAAAAAGGGGTGTAAGGCGTTGGGAGAATGGTGGGGGAGGGGGACACATGCAGGACTCCATTATAAGACTTTTCCTGTAGGAGATGGTTCTTCAATGCTCATATCTATTGAGCAAGAAAGAGAAGGGACGAGCACAAAAGTTTTTAAAAGTGGCATTGTGCGTCCAGAGAAGTCTGGTAGGTGATACATTCAGGACCCTCTATTAGTGTCCAGAGCACAGAGCCGCATCTCTTCCTCTGGAGGACTCAGAAACTCCGCGTGTGACATGGACAGCCCATTCCTACTATTGGGAAGAGCGCAATACCTCAGCCTTCCAGTGGAGGCACCGCAGGGAAAGTGTGTGCCTGAGGCCACGTTCTTCTACTGATTTGAGATGATCAATCCTATAAGACTAAAATGGTCAAAGGAGAAGAGCGATGGTAGAGCATTAAAGGGATCAGAGCTCAATATTAGAGGTCGGGGTTATATGAGGCATTTAGAAGCTGATAGCTATTGTGCCTCTCAAAGCCCGGATTAGGGGATATTTCGGAACACGTGGGGCTTCTTTTTGATTCTGACTCAGTTCTTCCTTTATCGGTGACTTTTATTTATTTAAGCAATTTGGCGGAGTACCCTTTTATTCATTAATGGTCATATCATCATCAGTATTGACAGTGCCGGAGACAGTCAGGGGTAACATGATGACTAGAGGACTGTGGACAGATATCCAGTGTGTGCCCCTTAAACCTCTTCCTTAATGTTAGGGGTCTACAAAGTTGATACATGTGACATCACTAAATGGGTATAAATGCGTTGGACTCACCAGGTGAGCTTGATCCTCCAAGCCCAAGGCCAAAGAGTGGACACATAGGCCACAGGCATCAGTGCAGCAACTTGGTGGGGCACATGAATCATGGGGAGCAGAGTGACTGCAACCGCAGGAAGACAGGTGCAATGCTGAAAACTGCAGGCAGGCAAGAGAGGTCTAGGAGACTGCAGAAAGGCAGGTGGGATTCTGGAAACCGCTCTCAAGTGCTGCCAACAATATGTCACGGATCCCAACAATATATCAGGGATCCTGGCGAGCAGCGTCGGACTGGATCACCTTGGGCCCACCAGAGATGATCATTCTTGGGGCCCACTATGCAGCTACATAGAAATAGATACAAGACCACCAATTGTGCGGTAAAAGCGCTAATATCAGGGTATAATATAAGGCAGTTCACGCTTTAATAATGTAGCAAGGGTTGGGTTAGCCCCCTCATAAAATATAATGTGGTCCCCTCTCATAGAATATAATGCAGCACCCCACAAAATATAATGCAACCCCCTCAGGTATAACACAGTCCCCACCATAGAATATAGCACCCCCATAGGGTATAATGCAGCCCCCCTCATCTAGTATAATGCAACCCACCACAGAATATAATGTAGCCCCCTCATAAAATATAATGTGGTCCCCTCTCATAGAATATAATGCAGCACCCCACAAAATATAATGCAACCCCCTCAGGTATAACACAGTCCCCACCATAGAATATAGCACCCCCATAGGGTATAATGCAGCCCCCCTCATCTAGTATAATGCAACCCACCACAGAATATAATGTAGCCCCCTCATAAAATATAATGTGGTCCCCTCTCATAGAATATAATGCAGCACCCCACAAAATATAATGCAACCCCCTCAGGTATAACACAGTCCCCACCATAGAATATAGCACCCCCATAGGGTATAATGCAGCCCCCCTCATCTAGTATAATGCAACCCACCACAGAATATAATGTAGCCCCCTCATAAAATATAATGTGGTCCCCTCTCATAGAATATAATGCAGCACCCCACAAAATATAATGCAACCCCCTCAGGTATAACACAGTCCCCACCATAGAATATAGCACCCCCATAGGGTATAATGCAGCCCCCCTCATCTAGTATAATGCAACCCACCACAGAATATAATGTAGCCCCCTCATAAAATATAATGTGGTCCCCTCTCATAGAATATAATGCAGCACCCCACAAAATATAATGCAACCCCCTCAGGTATAACATAGTCCCCACCATAGAATATAATGTAGCACCCCCATAGAGTATAATGCAGCCCCCCTCATCTAGTATAATGCAACCCACCACAGAATATAATGTAGTCCCTTGAGAGAATGCAGCCCCACCACAGAATATAATGCAGCCCCCCATAGAGTATACTGTAGCCCCCTCATATAGTATGATCTAGCCCCCATAATGTAATGTAGTCCCCTGAGATTATAATGCAGCCCCACCACAGAATATAATGCAGCCCCCCCATAGAGTATACTGTAACCCCTCATATAGTATGATGTAGCCCCCCATAATATAATGTAGTACCCTGAGTATAATGCAGTCCCCCCACAGAATATAATGTAGCCCCCCAGGGCCGTATTTAGAGTTTCTGCTGCCCTAGGCACTTTTAGTGCTGCCTCCCCCATTGGTGAGTATGACACTATCGGCAGTGGCTTTGGCAAGAATCCCTGATGTGAAAGTCGCCTTTTGCAGCAGATCCGGCAGTTTTTCTGCATCTGCCGTGTAACGGATCACTTACGGCAACACTGCGTTTGGCCTCATTCATTCCCCATGGGATTTGTGGCAGTTGCCGTGATCTGGCAAATGCGGTACCATACCTCCCAACTTTTGAAGAAGGGAAGGAGGTATAAAGTTTACGGCGCGCGTAGTGCGCCACGGCAAATTTTAGGCCACGCCTCTGACCACACCCATTTCATAACTAGTCACACCCATATCCACGTACCATCCACAGCCATTTAGCACTGCT
The DNA here is from genome assembly GCF_032444005.1 of Ranitomeya imitator. Classification (NCBI taxonomy): domain Eukaryota; kingdom Metazoa; phylum Chordata; class Amphibia; order Anura; family Dendrobatidae; genus Ranitomeya; species Ranitomeya imitator. Next base: position 19,756,566 of record NC_091282.1, read on the forward strand.
GATCACACTGTTTTACATACAATAATTATAAACAAAAAAAAATATGGCCACACATAATAGCCACACATGATGCTCAATACTGTATAACGGCCACCACACATGATGCTCTATACTTTATAAAGGCCACACACAGTTCTCCATACTATATAATGGCCACACATGATGCTCAATAATGTATAATGGCCACACATGATGCTCCATAGTGTATAATGGCCACACATGATGCTCCATATTGTACAATGGCCACACAATGCTCCATAATGTATAATGGTCACACAGTGCTCCATACTGTATAATGGCCACACATAGCGCTCCATACTGTATAATGGCCACACATGATGCTCAATACTGTATAATGATCCCACATGATGCTCAATACTGTATAATGGCCACAAATGATGCTCCATACTGTATAACGGCCACACATGATGCTCCATACTGTATAACGGCCACACATGATGCTCCATACTGTATAATGTCCATTGGCCACACATGATGCTCCATACTGTATAATGGCCACACACAGTTCTCCATACTGTATAATGATCCCACATGATGCTCCATACTGTATAATGACCCCCCCTCCTGTATGCATGGCTCATATCCCTCCCTCCTGTATGCATGGCTCATATTCCCCCTCCTGTATGCATGGCTCATATTCCTCCCCCCTGAATGCATGGCTCATATTCCCCCCTGTATGCTTGGCTCATATTCCCCCCTGTATGCTTGGCTCATATTCCCCCCCCCTGAATGCATGCCTCATATCCCCCCCTCCTGTATGCATGGCTTATCTCTCCACCCCCCCCCCCCCGCTCCCGCTCCTGCTCCTGACCGGCTCCGATCTTGCATGGCGCGCCGGCTTATGTCCTCCTTCATCCCCCCGTCCCCCAGTCCCTCCGTCCCTCATACTCACCTGACCCATCCCTCATACTCACCTGACCTGTCCCACACAACACGCGGCCGCGCCGACATCCCTCTGGCTCCGGTTCTCTGGTGGGCCAGTCCGAGTCTGCCGGGGAGGATACCTTTATCGTCCCCACTACTCACACCAATTTGCCATGAACCGAGGTTGTTTGGTTGCCCCTGGTACCTTCTGAAGGGGATTTATCTATATCCCACTTCTGGTTTGGAACTTGCAGCTCTCTGGCGCCCTCCTTACCTTCAGGTCAGACTAGGTACTGCACCTAGGGTAATTAGTCAGCAGAAAGGCTGCCTGCTATGTACTGGCTATTGGGCACGTTGCAGCGAGGGCGATGTAACTACTCCCACGCAGGCGGGAACAATAATTCAATAATTATCAATGCCGCCATCGATACAAAAATTCCCAATCGCGCAGAACAAAATATGCTGCCACCAGCTTTGATTTCCTAAGGATTAACGGGTCGGGAGCCAACCCCAATCAGTAGCGTAATTCACTTCAGAGGAAGCGACAGTACGTTTATAGAACAGGGGAGACAAGCTAGTGAATTATATATTTTACTCCATAAAAAGGTAGGCAGTGTTTACAAAGTATAAAAGATATTATAAGGAAGACAAATAAAATAAGGATTAAAATTGAAAAACACTTACATAGCGTTCAGATCATTTCAGCTTGTGACTGGCTGTGTGCTATGGAGGAGAAAGGACTTCCATATATCCAGATGCATCATACATCTGCACAGGAGCAAGACCCCAGACAGAAGACACTCCCAGAATGCTGGTCTTGCTAAGTTATTCTAGCCCAAAACCCAGGCACTTTCCCTGTGGTGACATCACTTAGAAGCTGAAACCTCCTCTTTATTTACAGCTGTGGTAACTATTTTTCTACATAACTTGCTGTGTGAACCTTGCATAAGTATGACACCATGCTCATGATGTTCCCCACATCAGGAGCATTCTTTTAAGTGTAAATACCGAGCAATTACCTGAACCGCTTACTGAGAAATCCGCACTTTGCACTCGTTGCGTTTAGCTGATCGCGCTTTCAGTGAGTGATAGTTCTATCGATGGACATCCGGAATATATAATTCTTATAACCCTAGCTCGGGTCGGTGTCAATATATATCACTGTATTAGAACAATAGAAGCTCCTGGTTTCTATATACCAGTTTCAACCAGTACCAGTTGGGAGGAGGGAAAGAGTACCCTTCACAGAGCCTGCATTTGCAGCTAAAAGCAATAAAAATTCTTCTGAGGGTTTTGAATTACACACATAGCAGCAGGCAGAAGAGAGGGGGTCGGAATGGTCCACAGTGTCCGTTCTCTGCCCTTGCATGTAGCAAAGCTTGGTGTGCATGATAATACACAATCAAATACCTCATGTTCCCTCATGATTGAGCTATGATGTATTGGCAGCAGTGCTGTAGGGTCCCCTGGAGGTTTGGGTGTCTCTGCAGATTCCCTGCTGTGTCTCTCTGTCTCTGTCTCTCTCTGTTGAGGCATGTAACCTCTTTTTATACTTAACAATTGTCTTGCATTCAGTATTCACATAAAGGATAAGAATGGAGATGGGACCAAGTAGTGTTAATTGATTATTTACTTTATTTGCATACATAGTTTTCCCTAATCTGTTTTGAAGTCACCAAACTATCTGGCCTTCACAATGCATAATTAGCATATCAGTAAACATCACTAAAACATCACTAGTCATCAAGGATAAGAGTACAAAATGTAGTATGAAATGTCAACATTACAGGCTTACACAAGCAAAATGTCTATTTTCTTGAACAATACATAAATTCAAAAGTCAACATAGAGATAGCAGTCTATTCTTCTTGGTTTGATAAAATAGTCATCTGGATAATTAAGAAACAATGCTGTGTCTCCAAAGATGTCCAGGAGACCGCAGGCAGAAGGGAGACATCCAGAAGACAATCAGAATGCTGAAAAGCGCTAACAGGGAGAAGATGTTCAGGCGACTGTAGGCACTCAGGTGGAATACTGGGAACTGCTGGTAGGTGGGAGATGTCCAGGAGACTGAAGACATGCATGCAGGTATATCTTGGGGAGCATTATATAAGCCTGGGCCAATTCTCACATGGGATCTCCCAAAGCTCGAGGTGGAGCTCAACAGAGTCTAGCATACCTGGGTGTGGGAAGCAATGTCATGATCCAGTTCTGAGTTTTTGTTCAGCTGTCTTATCTCTGGACTGGTCATGTGGGAGTTAATCCCCTCTACCTCACTTTGAAGCTGGCTGAGCTATTTAAGTCCTCTGCAACCTGTGGGCCAGTGTCAGCTATAGTTCATGCTGCACGGTTTGAGCACCTGACCTGGATACTTATACTAGTGTTCCTTTGCCTCTGTCTGCCTGCACCCATTTATGACTTGTTCTGACTTCTGGTTTGTACCCTGACTCCGTCTTACGTCTCACGTGTTGGTTACCACGTTCCCGGTAGGCTCTGACTTCTTGCTTGGCCCCGACTATTCTCTGCTCGCCCCTTCTGTACCGCGCTGCTATCTCCGTGTATGACCTTGGCTTGTCTGACGTCTCTTTCATTACCTGTGACACCTGTGTTGTTGTTCAGTGTCTTTCTGCGCTGTGTGTAGAACCTCTTTTCCTTAACTAGCACCCCCTGGTGGAGGTTGCTCTATACTGCACTGCAGCAGCAGATTATAAGCAACCCACGGAATCCGGGGCAAGTGCTTAACAAGATGCAAGATATGTAATGTCTGAATGTGACATTTCCACACCTTCATATACGCAAAGGGGGCTCATGTCATGACTGACGAGTCCAATAGGCCAAAAATGAGCCCTCTGCCCTTCTGACAAAGAGAACTGTTGCCAGATTGGATGCCAAAAGGTGGAGATGAACCAAATCTGAGACGGCTTCCTACTACTGTACAAATCCCAAGAGTACGACACAGGCTGTGCCGGAAGAAGGAGAGGATCGCAAAACCCTGCCAACAAATCATTGGTCTCAGTTGGAGTTATGGAGGTTCCAGGCAATTGGGTGAAAATATCCTGAAATGGCCAACATGGATGTTTATAACCAAGCGGTAGTAACTGGAGTGCACAGAGTATCCACGGGTCCTCATGGTTGTCAACTGCCAACTATCATGGCCAACTCCGCACTCTCCAACATTGGGGGCCACAAGCAACAGGACTTGTCACCAGGTCAGTGGCCCCTTACTATTGTTCAAAGGTAACAGTTCCATTTAGACAATGTCCACAGTTCACGTGCGCCACAAAACAATAGCTAAACTAAAAATTGAATTTGAAAAACTTCCTCAATTTCAATTGGGAAATCCAACAAAAGCTGTTTTTTATGCAGTGAGATCTCTGAAGACTTGAGAGAAGACAAACAGAAAGGGTGAATAAAAATGGTATATTCCTTGCACCCCTCACCTGTCCTGGTGCTGCAGGTCCCCGGCCGGTGTTCCGCTGGCTCCAGTCTTCTCTTCCATCTTTAGTCGTCGGGAGTTCCGAGGATCACGGTGAGTCATGTGTCACCATGTCGTGTGTCGTTCCATGATGTGATGACGTCGCTTAAAGCCTAATCAGCACAGAAGGCTTGGACTAAAAATGGAAAAGGAGATTGGAGCCAGAGAGAGGAAGAAAAGTAGAGGAGGACTGGGCAGAGAGCTGCAAAAAAATTGGGTGAATTTGAGGGATAATACTGCCGTAAAAGAGAAAAGGCCAGGGATCCCTCCACTCTCCATCCTTCATTTAATGTCTGCTTTCCTTGTAATTAATTATTGACATCGGTTCACACTCTTCCAGGACGGGAGCATCACGGCACAGGTCACACGGAGGGATCAAAGATTAATAATAGGAATGAGGACTCGAGAACTGGTGAAGATTATGCAGTGCCTTGCTGAAGTATTCGGCTCCCTGGAACTTTTCAACCTTTTCCCACATATCAGGCTTCAAACATAAAGTTACCAAATGTAAATTTTTGGTGAAGAATCAACAAGTGGAACACAATTGTGAAGCTGAACTAAATTTATTGGTTATTTTAAATTTTTTGGAAATTCAAGAAATTAAAAGTGGGGCGTGCAATATTATTCGGCCCCTTTAGTTTCAGTCCAGCAAACTCACTCCAGAAGTTCATTGTGGATCTCTGAATGATCCAATGTTGTCCTAAATGCCTAATGATGATAAATATAATCCACCTGTGTGTGATCAAGTCTCCGTATAAATGCACCTGCTCTCTGATAGTCTCAGGGTTCTGTGTGAAGCACAGAGATCATCATGAAGACCAAGGAACACAACAGGCAGGTCCGTGATACTGTTGTGGAGAAGGTTAAAGCCGGATTTGGATACAAAATGATTTCCAAAACGTTAAACATCCCAAGGAGCACTGTGCAAGCGATCATATTGGAATGGAAGGAGCATCATACCACTGCAAATCCACCAAGACCCGGCCGTCCCTCTAAACTTTCATCTCAAACAAGGAGAAGACTGACCAGAGATGCAGCCGAGAGGCCCATCATCACTCTGGATGAACTGCAGAGATCTACAGCTGAGGTGCGACAGTCCGTCCATAGGACAACAATCAGTCGTACACTGCACAAATCTGGCCTTTATGGAAGAGTGGCAAGAAGAAAGCCATTTCTCAAAGATATCCATAAAAAGTGTTGTTTAAAGTTTGCAACAAGCCACCTGGGAGACACCAAACATGTGGAAGAAGGTGCTCTGGTCAGATGAAACCAACATCAAACTTTTTGACAACAATGCCAACACAGCTCATCACCCTGAACACACCATCCCCACTGTCAAACATGGTGGTGGCAGCATCATGATTTGGGCCTGCTTTTCTTCAGCAGGGACAGGGAAGATGGATAAAATTGATGGGAAGATGGATGGAGCCAGATACAGGACCATTCTGGAAGGAAACCTGTTGGAGTCTGCAAAAGACCTGAGACTGGGACGGAGATTTGTCTTCCAACAAGACAATGATCCCAAACATAAAGCGAAATCTACAATGGAATGGTTCACAAATAAACGTATCCAGGTGTTAGAATGGCCAAGTCACAGTCCAGACCTCAATCCAATGGAGAATCTGTGGAAAGAGCTGAAAACTGCTGTTCACAAACGATCTCCATCAAACCTCACTGAGCTTGAGCTGTTTGCCGGGAAGAATGGGCGAGAATTTCAGTCTCTCCATGTACAAAACTGATAGAGACAGACCCCAAGAGACTTGTAATCGCAGCAAAAGGGGCGCAACAAAGTATTAAGTTACAGGGGATGAATAATATTGCTCGCCCCACTCTTCAGTTTATGAATTTCCACAAAACTTTTAATTAACCAAAAAATTTCGTTCAACTTCACAATTGTGTTCCACTTGTTGTTGATTCTTCACCAAAAATTTACATTTGGTATCTTTATGTTTGCAGCCTGATATGTGGGAGAAGGCTGGAAAGTTCCAGGGGGCTAAATACAAGGCGCTGTAGATGACAAAAAACTGAGCTATGAGCAGGTGTGAGCGCTGCTGGAGGAGAAACTGCTCCTCTGCGCCATCCGCGGGCTCTTAACCTCCTTCATCCGGTCACATCCGTATGAGGAGTCGGATTCAGAGAACTAATAACATATTTTATTCTAATTACTTCTCTGCCGTCTTCAAATTAAGTGAATTATCATTATAAAAAGAAGTCGCCATTAGGAAATGAGCTGCGCAACAAAGTAACAAGTGCCTACCGCTGTATCCAATTAGTAGAAGGGTTGGCGGGATTACCAGACATGATGAAAGGGAAGTGACAAAGCCGGGAAAGGACTGAATGATTGCTGAACAGGGGAGAAAAAACATGCCCAGGTTATACCAGCATCAAGTGCACAGAAAGATGCCCAGGTTATACCAGCCCTAATAATATCATTATATACAGGCGATGTCCAGGTTATACCAGCTGTACGTATATCATTATATACAGGAGATGCCCAGGTTATACCAGCTGTACATATATAATTATATACAGGAGATGCCCAGGTCATACCAGCATCGAGTGCACATAAAGATACCCAGGTTATACCAGCATCAAGTGCACAGAAAGATGCCCAGGTTATACCAGCCCTAATAATATCATTATATACAGGCGATGTCCAGGTTATACCAGCTGTACATATATAATTATATACAGGAGATGCCCAGGTCATACCAGCATCGAGTGCACATAAAGATACCCAGGTTATACCAGCCCTAATAATATCATTATATACAGGCGATGTCCAGGTTATACCAGCTGTACGTATATCATTATATACAGGAGATGCCCAGGTTATACCAGCTGTACATATATAATTATATACAGGAGATGCCCAGGTCATACCAGCATCGAGTGCACATAAAGATACCCAGGTTATACCAGTTGTACATATATAATTATATACAGGAGATGCCCAGGTTATACCAGCTGTACATATATAATAATAATAATCTTTATTTTTATATAGCGCTAACATATTCCGCAGCGCTTTACAGTTTTGCACACATTATCATCACTTTCCCCGATGGGGCTCACAATCTAGAATCCCTATCAGTATGTCTTTGGAGTGTGGGAGGAAACCGGAGTGCCCGGAGGGAACCCACGCAAACACAGAGAGAACATACAAACTCTTTGCAGATGTTGTCCTGGGTGGGATTAGAACCCAGGACCCCAGCGCTGCAAGGCTGCAGTGCTAACCACTGCACCACCGTGCTGCCCATATATAATTATATACAGGAGATGCCCAGGTCATACCAGCATCGAGTGCACATAAAGATACCCAGGTTATACCAGTGTACATATATAATTATATACAGGAGATGCCCAGGTCATACCAGCATCGAGTGCACATAAAGATACCCAGGTTATACCAGTTGTACATATATAATTATATACAGGAGATGCCCAGGTTATACCAGTTGTACATATATAATTATATACAGGAGATACCCAGGTTATACTAGCTGTACATATATAATTATATACAGGAGATGCCCAGGTTATACCAGTTGTACATATATAATTATATACAGGAGATACCCAGGTTATACCAGTTGTACATATATAATTATATACAGGAGATGCCCAGGTTATACCAGCTGTACATATATAATTATATACAGGAGATGGCCATGTCATACCAGCATCGAGTGCACATAAAGATACTCAGGTTATACCAGCTATACATATATCATTATATACAGGAGATGCCCAGGTTATACCGGCTCTACATATATAATTATATACAGGAGATGCCCAGGTTATATCATTTGTACATATATAATTATATACAGGAGATGCCCAGGTTATACCAGCTGTACCTATATAATTATATACAGGAGATTCCCAGGTTATACCAGCTGTACATATATAATTATATACAGGAGATGCTCAGGTTATACCAGCTGTACATATAAAATTATATACCAGAGATGCCCAGATTATACCAGCTGTACATATATAATTATATACAGGAGATGCCCAGGTTATACCAGCTGTACATATATAATAATAATAATCTTTATTTTTATATAGCGCTAACATATTCCGCAGCGCTTTACAGTTTTGCACACATTATCATCACTTTCCCCGATGGGGCTCACAATCTAGAATCCCTATCAGTATGTCTTTGGAGTGTGGGAGGAAACCGGAGTGCCCGGAGGGAACCCACGCAAACACAGAGAGAACATACAAACTCTTTGCAGATGTTGTCCTGGGTGGGATTAGAACCCAGGACCCCAGCGCTGCAAGGCTGCAGTGCTAACCACTGCACCACCGTGCTGCCCATATATAATTATATACAGGAGATGCCCAGGTCATACCAGCATCGAGTGCACATAAAGATACCCAGGTTATACCAGTGTACATATATAATTATATACAGGAGATGCCCAGGTCATACCAGCATCGAGTGCACATAAAGATACCCAGGTTATACCAGTTGTACATATATAATTATATACAGGAGATGCCCAGGTTATACCAGTTGTACATATATCATTATATACAGGAGATGCCCAGGTTATACCGGCTCTACATATATAATTATATACAGGAGATGCCCAGGTTATATCATTTGTACATATATAATTATATACAGGAGATGCCCAGGTTATACCAGCTGTACCTATATAATTATATACAGGAGATTCCCAGGTTATACCAGCTGTACATATATAATTATATACAGGAGATGCTCAGGTTATACCAGCTGTACATATAAAATTATATACCAGAGATGCCCAGATTATACCAGCTGTACATATATAATTATATACAGGAGATGCCCAGGTTATACCAGCTGTACATATATAATAATAATAATCTTTATTTTTATATAGCGCTAACATATTCCGCAGCGCTTTACAGTTTTGCACACATTATCATCACTTTCCCCGATGGGGCTCACAATCTAGAATCCCTATCAGTATGTCTTTGGAGTGTGGGAGGAAACCGGAGTGCCCGGAGGGAACCCACGCAAACACAGAGAGAACATACAAACTCTTTGCAGATGTTGTCCTGGGTGGGATTAGAACCCAGGACCCCAGCGCTGCAAGGCTGCAGTGCTAACCACTGCACCACCGTGCTGCCCATATATAATTATATACAGGAGATGCCCAGGTCATACCAGCATCGAGTGCACATAAAGATACCCAGGTTATACCAGTGTACATATATAATTATATACAGGAGATGCCCAGGTCATACCAGCATCGAGTGCACATAAAGATACCCAGGTTATACCAGTTGTACATATATAATTATATACAGGAGATGCCCAGGTTATACCAGTTGTACATATATAATTATATACAGGAGATACCCAGGTTATACTAGCTGTACATATATAATTATATACAGGAGATGCCCAGGTTATACCAGTTGTACATATATAATTATATACAGGAGATACCCAGGTTATACCAGTTGTACATATATAATTATATACAGGAGATGCCCAGGTTATACCAGCTGTACATATATAATTATATACAGGAGATGGCCATGTCATACCAGCATCGAGTGCACATAAAGATACTCAGGTTATACCAGCTATACATATATCATTATATACAGGAGATGCCCAGGTTATACCGGCTCTACATATATAATTATATACAGGAGATGCCCAGGTTATATCATTTGTACATATATAATTATATACAGGAGATGCCCAGGTTATACCAGCTGTACCTATATAATTATATACAGGAGATTCCCAGGTTATACCAGCTGTACATATATAATTATATACAGGAGATGCTCAGGTTATACCAGCTGTACATATAAAATTATATACCAGAGATGCCCAGATTATACCAGCTGTACATATATAATTATATACAGGAGATACCCAGGTTATACCAGCTGTACATATATAATTATATACAGGATATACCCAGGTTATACCAGCTGTACATATATAATGATATACAGGAGATGCCCCGGTTATACCAGCTGTACATATATAATTATATACAGGAGATGCCCAGGTTATACCGGCTGTACATATATAATTATATACAGGAGATGCCTAGGTTATATCAGCTGTACATATGTAATTATATACCAGAGATGCCTGGGTTATACCAGCTGTACATATAAAATTATATACAGGAGATGCCCAGGTTATACCAGCTGTACATATATAATTATATACAGGAGATGCCCAGGTTATACCAGATGTACATATATAATTATATACAGGAGATGCCCGGGTTACACCAGTTGTACATGTATAATTGTAGACAGGAGATGCCCAGGTTGTACCAGTTGTACATATATAATTATACACAGGAGATGCCCAGGTTATACCAGTTGTACATATATAATTATATACAGGAGATACCCAGGTTGTACCAGTTGTACATATATAATTATACACAGGAGATGCCCAGGTTATACCGGCTGTACATATATAATTATATACAGGAGATGCCCAGGTTATACCAGTTGTACATGTATTATTATACACAGGAGATACCCAGGTTGTACCAATTGTACATATATAATTATATACAGGAGATGCCCAGGTTATACCAGTTGTACATGTATTATTATACACAGGAGATACCCAGGTTGTACCAATTGTACATATATAATTATATACAGGAGATGCCCAGGTTATACCAGCAGTACAGATATAATTATATACAGGAGATGCCCAGGTTATACCAGTTGTACATATATAATTATATACAGGGGATGCCCAGGTTGTACCAGTTGTACATATATAATTATATACAGGAGATACCCAGGTTATACCAGCTATACATATATAATTATATACAGGAGATGCCCAGGTTATACCGGCTGTACAGATATAATTATATACAGGAGATACCCAGGTTATACCAGCTATACATATATAATTATATACAGGAGATGCCCAGGTTATATTAGCTGTACATATATAATTATATACAGGAGATGCCCAGGTTATACCAGCTGTACATATATAATTATATACAGGAGATGCCCAGGTTATACCAGCTGTACATATATAAGTATATACAAGAGATGCCCAGGTTATACCAGCTGTACATATATAATTATATACAGGAGATGCCCAGGTTATACCAGCTGTACATATATAATTATATACAGGAGATGTCCAGGTTATACCAGCTGTACATATATAATTATATACAGGAGATGCCCAGGTTATACCAGCTGTACATATATAATTATATACAGGAGATACCCAGGTTGTACCAATTGTACATATATAATTATATACAGGAGATGCACAGGTTATACCAGCTGTACATATATAATTATATACAGGAGATGCCCAGGTTATACCAGCAGTACAGATAATATTATGTGCAGTGGTGTACTGGTCTGGGGAAGGTGCTGCTGTTCGGTGCAGGTCCCGGGTATATGGGGGCGATATCACTGCTCTGGGGGATGTTGCTCTTTGTTATTTCTAGATTGTCCTTCTGAGCTGACTCGGACAGAGGCACTCGCCCGGCTGAGCCCAATTTGGATCTAAAGGTGAACGTGCTCCCCGGCCATTATTGTGTGATGTCTCCGCGTGTCGGCCGCCTGAGCCGCTCTGCGCTCATAGTTATTGTCAACTTAAAAGCTTTGGACCTGACGAGTCTTGGCCGCCGTTCAAACCAAATGCACTTGTATAAATGATTGCCAAGAGCCGCATTCCTGCTACGTGGACGCATTTTATGACTGATCTATAAAAACTGAAAAAAACTACAATGTAAAAGCTCTGGCTGCGACAAATGCCTGCAAGTAATGAAGACCATAACCGTGCATGATCTCACAATTATACGGGGATCCCGGCCCAATCTGCGGAGTCCAGCACCCGAAACTGCTGCAACCGCACATATATACTGGTATCATGCAGAACTGCAAGTTATGATGTGTCTACTGCAGGTTCCTATGTGTCCGCTACGGGTTACTATGTGTCCACTGCAGGTTCCTATGTGTCCGCTACCGGTCCCGATGTGTCTGCTGGGGGTTCCTATGTGTCCGCTACGGGTTCCGATGTGTCTGCTGGGGGTTCCTATGTGTCTGCTACCGGTTCCGATGTGTCCGCTGCAGGTTCCTATGTGTCCGCTACCGTTCCGATGTGTCTGCTGGGGGTTCCTATGTGTCCGCTACCGTTCCGATGTGTCTGCTGGGGGTTCCAATGTGTCCGCTACCGGTTCCGATGTGTCTGCTGCAGGTTCCTATGTGTCCGCTACCGGTTCCGATGTGTCCGCTGCAGGTTCCTATGTGTCCGCTACCGGTTCCGATGTGTCCGCTGCAGGTTCCTATGTGTCCGCTACCGGTTCCGATGTGTCCGCTGCAGGTTCCTATGTGTCCGCTACCGGTTCTGATGTGTCCACTGCAGGTTCCTATGTGTCCGCTACCGGTTCCGATGTGTCCGCTGCAGGTTCCTATGTGTCCGCTACCGGTTCTGATGTGTCCACTGCAGGTTCCTATGTGTCCGCTACCGGTTCCGATGTGTCCGCTGCAGGTTCCTATGTGTCCGCTACCGGTTCCGATGTGTCCGCTGCAGGTTCCTATGTGTCCGCTACCGGTTCCGATGTGTCCACTGCAGGTTCCTATGTGTCTGCTACTGGTCCCGATGTGTCTGCTGCAGGTTCCTATGTGTCCGCTGCCGGTTACAATGTGTCCGCTACCTTTTCCGATGTGTCCGCTGCTGGTTCCTATGTGTTCACTACCGGTTACTATGTGTCCGCTGCTGGTTACGATGTGTCTGCTGCAGGTTCCTATGTGTCCGCTACCGGTTACTATGTGTCCGCTGCTGGTTACGATGTGTCCGCTACCGGTTACTATGTGTCCGCTGCAGGTTCCTATGTGTCCGCTACCTTTTCCGATGTGTCCGCTGCTGGTTCCTATGTCTCCGCTACCGGTTACTATGTGTCCGCTGCTGGTTACGATGTGTCTGCTGCAGGTTCCTATGTGTCCGTTGCTGGTTACGATGTGTCTGCTGCAGGTTCCTATGTGTCCGCCACCGGTTACTATGTATCCGCTGCTGGTTACGATGTAACCGCTACCGGTTACTAAGTGTCCGCTGCAGGTTCCTATGTGTCCGCTACCTTTTCCGATGTGTCCGCTGCTGGTTCCTATGTGTCCACTACCAGTTACAATGTGTCCACTGCAGGTTCCTATGTGTCCGCTACCGTTCCCGATGTGTCTGCTGCAGGTTCCTATGTGTCCGCTGCTGGTTACTATGTGTCCGCTACCTTTCCTGATGTGTCCGCTGCTGGTTCCTATGTGTCCGTTACCGGTTACTATGTGTCTGCTGCTGGTTCCTATGTGTCCGCTGCAGGTTCCTATGTGTCCGCTACCGGTTACTATGTGTCCGCTGCTGGTTTCGATGTGTCCGCTACCGGTTACTATGTGTCCGTTGCTGGTTACGATGTGTCCGCTGCAGGTTCCTATGTGTCCGCTACCGGTTACTATGTGTCCGCTGCTGGTTACGATGTGTCCGCTACCGGTTACTATGTGTCCGCTGCAGGTTCCTATGTGTCCGCTACCTTTTCCGATGTGTCCGCTGCTGGTTCCTATGTGTCCGCTAGCGGTTCCGATGTGTCCGCTGCAGGTTCCTAGGTTTCCACTACTATTTGTCCACTGCCTGTTCCTATGCGTATGCTGAGGGTTACAGTATGTCTCATGCAGGTTCCTATGTGTCTGCTGCCGGTTACTATGTGTCTGCTGCAGGTTCCGATGTGTCTGCTTCCGGTTACTATGTGTCTCATGCAGGTTCCTATGTGTCTGCCCCCGGTTACTATGTGTCTGCTGCCGGTTCCGATGTGGCTGCTGCCGGTTCCAATGTGTCTGCTGCCGGTTACTATGTTTCTGCTGCCGGTTCCGATGTGTCTGCTGCCGGTTCCTATGTGTCTGCTGACGGTTACTATGTGTCTGCTGCCGGTTCCGATGTGTCTGCTGCCGGTTCCTATGTGTCTGCTGCCGGTTACTATGTGTCTGCTGCAGGTTCCGATGTGCCTGCTGCCGGTTACTATGTTTCTGCTGCCGGTTACTATGTGTCTGCTGCAGGTTACAATGTGTCCTCTGCTGGTTACGATGTGTCCGCTGACAATTATGATGTGTCCCCTGCAAGTTCTGATGTGTCTGCTGCTGGTTCCAAAGTGTCCACTGCTGGTTACGATGCGTCTGCTGCCGATTACAATGTGTGCGATACAGGTTCTGATGTGTCTTCTGCCGGTTCCAATGTGTCCCCTGCAGGTTCTGATGTGTCTGCTGCCAATTCCAAAGTGTTCTGATGTGTCCCCTGCAGGTTCCGATGTGTTCTCTACCAGTTCTGATGTGTCCGCTGCTGGTTACGATGTGTTTGCTTCCTGTTACAATGTGCCTGCTGCCGGTTATGATGTGTCCGATGCCGGTTATGATGTGTCCACTGCCGATTACTATTTGTCCCTTGCTGGTTCCTATGTGTATGCTGAGGGTTACAATGTGTCCGCTGTAGATTCCGATGTGTCTGCTGCCGGTTACAATGTCTGCTACCGGTTACAATGTGTCTGCTGCCGGTTCCGACGTGTCCACTGCAGGTTCCGATGTGTCAACTGCCGGTTCCAATGTGTCCCCTGCAGGTTCTGATGTGTCCGCTGTCAGTTCTGATGTGTTCTCTACCAGTTCTGATGTATCCGCTGCTGGTTACGATGTGTCTGCTTCCTGTTACAATGTGCCTGCTGTTAGTTATGATGTGTCCGATGCCGGTTATGATGTGTCCACTGCTGATTACTATTTGTCCCTTGCTGGTTCCTATGTGTATGCTGAGGGTTACAATGTGTCCGCTGTAGATTCCGATGTGTCTGATGCCGGTTACAATGTGTCTGCTGCCGGTTCTGACGTGTCCACTGCAGGTTCCGATGTGTCTGCTGCTGGTTCCGATGTATCTGATGCCAGTTGCGATGTGTCCGCTGCTGGTTATGATGTGTCTGCTTCCTGTTAAGACGTGCCTGCTGCTGGTTATGATTTGTCCGCTGCCGGTTACAATGTGTCCTCTGCCGGTTACTATTTGTGTTTGCCGGTTCCTATGTGTACACTGAAGGTTCCGATGTGTCTGCTGCACGTTACAATGTGTCTGCTGCCAGTTACGATGCGTCCGCTGCGGGTTACGATGCGTCCACTGTGGTTTACGATGTGTCCGCTGAAGGTTTTGATGTGTCCACTGTGGTTTACGATGTGTCCGCTGAAGGTTACGATGTGTCCTCTGAGGGTTACAATGTGTCCGCTGAAGGTTACGATGTGTCTTCTGAGGGTTACAATGTGTTCACTGAGGGTTACGATGTGTCCGCTACAGGTTACGATTTGTCTACTTATGGTTACGATTAGAGATGAGCGAGCAGTATAATGCTCGGCTGCTTGTTACTGGAACTGAGCAATTCCTAAGACTTTGATGCTCATTTCGAGTAACAAGTATAATAGGAGTCAATGGGAAAGCCATGCATTTTTCCGACAGACCCTAAAAGGAGGTCTGGGGGCAGTGAAAATTTTGAAATGTATGGAAAAAGAGCTGAATGGAAGGAGAACAGCACGGGGATGACCCCTGGAAGCATCTTTGACCCTCAGATCGCTGCAGAGAACAATGGTGTTACTTTTACTCCACTTTAATGACTGACAATAAAGCATTCAAAATTGACGAGAAATTGTAGTGTACAGGAAAAAAATGTTAAGAAACATTCTTTCCTGTATAATTGTATATAAGGAAAAAAACTGATATATGACAGTGGGAATACCGCGCTACAGGTGGCTAGAACTAATGAACATGCGAGATAATCCTATATTGTACAGAACCGCATATGATCCTGAGCGGTAGCTGCTATATATAATATATAAGGGATCACACTCATTAAAGATGACTGCTGATAGTATAGTCCTTGCTTCTATGTTATGCAAAACCGCATATGATCCTAAGCGGTAGCTGCTATATAATATTCAAATGACCGCCTGGGGATCGCACACATAAATGGTGACTACTGAAAATATAGTCCTTACTTGGTAACATAGTAGCATAGTAACATAGTAACATAGTTAGTAAGGCCGAAAAAAGACATTTGTCCATCCAGTTCAGCCTATATTCCATCATAATAAATCCCCAGATCTACGTCCTTCTACAGAACCTAATAATTGTATGATACAATATTGTTCTGCTCCAGGAAGACATCCAGGCCTCTCTTGAACCCCTCGACTGAGTTCGCCATCACCACCTCCTCAGGCAAGCAATTCCAGATTCTCACCGCCCTAACAGTAAAGAATCCTCTTCTATGTTGGTGGAAAAACCTTCTCTCCTCCAGACGCAAAGAATGCCCCCTTGTGCCCGTCACCTTCCTTGGTATAAACAGATCCTCAGCGAGATATTTGTATTGTCCCCTTATATACTTAGGGTACCGTCACACTATACGATTTACCTACGATCACGACCAGCGATATGACCTGGCCGTGATCGTAGGTAAATCGTAGTGTGGTCGCTGGGGAGCTGTCACACAGACAGCTCTCCAGCGACCAACGATGCCGAGGTCCCTGGGTAACCAGGGTAAACATCGGGTAACTAAGCGCAGGACCGCGCTTAGTTACCCGATGTTTACCCTGGTTACAAGCGTTAAACTAAAAAAAAAAAAACAGCACATACTTACATTCTGGTGTCCGTCACGTCCCTTGCCGTCTGCTTCCCGCATTGTGACTGCCGGCCGTAAAGTGAAAGTGAAAGCACAGCCGCTGTGCTCTGCTTTCACTTTACGGCCGGCAGTCACAGTGCTGGAAGCAGACGGCAAGGGACCTGACGGACACCAGATGTAAGTATGTGCTGTTTGTTTTTTTTTAGTTTAACGCTTGTAACCAGGGTAAACATCGGGTAACTAAGCGCGGTCCTTCGCTTAGTTACCCGATATTTACCACGGTTACAAGCGAACACATCACTGGATCGCATCGCTAGATCGCTAGATCGGTGTCACACACACCGATCTAGCGATGACAGCGGGAGATCCAGCGATGAAAGAAAGTTCCATACGATGTGCTACGACGTACGATTCTCAGCAGGATCCCTGATCGCTGCTGCGTGTCAGACACAGCGATATCGTAACGATATCGCTGGAACGTCACGAATCGTACCGTCGTAGCGATCGAAATGTTATAGTGTGACGGTACCCTTATACATGGTTATTAGATCGCCCCTCAGTAGTCTTTTTTCTAGACTAAATAATCCCAATTTCGCTAATCTATCTGGGTATTGTAGTTCTCCCATCCCCTTTATTAATTTTGTTGCCCTCCTTTGTACTCTCTCTAGTTCCATTATATCCTTCCTGAGCACCGGTGCCCAAAACTGGACACAGTACTCCATGTGCGGTCTAACTAGGGATTTGTACAGAGGCAGTATAATGCTCTCATCATGTGTATCCAGACCTCTTTTAATGCACCCCATGATCCTGTTTGCCTTGGCAGCTGCTGCCTGGCACTGGCTGCTCCAGGTAAGTTTATCATTAACTAGGATCCCCAAGTCCTTCTCCCTGTCAGATTTACCCAGTGGTTTCCCATTCAGTGTGTAATGGTGATATTGATTCCTTCTTCCCATGTGTATAACCTTACATTTATCATTGTTAAACCTCATCTGCCACCTTTCAGCCCAAGTTTCCAACTTATCCAGATCCATCTGTAGCAGAATACTATCTTCTCTTGTATTAACTGCTTTACATAGTTTTGTATCATCTGCAAATATCGATATTTTACTGTGTAAACCTTCTACCAGATCATTAATGAATATGTTGAAGAGAACAGGTCCCAATACTGACCCCTGCGGTACCCCACTGGTCACAGCGACCCAGTTAGAGACTATACCATTTATAACCACCCTCTGCTTTCTATCACTAAGCCAGTTACTAACCCATTTACACACATTTTCCCCCAGACCAAGCATTCTCATTTTGTGTACCAACCTCTTGTGCGGCACGGTATCAAACGCTTTGGAAAAATCGAGATATACCACGTCCAATGACTCACCGTGGTCCAGTCTATAGCTTACCTCTTCATAAAAACTGATTAGATTGGTTTGACAGGAGCGATTTCTCATAAACCCATGCTGATATGGAGTTAAACAGTTATTCTCATTGAGATAATCCAGAATAACATCCCTCAAAACCCTTCAAATATTTTACCAACAATAGAGGTTAGACTTACTGGCCTATAATTTCCAGGTTCACTTTTAGAGCCCTTTTTGAATATTGGCACCACATTTGCTATGCGCCAGTCCTGCGGAACAGACCCTGTCGCTATAGAGTCACTAAAAATAAGAAATAATGGTTTATCTATTACATTACTTAGTTCTCTTAGTACTCGTGGGTGTATGCCATCCGGACCCGGAGATTTATCTATTTTAATCTTATTTAGCCGGTTTCGCACCTCTTCTTGGGTTAGATTGGTGACCCTTAATATAGGGGTTTCATTGTTTCTTGGGATTTCACCTAGCATTTCATTTTCCACCGTGAATACCGTGGAGAAGAAGGTGTTTAATATGTTAGCTTTTTCCTCGTCATCTACAACCATTCTTTCCTCACTATTTTTTAAGGGGCCTACATTTTCAGTTTTTATTCTTTTACTATTGATATAGTTGAAGAACAGTTTGGGATTAGTTTTACTCTCCTTAGCAATGTGCTTCTCTGTTTCCTTTTTGGCAGCTTTAATTATTTTTTTAGATAAAGTATTTTTCTCCCTATAGTTTTTTAGAGCTTCAGCGGTGCCATCCTGCTTTAGTAGTGCAAATGCTTTCTTTTTACTGTTAATTGCCTGTCTTACTTCTTTGTTTAGCCACATTGGGTTTTTCCTATTTCTAGTCCTTTTATTCCCACAAGGTATAAACCGCTTACACTGCCTATTTAGGATGTTCTTAAACATTTCCCATTTATTATCTGTATTCTTATTTCTGAGGATATTGTCCCAGTCTACCAGATTAAGGGCATCTCTAAGCTGGTCAAACTTTACCTTCCTAAAGTTCAGGAACGTAGGTGTCGTCGCACGGGTGGACTGTTAGCCTCAGATTCGGATGACGAGGTTGCGCTCATAGAAATCCGATGCGCCGGAGACAAGTCCCGTCCCTCTGGTAGGTGAGTATACAGCTATCAGGCACAGCCTATAGCGGTGGCTGCGGGTATGGCAGGCAAGGGCTGCTTGGGATGCGTGTAGAGCCAGAGACGTCCCGGCCGGAGGCGTCCCTGGATACACGTGGAAGATGGCCGACACCGCCGAGCAGTGAGTGACGTCACTTGGCCTAAGGAGACTCAGTGGGGCCAGTCCAAACCTACGCGTTACGAAGTGTCACGCACTTCTTCATCAGGGTTACCGCCCACTGTCTCTAGACCCATATATAGATACCCTGCCCGCACCCCGCTGTGCACTAACACCTACAAACAATAGCATATCTGTGGACGATCTAAATCCCCCATGAAACAATGGCGATTGAATGTGTGCCCTTAGTGCGTACAAAACAGGCGCACATGTGCCCGCTGGGTGTAATGTATTATACAATGCTAATTGAGTTATACATTAAATAAAACTCGCTATACTGTATGCTGGGAGATAAAATTAAAAAACAGCCAGTACTATGCTGAATGCAATGCGAATAAAAATAAAAATACAAAATGCAATTGAAAGGACACCTATCGTGGCCATGAATTAAAACTTCACTTTTATTAAAAACATATACATAAAAACCCCCCGTAAATATTTGGGGAACCAAAAAATACCTACAAAACCTAAAAATTGAAGGGTTAATTTTAGAAGCAATAAGAACGATATAAATATGTTTAAAATATATAAAAAAGGGAGACACTAATACCCTATAACGGTTTGGGGCATCCATCAGAGATATATAGTAACTGACGTAGCAACAACACCGTGGGAGCATGCATCTACTCCCACGTGGTAAACTGGGTATTCTCACTCAGGCCCCCCAATCATAGCAGCAGGCAGTGAGGGGTAATAATTAATTAAATATGCTGGACAGTAGAAATTAAAAAGCATATAGTTCTATCTCGCAATTAAGGCCCTTCGGTTTCAAACTGTCCAGGGTGAAGATCCACTGCGATTCTATTCTTGACATTTGTTTAATGAAGTCACCACCCCTTTTATTTGGGCGTACAGTTTGAATACCATAAAAAACTGTTCCTTTCAAGGATTGTCCATGCCTCTCCTTAAAATGGCGTGATAGGGGGTGTTCTAGATACCCTTTTTGGATGTTCTTGAAGTGTTCCCCAACACGAATCTTCAGCTGCCTTTTGGTTCGCCCTACATACAGCTTGTTGCATGGGCATTGTATTACATAGATCACCCCCGAGGAATGACAGGATATATTGTCTTTGATGGAGAATTCCTTCATACCGTCAGCATCCTGAAAAGTTAATTTCCTGGTCTTCCTAAAGGAAGTTTGCGTGCATCCATAGCACCCACCACATGGTAGAAACCCTCCTTTGTTTGGTATATTTACACTGCAATTCCCTCTTGGGACATCCGTGAGTGTCATTTTCGTAGTGGGAGCTATTAGATGGCCCAACGACTGGGCTTTTCTGTAAATAAATCTTGGATTACTAGGAAGTAGTTCACCCACCACCTTATCAGTTTGTAAGACTGACCAATCTTTTCGTATAATATTAACAAATCTACGGTACCCAGTATGGAATTGTGTTACAAAAGACAGATTGCGAATTTGTTCTTCCATGGGTCCTTCTCCTGTCCTAGTGGGTTTACTATGATTATGAAGAATAGATTCTCTAGATGCTTCAGTTATTTCCTTTCGGGCTTTCTTCAATAATGGTTCGGGATATCCTTTCTCCAGAAATTGCTCAGTTAGATGCTTGGCCTCTTCATTAAAATCAGTCAGATTAGAACAGTTACGGCGTATTCTGGTAAACTGGCTTTTTGGAATGTTCGTTAGCCATACTGGTAGATGGCAGCTGGTTATATTAATGAAGCTATTTGAATCGACCTCTTTGTGATAACATTTGGTATAAAGTTGGTCCTGTTCTACGAAAATATTCAAATCCAGAAAATTGACACTGTTGGTGCTGATATTAGCGGTAAATTCCAAGCCAAAATTATTGGTATTGAGCCCTGAAATAAATGTATTAAGATCTTCATGGGACCCTTCCCAAATGAAAAATACGTCGTCTATAAACCGACGCCAGACTACTAGGCCTGTACAATGATTTGATATCTAATGTACCCATTATATAATTCTTTTTCCATTTAACTTGTCTTAGGCATTCCAATGTGTGACCAGTGTCTTTTAAATA
Source organism: Ranitomeya imitator (assembly GCF_032444005.1). Taxonomy (NCBI): domain Eukaryota; kingdom Metazoa; phylum Chordata; class Amphibia; order Anura; family Dendrobatidae; genus Ranitomeya; species Ranitomeya imitator. Next base: position 19,778,235 of record NC_091282.1, read on the forward strand.
TGCTGGTATCAAGCTCATGCACTTCTGCAGATGTACATCAACATATCTGGATAGATTGGCTGTTAAACTGTTGATGCCAGATATGATGGGGCGACCCGGGGGATCAGTAGTACTTTTATGGATTTTCGGTATATGATAAAAGATTGCTCTGCTTGGATTTTTATTCATAATGTATGAGTACTCTTTTTTATCCAAAATACCTCTAGATTTACCCTTTTGGGTCAGGATGTTTAATTTACTGATAAAACGGATAGTGGGGTCATGGTGTAATTTCTTGTAGGTGTACACGATCCCCCAGCAATCGCATGGATTCCTGGTGGTACATTGTTTGACTGAGTACTACAATCCCACCGCCTTTATCCGCGGGTCGCACAACAATGCTATTATTAGATTGTAGTTCCTTAATCGCTTTACGTTCCTGTGGGTTTAGGTTTTGTGGCATGTATTTATATTTGTTCTGGTCTAATCTCCTAATGTCTCGCGAGACTAGTGAGTCAAACGTGTAGAATGCATTAGAGTATTCTTGGATTGGATTAAATGCCGATGGGTTAGCCAAGGAAGTATGTACGACTGTTGATGTATTCTTAGGATTACAGTTAGTTGCTGCTGGACCTCTTTTTATAAAATACTTTTTAAGAGCCAAGTTCCTCAGATATTTCTTCATACTTATATATAAGTTAAACGGTTTCGCATGTTGGGTAGGGGCGAATTTCAATCCTTTTTGTAGGAGAGAGATTTCATCAGCTGAGAGTACGTGGGGGCTAAGGTTGTATATACGTTGTGGAAATTTGCCCGTGTTAGCTACCTTCTTTTTGGAGTGTTTTCCGCCCCGGGTGCCTCTTTTAGTTTTTGTTTGTTGGTGGGTCTTACCTGAAAAAAATCCCGGGTAATACGTTGTTGTGTGGACCCACTTTTACCCTTGTTCAGTATTGGATTCCTAATTCTGCTATGATTAATCCTATTGGCAATCCCCTGTCTACTCCTCCCACCTGCATTAATAGTATTCCTGACTGGACCTGTTTTGGGGATAGCTCCCCCATTAGAGGTCGATGGCCTTAAATTGAAATCAAGGTTCTTAACTACCTGAAGTTCTTCATTAGCTTGGCTTGGAGTTGGGGTTGCAGAATCCTCCATATTAGATTCCAAAGGTGTGAACCTGTTGCTGGTACTTATCAGATTAACATGGTCATTAATCTGGTTACTGCGTAAGTGCATGGATTCATTAATTGTGATCCCCATATCAGTAGCCTCCATTGAGGTGTCTAAAACTTGGGTTGGGGGGTGATCCTTAACCAAGGTTTCCCTTTTGTAGGTTGACACTGGGGTGTATTGGGTAGAATTGGAGTTGGCGTAGATGGAGAATTCTAATGAAACTTCCTCTACACTTGGTGTTAAATTATATTCATCTATTGTTATAAATTGTTTCTCGCTGTTATGAATAGTATCTGATGACGTTCCCCACGGGTTCCCTGTATTCATACATTATGAATAAAAATCCAAGCAGAGCAATCTTTTATCATATACCGAAAATCCATAAAAGTACTACTGATCCCCCGGGTCGCCCCATCATATCTGGCATCAACAGTTTAACAGCCAATCTATCCAGATATGTTGATGTACATCTGCAGAAGTGCATGAGCTTGATACCAGCATATTTAAAAGACACTGGTCACACATTGGAATGCCTAAGACAAGTTAAATGGAAAAAGAATTATATAATGGGTACATTAGATATCAAATCATTGTACACAGTTATTGATCATGAAAAGGGGTGCCAGGCGGCGGAGTACTTTCTCCAAGGCCTGGGAATATACATGGAAGCACAAATCCAGTTTATTATAGAAAGTATTCCATTTATTCTTAACCATAATTACTTTTTATATGAGGTTAAATATTACATTCAAACGTGGGGTACCGCGATGGGTACAAGATTTGCGCCTAGTTACGCAAATACCTATGTCGGTAGGTGGGAAACCCTGCACATCCACAAGGATGGGCTGCTTAATCCAGGCCTAGTAGTCTGGCGTCAGTTTATAGACGACGTATTTTTCATTTGGGAAGGGTCCCATGAAGATCTTAATACATTTATTTCAGGGCTCAATACCAATAATTTTGGCTTGGAATTTACCGCTAATATCAGCACCAACAGTGTCAATTTTCTGGATTTGAATATTTTCGTAGAACAGGACCAACTTTATACCAAATGTTATCACAAAGAGGTCGATTCAAATAGCTTCATTAATATAACCAGTTGCCATCTACCAGTATGGCTAACGAACATTCCAAAAAGCCAGTTTACCAGAATACGCCGTAACTGTTCTAATCTGACTGATTTTAATGAAGAGGCCAAGCATCTAACTGAGCAATTTCTGGAGAAAGGATATCCCGAACCATTATTGAAGAAAGCCCGAAAGGAAATAACTGAAGCATCTAGAGAATCTATTCTTCATAATCATAGTAAACCCACTAGGACAGGAGAAGGACCCATGGAAGAACAAATTCGCAATCTGTCTTTTGTAACACAATTCCATACTGGGTACCGTAGATTTGTTAATATTATACGAAAAGATTGGTCAGTCTTACAAACTGATAAGGTGGTGGGTGAACTACTTCCTAGTAATCCAAGATTTATTTACAGAAAAGCCCAGTCGTTGGGCCATCTAATAGCTCCCACTACGAAAATGACACTCACGGATGTCCCAAGAGGGAATTGCAGTGTAAATATACCAAACAAAGGAGGGTTTCTACCATGTGGTGGGTGCTATGGATGCACGCAAACTTCCTTTAGGAAGACCAGGAAATTAACTTTTCAGGATGCTGACGGTATGAAGGAATTCTCCATCAAAGACAATATATCCTGTCATTCCTCGGGGGTGATCTATGTAATACAATGCCCATGCAACAAGCTGTATGTAGGGCGAACCAAAAGGCAGCTGAAGATTCGTGTTGGGGAACACTTCAAGAACATCCAAAAAGGGTATCTAGAACACCCCCTATCACGCCATTTTAAGGAGAGGCATGGACAATCCTTGAAAGGAACAGTTTTTTACGGTATTCAAACTGTACGCCCAAATAAATGGGGTGGTGACTTCATTAAACAAATGTCAAGAATAGAATCGCAGTGGATCTTCACCCTGGACAGTTTGAAACCGAAGGGCCTTAATTGTGAGATAGAACTATATGCTTTTTAATTTCTACTGTCCAGCATATTTAATTATTTAATTAATTATTACCCCTCACTGCCTGCTACTATGATTGGGGATGAGAATAGCCAGTTTACCACGTGGGAGTAGATGCATGCTCCCACGGTGTTGTTGCTACGTCAGTTACTATATATCTCTGATGGATGCCCCAAACCGTTATAGGGTATTAGTGTCTCCCTTTTTTATATATTTTAAACATATTTATATCGTTCTTATTGCTTCTAAAATTAACCCTTCAATTTTTAGGTTTTGTAGGTATTTTTTGGTTCCCCAAATATTTACGGGGGGTTTTTATGTATATGTTTTTAATAAAAGTGAAGTTTTAATTCATGGCCACGATAGGTGTCCTTTCAATTGCATTTTGCATTTTGTATTTTTATTCGCATTGCATTCAGCATAGTACTAACTGTTTTTTAATTTTATCTCCCAGCATACAGTATAGCGAGTTTTATTTAATGTATAACTCAATTAGCATTGTATAATACATTACACCCAGCGGGCACATGTGCGCCTGTTTTGTACGCACTAAGGGCACACATTCAATCGCCATTGTTTCATGGGGGATTTAGATCGTCCACAGATATGCTATTGTTTGTAGGTGTTAGTGCACAGCGGGGTGCGGGCAGGGTATCTATATATGGGTCTAGAGACAGTGGGCGGTAACCCTGATGAAGAAGTGCGTGACACTTCGTAACGCGTAGGTTTGGACTGGCCCCACTGAGTCTCCTTAGGCCAAGTGACGTCACTCACTGCTCGGCGGTGTCGGCCATCTTCCACGTGTATCCAGGGACGCCTCCGGCCGGGACGTCTCTGGCTCTACACGCATCCCAAGCAGCCCTTGCCTGTCATACCCGCTGTATCAGGCTGTGCCTGATAGCTGTATACTCACCTACCAGAGGGACGGGACTTGTCTCCGGCGCATCGGATTTCTATGAGCGCAACCTCGTCATCCGAATCTGAGGCTAACAGTCCACCCGTGCGACGACACCTACGTACCAAGTAAGGACTATATTTTCAGTAGTCACCATTTATGTGTGCGATCCCCAGGCGGTCATTTGAATATTATATAGCAGCTACCGCTTAGGATCATATGCGGTTTTGCATAACATAGAAGCAAGGACTATACTATCAGCAGTCATCTTTAATGAGTGTGATCCCTTATATATTATATATAGCAGCTACCGCTCAGGATCATATGCGGTTCTGTACAATATAGGATTATCTCGCATGTTCATTAGTTCTAGCCACCTGTAGCGCGGTATTCCCACTGTCATATATCAGTTTCTTTCTCTTGTTTGTCGGATTAGGCACATTATCCGACTGGGATACCAGCGGCACTTGTGGAGTTTTCACGTGTTGTTTTAGCGCCAGTGTATTTCATTGTTTAGTATATAAGGAAAAATTTGAAAAGGCTTAAAAAAATAATTTCAGTAAAACAAAATTTACATTTTTATTAAAAAAATTAGAAATTTCAGTGTAAATTATGAAGGAAGCAAGAACAGCCAAAAAGTGAGGCACTCAGATACACCATGTATTAGACATAAAGAAGGGTCTCATAAACATTCTATTCACATTGTTATGTTTTGCTATTCCTAGACTCATAAAGCATGGTCATCCATACACCCTTGAAGGCACCAACTGTAGTTCCACATTCAAATATTGTGAGCAAAGTACAGTTGTGGAACTACTCCTACACTCCTAAAAGTTATGGAGAGTGCAAAGCCTGGCAAAAATGACACACAGGGTCATCTATACACCCTTGAAGGCAACAACTGGACAGCCTCACTAAAATATTAAGAAAGTGTACATCTGTAGCAGGCCAATTTAGGTTTTTATTTCAAACCAATGAAATTTCACACAAAGCAGGTTCTACATTATATATGGCAATAATCATTTTTTTTACCCCAAAATTTTGTGAACTGTACCAAAATTTAACCCACCATAACTTTACACAATTTTTCTTTTTTTTAGAGTTTAATGTACCAGCGAAATGTAACAAGAACAGTGTTACAATCATTGATTCCCCCATTTTTTTGAAGGCTTACTTTAGTATACAATAGTTTAATAAACCACCGAAATATAACAGAAAGCACGTAATACTCTATGGATGACTAATTGAATCCATAAAAAGTTTAGAAAGGCTTTTTTAGAGTTTAATATACTAGCAAGATATAACAAGAACCACATTAGAGTGTCTGGATGAATCATTGCATCCATATACATTTATTCAAGATTTCTGGAAATTTTTATATAACACTGAAATGTAACAGAAAGCATGTAAAACTATATGCTGTTCTAAACACAATTCTCTGCAGACATACAGCTACATAGCCCCCTCAGTCTGCCTGTGTAATTCTAAACCACTCATTCCCCCTCCCTCCTGCATACAGCTGGGAAACCAAAAGTAAAGTATGGAAGCACAAGTTGGGGCGGAATTTCTTTTGTTCGTTTCAACTGGTATACGATCGCACAGATTAGGTCTGGAAGTACGACAAATACATTTTTGTAATGTGCATTAATAGACCTACACACCAGTGCGTTTCCTAATATCCATACCAGTGGTATCTGAGAAGTGAAGTACTGCTTAACCGAAGTACATAGCCAAATCATGTTTAGACTTAAATGAGCGTTCATTGTATGCTGAGAAACATGATAATTTTGACAACCTTCTATGGGCTTCTCCCCAGGAGTTATGGCTAATAGACGGATTTGATAACTTTTGGAAAGGGGTGTGGAGTCCAAGGCACAGCCCATTCAGTGATGTCATGACCAGGGGGGTATAAGATAGGGGGAGCTCATTTTCAGTTTTTGCCCAGGGAGCTAGCTAAGAGATGCTCTGTGATGCATTTTGATGTCACCCCTAATATGAGAGAACTGTAAGTTTATTTTCATCTTTAATCCCTTTTATTTTGCAATTGTACATACATGATTTATTTTGGTAATATATTTTTATATACTTTTCTAAACACTGCCTAATCTTTTTTGGAGTAAAAGTTATAATATTTACTAGCTTTGTTTTCCTTGCTCTCAAACGTACCCAGCATCCTCTGAAGTAAATAAAGATTATTATTATTATTAAATTATGGTACTGATTGAGTTGGCTCCTGACCCGCTCTTATTTCATAGGAATAGGAGCTTGTGGCAGCAGACAGTACTGAGCTTGTTGGATAATGCTGTCAGTGACGAAACAGGGTTTATAAGTGTATTGCTCAGCTGCAGCTGTAAATAATTATATCACCCTCACTGCAGTGTGTGCACAAAAGCCAGTACATAGCAGGCAGCTTTTCTGGCAACTAATTATCCTAGGTGCAGTTCCCTGCCTGACCTGAGGGTAAGGGGGGCGCCAGAGGGCTGCAAGTTCCAAACCGGAACGGGGAATTGGGATATAAATAAATCCCTGCAGAACGAACTGGGGGTGACCAAACACCCCCGGTTCATGACAGTAATTGAATCCAGAAAAATTTCTCACTGCTTTTTGTAGTGTTATATATCACCAAAATGTACTCAAGAAGTGATACTGTAGGAATGAGCAATATAATTCCGATACATTCTTTTATTTTTTTACAGGGTTTGACTGTACCAAAATAAGCCCAAGTAGACATAATACTCTATGGATGAGCAATATATTACCGATACATTTTTGACAACTTGTTTTGAGAGTTATATATCTCCGAAATGTACCGAAGAACATGTAATACCCTATGGATGAGAAATATTTTTTATCAATTTTTTGGAAGGTTAGTTACCACCGAAATGTACCCAAGGTGTAATACTCTATGGATGAGCAATATATTACTGATAACTAGTGTTGAGCGATACCTTCCGATATCGGAAAGTATCGGTATCGGTTGGGATCGGCCGATATTCAAAAAATATCGGATATCGCCGATACCGATACCCGATCCCAATGCAAGTCAATGGGACCAAAATATCGGAATTAAAATAAACCCTTTCTTTCCTTGTAGGTTCATTCTACATCAAGGAAAACAACTAAGAATAATGTAGGATGTATTGTGGGAGGTGGCGGAGACATTAAAGGCAATGAGGTTTAGCCCAATCAAATAGAATAGCATGTTTTTTTGTTTTTTTAAGACGTTCGGAGTGAAAAAGATATTGAGTATGTAAATTTTTTTTTATTTTGTCAGATATTGATGTTTCACTATTCCACGCCCTTCCCCTTCTTTTTTTTTCTTTTTTTTTTTTACTTTTCCCACACTTTCATCTTCATCATCATCAGCATCTTTGACATCAACTTCTTCTTCACCTTATTCATCTTCTTCTTCATCTTCTACCTATTTTTTTTTTTTATTACATTCTTCATATTCATTTTATTCAACTATTATTATTCTTCCTATTCTACATATTCTTTTTATTCCACTGTTATTATTCTTCCTATTCTACTTCTTCATCATATTCTCATTTGTGACAGGCATTCCCGTAGTTGTTATCTATAAAAGTTGGAAGATTACACCTTCCGTTCTGCCAGTCACAAAAGTTACATTTGTCCGCGTTCAGTTTGGCCTGCAGCATCAGGCTTTATCCAGGGGCACCACGAGGAGGAACGGACTCACCCCCATACACTGCTTAGTCTTCTTCTGCATATAATTTAGATAATATCTTTTGCTCTGATATTAAGTCTTATGCTTAATGTTCTTCTGCTCTTTGTTCTGCAGCCTCTTGTTCTTCTGCTTCTCGGTCTTCCATGTCGTCGTCTCCAGGGTCGTCGTCTCCAGTGTCGTCATCTCCGCCGTCGTCGTCTCCGCCGTCGTCGTCTCCGCCGTCGTCGTCGTCGTCATCGGGGTGGTCTTCCGGGTCGTCGTCGTCGTCATCGGGGTGGTCTTCCGGGTCGTCGACTTTAGGATCTTCAACTTGGAAATGTAGCAGAAGGTACAAGAAGGCTGAGAAAATGCCAAGAACCAGCTGATGTAACTGGAACTCGGATGGCTACCCGAAGGTTCGAGAGCCTATGGAACTACCGAGGACCAGCTGACGTTACTGGAACCCGGTTACTAAGCAGGAGGTACCCGTGCTAAAAAGCACTACCAAAGACCGCCTGACGTTGGCGGAACTCGGATACCCAGAAGGAGGCACCTAAGCCAAAGGCTCTGCCCGGAACCAGCTGACGGTACTGGAACCAGGATGGGGAGCAGAAGGTACAAGAGCAAAAGACACTGCCGAGAACCAGCTGACGGTACTGGAACCCGGATGGGTAGCCGAAGGTCCAAGAGCCAATGGAACTACCGAGGACCAGCTGATGTTACTGGAACCCGGTTACTAAGCAGGAGGTACCCGTGCCCGAAAGCACTACCAAGGACCACCTGACGTTGGTGGAACTTGGATACCCAGAAGGAGGCACCTAAGCCAAAGGCTCTGCCCGGAACCAGCTGACGGTACTGGAACCAGGATGGGGAGCAGAAGGTACAAGAGCAAAAGACACTGCCGAGAACCAGCTGACGGTGCTGGAACCAGGTGGTGGACCTGAAGGTCCACAGGAGAGGAGAGAACAGCTAGGCCGCGAGGCAGCCGCAGTTACCGAACCCCAACAGTCCTACAGGGGGAGCTGGGCCTACTGGCACTACAGAACCAGCCTTGACTACCAGTTCACGCAGCCCACATAGGAAGCTCCTAAACTGGAGGCACCCTGGAGTTGGCTAACCCGACCGCACCACGACGGGGCAAGCATAGGCGTCTCAGTGAGCTTGACACAACCCGGAAACAGCTGGCGGTGCTGAAACCAGGCTTGGCACGAGGGAGTACCTGTTTCAAGAACACTGCCGAGAACCAGCTGGCGGTGCTGGAACCCAGATGCGTTGCCCCAGTGTGCAAGAGCCAATGGCACGACCGAGGACCAGCTGGCGGTGCTGGAACCCGGTTACTAAGCTGTAGGTGCCCGCGCTTAAAAGCACTACCAAGGACCGCCTGACGTTGGCGGAACTCGGATACCCAGGAGGAGGCACCTAAGCCAAAGTCTCGGCCTGGAACCAGCTGACGGTGCTGGAACCAGGTGGTGGACCTGAAGGTCCACAGGAGAGGAGAGAACAGCTAGGCCGTGAGGCAGCCGCAGTTACCGAACCCCAACAGTCCTACAGGGGGAGCTGGGCCTACTGGCACTACAGAACCAGCCTTGACTGCCAGTTCACGCAGCCCACATAGGAAGCTCCTAAACTGGAGGCACCCTGGAGTTGGCTAACCCGACCGCACCACGACGGGGCAAGCATAGGCGTCTCAGTGAGCTTGACACAACCCGGAAACAGCTGGCGGTGCTGAAACCAGGCTTGGCACGAGGGAGTACCTGTGTCAAGAACACTGCCGAGAACCAGCTGGCGGTGCTGGAACCCAGATGCGTTGCCCCAGTGTGCAAGAGCCAATGGCACGACCGAGGACCAGCTGGCGGTGCTGGAACCCGGTTACTAAGCTGTAGGTGCCCGCGCTTAAAAGCAGTACCAAGGACCGCCTGACGTTGGCGGAACTCGGATACCCAGGAGGAGGCACCTAAGCCAAAGGCTCGGCCTGGAACCAGCTGACGGTGCTGGAACCAGGTGGTGGACCTGAAGGTCCACAGGAGAGGAGAGAACAGCTAGGCCGCGAGGCAGCCGCAGTTACCGAACCCCAACAGTCCTACAGGGGGAGCTGGGCCTACTGGCACTACAGAACCAGCCTTGACTGCCAGTTCACGCAGCCCACATAGGAAGCTCCTAAACTGGAGGCACCCTGGAGTTGGCTAACCCGACCGCACCACGACGGGGCAAGCATAGGCGTCTCAGTGAGCTTGACACAACCCGGAAACAGCTGGCGGTGCTGAAACCAGGCTTGGCACGAGGGAGTACCTGTGTCAAGAACACTGCCGAGAACCAGCTGGCGGTGCTGGAACCCAGATGCGTTGCCCCAGTGTGCAAGAGCCAATGGCACGACCGAGGACCAGCTGGCGGTGCTGGAACCCGGTTACTAAGCTGTAGGTGCCCGTGCTTAAAAGCACTACCAAGGACCGCCTGACGTTGGCGGAACTCGGATACCCAGGAGGAGGCACCTAAGCCAAAGGCTCGGCCCGGAACCAGCTGACGGTGCTGGAACCAGGTGGTGGACCCGAAGGCCCACAGGAGAGGAGAGAACAGCTAGGCCGCGAGGCAGCCGCAGTTACCGAACCCCAACAGTCCTACAGGGGGAGCTGGGCCTACTGGCACTACAGAACCAGCCTTGACTACCAGTTCACGCAGCCCACATAGGAAGCTCCTAAACTGGAGGCACCCTGGAGTTGGCTAATCCGACTGCAACACGACGGGGCAAACATAGGCGTCTCAGCGAGTTTGACACACCCCGGAAACAGCTGACGGTGCTGAAACCAGGTTTGGCACGAGGGAGTACCTGTGACAAAAACACTGCCGAGAACCAGCTGGCGGTGCTGGAACCCAGATGCGTTGCCCCAGTGTGCAAGAGCCAATGGCACGACCGAGGACCAGCTGACGGTGCTGGAACACGGTTACTAAGCTGTAGGTGCCCGCGCTTAAAAGCACTACCAAGGACCGCCTGACGTTGGCCGAACTCGGATACCCAGGAGGAGGCACCTAAGCCAAAGGCTCGGCCCGGAACCAGCTGACGGTGCTGGAACCAGGTGGTGGACCCCAAGGCCCACAGGAGAGGAGAGAACAGCTAGGCCGTGAGGCAGCCGCAGTTACCGAACCCCAACAGTCCTACAGGGGGAGCTGGGCCTACTGGCACTACAGAACCAGCCTTGACTACCAGTTCACGCAGCCCACATAGGAAGCTCCTAAACTGGAGGCACCCTGGAGTTGGCTAACCCGACTGCAACACGACGGGGCAAACATAGGCGTCTCAGCGAGTTTGACACACCCCGGAAACAGCTGACGGTGCTGAAACCAGGTTTGGCACGAGGGAGTACCTGTGACAAAAACACTGCCGAGAACCAGCTGGCGGTGCTGGAACCCAGATGCGTTGCCCCAGTGTGCAAGAGCCAATGGCACGACCGAGGACCAGCTGACGGTGCTGGAACACGGTTACTAAGCTGTAGGTGCCCGCGCTTAAAAGCACTACCAAGGACCGCCTGACGTTGGCGGAACTCGGATACCCAGGAGGAGGCACCTAAGCCAAAGGCTCGGCCCGGAACCAGCTGACGGTGCTGGAACCAGGTGGTGGACCCCAAGGCCCACAGGAGAGGAGAGAACAGCTAGGCCGCGAGGCAGCCGCAGTTACCGAACCCCAACAGTCCTACAGGGGGAGCTGGGCCTACTGGCACTACAGAACCAGCCTTGACTACCAGTTCACGCAGCCCACATAGGAAGCTCCTAAACTGGAGGCACCCTGGAGTTGGCTAACCCGACCGCACCACGACGGGGCAAGCATAGGCGTCTCAGTGAGCTTGACACAACCCGGAAACAGCTGACGGTGCTGAAACCAGGCTTGGCACGAGGGAGTACCTGTGACAAGAACACTGCCGAGAACCAGCTGGCGGTGCTGGAACCCAGATGCGTTGCCCCAGTGTGCAAGAGCCAATGGCACGACCGAGGACCAGCTGGCGGTGCTGGAACCCGGTTACTAAGCTGTAGGTGCCCGCGCTTAAAAGCACTACCAAGGACCGCCTGACGTTGGCGGAACTCGGATACCCAGGAGGAGGCACCTAAGCCAAAGGCTCGGCCTGGAACCAGCTGACGGTGCTGGAACCAGGTGGTGGACCCCAAGGCCCACAGGAGAGGAGAGAACAGCTAGGCCGCGAGGCAACCGCAGTTACCGAACCCCAACAGTCCTACAGGGGGAGCTGGGCCTACTGGCACTACAGAACCAGCCTTGACTACCAGTTCACGCAGCCCACATAGGAAGCTCCTAAACTGGAGGCACCCTGGAGTTGGCTAACCCGACCGCACCACGACGGGGCAAGCATAGGCGTCTCAGTGAGCTTGACACAACCCGGAAACAGCTGACGGTGCTGAAACCAGGCTTGGCACGAGGGAGTACCTGTGACAAGAACACTGCCGAGAACCAGCTGGCGGTGCTGGAACCCAGATGCGTTGCCTATTAAAGATTGTCTTCCTAGAGCCCCAACTAGCGGTGTTGGAGCTAAGGGTAAGCAGGGGGAGCAGAGTGTAGGCCGAAGCCTGCACTGGAGGCAGCTTTGTGTCTGCGTTGCGTTTGCAGGACACTTTGCCGGCTACACAGTGGGGGAACAGCTGGCGTTGCTGAACCCCACTAACACAATGGCGTGTGTTTTTCTCTGTGCAGCTAGCACTTGCGGTCAAAAACTAGCGATGTTAGAGCCCGTGTTGAAGCAGGAGGAGGAGGAGAGGAGCAGAGTGTAGGCCGAAGCCTATTTGAACCAATTTCAAAGGAAACCTTTAACCCCCCCCTCAGGTGTTACAAAGAACAAGAGACACACCTTGTGCAGTATTAATGCTGCACAAGTGAAAGGTTGCTCTATTAATTTGTCTACTTGCACACGCTGAATGAAAGACGTACACAATTTAGCCCATTCTACAGTCAAACTGTAGTGGATGCGTGACTTGGCTTTTTAAGGAGACGCAGCACAGGTGTCCCAAATAACGCCTTGGTGCTTGGCGCAGCTTCCTGAGCGTTGTTATTTGCTGTACAGGAGTCTGCGCTCTTGTGTTATCCCTTGGCAATGCCCTGTTAGAGCTGCCCGTCTTATGACCTCATTTCATGTTGGCAGGTGCGGTTAACGATGGCCATAAATCCCAGACCCACAGTGCCTTTTCATAAAGTCACACTGCGGTGCTGTGATTCGTGGCCTTGAGCTGTAAATATTTTGGCCGCTCACACACGTCCTTACACCTGCTTCAGACTGGGCGGCCTCTGCTGATCCCTTCTCGCATGCCGCGGCCATGAGGCTGCACAGTCTGAAGAAGGCGGAAGGAGATGAGTTAAGACAGGTGAAGATATGCACTGCTCGTGCCCATCAATCACACCCTTGCAGTCAAAATAAGACAACGAGGAGCATTGTTTCAGGCAGGGCGGACGCACAGGCGCAACAAGCCAACCAATGATGTCAGAAGACGGGAAGCGCTACCAAGGGGGGTGCTGCGTATCATTAGAAAGGAAAGTCACACCTCAGGGACAGTGGAATGGTCTCAATGAGACACATTTTGTACGTTTTGAGTTCCACGTGGGCAAGGACAAAAAGTCAGCCACCTTGTACAAATGCAGCAGTACTGCTGTACAAGGTGGCTGTTATACATAGAAACACCTGGGGGTGGGGGGCAGGCTCCCTTCAATTTCAGTTCATGTGCCTGCGTGGCGTTTGCAGGACACGTTGCCAGCTACACAGCAGGGGAACAGCTGGCGGTGCTGAACCCCACTAACACATTGGCTGGTGTTTTTCTCTGTGCAGCTAGCATGTCCGGGCAGAAACTGGCGTTGTTTGAGCCCAGGGTCAGCAGGAGGAGGAGAGGAGCAAAGTGTAGGCCGAAGCCTGCACTGGTGGCAGCTTTTGTTCAGTTGTGCCAGTGTGGCTTGTGCTGGACACGATGCCGACTACACAGCAGGGGAACAGCTGGCGGTGCTGAACCCCACTAACACATTGGCTGGTGTTTTTCTCTGTGCAGCTAGCATGTCCGGGCAGAAACTGGCGTTGTTTGAGCCCAGGGTCAGCAGGAGGAGGAGAGGAGCAAAGTGTAGGCCGAAGCCTGAACTGGTGGCAGCTTTTGGTCAGTTGTGCCAGCGTGGCTTGTGCTGGACACGATGCCGACTACACAGCAGGGGAACAGCTGGCGGTGCTGAACCCCACTAACACATTGGCTGGTGTTTTTCTCTGTGCAGCTAGCATGTCCGGGCAGAAACTGGCGTTGTTTGAGCCCAGGGTCAGCAGGAGGAGGAGAGGAGCAAAGTGTAGGCCGAAGCCTGCACTGGTGGCAGCTTTTGTTCTGTTGTGCCAGCGTGGCTTGTGCTGGACACGTTGCCGACTACACAGCAGGGGAACAGCTGGCGTTGCTGAACCCCACTAACACATTGACTGGTGTTTTTCTCTGTTCAGCTAGCAGTTCCGGGCAAAAACTAGCGGTGTTTGAGCCCAGGGTCAGCAGGAGGAGTAGAGGAGCAGAGTGTAGGCCGAAGCCTAGTTGAACCAATTTCAAAGGTTACCTTTAACCCCCCCCTCAGGTGTTGCAAGGTACAAGAGCCACACCTTGAACAGCATTAATGATGCACAAGTCAAAGGTTGCTCTATTTAATTTTGCTCCTTGCACACGCTGAATTAAACACGTACACTATTTAGCCCATTATACTGTCAAACAGTAGTGGAGGCGTGACTACTAGTCTTTTTAAGGAGACGCAGCACAGGTGTACAAGTTTACACCTAGGTGCTGTGCGCAGATTCCTTACCGTTGTTATTTGCAGTACAGGAAACTGCGCTCTTGTGTTATCCCTTGGCAATACCCTGTTAGTGCAGGCCGTCTCATGACCTCATTTCATGTTGGCCGTTGCGGTTAACGATGGCCATAAATCCCAGACCCACAGTGGCTTTTCCTAAAGTCACACTGCGGTGCTGGGATTCGTGGCCTTGTGCAGTAAATATGTTCGACGCTCACACATGTCCTTACACCTGCTTCAGACTGGGCGGCCTCAGCTGATCCCTTATCGCATGCCGCGGCCATGAGGCCGCACAGTCAGAAGAAGGCGGAAGGAGGGGAGTGAAGACAGGGGAACATATGCACTGCTCGTGCCCATCAATCACACCCTCGCAGTCAAAATATATGAGACAACGGGGGGCGTTGTGTCGGGCAGGGGGGACGCACAGGCACAGCCAGCCAACCAATGATGTCAGGAGACGGGCAGCGCTAACAATGGGGGTGCTGCGTGTCATTAAAAAGGAAAGTCACACCTCAGGGACATTGTAATGGTCTGTAATGAGACACATTTTGTACTTGTTGAGTTCCACGTGTGCAAGGAGAAAAAGTCAGCCACCTTGTACAAATGCAGCAGTACTGCTGTACAAGGTGGCTGTTATACATAGAAACACCTGGGGGGGTGGGGGGCAGGCTCCCTTCAATTTCAGTTCATATGCCTGCGTGGCGTTTGCAGGACACGTTGCCAGCTACATAGCAGGGGAACAGCTGGCGGTGCTGAACCCCACTAACACATTGGCTGGTGTTTTTCTCTGTGCAGCTAGCATGTCCAGGCAGAAACTGGCGTTGTTTGAGCCCAGGGTCAGCAGGAGGAGGAGAGGAGCAAAGTGTAGGCCGAAGCCTGCACTGGTGGCAGCTTTTGGTCAGTTGTGCCAGCGTGGCTTGTGCTGGACACGATGCCGACTACACAGCAGGGGAACAGCTGGCGGTGCTGAACCCCACTAACACATTGGCTGGTGTTTCTCTCTGTGCAGCTAGCATGTCCGGGCAGAAACTGGCGGTGTTTGAGCCCGGGGTCAGCAGGAGGAGGAGAGGAGCAGAGTGTAGGCCGAAGCCTGCACTGGTGGCAGCTTTTGGTCGGTTGTGCCAGCGTGGCTTGTGCTGGACACGATGCCAACTACACAGCAGGGGAACAGCTGGCGGTGCTGAACCCCACGAACACATTGACTGGTGTTTTTCTCTGTGCAGCTAGCAGTTCCGGGCAGAAACTAGCGGTGTTTGAGCCCAGGGTCAGCAGGAGGAGTAGAGGAGCAGAGTGTAGGCCGAAGCCTAGTTGAACCAATTTCAAAGGTTACCTTTAACCCCCCCCCTCAGGTGTTGCAAGGTACAAGAGCCACACCTTGAACAGCATTAATGATGCACAAGTCAAAGGTTGCTCTATTTAATTTTGCTCCTTGCACACGCTGAATAAAACACGTACACTATTTAGCCCATTATACTGTCAAACAGTAGTGGAGGCGTGACTACTAGTCTTTTTAAGGAGATGCAGCACAGGTGTCAAAATTTACACCTAGCTGCTGTGCGCAGATTCCTGAGTGTTGTTATTTGCTGTACAGGAGTCTGCGCTATTGGGATCCCTTGGCCATGCGCTGTGAGCGCTTCCTGTCTTCTGACCTCATTTAATGTCGGCCGTTACGGTTAGCGATGGACATGAATCCCAGACCCACAGTGTGTTTTCAAAAAATCACACTGCGTGGCTGGGATTCGTGGCCTTGTTCAGTAAATATGTTTGACGCTCACACATGTCCTTACACCTGCTTCAGACTGGGCGGCCTCATCTGATCCCTTATCGCCTGCCGCGGCCATGAGGACACCCAGTCTGAAGAAGGCGGAAGGAGATGAGTGAACACAGGCGAACATATGCACTGCACATGCCCATCAATCACACCCTCGCTGTTCAAAAAAATAAGACACCGAGGGGCGTTGTTTCGAGCAGGGCAGACGCACAGGCGCAGCCAGCTAACCAATGATGTCAAAAGACGGGCAGCGCTACCAAGGGTGGTGCTGCGTATCATTAGAAAGGAAAGTCACACCTCAGGGACAGTGGAATGGTCTCAATGAGACACATTTTGTACGTGTTGAGTTCCACGTGGGCAAGGAGAAAAAGTCAGCCACCTTGTACAAATGCAGCAGTACTGCTGTACTAGGTGGCTGTTATACATAGAAACACCTGGGGGGGTGGGGCCAGGTTCCCTTTTAATTTCAGTTCCTGTGCCTGCATGGCGTTTGCAGGTCACGTTGCCGGCTACACAGCAGGGGAACAGCTGGCGTTGCTGAACCCCACTAACACATTGGCTGGTGTTTTTCTCTGTGCAGCTAGCACTTCCGGGCAAAAACTAGCGGTGTTTGAGCCCAGGGTCAGCAGGAGGAGGAGAGGAGCAGAGTGTAGGCCGAAGCCTGCACTGGTGGCAGCTTTTGTTCTGTTGTGCCAGCGTGGCTTGTGCTGGACACGTTGCCGACTACACAGCAGGGGAACAGCTGGCGGTGCTGAACCCCACTGACACATCACCTAGTGTTTTTTCTGTGTAGACAACACTTCCAGGTGGCAACTGACAGTGTTGAAACCCAGGGAATCAAAGAGGAGCAGAGTGTAGGCCGAAGCCTGCAGTGGAGCAAGTTGAAAGGGAACCTTTAACCCCCCCCCCCCCAGGCATTTGTTGCTGAAAGAGCCATCTTGTACAGCAGTAATACTGCACATGGAAAATGGTGGCTCCGAAAATTATGCTCCTTGCAAACGCTGAAGTACACACTCATATAATGTGTCCCCTCACACTGTCAAACCATCCCGGAAGTGGGACTTTCCTTTGTAATGTGACACAGCACAGCCGTCATTCCAACCCCCTTGGTGCCGGGCGCCACCTCCTCAACGTTGTTTGGTTCTGTCACGGAGCCCGCGCTGTAATGTTATCCCTTGGCCATGCACAGTTAGCGGTGCCCGTCTTCTGACATCATGTAGGTGTCCGGCTGGCAGTGCCTGTGCGTCCAAGCTGCCCGAGATCAAACCTTGCAGTGTCATCTAATGTAGTCCCACTGCGGGCCAGGGATCCATGGGCATGCGCAGTGCATATCATCGCCTCTCACTCACCTCCTTCCTGCTTCTTCAGACTGTGCGGCGTCACGGCTGTGGCATGCTATTAGGGATCAGCTGACGCCGCCTAGTCTGAAGAAGCGTGAAGAAGGGGAGTGAGAGGCTAGTATATACACTGCGCATGGCCATGGATACCAGGCCCACTGTGGGATCACATTAGACGACACTGCGAGGTGTGATTTCGGGCAGCGTGGACGCACAGGCGCAGCCAGGACGACAACAAATGATGTCAGAGGACGGGCAGCGCAAACTGTGCATGGCCAAGGGATAACATAACAGCGCAGGGTCCATGACGGAATCAAACAACGCTAAGGAGGCAGCGCACGGTGCCAAGGGGGTAGCAATGACGGCTGTGCTGCGTCACATTACAAAGGAAAGTCCCACCTCCGGGACGGTTGGACGGTGTGAGGGGACACATTACATGAGTGTGTAGTTCAGCGTTTGCAAGGAGCATAATTTCAAGAGCGACCTTTCCCTTGTGCAGTATTAGTGCTGCACATGGTGGCTCTTTCAGTAACAAACGCCTAGGGGGGGGGGACAGGTCCCCTTACATTTTAGTTGTGCCAGCGTGGCGGTCGCATGACACGTTGCCGGATACACAGCTGGGGATCAGCTGACGTTACTGAACCCCAATAACAGAGGAGCGACTGTTGACTGTGCACACAGCACTTCCAGGCACCAACTGGCAGTGTTAGAGCCCAGGGACAGCAGGAGGAGCAGATTGGAGGTATTACCGCACACACAGCTGGGGATCAGCTGACGTTACTGAACCCCAATAACAGAGGAGCGACTGTTGACTGTGCACACAGCACTTCCAGGCACCAACTGGCGGTGTTAGAGCCCAGGGACAGCAGGAGGAGCAGATTGGAGGTATTGCCGCACACACAGCTGGGGATCAGCTGACCTTACTGAACCCCAATAACAGAGGAGCGACTGTTGACTGTGCACACAGCACTTCCAGGCACCAACTGGCGGTGTTAGAGCCCAGGGACAGCAGGAGGAGCAGATTGGAGGTATTGCTGCACACACAGCTGGGGATCAGCTGACGTTACTGAACCCCAATAACAGAGGAGCGACTGTTGACTGTGCACACAGCACTTCCAGGCACCAACTGGCGGTGTTAGAGCCCAGGGACAGCAGGAGGAGCATTGGAACAGAGTGTAGGCCGAAGCCTGATTGGAGCAAGTTGAAAGGAAACCTTTAAACCCCCCCCCCCCCCAAGACGTTTGTAGCTGAAAGAGCCATCTTGTGCAGCACTAAGGATGCAAAGGGAAAAGGTTGCTCTTTTAATTATGCTCCTTGCAAACACCGAAGTAAACACTAAAAATGTGTCCCTTTATACCGTTAAACCGTTCCGGAGGTGCGAATTTCCTTCGTAATGGGACACAGCACAGCTGTCATTCCTATCCCCTTGATGCCGTGCGCTGCCTCCTCAGCGTTGTTTTAAGCTGTCACGGAGCCTGCGCTGTTCTGTTAGCCCTTGGCCATGCCCAATTAGCGCTGCCTGTCTTCTGACATAATTTGGTGTCAGGCTGTCAGTGCCTGTGCGTCCACGCTGCTCCAGATCCCACCTCGCAGTCTCGTCTAACGTAATCCCACTGCGGGCCTTGGAACCATGGGCATGCACAGTGCATAACCTCGACTCTCACTCCCCTCCTTCCCTCTTCTTCAGACTGTGCGGTGTCACGGCCGTGGCATGCTAGGGATCAGCTGACGGCGCACAGTCTAAAGAAGGCGGAGGGAAATGAGCGAGAGCCTGAGGGGAAGATATGCACTGCGCATGCCCATGGATCCCAGGCCCGCAGTGTGACTCAATCAGAAGACACTGCGAGGCGGGATCTCGGGCAGCGCGGCCGCACAGGCGCAGCCAGCCTGACACCAAATTATGTCAGAAGACAGGCAGCGCAAATAGGGCATGCCCAAGGGATAACAGAACAGCGCAGGCTCCGTGACAGCTTAAAACAACGCTGAGGAGGCAGCGCATGGCACCAAGGGGGTAGGAATGACGGCTGTGCTGCGTCACATTACGAAGGAAAGTCCCAGCTCCGGGACGGTATAACGGTATCAGTGAACACATTTTATAAGTGTTAAGTTCTGCGTGTGCAAAGAGCTAAAAAAAAAAAGCTACCTTTTCCTTGTGCAGCATTACTAGGTTCCCTTACATTTAGACACAAAATAGAATAGTAAAACCAAAAACACTCAGTTTGAAAAAATGTTGCAGTAATCCGCAAGTGCTAGTAAAAGATGTAAAAAACAGGGTATTTGGTTGATACGTTTTTTGCAAAAAATGTATACTAAGCTGCTCTACCAATCTTCACGGTATACCCTTATCAGAGCAGTCCTAACTAATGTATGCAATCCCTATCTGATGTATTTAAAAACCTGATCATCTGTATATAACCTGTGTGAACAGGGTTCAGAGAGGAAAAAATCCATTTGTGCATACAGGGTAGAACAGCCTTTGTGCAGATAGCCCAAGAGGAGTGGTGGAACTCCCCAGTCTTGTAGACACAAGAGAACAATTATGGAAACAGGAACACATGGGCTACTTGCACAGTGAACAAGTCTGTATGATCATGTTCACACACCACCAAGAAACCTGAAGACACAAAATAGAATAGTAAAACCAAAAACACTCAGTTTGAAAAAATGTTACATCTTTTACTAGCACTTGCGGATTACTGCAACATTTTTTCAAACTGAGTGTTTTTGGTTTTACTATTCTCTTTTGTGTCTTCAGGTTTCTTGGTGGTGTGTGAACATGATCATACAGACTTGTTCACTGTGCAAGTAGCCCATGTGTTCCTGTTTCCTTAATTGTTCTCTTGTGTCTACAAGACTGGGGAGTTCCACCACTCCTCTTGGGCTATCTGCACAAAAGCTGTTCTACCCTGTATGCACACATGGATTTTTCCTCTCTGAACCCTGTTCACACAGGTTATATACAGATGATCAGGTTTTTAAATACATCAGATAGGGATTGCATACATTAGTTAGGACTGCTCTGATAAGGGTATACCGTGAAGATTGGTAGAGCAGCTTAGTATACATTTTTTGCAAAAAACGTATCAACCAAATACCCTGTTTTTTACATCTTTTACTAGCACTTGCGGATTACTGCAACATTTTTTCAAACTGAGTGTTTTTGGTTTTACTATTCTATTTTGTGTCTTCAGGTTTCTTGGTGGTGTGTGAACATGATCATACAGACTTGTTCACTGTGCAAGTAGCCCATGTGTTCCTGTTTCCATAATTGTTCTCTTGTGTCTACAAGACTGGGGAGGTACCCACCACTCCTCCTGGGCTATCTGCACAAAGGCTGTTCTACCCTGTATGCACAAATGGATTTTTTCCTCTCTGAACCCTGTTCACACAGGTTATATACAGATGATCAGGTTTTTAAATACATCAGATAGGGATTGCATACATTAGTTAGGACTGCTCTGATAAGGGTATACCGTGAAGATTGGTAGAGCAGCTTAGTATACATTTTTTGCAAAAAACGTATCAACCAAATACCCTGTTTTTTACATCTTTTACTAGCACTTGCGGATTACTGCAACATTTTTTCAAACTGAGTGTTTTTGGTTTTACTATTCTATTTTGTGTCTTCAGGTTTCTTGGTGGTGTGTGAACATGATCATACAGACTTGTTCACTGTGCAAGTAGCCCATGTGTTCCTGTTTCCATAATTGTTCTCTTGTGTCTACAAGACTGGGGAGTTCCACCACTCCTCTTGGGCTATCTGCACAAAGGCTGTTCTACCCTGTATGCACAAATGGATTTTTTCCTCTCTGAACCCTGTTCACACAGGTTATATACAGATGATCAGGTTTTTAAATACATCAGATAGGGATTGCATACATTAGTTAGGACTGCTCTGATAAGGGTATACCGTGAAGATTGGTAGAGCAGCTTAGTATACATTTTTTGCAAAAAACGTATCAACCAAATACCCTGTTTTTTACATCTTTTACTAGCACTTGCGGATTACTGCAACATTTTTTCAAACTGAGTGTTTTTGGTTTTACTATTCTATTTTGTGTCTTCAGGTTTCTTGGTGGTGTGTGAACATGATCATACAGACTTGTTCACTGTGCAAGTAGCCCATGTGTTCCTGTTCCCTTACATTTAGGTTGTTGTGCCAGCGTGGCGGTCGCAGGACACATTGCCGGCTACACAGCTGGGGATCAGCTGACGTTACTGAAACCCAATAACACTGGGTCGTATGTTTTTACTGTGCAGCCTGCACTTCTGAGCCGCAACTGGCGGTGTTGGAGCCCAGGAATAGCAGTTCAGGTGGTAGAAAGATGAACACAGCAGGAGACCTGGATGACACCCAATTACTTAATCAGGCAGAGGAGTGGCAAATTCCTGCGAGATCCAGGCCTGGTTCATTTTCAGGAAAGTAAGCCGGTCAACGTTATCGGAGGATAGTCGCATGCGACGGTCTGTTAGTACACCACCTGCGGCACTAAAGACACGTTCCGATAAGACACTAGCCGCAGGGCAAGCCAGCACCTCCAATGCATACTGGCTTAGCTCTGGCCATGTATCCAGCTTAGAGACCCAAAACTTGAACGGGGAAGAGCCATCTGGGAGTACAGTAAGAGGGCTAGCCATGTAGTCTGTCACCATCTGACGGAACCGTTGCCTCCTGCTGACTGGAGCCGCCGGTGATGGTGTAGACATTTGGGGCGGGCACACAAAAGTGTGCCAGAGTTGTGCCATACTGGGCTTGCCTTGGGCAGAGGCACTGCTTCTGCTCCCTCTTTGGGCAGAGCCTCCCCCACTGCCTCGACGCACTGAGCTGCTTTGTAAAGCACTAGCAGCACTCCTCTCAGTTGGACAGGAGAAGATGATGGAATTCACCAGTGTGTCGTGGTACTCCCGCAATTTACGCTCCCGGGTCAACGCAGGGATGAGGTTTTGGACGTTGTCCCGGTAGCGAGGATCGAGGAGGGTGAACACCCAATAATCAGGCATGTTGAGAATGTGGTCGATGCGGCGGTCGTTTCTCAGGCACTGCAGCATGAAATCCACCATGTGCTGCAGAGTGCCAACTGGCCCAGAAACGCTGTCCCCTGCTTGAGACATGATCTCTGCCCGCTCGTCATCACCCCACCCTCGCTGTACACACTGACCACTGGACAATTGTGTCGCTCCCTCCTCTGGACGGAGCTCTTCCTCATCCATTGACTCCTCCTCATCCTCCTCACAAATTGGCCCCTGCGTACCCCTTTGTGAGGAACCACGTGGCGCTGACTCTCCAGAAGCTGATGGAAAAGGTGACTCCTCATCCTCCACCTCTTCCACCACATCATCCCTTAACCCTTGCAAAGTTTGCTGAAGCAGGCAGATAAGGGGGACAGTCATGCTGACTAGTGCATCATCTGCACTTGCCATCCGCGTGGAATAATCAAAAGGACGCAAAACCTGGCAGACGTCCTTCATAGTGGCCCACTCTGTGGTTGTGAAGTCTGATCGGCGCTGACTGCGACTTCTTTGCGCCTGATGCAGCTGGTACTCCATAACTGCTTGCTGCTGCTCACACAACCGCTCCAACATATGTAACGTGGAATTCCACCGGGTAGGTAGGTCACATATGATGCGGTGTTCCGGAAGGCGGAATCGGCGCTGCAGAGCAGCAATGCGGGATCTGGCCAAGCTGGAACGCCGCAAGTGAGCACACTCTAGGCGGACCTTGTGCAGCAGGGCATCAAGATCCGGATAGTCCCTCAGAAAACTCTGCACAACCAAATTGAGCACATGTGCCAGACATGGGATGTGAGTGAGGTTGCCAAGGGCCAAAGCTGCCACCAGATTTCGGCCATTGTCACACACTACCATGCCTGGCTGGAGATTCGCTGGCAGTAACCACACATCGCTCTCCTGCTTGATGGCATTCCAGAGCTCCTGCGCTGTGTGGCTTCGATGCCCCAATGAAACTAGTTTCAAGACGGCCTGCTGACGTTTGGCCACGGCTGTGCTCATGTCGGTCATAGGTAAACGTTCACGGGTCCATGTGGAGGTGGACTGTGACGGATCCTGCAGAGAGGAATCAGAGGAACTGGTGTAAGAGGAGGAGTCGATGCGTACAGACTGGATTCCTGCAATCCTTGGAGTGGGCAGGACACGTCCTGCGCCACTCGCACGATCTGTACCTGGCTCAACAACATTAACCCAATGGGCAGTGAGGGAAACATATCGCCCCTGTCCATGCTGACTGGTCCACGCATCGGTGGTGAGGTGGACCTTGCTACTGACGGCGTTCAGTAGCGCATGTTTTATGTTTCCCTCAACATGCCTGTGCAGGGCAGGGACAGCTTGCCTGCTGAAGTAAAAGCGGCTGGGCACCTTGTACTGTGGGACTGCCAATGCCATCAAGTCACGGAAGCTGTCAGTCTCCACCAGCCTGAACGAGAGCATTTCCAGGGACAACAGTTTGGCAATGCCTGCATTCAGAGCCTGTGCTCGGGGGTGGTTGGCCGAGAATGCCCGCCTTTTCTCCCATGCCTGGACTACCGATGGCTGTAGAGTAGACTGGGAGTGTGAGGATGACTGGGAAGGTGGTGCTGTGGGTGGAATTACACTAGGTCTCTGGACAACAGTGGAGGAAGAGGCAACACGAGATGAAGAGGTGGTAGCTGCCGCTGTTGGTTGGCCTACGTCTTCACTGTGTTTCTGTAACTCCACCGCGTGCCTGTTCCACATGTTTCCACATATTTGTGGTATTGAGGTTGCTGACACTTTTACCTCTTTTTACTTTCTGATGACACAGCTTGCATTTGACAAAACAAATGTCATCTGCAACTGTGTCAAAAAAGGACCAGGCACTGCAAGTCTTGGGAGCGCCCTTTTTGGCTTTGGAAAGAGACAGGCTCCTAACGGGTGCCAAAGTGGAGGCTACAGGCTCCGCAGTCTTCCCCCTCCCTCTCCCTCTTTGGCCCGTAAGGGGAAGCTCTTCCTCAGAGCTGCTCCCACCACCTTCCTGTTCCTCATGCCACGATGGGTCAAGGACCTCATCATCTCCACTACCCTCTGCCACCAACTGCTCCTCCTGGGTAGTCTCGGCAGCACAGTACGCATCAGAAAGCGGCACCTGAGTTTCATCATCAGATGCGTACTGCGCTGTGGTCACCGGAGGCACTGGCCCACCTGCCTCTTCAGAGTCAGAGAGATAAAGCTGTTGGGCATCACTGCACACTGCCTCTT
Source organism: Ranitomeya imitator (assembly GCF_032444005.1). NCBI lineage: Eukaryota > Metazoa > Chordata > Amphibia > Anura > Dendrobatidae > Ranitomeya > Ranitomeya imitator. The sequence goes on from NC_091282.1 coordinate 19,803,107, forward strand.
CTTCCATTTCTCCAATGCTGCTTGGCTGGCCCCCTGTTTCCAAGCCAAGAGATTCAGAGAACAGAAGTAGAGACGGCTCCTGTCCTGGGCTCTCTGACTGCCTGGCCAATTTGGCAGGTGGTGAAGAGACAGATGGCTGCTCTCCAGTGCTCTGTGCCTGAGAGGATGTGGCACTAACTGAAGTCGATGCCGAGGCGTTAGCTGCCATCCACCCGACAACGGCTTCAATTTGGTCTTCACGTAGCAGCGGTGCACGGCGCTCTCCGACAAAGCTGTGCATGAAGGACTGTTCCCTGCTGAAACTGAGTGACGACGAGTCACCGGCGCCCGCAGCAGGCACAGAATCACCACGTCCTCTCCCTGCTCCTCTCCCTGCTCCGTGCCCACGCCCACGTGCCTTACTCCCTGCCCTCTTCATCTTGGTTGACAGATAAAGATAAGCAGAAAAGTACTAAGGCCTTAGCGTGCTTATTCCTGAAATGCTCCTCCTAACAGGTGTAAGAAACACTAATGTTGTAAAGTGTGGACTAAACTTTATTATTTTTCAAATGTGGCCTACACAAGTGTTAAGTTGTGTTTGGTGAACTTAACTTTTTTTTTGGTGCAGATCGGGCTACAGAGCTAGTTTAAATCACACGGAGACCGTGCAGACAGCCGTAAACGGCGCTGCAAGGCCAAAAAACCCTCCTCTAGGTTATCCTATATAGTGTTTTTCCACTATTTAGCTGGATACGAGTGGAAAGACACTAATAGGAATTTTTTTTTTCAAATTTTAAACTGGCTGCACTATTTGAAAAAAAGGAAATTGTTTTTCAAGGTATGAGGCAGTAACGCACCCTGAGCTGAATCCAACCGGCTATGGCTGCACACAGACTACAGGGCAAGCTGCGCTCACACGGAGACCGTGCAGACAGCCGTAAACGGCGCTGCAAGGCCAACAAACCCTCCTCTAGGTTATCCTATATAGTGTTTTTCCACTATTTAGCTGGACACGAGTGGAAAGACACTAATAGGAATTTTTTTTTTCAAATTTTAAACAGGCTGCACTATTTGAAAAAAAGTAAAATTTTTCTCAAGGTATGAGGCAGTAACGAACCCTGAGCTGAATCCAACCGGCTATGGCTGCACACAGACTACAGGGCGAGCTGGGCTCACACGGAGACCGTGCAGACAGCCGTAAACGGCGCTGCAAGGCCAAAAAACCCTCCTCTAGGTTATCCTATATAGTGTTTTTCCACTATTTAGCTGGATACGAGTGGAAAGACACTAATAGGAATTTTTGTTTTTCAAATTTTAAACAGGCTGCACTATTTGAAAAAAAGTAAAATTTTTCTCTAGGTATGAGCCAGTAACGAACCCTGAGCTGAATCCAACCGGCTATGGCTGCACACAGACTACAGGGCGAGCTGGGCTCACACGGAGACCGTGCAGACAGCCGTAAACGGCGCTGCAAGGCCAAAAAAACCCCCTCTAGGTTATCCTATGTAGTGTTTTTCCACTATTTAGCTGGATACGAGTGGAAAGACACTAATAGGAATTTTTTTTTTCAAATTTTAAACAGGCTGCACTATTTGAAAAAAAAGTAAAATTTTTCTCAAGGTATGAGCCAGTAACGAACCCTGAGCTGAATCCAACCGGCTATGGCTGCACACAGACTGCAGGGCGAGCTGGGCTCACACGGAGACCGTGCAGACAGCCGTAAACGGCGCTGCAAGGCCCAAAAACCCCCCTCTAGGTTATCCTATATAGTGTTTTTCCACAATAGAGCTGGAGACTGGTGGAAAAACACTAATAGGAAATTTGAGAAAAAATGTGCAGCAGGCTGCACTAAGAGCAAAAAAGAACAACTGTGTGAGGCAGTGTGAACCCCCCCTGAGCTGAATACAACCGGGTATATGGCTGCACACAGACTACAGAGTGAGCTGCACACACACACACACACAGAGACCTTGCAGAACGCTGTTAAAACAGCGCTGCAAGGCAAGAGCAAGGTGAACAGTGAAGAACACACAGCGTTTTGCTAAATTAGCCTTTGGAAAGGAAAATAAAGCAATTAGCTAGCTCGACTGGCCCTCAGTTAGAACACAGCGTCCTGTCCCTAACTGAAATCACAGCAGAGTGAGCGCAAAATGGCGGCAGCGCTTTTTATAGTGCAGACATCATTTCAGCAGCCAATCCAAGCCTTGCCAGTACTTACATGCCCACCATGCTAAACAGGATGTGCCCACACTTCCAATCATTCCTCATTGGCTGCTGCGTTCAGTTTGAATTCTGGGAACTTCCGATTCCGGTATCCGATACGCGGGAAGTATCGGAATTCGGTATCGGAATTCCGATACCGCAAATATCGGCCGATACCCGATACTTGCGGTATCGGAATGCTCAACACTACTGATAACATTTTTGAACTATTTTTTTGAGGGTTAGATACCACTGAAATGCACCTAAGAAGACATTATACTCTATAGATGAGCAATATAATACCAATATATTTTTGAACAATTTTTGGAGGCTTAGACACTAACAAAATCTACCAAAGAACACGTAATACTATATGGATGAGCAATATAATACCACAAAATATTAGACGAGTTGTTTTGAGGGTTAGATACAACCTAAATATACCAAAAAACATATTATACTGAGCAATATGATAAGCAATGATGAGCAAAATAATATTGAAAAAAAATGAGACAAAAAGGAACCCAGAAGATTTAATACTCTTTGGATGAGCAATATAATACAGATACATTTTTGAACAATTTTCTTGAAGGTTATATATTACCAAAATGTACCCAAGAACACGTAATACTCTATGGATGAGCAATGTAGTACCAATAAATTTTTGAACAAGTTTTTGGAAGGTTAGATACCACCGAAATTTACCCAAGAAAACGTAATACTTTATAGGTGACAAATATAATACTGATACATTTTTTATATATTGTTTAGGATTATATATCAAGAAAATGTACCCCAGAACACCTATACTCTATGGATGATTAATTTAATCCAGTTACATTTTTTAACACTTTTTTGGAGTGTTATATACCACCAAAATGTACCCCAGGCACGTAATACTGTATGGATGAGTAATTGAATCCAGTTAAGCTTTTGAACTTTTTCTGGAATGTTATATATCACAGAAATTTACCTAGACCACGAAATACTGTATGGATGAGAAATTTAACCCAACCAAATTGTTTAAAGCTAGTGCTAGTTATAGATCCACTCCACTGCACAGGTGACATAACATGCCCACTACCTTCACTCATAGAATCATTCAATGCTAGTTATTGACCCCCTCCACTGCACAGGTGACATAACATGCCCACTACCTTCTCTCATGTAATTATTCCATGCTAGCTATAGACCCCCTCCTCGGCACAGGTCACAGAGCATGCCCATTACCTTCTCTCATAGAATCATTCAGTGATAGTTATTGACCCCCTCTGCACTGGTCACAGAGCACGCCCACTAGCTTCACTCATAGAATCATTCAGTGGTAGTTATAGACCCCCTCCTCTGCACAGTTCACAGAGCATGCACACTACCTTCTCTGATAAAATCATTCAGTGCTAGTTATAGACCCTCTCATCTGCACAGTCCACAGAGCATGCCTTCTACCTTCTCACATAGAATCATTCAGGGCTAGTTATAGACCCCCTCCTCTGCACAGGTCACAGAGCATGCCCACTACCTTCTCTCATAGAATCATTCAGTGCTAGTTATAGACCCCCTCCTCTGCACAGGTCACAGGGTATGCACTCTACCTTTTCTCATTGATCCGTAAAGAGAGACCACCTCCCTTTTTCAGCACAATGACCTCTGCATAGGTCACAGAGCATGCCGACTACCTGCTCTCATGGAATCATTCAGTTGTAGTTATAGACCCCCTCCACTACACAGGTCACAGAGCATGCCCACTACATTCTCTCATAGTTACATAAAGAGAGACCCCCTCATTTTTTTGGCACAATGACCTCTGCACAGGTCACGGAGCATGTCCACTACCTTCTCTCATAGATACATAAAGAGAACCCTCCTAATTTTCAGCACAATGACCTCTGCACAGGTCACAGAGCATGCCCACTACTTTCACTCATAAAAGCAATTATTGCTGCTGACAGACAATTTTTGCACAATGACCTCTGCACAGGTTGCAGTGCCTACTCCCGAAGATGGCAATACAGTGCCTTGCAAAAGTATTCAGCTCCCTGGAACTTTCCAACCTTTTCCCACATATCAGGCTTCAAACACAAAGATACCAAATGTAAATTTTTGGTGAATAATCAACAAGTGGAACACAATTGTGAAGTTGAACGAAATTTATTGGTTATTTTACATTTTTGTGGAAATTCAAAAACTGAAAAGTGGGGCGTGCAATATTATTTGGCCCCTTAACTTTCACTCTAGACGTTCATTGTGGATCTCTGAATGATCCAATGTTGTCCTAGATGCCTAATGATGATAAATATAATCCACCTGTGTGTGATCAAGTCTCCGTATAAATGCACCTGCTCTGTGATAGTCTCAGGGTTCTGTGTGAAGCACAGAGAGCATCATGAAGACCAAGGAACACAACAGGCAGGTCCGTGATACTGTTGTGGAGAAGGTTAAAGCCGGATTTGGATACAAAATGATTTCCAAAACTTTAAACATCCCAAGGAGCACTGTGCAAGCGATCATATAGAAATGGAAGGAGCATCATACCACTGTAAATCTACCAAGACCCGGCCGTCCCTCTAAACTTTCATCTCAAACAAGGAGAAGACTGATCAGAGATGCAGCCAAGAGGCCCATGATCACTCTGGATGAACTGCAGAGATCTACAGCTGAGGTGGGACAGTCTGTCCATAGGACAACAATCAGTCGTACACTGCACAAATCTGGCCTTTATGGAAGAGTGGCAAGAAGAAAGCCATTTCTCAAAGATATCCATAAACAACAAGCCACCTGGGAGACACCAAACATGTGGAAGAAGGTGCTCTGGTCAGATGAAACCAAAATCAAACTTTTTGGCAACAATGCCAAACGATATGTTTGGCATAAAGGCAACACATCTCACCACCCTGAACACACCATCCCCACTGTCAAACATGGTGGTGGCAGCATCATGATTTTGGCCTGCTTTTCTCCAGCAGGGACAGGGAAGATGGTTAAAATTGATGGGAAGATGGATGGAGCCAAATACAGGACCATTCTTGAAGAAAACCTGTTGGAGTCTGCAAAAGACCTGAGACTGGGACGGAGATTTGTCTTCCAACAAGACAATGATCCCAAAGATAAAGCAAAATCTACAATGGAACGGTTCACAAATAATCGTATCCAGGTGTTAGAATGGCCAAGTCACAGTCCAGACCTCAATCCAATGGAGAATCTGTGGAAAGAGCTGAAAACTGCTGTTCACAAACGATCTCCATCAAACCACACTGAGCTCCAGCGGTTTGCCGGGAAGAACGAGGAGAATTTCAGTCTCTCCATGTACAAAACTGATAGAGACAAACCCCAAGAGACTTGTAATCGCAGCAAAAGGGGCGCAACAAAGTATTAAGTTACAGGGGATGAATAATATTGCACGCCCCACTCTTCAGTTTATGAAGTTTGAAGCCTGATATGTGGCAAAAGGCTGAAAAGTTCCAGGGGCTGAATACTTTTGCAAGGCGCTGTAGATGATGGTTAGAACCAATCACCTGCACAATGTGACCTGATCTAACTGATCACAGAACACGGTGTTCTTCCATGATATTCACAGCTCACCTCCTCCGTCCGCGCTCTATGACCCCTGCCCACCACAGCCTTCTTCTGCCATCAGTCGGCGACAGTCGCAGCTCGCCTCCTCCCTCTCTTTTACTGGTTGCAGCACTCTAGTTAGTGACGGGCGGCACAGCTCACTTCTTCCCCGGCTTAATGTCCCCTGTACAGGTCAAATAGCTCAGAGTTCTCATAATTTCTGGGTTTTATTATTACTATTATTACGCTTTGCTAATATAGCGCTATCATATTCCACAGCTTTCCACACATTATTATCATTGTCCCCACTGGGGCTCACAATCTACATTTCCTATCAGTCTCTGGAGTGCGGGAGGAAAGCGGCGGAAACCCTCGGAATCAAAGGGACAAAATACAAACTCCGGGCAAATGTTGGGTTTTGCTGCTTTTTGTGGATCGATTGCAGATTTCCATTGGTCCTGAGACCCGGGGAGTTGCCTGGACCCAGAATGTCAGTGTTTTGCTCACTGAGCCACTTTGGATGATGGGAGAAGTTGTTCCTCATTCCCTCTTTATATCAGTGTTAGACTGAAAAACAATGAAGCAGTTAAGTGAGAAAATCCGAACTTGTGTCGATCCCAGAACTTGAAGACACAAAAGAGAATAGTAAAACCAAAAACACTCAGTTTGAAAAAATGTTGCAGTAATCCGCAAGTGCTAGTAAAAGATGTAAAAAACAGGGTATTTGGTTGATACGTTTTTTGCAAAAAATGTATACTAAGCTGCTCTACCAATCTTCACGGTATACCCTTATCAGAGCAGTCCTAACTAATGTATGCAATCCCTATCTGATGTATTTAAAAACCTGATCATCTGTATATAACCTGTGTGAACAGGGTTCAGAGAGGAAAAAATCCATGTGTGCATACAGGGTAGAACAGCTTTTGTGCAGATAGCCCAAGAGGAGTGGTGGAACTCCCCAGTCTTGTAGACACAAGAGAACAATTATGGAAACAGGAACACATGGGCTACTTGCACAGTGAACAAGTCTGTATGATCATGTTCACACACCACCAAGAAACCTGAAGACACAAAAGAGAATAGTAAAACCAAAAACACTCAGTTTGAAAAAATGTTGCAGTAATCCGCAAGTGCTAGTAAAAGATGTAAAAAACAGGGTATTTGGTTGATACGTTTTTTGCAAAAAATCATACATCAGATAGGGATTGCATACATTAGTTAGGACTGCTCTGATAAGGGTATACCGTGAAGATTGGTAGAGCAGCTTAGTATACATTTTTTGCAAAAAACGTATCAACCAAATACCCTGTTTTTTACATCTTTTACTAGCACTTGCGGATTACTGCAACATTTTTTCAAACTGAGTGTTTTTGGTTTTACTATTCTCTTTTGTGTCTTCAGGTTTCTTGGTGGTGTGTGAACATGATCATACAGACTTGTTCACTGTGCAAGTAGCCCATGTGTTCCTGTTCCCAGAACTTCTGGTGGCGGCAGCCGAATATTCCAGACTTGTATGTTTCACTTGCGCCATGTGACTCAGTGGGCATGTACCCGGGTGATATCACTGCACCGGCCATTTACCCAGGCATTGGCCCTTGAGCTTATTATTCGCCATTGGTGATCAGGATCTCTGCTTGCTGTCAGTGACTATCTGTGCACACACCTATACGGTGGTTATTGCACCTACAGTAGAGGATTGTCCACAAGGTTGCAGGACTAGGACAGGAAAAGCTATGAGCATGTGAATGGCAGAATGTGCAGAATCACTGACAGCAAGCAGAGGTATTGAGAATGATGTAAACTGGAACGTAAAGTCTTCTAAAGTTACAGAACTTTTCAGTCCGTAATGATTCCGATTCATATACAGGACGCCGTCCCTTTAATTCCCAATCTTTCCCTCCGCTGTACACACCACTCTGACCTCTATATACAGCGCAGCCCGTACAGGCGCACAGCCGCCGCCGGTGGTCGGGCAGTAAAACGCCGAAGAGAAATGATATCATCCGATGGTTTACATGAAGCGGCTCATTGCTTAACGACAGAACAAGTCGTAAAAGGGAATTGAAGTAATAGACGGAAAAAAATTACCAGCGCGATATAAAGCTATAAAGTGCGAGGAGGAGGCAGAACATAAAGGATGAAGAATGAATGTGCAGCACATCATACAGACAGCGTAATACCGCAACCTAATAACATGCCATAATACATTATAACTACAGTATAATACCGCAACCTAATAACATGCCATAATACATTATAACTACAGTATAATACCGCAACATAATAACATGCCATAATACATTATAACTACAGTATAATACCGCAACCTAATAACATGGCATAATACATTATAACTACAGTATAATACCGCAACATAATAACATGCCATAATACATTATAACTACAGTATAATACCGCAACCTAATAACATGCCATAATACATTATAACTACAGTATAATACCGCAACATAATAACATGCCATAATACATTATAACTACAGTATAATACCGCAACATAATAACATGCCATAATACATTATAACTACAGTATAATACCGCAACCTAATAACATGCCATAATACATTATAACTACAGTATAATACCGCAACCTAATAACATGGCATAATACATTATAACCACAGTATAATACCGCAACCTAATAACATGCCATAATACATTATAACTACAGTATAATACCGCAACCTAATAACATGCCATAATACATTATAACTACAGTATAATACCGCAACCTAATAACATGGCATAATACATTATAACCACAGTATAATACCGCAACCTAATAACATGCCATAATACATTATAACTACAGTATAATACCGCAACCTAATAACATGCCATAATACATTATAACTACAGTATAATACCGCAACCTAATAACATGGCATAATACATTATAACTACAGTATAATACCGCAACATAATAACATGCCATAATACATTATAACTACAGTATAATACCGCAACATAATAACATGCCATAATACATTATAACTACAGTATAATACCGCAACCTAATAACATGCCATAATACATTATAACTACAGTATAATACCGCAACATAATAACATGCCATAATACATTATAACTACAGTATAATACCGCAACATAATAACATGCCATAATACATTATAACTACAGTATAATACCGCAACCTAATAACATGCCATAATACATTATAACTACAGTATAATACCGCAACCTAATAACATGGCATAATACATTATAACCACAGTATAATACCGCAACCTAATAACATGCCATAATACATTATAACTACAGTATAATACCGCAACCTAATAACATGCCATAATACATTATAACTACAGTATAATACCGCAACCTAATAACATGGCATAATACATTATAACTACAGTATAATACCGCAACATAATAACATGCCATAATACATTATAACTACAGTATAATACCGCAACATAATAACATGCCATAATACATTATAACTACAGTATAATACCGCAACCTAATAACATGCCATAATACATTATAACTACAGTATAATACCGCAACATAATAACATGCCATAATACATTATAACTACAGTATAATACCGCAACATAATAACATGCCATAATACATTATAACTACAGTATAATACCGCAACCTAATAACATGCCATAATACATTATAACTACAGTATAATACCGCAACCTAATAACATGGCATAATACATTATAACCACAGTATAATACCGCAACCTAATAACATGCCATAATACATTATAACTACAGTATAATACCGCAACCTAATAACATGCCATAATACATTATAACTACAGTATAATACCGCAACCTAATAACATGGCATAATACATTATAACCACAGTATAATACCGCAACCTAATAACATGCCATAATACATTATAACTACAGTATAATACCGCAACCTAATAACATGCCATAATACATTATAACTACAGTATAATACCGCAACCTAATAACATGCCATAATACATTATAACTACAGTATAATACCGCAACATAATAACATGCCATAATACATTATAACTACAGTATAATACCGCAACCTAATAACATGGCATAATACATTATAACCACAGTATAATACCGCAACCTAATAACATGCCATAATACATTATAACTACAGTATAATACCGCAACCTAATAACATGCCATAATACATTATAACTACAGTATAATACCGCAACCTATTAACATGCCATAATACATTATAACTACAGTATAATACCGCAACCTAATAACATGGCATAATACATTATAACTACAGTATAATACCGCAAGCTAATAACATGCCATAATACATTATAACTACAGTATAATACCGCAACCTAATAACATGCCATAATACATTATAACTACAGTATAATACCGCAACATAATAACATGGCATAATACATTATAACTACAGTATAATACCGCAACATAATAACATGCCATAATACATTATAACTACAGTATAATACCGCAACCTAATAACATGGCATAATACATTATAACTACAGTATAATACCGCAACATAATAACATGCCATAATACATTATAACTACAGTATAATACCGCAACCTAATAACATGCCATAATACATTATAACTACAGTATAATACCGCAACATAATAACATGGCATAATACATTATAACTACAGTATAATACCGCAACATAATAACATGCCATAATACATTATAACTACAGTATAATACCGCAACCTAATAACATGGCATAATACATTATAACTACAGTATAATACCGCAACATAATAACATGCCATAATACATTATAACTACAGTATAATACCGCAACCTAATAACATGGCATAATACATTAAAACTACAGTATAATACCGCAAAATAATAACATGCCATAATACATTATAACTACAGTATAATACCGCAACCTAATAACATGGCATAATACATTATAACTACAGTATAATACCGCAACATAATAACATGCCATAATACATTATAACTACAGTATAATACCGCAACCTAATAACATGCCATAATACATTATAACTACAGTATAATACCGCAACATAATAACATGCCATAATACATTATAACTACAGTATAATACCGCAACCTAATAACACGGCATAATACAGTATAACTACAGTATAATACTGAAACATAATAACACGGCATAATACATTATAACTCCAGTATAATACCGCAACCTAATAACATGGCATAATACATTATAACTACAGTATAATACCGCAACCTAATAGCATGCCATCATACATTATAACTACAGTACAATACCGCAACCTAATAACATGGCATAATACATTATAACTACAGTATAATACCGCAACCTAATAACACAACATAATACATTATAACTACAGTATAATACCGCAACCTAATAACACAGCATAATACATTATAACTACAGTATAATACCGCAACCTAATAACATGGCATAATACATTATAACTACAGTATAATACCGCAACATAATAACATGGCATAATACATTATAACTACAGTATAATACCGCAACCTAATAACATGCCATAATACATTATAACTACAGTATAATACCGCAACATAATAACATGGCATAATACATTATAACTACAGTATAATACCGCAACCTAATAACATGCCATAATACATTATAACTACAGTATAATACCGCAACCTAATAACATGCCATAATACATTATAACTACAGTATAATACCGCAACATAATAACATGGCATAATACATTATAACTACAGTATAATACCGCAACCTAATAACATGCCATAATACATTATAACTACAGTATAATACTGCAACATAATAACACGACATAATACATTATAACTACAGTATAATACCGCAACCTAATAAGATGCCACAATACATTATAACTACAGTATAATACTGCAACATAATAACACGACATAATACATTATAACTACAGTATAATACTGCAACCTAATAACATGCCATAATACATTATAACTACAGTATAATACCGCAACCTAATAACATGCCATAATACATTATAACTACAGTATAATACCGCAACATAATAACATGCCATAATACATTATAACTACAGTATAATACCGCAACCTAATAACATGGCATAATACATTATAACCACAGTATAATACCGCAACCTAATAACATGCCATAATACATTATAACTACAGTATAATACTGCAACATAATAACACGACATAATACATTATAACTACAGTATAATACCCCAACCTAATAAGATGCCACAATACATTATAACTACAGTATAATACCGCAACATAATAACACGACATAATACATTATAACTACAGTATAATACTGCAACCTAATAACATGTAATATCCGGAGGACAGGGAGCCAAACGTAGGATAAAATGTAAAATCTTTATTGATGGATACAAAATATTAAAATTTGAACAATCCATAACACGTCAAAGTAAGAACGTAACCAGTAAACATGTAAAGGGGAAAATCCCCTCCCCCAACAATCCCTCATATATCGTATAAAGCCAGCAAAGAGAGAAGGCGACATATAATGCGGGCCTGCCAGGAACACCAAAAGGTAACGCCCATGTAAATGAGGACACACTAAATATCATACATAGTCTGTCCCGAATATCTAGGGGTAAAACAGTGTGCCCAACAAACAAATGGGACAAAAAGATGAAGGTGACCAGGTAGCTTACCGCAAGGGGGATGAAGAGGGAAGGGTGCAGTCAGAGAGCGAGCCCCGACGCGCGTTTTGCTGCGCTGCACGCCGCTTTCTCAAGGGGATAAAGAATAGTAAGGAATAGGACCTTAAAATACCCCCCTGACCCGGGTCACATGGGTGCGACCGGCCAATGAATGTGACGCAAGCGGCGCATGCGCCCTGCAGCGGCGAGGCCCCAGCATGAAGATCCGGCGTCAACCAGAGTGCGCAGGCGCCGGAATAAAGTCGCGGAGCAGGCGCACAAGGCAAAAAGACGCCCGCCCCCATGCCAGAACCGGCCGTGTTATGATAAGGTAATTCAGTACCACAATGGACATAGAGGTCAGCGCACATACAGTGACCTGGCAATAACCCAAAAACATAGAACGAGCTCTGAGACGTGGGAACTCTGTTGACCGCAATCCCTAATCCTCTCCAACCACACTAGAGGCAGCCGTGGATGCGCCTAACGCTCCCTATGCAACTCGGCACAGCCTGAGAAACTAGCTAGCCTGAAGATAGAAAATAAGCCTACCTTGCCTCAGAGAAATACCCCAAAGGAAAAGGCAGCCCCCCACATATAATGACTGTGAGTTAAGATGAAAAGACAAACGTAGAGATGAAATAGATTTAGCAAAGTGAGGCCCGACTTTCTGAACAGAGTGAGGATAGGAAAGGTAACTTTGCGGTCAACACAAAACCCTACAAACAACCACGCAAAGGGGGCAAAAAGACCCTCCGTACCGAACTAACGGCACGGAGGTACACCCTCTGCTTCCCAGAGCTTCCAGCAAGCACCAAAAAACAAAACAAGCAAGCTGGACAGAAAAAAACAGCAAACAAAATAGCAAAGCAGAACTTAGCTATGCAGAGCAGCAGGCCACAGGAACGATCCAGGAGGAAACAGGTCCAATACTAGAACATTGACTGGAGGCCAGGATCAAAGCACTAGGTGGAGTTAAATAGAGCAGCACCTAACGACTTCACCACATCACCTGAGGAAGGAAACTCAGAAGCCGCAGTACCACTCTCCTCCACTAACGGAAGCTCACAGAGAGAATCAGCCGAAGTACCACTTGTGACCACAGGAGGGAGCTCTGCCACAGAATTCACAACAGAATTCACCGAACCCTCACCAGAGCCCCCAGGACGACCAGGATGAGCCATATGAAAGGCACGAACAAGATCGGGAGCATGGACATCAGAGGCAAAGACCCAGGAATTATCTTCCTGAGCATAACCCTTCCACTTAACCAGATACTGGTGTTTCCGTCTTAAAACACGAGAATCCAAAATCTTCTCCACAATATACTCCAACTCCCCCTCCACCAAAACCGGGGCAGGAGGATCAACAGATGGAACCATAGGTGCCACGTATCTCCGCAACAATGACCTATGGAATACGTTATGAATGGAAAAAGAATCTGGAAGGGTCAGACGAAAAGACACAGGATTAAGAACCTCAGAAATCCTATACGGACCAATGAATCGAGGTTTAAACTTAGGAGAGGAAACCTTCATAGGAATATGACGAGAAGATAACCAAACCAAATCCCCAACACGAAGTCGGGGACCCACACAGCGTCTGCGATTAGCGAAACGTTGAGCCTTCTCCTGGGACAAGGTCAAATTGTCCACTACATGAGTCCAAATCTGCTGCAACCTGTCCACCACAGTATCCACACCAGGACAGTCCGAAGACTCAACCTGCCCTGAAGAGAAACGAGGATGGAACCCAGAGTTGCAGAAAAACGGCGAAACCAAGGTAGCCGAGCTGGCCCGATTATTAAGGGCGAACTCAGCCAAAGGCAAAAAGGACACCCAGTCATCCTGATCAGCAGAAACAAAACATCTCAGATATGTTTCCAAGGTCTGATTGGTTCGTTCAGTCTGGCCATTTGTCTGAGGATGGAAAGCCGAGGAAAAAGACAAATCAATGCCCATCCTAGCACAAATGGCTCGCCAAAACCTCGAAACAAACTGGGAACCTCTGTCAGAAACGATGTTCTCTGGAATGCCATGTAAACGAACCACATGCTGGAAGAACAATGGCACCAAATCAGAGGAGGAAGGTAATTTAGACAAGGGTACCAAATGGACCATCTTAGAGAAGCGATCACAAACCACCCAAATGACTGACATTTTTTGAGAGACGGGAAGATCTGAAATAAAATCCATAGAGATATGTGTCCAAGGCCTCTTCGGGACTGGCAAGGGCAAAAGCAACCCGCTGGCACGAGAACAGCAGGGCTTAGCCCGAGCACAAATCCCACAGGACTGCACAAAAGAACGCGACAGAGATGGCCACCAAAAGGATCTAGCCACTAACTCTCTGGTACCAAAGATTCCAGGATGACCAGCCAACACCGAACAATGAACCTCAGAGATAACTTTATTCGTCCACCTATCAGGGACAAACAGTTTCTCCACTGGGCAACGATCAGGTTTATTAGCCTGAAATTTTTGCAGCACCCGCCGCAAATCAGGGAAGATGGTAGACACAATTACTCCCTCTTTGAGAATACCCGCCGGCTCAGATAAACCCGGAGAGTCGGGCACAAAACTCCTAGACAGAGCATCCGCCTTCACATTTTTAGAGCCCGGAAGGTACGAAATCACAAAGTCAAAACGGGCAAAAAACAGCGACCAACGAGCCTGTCTAGGATTCAACCGCTTGGCAGACTCGTGATAAGTCAAGTTCTTATGATCAGTCAAGACCACCACGCGATGCTTAGCTCCTTCAAGCCAATGACGCCACTCCTCGAATGCCCACTTCATGGCCAGCAACTCTCGATTGCCAACATCATAATTTCGCTCAGCAGGCGAAAACTTCCTGGAAAAGAAGGCGCATGGTTTCATCACCGAGCCATCAGAACTTCTCTGCGACAAAACAGCCCCTGCTCCAATCTCAGAAGCATCAACCTCGACCTGGAATGGAAGCGAAACATCTGGTTGACACAACACAGGGACAGAAGAAAAACGACGCTTCAACTCTTGAAAAGCTTCCACAGCAGCAGAAGACCAATTGACCACATCAGCACCCTTCTTGGTCAAATCGGTCAATGGTTTAGTAATACTAGAAAAATTGCAGATGAAGCGACGATAAAAATTAGCAAAGCCCAGGAATTTTTGCAGACTTTTCAGAGATGTCGGCTGAGTCAAATCATGGATGGCTTGGACCTTAACAGGATCCATCTCGATAGTAGAAGGGGAAAAGATGAACCCCAAAAATGAAACCTTCTGAACCCCAAAGAGACACTTTGATCCCTTCACAAACAAAGAATTAGCACGCAGGACCTGAAACACCGTTCTGACCTGCTTCACATGAGACTCCCAATCATCCGAGAAGATCAAAATGTCATCCAAGTACACAATCAGGAATTTATCCAGGTACTCTCGGAAGATGTCATGCATAAAGGACTGAAACACTGATGGAGCATTGGCAAGTCCGAATGGCATTACTAGATACTCAAAATGGCCCTCGGGCGTATTAAATGCAGTTTTCCATTCATCGCCTCGCTTAATACGCACAAGATTATACGCACCACGAAGATCTATCTTGGTGAACCAACTAGCCCCCTTAATCCGAGCAAACAAATCAGGTAACAACGGCAAGGGGTACTGAAATTTAACCGTGATCTTATTTAGAAGGCAGTAATCTATACAAGGTCTCAGCGAACCATCCTTCTTGGCCACAAAAAAGAACCCTGCTCCTAATGGCGACGATGACGGGCGAATATGCCCTTTCTCCAAGGACTCCTTCACGTAACTCCGCATAGCGGCGTGCTCAGGCACAGACAAATTAAACAGTCGACCCTTTGGGAATTTACTACCAGGAATCAAATCGATAGCACAATCACAATCCCTATGCGGAGGTAGGGTATCGGACTTAGGCTCATCAAATACATCCCGGTAATCAGACAAGAACTCTGGAACCTCAGAAGGGGTGGATGACGAAATAGACAGAAATGGGACATCACCATGTACCCCCTGACAACCCCAGCTGGACACAGACATGGATTTCCAATCTAATACTGGATTATGGACTTGTAGCCATGGCAACCCCAACACGACCACATCATGCAAATTATGCAACACCAGAAAGCGAATAACCTCCTGATGTGCAGGAGCCATGCACATGGTCAGCTGGGTCCAGTACTGAGGCTTATTCTTGGCCAAAGGCGTAGCATCAATTCCTCTCAATGGAATAGGACACTGCAAGGGCTCCAAGAAAAACCAAGCATACTCCAAGTCCATCAAATTCAGGGCAGCGCCTGAATCCACAAATGCCATGACAGAATAAGATGACAAAGAGCAGATCAAGGTAACGGACAGAAGAAATTTTGACTGTACCGTACCAATGGTGGCAGACCTAGCGAACCGCTTAGTGCGCTTAGGACAATCAGAGATAGCATGAGTGGAATCATCACAGTAGAAACACAGCCCATTCAGACGTCTGTGTTCTTGCCGTTCAACTCTGGTCAAAGTCCTATCGCACTGCATAGGCTCTAGTTTATGCTCAGATAATACCGCCAAATGGTGCACAGATTTACGCTGACGCAAGCATCGACCGATCTGAATGGCCAAAGACATAGACTCATTCAGACCAGCAGGCATAGGAAATCCCACCATGACATCCTTAAGGGCTTCAGAGAGACCCTTTCTGAAAATAGCTGCGAGCGCACCTTCATTCCATTGAGTGAGTACGGACCACTTCCTAAATTTCTAACAATATACCTCTATCTCATCCTGACCCTGACACAGAGCCAGCAAATTTTTCTCTGCCTGATCCACTGAATTAGGTTCATCGTACAGCAATCCGAGCGCCAGGAAAAACGCATCAATATTACTTAATGCAGGATCTCCTGGCGCAAGGGAAAATGCCCAGTCTTGAGGGTCGCCACGCAAAAAAGAAATAATAATTCTCACTTGTTGAACTGGATCACCAGAGGAGCGAGGTTTCAAGGCCAGAAACAGTTTGCAATTATTTTTGAAATTCACAAACTTGGCTCTATCACCATAAAACAAATCAGGAATAGGAATTCTTGGTTCTAACATAGGCTTCTGAACCACCAAATCTTGAATCTTTTGTACATTTATAACGAGATCATCCATTGAAGAGCACAGATTCTGAATGTCCATGTCCACACCTGTGTCCTGAACCACCCAAATGTCTAGGGGGAAAAAAAAGGCAAAACACAGTGCAAAGAAAAAAAAATGGTCTCAGAACTTCTTTTTTCCCTCTATTGGGAATCATTTGTACCTTTTGGCTTCCAGTACTGTTATGATAAGGTAATTCAGTACCACAATGGACATAGAGGTCAGAGCACATACAGTGACCTGACAATAACCCAAAAACATAGAACGAGCTCTGAGACGTGGGAACTCTGCTGACCGCAATCCCTAATCCTCTCCAACCACACTAGAGGCAGCCGTGGATTGCGCCTAACGCTCCCTATGCAACTCGGCACAGCCTGAGAAACTAGCTAGCCTGAAGATAGAAAATAAGCCTACCTTGCCTCAGAGAAATACCCCAAAGGAAAAGGCAGCCCCCCACATATAATGACTGTGAGTTAAGATGAAAAGACAAACGTAGAGATGAAATAGATTTAGCAAAGTGAGGCCCGACTTTCTGAACAGAGCGAGGATAGGAAAGGTAACTTTGCGGTCAACACAAAACCCTACAAACAACCACGCAAAGGGGGCAAAAAGACCCTCCGTACCGAACTAACGGCACGGAGGTACACCCTCTGCTTCCCAGAGCTTCCAGCAAGCACCAAAAAACAAAACAAGCAAGCTGGACAGAAAAAAACAGCAAACAAAATAGCAAAGCAGAACTTAGCTATGCAGAGCAGCAGGCCACAGGAACGATCCAGGAGGAAACAGGTCCAATACTAGAACATTGACTGGAGGCCAGGATCAAAGCACTAGGTGGAGTTAAATAGAGCAGCACCTAACGACTTCACCACATCACCTGAGGAAGGAAACTCAGAAGCCGCAGTACCACTCTCCTCCACTAACGGAAGCTCACAGAGAGAATCAGCCGAAGTACCACTTGTGACCACAGAAGGGAGCTCTGCCACAGAATTCACAACACGGCCGCATACAGCGCGATGCGCACGGCCACTAAAGCAGGAGTCCCACCGCAAATAGCAAACCCAGACAAATGTAGTATTATATGAATACAGCGAAAAGGGTGAATACATGATAATCATATATATAGAAAGCAATTTACAAAATGCTGTCAAGTAATTAGTAAAGCATAATCACCTCAGACCTGCGGCGCCACCACCCCTACGCGCGTTTCGGCGTGCGTGCCTTCTTCTGAAACGCGCGTAGGGGTGGTGGCGCCGCAGGTCTGAGGTGATTATGCTTTACTAATTACTTGTTACTGTCCGATATGCTTGCTTGGATGTGGTAGCTGGATTTCATTTACCAGCGTAGTGTTATTTATTCCAATAATATGGATCACTAGCACACCAATATTTGCGATGGGGCTTGTACTCTTGATTTTGAGCAACTTGTTAACCTCTTACCTGCGGCCCTTTGAGTAGTTGTCACCCTCAGAGTTCCCTTGTCTTTGTTTCTATGTATTTTTATAACATTATATGTATCCAAAAAAGATGTTTTTTTTTATTAATGATCCTTTTTTGTGCAATATCTCTCTATAGGCTTTACCTTAGAGAGAACGTCCAATTGGTCCTCCGTAAACACATGTTGTGATAAATTTAATACCTGTTTACCCCCCTGTGTGCCCACCCGGGCGATCTCTCTTCTCAATGTTTTATTTTTGGTATATTGTCTTGTGGCCATGCGCTTGTTACTAGGCCCAGGGATTGATACTGCGCCATTTGCGGGCATGTGGGTGGTCTCCTCATCATGGATGGATCTACCAGAGCACACGGAGGCAGATCTGGACCTCGAGTAGTTACTTACTACCCCTTGACTTAGTGCGGGATCGTCCAGATGGATTCTGCCACCTATACACTCTGGAAAGCTGTTTGTCCATGACGTCTCGCTGGAATTTTTTGGCTTTTGTCGAATGGATATCACTGGCCCATTTCTGGAGCTCAACATCGATTTCGTCATTTAATTTCTTCAGGGCATCCCCTGCCATATCCCTCTGTAAGGTGGCTTGTAGGCCATCAATTTCAGATTCGATGGAGACCAGTGATTCGTGGTTCGTCTCTTTGAGGAGTACCATGAAGCCCTTAGAGCAGGTGTTAGAGAGCTCCTCCCATTTTGCTTTAAAATCCTCATTGGCAACTGGGAAGGAGGGAAAGACCTGGACCCGAAGACCCATAGGGATCAGATGGTTTTGAATATATTTATCTAGGAACTCATGGTTCCACCAGATACGTGTTCTTTTGCGTAATAACTCCTTGAATCGAAAAATAACCTCCTGTAATTCTCTTTTGGGGCCACCATTATCCCACTCAATATTGTCCTGGATAACGTCATTGAGTTGTGCACGCCAGGTACGATCGCGCGCTCGGAAGTCCATAGTGGTACTGGGATGAACTGTGAAACACACAGAAATAATTAATAATATATACAATCCCGTCAACATGACAACAGTCTGGGAAGCAAAAACCCTGAAAAAGGATTTCTAGGGGCACCCAGACAAACTAAATCCGCTCCAAAGCTATCATATAAGGACAGGGAGCCAAACGTAGGATAAAATGTAAAATCTTTATTGATGGATACAAAATATTAAAATCTGAACAATCCATAACACGTCAAAGTAAGAACGTAACCAGTAAACATGTAAAGGGGAAAATCCCCTCCCCCAACAATCCCTCATATATCGTATAAAGCCAGCAAAGAGAGAAGGCGACATATAATGCATGCCTGCCAGCAACACCAAAAGGTAACGCCCATGTAAATGAGGACACACTAAATATCGTACATAGTCTGTCCCGAATATCTAGGGGTAAAACAGTGTGCCCAACAAACAAATGGGACAAAAAGATGAAGGTGACCAGGTAGCTTACCGCAAGGGGGATGAAGAGGGAAGGGTGCAGCCAGAGAGCGACCCCCGACGCGCGTTTCGCAGCGCTGCACGCTCAATTTTTTTATTTTGCAATACACACGTGGTCAAAATTGTTGGTCCCCCTCGTTTAATTACAGAAAAACCCACAATGGTCACAGGAATAACTTGCATCTGACAAAAGTAATAATAAATAAAAGATCTATGAAAATGAACAGATGAAAGTCAGACTTTGCTTTTCAGCCATGATTCCACAGAATACAAAAAAATAAACCTCATGAAATCGGCCTGGACAGAAATGATGGTTCCTTAACTTAATATTTTGCTGCACAACCCTTAGAGGCAATCAAACGGTTCCTGTAACTGTCAATGACACTTCTGCGCCTCTCCACAGGTATTTTGGCCACTTCTCAAGAGTAAACTGCTCCAGTTGTCTCGTGTCTGAAGGTTGCCTTTTCCAGACGGCAGGTTTCAGCTCCTTCCAAAGATGCTCAATAGGATTTAGGTCAGGGCTCATAGAAGGCCTCTTCAGAATAGTCCAATGTTTCCTCTTAGCCATTCTTGGGTGTTTTTAGCTGTGTGTTTTGGGTCATTATCCTGTGGCAAGACCCATGACCTGCGCCTGAGACCAAGCTTTCTGACACTGGGCAGCACATTTCTTTCTAGAATCTCTTGATTGTCTTGAGATTTCATTGTACCCTGCACAGATTCTAGACACCATGTGCCAGATGCAGCAAAGCAGCCCCAGAACATAACAGAGCCTCCTCCATGTTTCACAGTAGGGACAGTGTTCTTTTCTTGATGTGCTTCATTTTTCCGTCTGTGAACATAGAGCTGATGTGCCTTGCCAAAAACTTCCATTGTTGTCTCATCTGTCCATAGGATATTCTACCAGAAGCTTTGTGGCTCGTCAACATGTAGTTTGGCAAATTCCAGTCTGGCTTTTTTATGATTTTTTTTTTTTAACAATAGTGTCCTCCTTGGTCGTCTCCCTTGAAGTCCGCTTTGGCTCAGACAAGGATGGATGGTGCGATCTGACACTGATGTTCCTGGAGCTTGAAGTTCACCTTTAATCTGTTTAGAAGTTTTTCTGGCTCTTTTGTTACCATTCGTATTATCCGTCTCTTTGATTTGTCATCAATGTTCCTCCTGCGGCCACGTCCAGGGAGGTCGGCTACAGTCCATGGATCTTACATTTCTGAATAATATGTGCAGCTGTAGTCACAGGAACATCAAGCTGCTTGGAGATGTCTGATAACTTTACCTTTAATATGTTTGTCTATAATGTTCTTTCTAATCTCCTGAGACAACTCCTTCTGGTCCATGTTGGGTGTGATACTCACCGTGTCACCACACAGCACAGTGAGGATCTGTAGCCCTATATACCGGCCCACTCACTGATTCCAGGATTGTAGACCCCATGTTCACAGATCTAGCTGCGGTCAGTGGGGGTCTATTGGGCTCTGGACCCCGCTCCTGTCGCCCGTTGATCTGGATTCCGCCTTTCCTAGGACTCCTCTGGCGCGTTCGCCCCCCTCCGCTCTGCTATTTTATATATTACCGCGCCGTCCCCCCCGCAGCGCAGGAGTCACTTTCCGTGTCAGGACGGAGATGTTTCTCCCTGTCAGTCATTAGGATGGAAGGAACCTAATCAGCTGATTACCTAATGCTTCCGCACTTTGTTCTGTGACAGTCCGGAATGGATGCGCTAAATCTTGGCTCCGCCGCCCGCCATAGACTTTCAATCACATCCCATTAAAATAAAAAGAGGCTCGTTTATTTAACACTTCAGCTGCCGGGAAGGAAACCACTGCCAGGAAAACAGAATCCATAGGAAATAAGAACGAAACTTTCCACTTATGAGATCAACTTTGTGCGTCTTTAAGTCGCTTCTGACAACTCGAGTTATCGTAAAAGCGGCGGTGATGGAACCTGCCGGAATACCAGTCTAGAAGCGCACTCGAGATTGGCCAGAAAATTACCCGAGAAAAGCCGCGGCAGAGTCACTGATGCTGGTGCAGCACAGGAGTAAGGTGCACCGCACTCTTTACCAGGAGTGCGCCTATTTACAACGTCATACTGCCAGGAATGGCCACCGGGGGCGCAATTCTGCTGTAATCTATGCCATGTGATTATGGTGGACTTGTCGAGGGCACTTGGCCACGCAACATCCGCCCAAGAGAGTCAAACGCTTCAAAAATGTGTTAGAGCCGTGAAGGATTGGCGGAAAAAACGACAAAGGCGGGAACATTTATGCTTCATGGGGAATTGCACTAACATCTTTCTACTTTTTCAAGCAGTTTTTTTCAAAAATGTTTTAATGAATCTGCGATCACAGCAATCTGCAATCTCATTGATCTACAATCTCAGAGATCTGGAATGTCAGCGATCTGGAATCTCAGCAATCAGCGATCTGTTATCTCAGCGATCTGGAATCTCAGCAATCTGGAATCTCAGCAATCTGGAATCTCAGCAATCTGGAATCTCAGCGATCTGGAATCTCAGAGATCAGCAATCTGTTATCTCAGCGATCAGGAATCTCAGCGATCTGGAATCTCAGCGATCTGGAATCTCAGCGATCCGCAATCTGGAATCTCAGCGAACTGGAATCTCAGCAATCAGGAATCTCAGCAATCTGGAATCACAGCGATCTGGAATCACAGCGATCTTGAAACTCAGAGATCAGCGATCTGTTATCTCAGCGATCTGGAATCTCAGCAATCATGAATCTCAGCAATCTGGAATCAGAGCGATCTGGGATCACAGCGATCTTGAATCTCAGAGATCAGCAATCTGAAATCTCAGCGAACTGGAATCTCAGCGATCTGTTATCTTAGCGATCAGCAATCTGGAATGTCAGTGATATGGAATCTCAGTAATCAGCAATCTGGAATCTCAGCGATCTGGAATCTCAGCGATCTTGAATCTCAGAGATCAGCAATCTGGAATCTCAGCGAACTGGAATCTCAGCAATCAGGAATCTCAGAGATCAGCGATCTGTTATCTCAGCGATCTGGAATCTCAGCGATCTGGAATCTCAGCGATCTTGAATCTCAGAGATCAGCAATCTGGAATCACAGCGATCTGGAATCACAGCGATCTTGAATCTCAGAGATCAGCGATCTGTTATCTCAGCGATCTGGAATCTCAGCAATCAGGAATCTCAGCAATCTGGAATCACAGTGATCTGGAATCACAGCGATCTTGAATCTCAGAGATCAGCAATCTGGAATCTCAGCGAACTGGAATCTCAGCGATCTGTTATCTCAGCGATCAGCAATCTGGAATGTCAGTGATATGGAATCTCAGTGATCAGCAATCTGGAATCTCAGCGATCTGGAATCTCAGCGATCTTGAATCTCAGAGATCAGCAATCTGGAATCTGAGCGATCTGGAATCTCAGCGATCTGGAATCTCAGCGATCTTCAACCTCAGAGATCAGCGATCTGTTATCTCAGCGATCTGGAATCTCAGCAATCAGGAATCTCAGCAATCTGGAATCACAGCGATCTGGAATCTCAGCGATCTTGAATCTCAGAGATCAGCAATCTGGAATCTCAGCGAACTGGAATCTCAGCGATCTGTTATCTCAGCGATCAGCAATCCGGAATGTCAGTGATATGGAATCTCAGTGATCAGCGATCTGTTATCTCAGCGATCAGCAATCTGGAACCTCAGTGATCTGTTATCTCAGCGATCAGCAATCTCAGCGATCCGCAATCTGAAATCTCAGGGATCTGGAATTTCAGCGATCAGCAATCTGGAATCTCAGCAATCTGGAATCTCAGTGATATGGAATCTCAGAGATCAGCAATCTGAAATCTAAGAGATCTGGAATCTCAGAGATCAACAATCTGGAATCTCAGTGATCTGGAATTTCAGCAATCTGGAATCTCAGCGATCTGGAATCTCAGCAATCTGGAATCTCAGTGATCAGTGATCTGTTATCTAAATGATCAGCAATTTCAGCGATCCGCAATCTGGAATCTCAGCGATCTGGAATCTCAGCGATCTGGAATCTCAGCGATCAGCGATCTGTTATCTCAGCGATCATCTGGATCTCAGTGATCTGGAATCTCAGAGATCTGCAAACTGGAATCTCAGCGATCTGTTATCTCAGCGATCAGCAATCTCAGTGATCCGCAATTTGGAATCTCAGTGATCTGGAATCTCAGAGATCAGCAATCTGGAATCTCAGCTATCAGCAATCTGGAATCTCAGGGATCTGGAATCTCAGCGATCAGCAATCTGGAATCTCAGGGATCTGGAATCGCAGCAATCTAGAATCTCAGCGATCAGCAATCTGGAATCTCAGGGATCTGGAATCGCAGCAATCTAGAATCTCAGCGATCAGCAATCTGGAATCTCAGGGATCTGGAATCTCAGAGATCAACAATCCGGAATCTCAGGGATCTGGAATCTCAGAGATCAACAATATGGAATCTCAGCGACCTGGAATCTCAGCGATCTGCAATCTCAGAATCAGCAATCCAGAATCTCAGGGATCTGGAATCTCAGAGATCAGCAATCCGGAATCTCAGTGATCAGCGATCTGTTATCTCAGCGTTTTGGAATCTCAGCAATCAGCTATCTGGAATCTCAGCGATCTGGTATCTCAGCATATTGGAATCTCAGCGCTCAGAGATTTGGTATCTCAGTGATCTCAGTCTCGGTAATTTCATCTTGTGAATCTGTAATCTCAGTGATCTCAGTCATCAGCAGGTCATCGTGTCTTTTGGATGGGTGAGAACTTACAAAGAGATCTTTGTGGATGGTGCAGTCGATCATGTCCACATCCACTCCCCTCATGCTTAATGGGACCGAGTCACATAGCTGGGCTGCGTTTGGCCGGTCATTGCCTCTTCCATTAAGAATGAATGGAGTGGAGGTCTATGGGGATCCCAGCCGTCAGACCCCCAGAGATTAGAAGTTTATTCCACATGGATGGGGACAGTTTAGTAACTTGAGATTACCCCTTTCAGATGGAGAATAGGAGAATGCCAAGAGATAAAAAGAGAAAAGCTGGGGATTCCATGGGGAACAGAGATGACACTAAGTAACATTCTGGTGGGAAGGGCGCATAGTGGCTACTTATGGTTTATTATGGAAGACATCAGCTGAAATGTTAATATAATGGTTTTACATAGGACTGCGTGAACGTTCGGCATAACCAGCAAGTTATCGTAGAGATGATAAATCCAGCTCTGCTACGTCTGTGATTCAGTGATGGACATGTGGGGTCTGCGGCTCCTCGTCCATCCTGTCCTGGTCCTAGAGCCCTGAAACGCGGCAGTATTTCTCTGGATGTGATCTTGTGTGCAGCAGTAACATAGTAACATAGTTAGTAAGGCCGAAAAAAGACATTTGTCCATCCAGTTCAGCCTATATTCCATCATAATAAATCCCCAGATCTACGTCCTTCTACAGAACCTAATAATTGTATGATACAATATTGTTCTGCTCCAGGAAGACATCCAGGCCTCTCTTGAACCCCTCGACTGAGTTCGCCATCACCACCTCCTCAGGCAAGCAATTCCAGATTCTCACTGCCCTAACAGTAAAGAATCCTCTTCTATGTTGGTGGAAAAACCTTCTCTCCTCCAGACGCAAAGAATGCCACCTTGTGCCCGTCACCTTCCTTGGTATAAACAGATCCTCAGCGAGATATTTGTATTGTCCCCTTATATACTTATACATGGTTATTAGATCGCCCCTCAGTCGTCTTTTTTCTAGACTAAATAATCCTAATTTCGCTAATCTATCTGGGTATTGCAGTTCTCCCATCCCCTTTATTAATTTTGTTGCCCTCCTTTGTACTCTCTCTAGTTCCATTATATCCTTCCTGAGCACCGGTGCCCAAAACTGGACACAGTACTCCATGTGCGGTCTAACTAGGGATTTGTACAGAGGCAGTATAATGCTCTCATCATGTGTATCCAGACCTCTTTTAATGCACCCCATGATCCTGTTTGCCTTGGCAGCTGCTGCCTGGCACTGGCTGTTCCAGGTAAGTTTATCATTAACTAGGATCCCCAAGTCCTTCTCCCTGTCAGATTTACCCAGTGGTTTCCCGTTCAGTGTGTAATGGTGATATTGATTCCCTCTTCCCATGTGTATAACCTTACATTTATCATTGTTAAACCTCATCTGCCACCTTTCAGCCCAAGTTTCCAACTTATCCAGATCCATCTGTAGCAGAATACTATCTTCTCTTGTATTAACTGCTTTACATAGTTTTGTATCATCTGCAAATATCGATATTTTACTGTGTAAACCTTCTACCAGATCATTAATGAATATGTTGAAGAGAACAGGTCCCAATACTGACCCCTGCGATACCCCACTGGTCACAGCGACCCAGTTAGAGACTATACCATTTATAACCACCCTCTGCTTTCTATCACTAAGCCAGTTACTAACCCATTTACACACATTTTCCCCCAGACCAAGCATTCTCATTTTGTGTACCAACCTCTTGTGCGGCACGGTATCAAACGCTTTGGAAAAATCGAGATATACCACGTCCAATGACTCACCGTGGTCCAGTCTATAGCTTACCTCTTCATAAAAACTGATTAGATTGGTTTGACAGGAGCGATTTCTCATAAACCCATGCTGATATGGAGTTAAACAGTTATTCTCATTGAGATAATCCAGAATAACATCCCTCAGAAACCCTTCAAATATTTTACCAACAATAGAGGTTAGACTTACTGGCCTATAATTTCCAGGTTCACTTTTAGAGCCCTTTTTGAATATTGGCACCACATTTGCTATGCGCCAGTCCTGCGGAACAGACCCTGTCGCTATAGAGTCACTAAAAATAAGAAATAATGGTTTATCTATTACATTACTTAGTTCTCTTAGTACTCGTGGGTGTATGCCATCCGGACCCGGAGATTTATCTATTTTAATCTTTTTTAGCCGGTTTCGCACCTCTTCTTGGGTTAGATTGGTGACCCTTAATATAGGGTTTTCATTGTATCTTGGGATTTCACCTAGCATTTCATTTTCCACCGTGAATACCGTGGAGAAGAAGGTGTTTAATATGTTAGCTTTTTCCTCGTCATCTACAACCATTCTTTCCTCACTATTTTTTAAGGGGCCTACATTTTCAGTTTTTATTCTTTTACTATTGATATAGTTGAAGAACAGTTTGGGATTAGTTTTACTCTCCTTAGCAATGTGCTTCTCTGTTTCCTTTTTGGCAGCTTTAATTAGTTTTTTAGATAAAGTATTTTTCTCCCTATTGTTTTTTAGAGCTTCAATGGTGCCATCCTGCTTTAGTAGTGCAAATGCTTTCTTTTTACTGTTAATTGCCTGTCTTACTTCTTTGTTTAGCCACATTGGGTTTTTCCTATTTCTAGTCCTTTTATTCCCACAAGGTATAAACCGCTTACACTGCCTATTTAGGATGTTCTTAAACATTTCCCATTTATTATCTGTATTCTCATTTCTGAGGATATTGTCCCAGTCTACCAGATTAAGGGCATCTCTAAGCTGTTCAAACTTTGCCTTCCTAAAGTTGAATGTTTTTGTGACTCCCTGACAAGTCCCCCTAGTGAAAGACAGGTGAAACTGCACAATATTGTGGTCGCTATTTCCTAAATGCCCAACCACCTGCAGATTTGTTATTCTGTCAGGTCTATTAGATAGTATTAGGTCTAAAAGTGCTGCTCCTCTGGTTGGATTCTGCACCAATTGTGAAAGATAATTTTTCTTGGTTATTAGCAGAAACCTGTTGCCTTTATGGGTTTCACAGGTTTCTGTTTCCCAGTTAATATCCGGGTAGTTAAAGTCCCCCATAACCAGGACCTCATTATGGGTTGCAGCTTCATCTATCTGCTTTAGAAGTAGACTTTCCATGCTTTCTGTTATATTTGGGGGTTTGTAACAGACCCCAATGAGAATTTTGTTACCATTTTTCCCTCCATGAATTTCAACCCATATGGACTCGACATCCTCATTCCCTTCGCTAATATCCTCCCTTAAAGTGGACTTTAGACAAGACTTTACATAGAGACAAACCCCTCCTCCTCTCCGATTTTTACGATCCTTTCTAAACAGACTGTAACCCTGTAAGTTAACTGCCCAGTCATAGCTTTCATCTAACCATGTCTCGGTTATTCCCACTATGTCAAAGTTACCTGTAGATATTTCTGCTTCTAGTTCTTCCATCTTGTTTGTCAGGCTTCTGGCGTTTGCGAGCATGCAGTTTAGAGGATTTTGTTTTGTTCCAATCTCCTCGCTGTGGATTGTTTTAGAAATGTTCTTACCTCCCTTCTGAGTATGTTTTCCTGGGTCGTCTTTGTTCGAGTCTAATGTTTTTCTTCCCGTCCCCTCTTCTTTTAGTTTAACGCCCTCCTGATGAGTGTAGCGAGTCTTCTGGCGAATGTGTGTTTCCCAGGTTTGTTGAGGTGTAGTCCGTCTCTGGCGAGGAGTCCATCATACCAGTAATTCACACCGTGGTCCAGGAATCCAAATCCTTGTTGTCTGCACCATCGTCTTAGCCAGTTGTTTGCATCAAGGATCCTGTTCCATCTCCTGGTGCCATGCCCGTCTACTGGAAGGATAGAAGAAAAAACTACCTGTGCATCCAGTTCCTTTACTTTCTTCCCCAACTCTTCAAAGTCCTTGCAGATTGTCGGTAGGTCCTTCCTTGCCGTGTCATTGGTGCCAACATGTATCAGAAGAAATGGGTGGACGTCCTTGGAGTTGAAGAGCTTTGGTATCCTATCGGTCACATCCTTGATCATCGCACCTGGAAGGCAGCATACTTCTCTTGCAGTTATGTCCGGTCTGCAGATGGCTGCTTCGGTGCCTCTCAGTAGTGAGTCTCCCACCACCACCACTCTTCGTTGCTTCTTGGCTGTACTTTTTGCTGTCACTTGTTGCTGTGTGCCCTTTTCTTTTTTGCTTGCTGGTATTGCTTCATTCTTAGGTGTGCCATCTTCATCCTCTACAAAGATTTGATATCGGTTCTTCAGTTGTGTGGTTGGTGATTTCTCCATGGTCTTCTTGCTTCTTTTGGTCACATGCTTCCACTCATCTGCTTTTGGAGGTTCTCTGACACTTTTTTCACCTTCTGTGACCAGTAGAGATGCTTCTGTTCTGTCTAGAAAGTCTTCATTCTCTTTGATGAGTTTCAAAGTTGCTATTCTTTCTTCCAGACCCCGCACCTTTTCTTCTAAAAGGGCCACTAGTCTACACTTCTGACAGGTGAAATTGGATTCTTCTTCTGGTCGATCTGTGAACATGTAGCACATGCTGCAGCTCACCATGTAGGTTGTCACATCTGCCATGTTGCTCCTAGATCCTGCTGACTTGCTGTGTGTTTTCCTTCTTGTGTAATCTACTCAGCCAAGCTCTCTTGCAATAATGTCCTACAGGCAAAAATTACGGCGCGCGGTTTGGTGATGCTTTCGAAGCAGCTGGTCCCGGCTGTACCCAACGATCTTCTAGCTTAGGGAGACTTCGCTTCTCCCAGAAGGCACCTGGAATATGCAAATTAGCCTCCTGAAGCTTGAATCCCTGGTTTGGTGATGCTTTCGAAGCAGCTGGTCCCGGCTGTACCCAACGATCTTCTAGCTTAGGGAGACTTCGCTTCTCCCAGAAGGCACCTGGAATATGCAAATTAGCCTCCTGAAGCTTGAATCCCTGGTTTGGTGATGCTTTCGAAGCAGCTGGTCCCGGCTGTACCCAACGATCTTCTAGCTTAGGGAGACTTCGCTTCTCCCAGAAGGCACCTGGAATATGCAAATTAGCCTCCTGAAGCTTGAATCCCTGGTTTGGTGATGCTTTCGAAGCAGCTGGTCCCGGCTGTACCCAACGATCTTCTAGCTTAGGGAGACTTCGCTTCTCCCAGAAGGCACCTGGAATATGCAAATTAGCCTCCTGAAGCTTGAATCCCTGGTTTGGTGATGCTTTCGAAGCAGCTGGTCCCGGCTGTACCCAACGATCTTCTAGCTTAGGGAGACTTCGCTTCTCCCAGAAGGCACCTGGAATATGCAAATTAGCCTCCTGAAGCTTGAATCCCTGGTTTGGTGATGCTTTCGAAGCAGCTGGTCCCGGCTGTACCCAACGATCTTCTAGCTTAGGGAGACTTCGCTTCTCCCAGAAGGCACCTGGAATATGCAAATTAGCCTCCTGAAGCTTGAATCCCTGGTTTGGTGATGCTTTCGAAGCAGCTGGTCCCGGCTGTACCCAACGATCTTCTAGCTTAGGGAGACTTCGCTTCTCCCAGAAGGCACCTGGAATATGCAAATTAGCCTCCTGAAGCTTGAATCCCTGGTTTGGTGATGCTTTCGAAGCAGCTGGTCCCGGCTGTACCCAACGATCTTCTAGCTTAGGGAGACTTCGCTTCTCCCAGAAGGCACCTGGAATATGCAAATTAGCCTCCTGAAGCTTGAATCCCTGGTTTGGTGATGCTTTCGAAGCAGCTGGTCCCGGCTGTACCCAACGATCTTCTAGCTTAGGGAGACTTCGCTTCTCCCAGAAGGCACCTGGAATATGCAAATTAGCCTCCTGAAGCTTGAATCCCTGGTTTGGTGATGCTTTCGAAGCAGCTGGTCCCGGCTGTACCCAACGATCTTCTAGCTTAGGGAGACTTCGCTTCTCCCAGAAGGCACCTGGAATATGCAAATTAGCCTCCTGAAGCTTGAATCCCTGGTTTGGTGATGCTTTCGAAGCAGCTGGTCCCGGCTGTACCCAACGATCTTCTAGCTTAGGGAGACTTCGCTTCTCCCAGAAGGCACCTGGAATATGCAAATTAGCCTCCTGAAGCTTGAATCCCTGGTTTGGTGATGCTTTCGAAGCAGCTGGTCCCGGCTGTACCCAACGATCTTCTAGCTTAGGGAGACTTCGCTTCTCCCAGAAGGCACCTGGAATATGCAAATTAGCCTCCTGAAGCTTGAATCCCTGGTTTGGTGATGCTTTCGAAGCAGCTGGTCCCGGCTGTACCCAACGATCTTCTAGCTTAGGGAGACTTCGCTTCTCCCAGAAGGCACCTGGAATATGCAAATTAGCCTCCTGAAGCTTGAATCCCTGGTTTGGTGATGCTTTCGAAGCAGCTGGTCCCGGCTGTACCCAACGATCTTCTAGCTTAGGGAGACTTCGCTTCTCCCAGAAGGCACCTGGAATATGCAAATTAGCCTCCTGAAGCTTGAATCCCTGGTTTGGTGATGCTTTCGAAGCAGCTGGTCCCGGCTGTACCCAACGATCTTCTAGCTTAGGGAGACTTCGCTTCTCCCAGAAGGCACCTGGAATATGCAAATTAGCCTCCTGAAGCTTGAATCCCTGGTTTGGTGATGCTTTCGAAGCAGCTGGTCCCGGCTGTACCCAACGATCTTCTAGCTTAGGGAGACTTCGCTTCTCCCAGAAGGCACCTGGAATATGCAAATTAGCCTCCTGAAGCTTGAATCCCTGGTTTGATGATGCTTTCGAAGCAGCTGGTCCCGGCTGTACCCAACGATCTTCTAGCTTAGGGAGACTTCGCTTCTCCCAGAAGGCACCTGGAATATGCAAATTAGCCTCCTGAAGCTTGAATCCCTGGTTTGGTGATGCTTTCGAAGCAGCTGGTCCCGGCTGTACCCAACGATCTTCTAGCTTAGGGAGACTTCGCTTCTCCCAGAAGGCACCTGGAATATGCAAATTAGCCTCCTGAAGCTTGAATCCCTGGTTTGGGTCAGCTCCGTCATTCCTTTCTATTGGGGTCCAGCACCATCTGTTCTACAACAGACCACCTCCAGAATTATCGTCTTATATTAACCCTATAAAAGTGCTGTCCGGGACCCCAGAAGCACCTGGAACCAGTTTCTAACTTTCACATTACTGCTCCATCCAGACCCCCAAATCCTGCAGCGATGGGAGGAAAATATTTAACAACCATTCGGCAATTTGCAGACAAAATGCAAACCAGAAACATCACTTCCCCAATATAAAGAGATGAAAGAGCCGGGGGTTAACGTCTGCGAGGGAATCAGATGGGGGTACACCAGGAGCGGTGTCACATCAGTCAGCAACACTGGAAACATTGTATCAGGGGCTTCCCTGTGTGATACATGGTTGTGATGGATCGAGCCCTACATCAATCATCAGAGGCGGCACAGTCCTTCTCATTTCTATCTATCCCTTTGTTTATAAGCTGTGGGACAAAATTATTATAATTGCACCTAGAATGAGCAAAAAAAAAAGTGCAAGTGCATCGGATTTATCGCAATGACTTAGGCTGGAGAATACATTTGGTGAACAGAAAATGGCAAGAAAAGATTAAAGCAAATCAGAGATATCACCGGACATTGGCTACAAAGGTGCAATTTTGTTGCAGTGTTGCACCTTAGGCTCCTCCCATTATACATGAAGCCACACCCCTTCCCTTTAACCTTTGCTCTTGATGAGCGAGATGTGCAAGGCAGGCGCAGTTAAGAAAATCTCTCCCCTTATTTATGCCTCATGTGTCAATAGGCGTGGCTTATGAAGAAAGTGTTTATTAAAGAGGTGTGGCTTATGAAGAAAATGAGTATTAAAGAGGTGTGGCTTATGAAGAAAATGTTTATTAAAGAGGCGTGGCTTATGAAGAATGTGTTTGTTAAAGAGGCATGGCTTATGAAGAAAGTGAGTATTAAAGAGGTGTGGCTTATGAAGAAAATGTTTATTAAAGAGGCGTGGCTTATGAAGAAAGTGAGTATTAAAGAGGTGTGGCTTATGAAGAAAGTGAGTATTAAAGAGGTGTGGCTTATGAAGAAAATGTTTATTAAAGAGGCGTGGCTTATGAAGAATGTGTTTGTTAAAGAGGCGTGGCTTATGAAGAAAGTCTTTATTAAAGAGGCGTGGCTTATGAAGAATGTGTTTGTTAGGCGTGGCTT
Source organism: Ranitomeya imitator (assembly GCF_032444005.1). Lineage (NCBI taxonomy): Eukaryota > Metazoa > Chordata > Amphibia > Anura > Dendrobatidae > Ranitomeya > Ranitomeya imitator. The sequence goes on from NC_091282.1 coordinate 19,836,380, forward strand.
ATGAAGAAAGTGTTTATTAAAGAGGCGTGGCTTATGAAGAAAGTGAGTATTAAAGAGGTGTGGCTTATGAAGAAAATGTTTATTAAAGAGGCGTGGCTTATGAAGAATGTGTTTGTTAAAGAGGCATGGCTTATGAAGAAAGTGTTCATTAAAGAGGCGTGGCTTATGAAGAATGTGTTTATTAAAGAGGCGTGCCTTATGGAGAAAGTGTTTATTAAAGAGGCGTGGCTTATGAAGAAAGTGTGTATTAAAGAGCCGTGCCTTATGAAGAAAGTGTTTATTAAAGAGCCGTGGCTTATGAAGAAAGTGTGTATTAAAGAGCCGTGCCTTATGAAGAAAGTGTTTATTAAAGAGCTGTGCCTTATGAAGAAAGTGTTTATTAAAGAGCCGTGCCTTATGAACAAAGTGTTTATTAAAGAGGCGTGGCTTATGAAGAAAGTGTTTATTAAAGAGACGTGGCTTATGAAGAAAGTGTTTATTAAAGAGCCCCGCCTTATGAAGAAAGTGTTTATTAAAGAGGCGTGCCTTATGAAGAAAATGTTTATTAAAGAGGCGTGGCTTATGAACAAAGTGTTTATTAAAGAGACGTGGCTTATGAAGAAAGTGTTTATTAAAGAGCCCCGCCTTATGAAGAAAGTGTTTATTAAAGAGGCGTGCCTTATGAAGAAAGTGTTTATTAAAGAGCCGTGTCTTATGAACAAAGTGTTTATTAAAGAGGCGTGCCTTATGAAGAAAATGTTTATTAAAGAGGCGTGGCTTATGAAGAAAGTGTGTATTAAAGAGGCGTGGCTTATGAAGAAAATGTTTATTAAACAGGCGTGGCTTATGAAGAAAATGTTTATTAAAGAGGCGTGGCTTATGAAGAAAGTGTGTATTAAAGAGGCGTGGCTTATGAAGAAAATGTTTAATAAATAGGTGTGGCTTATAAAGAAATTTATATTATAAAGGGTTGTGGCTTATAAAGAAAGTGTTATTAAATGGGCATGGCTTACAAAAGAAGTGTTTATTAAGGGACTGTGGCTTACAAAGAAAGTGTTTATTAAAGGGCTGTGGCATACAATGTAACATTATGCTTCAATTTGGGCAAAAAGTTAAAGAAATGTAACTACAGATGCGCCAAATGTATGTTCTAGAATGTTCCCCATGTGAACAATTTGTGGCAATTTCACACTGTCATGTCTATGTTTTTGCATCACACACGATTAGTGAATGTATCTCATGTTTTCTATTGTACCGTATGGAGGTAGGTGGAAAGTTTCTTGCACAATTACTGACCCCACTTCCACTATAGAGGCAGATGCAGCTTCCTCCTTCATAACGGTTCTCCAAATTACTGATGCTTTGTCAGGTAGACATAAGAGGGGTGCTGTATGCTGAGATTCTAGGGACCATGGGCGCCCTACTGTGTATGATTCCTGCAAAAGGACCCTCTTCTGTCTATGTGCACCTTGCAAACATCAGAGGTATTACAACAAATACCCCCTCTGGAGACAAAACAGTCACAGTTATCAGATATATTTGTCAGCTGAAAGGAAGAATACTTGAGTTTATTCTGTGTCTACTACTTCTTCACCAAAACAAAATAAGCTACAAAAACACTATAACTGTATAAAAACACCACAAGAACTACATAAAACAATAAAGAACAGCAAAAAACTACAGAAGAACTGCATAAAAACTACAGAAGAACTGCACAAAAACTACAGAAGAACTGCATAAAAACTACAGAAGAACAGCATAAACTACAGAAGAACTGCATAAAAACCACACAAAACCTGCTTAAAACTACACAAGACTTGAACAAATGCATGAAGTTATACAAGAAATTCATATAAACTACAGAACATCTTCATAAAAGATTGCATAACAACTACACAAGAAATGAAAGAAAAGTAAACAAGAAATGCATAAAACTACAGAACTGCATCAAACTACATAATAACTGCATAAAAACTACACTTGAACGTCATAAAAACTACACAAAACCTGTTTAAAACCACATAAAAACTGCATAAAACTACACAAGAACAAACGCATATGAGTCGCCCGCCAGGGCCGTGGGTTAGGTACCAGGTCCTGTGGTTCACAGGGGGAAGTCACGGTGGCGACCCAGTCCCACGGCCCTGGGCGCCCATGTGAAAGGGAAAGTTCTTTAAAGGGAATAAAGTTTATTTTTGTGACGCCACCTGTGGTATTCGGTCAGTGGGGACCGACGCTGCTTTAAGGGGTCCGCTGGGGTGATGTTATGGCAGCTAGATGGTATACCTTCCCACAGGTGAAGTGTACCCCCAGGGCTCCCAGTGTGTAGATGGAGGATGGTGAATGGTGCAGTAAAGAACGAGGACACAGGTTTGCAGTCTCTTTACCTTGTTTACTGTCGACTTCAGGCAGCCACAGTCCAGGGTAACAGATCACAGGGCAGGCAGGGTCCGGCCGGCTTGGAGGCAAGTCCAGAGTCCCCTTATCCAGGTGGAGATCAAAGCCTTCCTCTTACACCGTGGTGTTGTCCCTTACTGTCTATGGCTTCACATAAGGTCCTCACAGATGTTAGATCTCTCTCTCTGTCCCCCGTATAGGATAGGACACGACCCATATGACTGGTGACTTGAGGTGGTTTATAGGGACTCTAGCATGCCCCAGCCTTTAAGGGTGTCATCGTACCTCCTGGGTACTAAGGTGGACAGGTAACGTGGAGTTCAGCTGTCCTGCCGGTCTCTGATGTAAGTCGTGGAGAGCCTAACGATCCTCGGTGTTCCGGCTATCGGTCTCTGTGCCTCAGAAGGAGGCAGCCTGCTCGGGGCTGATCTCCCGCTGGTATCCTCTCCTGTGCTTTGCTCTCCAGCACGTTCACTGCAATGTATTTGGCTTTCTGAATGTCTCTTTCCAGGAACTGCTGCACTGCGGCTACACAGCTCCGTAAACCCTCCTCTGCCTTAGATTGATCCAGTCTGTTTCCTGGCAAGAACTGTTCTGAAACTTTCCTTCCTAAACTACCATATATATGGGGAGACACCTAGTAAATAGGATCAAAAGCTCCCCCTGGTGGCCAGAAGTGTGAATGTGTTGCATGCTTGTGGTTACCTGGTTACAGTTATCCTTTCTTGCCTTCAAGCGTAACATCAATCTCCCCGTGAGGAAAGCAACATTATTGTGATGACCAGGACCCTGGGGCACCGCACATACAAACTAATCAAGAAATGCATAACAACTGCATAAAACTACTGAAAGACTGCATACAAACTACACAAGAAATGGATAAAAACTAAACAAGTGCATATAAACTACAGAAGAACTGCATACAAACTACACAAGACATATATGAAAGCTATGCCACTGAGGAGATGCTCCATGTTAATTTTGGGTGCCTTTTAATGAATTCAATGCCTTGTATTCCTGTAAGACTGGTGTGGGCTCCTCCAGTCTTGATGAATCTTGCAAATGGACCCGACAACAGTCTGAACCAGCCCCGACTCACTTTTCACCTGAACATTGACGAGGGGAAAGCTCAGGCGAAACGCGCGTCGGGGAAGGTGCAGACTGTTGCGGAGTCCATTGGCTGGTCAGTATACTGCTGCTTTCTTTCATCTATTTGCACTTTACTATGTATAGCACCTTTATATGCCATACATGCTTTTTGCCTTGGCTAGTTTCTGACCAAAACCATGACTTCTTAATAACACTTCTGTAAGTTCCGCATTCATTTTTTTTTTTTTTACCCTTATAGCAGCTATGCTTACTGGATCAATGAATTTCTATCCTATGGTCTTATGACATATACAGATTTTTTTCCCCATTATTTTGCTACTTTGCACATTTGATATCATGAATATCATACATTTACCTATACTGATCCCCTTCCGTGATGCACTCTAATACTTTTTTTGCTTTCTAACCATATTACAAGTATCTATTTATTTACTTATCTATTGGACTAGTCAGGCATACAATTCTGAATGTGTTCAGTATCATATATTTATTTGGATCATGTGTGTTTTTGTTATGGTGATTTACCATTTTTCATGTGTGCATGTATTGTACTTACCCCCACACTCCCTGTACCATTTTCCACCTGTTGGGTTTTCCCTCCGTGTTTTCCTTTTCTCTTATTATTGAGTCGCCTGCCAGGGCTGTGGGGTACTCGGTACCGGGTCCGGTGGTGTTCACAGGGGGGTGTCACGGTGGCTGCAACCCGCTCCGTGGCCCTGAGCGCCCATGTATAAGGGAAAGGTCTTTAAAGGGATTTGCAGAATAGAGTTTATTTTTGTGACGCCACCTGTGGTATTCGGTCAGTGGGGACCGACGCTGCTTAAAGGGTCCTCTGGGGTGATGTTATGGCAGCTAGATGGTATACCTTCCCACAGGTGAAGTATATCCCCAGGGCTTCCGGTGTGTGGATGGAATATGAAGAATGGCGCAGTAAAGAACGAGGACACAGGTTTGCAGTCTCTTTACCTGGTTTACTGAAGACTTCTGGCAGCCACAGTCCAGGGTAACAGATCACAGGGCAGGCGGGGTCCGGTCGGTTTGGAAGTGAATCCAGAGTCCCCCTTTACCAGGTGGAGTTAAAAACCTTCCTCTAGCGCAGTGGTGTTGTAGTCCCTTACTGCCTATGGCTTCACATAATGTTCTCACAGTTCTTCTCTCTGTCCCCCATATAGGACAGGACATAACCCATATGACTGGTGACTTGAGCCTTTTTATAAGGACTCTAGCATGCCCCGGGCTCTATAGGTGTCACCGTGCCTCCTGGGTATTAAGGCGGACAGGTAACTTGCAGTTCTGCTGTCCTGCCGGTTTCTGCTGTAAGTCGTAGAGGCCTTACAACCTCGGTGGTTCGGCTACCGGTTATCTGCACCTCAGAGGGAGGAAGCCTATTCTTAGCTGGTCTCCCCTGATATCCTCTCCTGTGCTTCGCTCTCCTACATGCTCACTGAACAATGTTCGGCTTTCTGTATGTCTCTTTCCAGGAGCTGTAGTGCTTCAGACCACTCGACCCCTTTAGACCTTCTTCCTGCCTCAGACTACTCCAGTCTGCTGTCTGGCACTAACAAACTCACTTTCCCTCCAAACCACAATATATATAGGGGAGACACCTAGTAAATAGGATCAAAAGCTCCCCCTTGTGGCCTGGAGTGTGAACATGTTGTGTGTATGGTGGTTACCTGATAAAAGATATCTTTCATTGCTTCCAAACGTATCATCACTCTCCCCGTGAGGAAGGCAATGCTACTGTGACGACCAGGACCCTGGGGTGCCACATTATCCCCAATCCTGTAATTAATTCATAATAAGAAGATGGAGCCATGTTACAGAGTAATTCTGAGCCTCCTGTAGACTATAAGCCTCGCAGGGTCGGGTCTTCTCCTCTGTACCAGGCTGTCATTGTTAGTCTGTTCGCTGTCATTTCTGTTACTATTTTGTTTTTCCGCTCCTCTTGTACAGACCATGGAAACCATGGTGCTCTAAGAATAAATAATAATAATAATATCAGTCTCGCATACTGTGGGACCGTAGACTCCGGACTACTGCGTCACAGTCGTCCGTAGCTGATTGTTATGAGAGCGGATTCTAATTCTAATAAAGATGAAGCAATGTAACAACCTTCCTGATGTCAGGGATAACGATTCCCGTTTTTATTCCTTTAGTTGGTTCTTCTTCTGTTTGACATAGTTTCTATTCCACTTCATTTCCATGAATTATTCGGCTCCGTTACCACTTCCTTGGTTGGTTCTTCTATTCCATGTTACACATTTTGTGTCCAACATTTTTTTTATCATTTATTCGGCTCCGTTACCACTTCCTTACATGGTTCTTCTCCTTGCCTACTTCCTATGCTGCTTCCTCCTATAAATATGTTCTTAGATAATAATAATAATCATTTTTATTTATATAGCGCCAGCATATTCTGCAGCACTTTACAATAAGCGGGGACATGTACAGACAAATTCAGTACAAGTTAAGACAATTTAAACAGTGACATTAGGGGTGAGGTCCCTGCTCGCAAGCTTACAATCTACAAGGAAATGGGGGGACACAATAGGTGAAAAGTGCTTGTTATTTCAGGTCTGGCAATTATAATAAATAGGGATTTTCATATAAAGCTGCATGATCCGGTCATCAGCCCGTGTGTTTAAGTGCAATAGTCAAGTATCAAGTGCAGTTATCGTGTGCATGGAGGGTGTGGAGACAGATGAGTAGTAGGGGGCAGATTCACATGCAGATAATATTTGGAAGGAGGGAACATAACAAAGTTAGTTTACTGAGTAGTTGATGTGGTAGGCTTGTTTGAAGAGATGGGTTTTCAATAGGTCGGGGCTAGGTATCAGTCTGATCGTCTGGGGAAGTGCATTCCAGAGAGCTGGCGCAGCACGGGAGAAGTCTTGGAGACGGAGGTGCGAGGTTCGGATTACGGAGGATGTTAGTCTTAGGTCATTAGTAGAACGGAGGGCACGTGTAGGGCGATAGACGGAGATGAGAGAGGAGATATAAGGCGGCGCAGAACTGTGGAGAGCTTTGTGGGTGAGAGAGATGAGTTTATACTGGACCCTGCAGCGAATGGGTAGCCAGTGAGATAGTTAGATAGTTCTTAAGTTAATGTATTTCCAATGATGACTTGTCTTTGCATTTGATTTCCTTGAATGGTCCATTGTCACGCTGTGATGGTCTTCGGTATGGAAGGGGGGGCCCAAACTGTCCCTGGAGCTGGGACCCTAATTATCCATGTCCCGGGGTACTCTTGAAGGTAGAGAGGCCCGGAGTGTCTGACCTTATTATGCCCCTGTCCAACCCTGATATGTCCCCTCGCCCACCCCATTAGGCCTGAGACAGAAATGTAAGATAAGCAAAACACAAAGACAAAACAGGTATAACAGAAGTACCAACCATCAATAGGGAGGAGGAGGATAGGGACAGGGAGGAATAAACTAAACGGGACCAGGGACCAGGAGATAAACACACAAGTACCACAATCACTACTACAACAACGCTATTCCAACCACTTATCTTTAGCACATAGCACAGGAAGACGAATATTTCACTGGCAGGGACAAGATGGCCTGGTCAGCTTTTATAGGAAGAGGTAATGACCAGATCAGAAGCAGCTGAAATGAAATTGCATGTGTCTGACCAGCATAGAAAGGCTTGTTAACCTCTTCAGCACCAGAGGAAACTAAATCCATTTAATATGGAACACAAATCCCACCATCTCTAAGAAGACCTCCATTCATTACCCGATGTGACACCATCGTGACATCCATCTCCTATTCTGCTTTTGATGGTTCGTCTCCTATTCTATATGATTTGTTTCCTACGCTTTAATTATTGTGTTATCTTGAACTTTGTTACCTGTGACTATTGTATATAAACCGCTGAATTGTAAAGCGCTGCGGAATGTGTTGGCGCTATATAAAGATTATTATTATTATGGTCTTAGTTGTTCCTTCACCATTCACGAGTTGTCCGGTTATTCTGCTCCTCTGAATCTCACTGCATCAGCACCTTCAGTCTGTGCCGTCCATCCAGACTGGTGACTTATCGGACACACCACAGCAGCTGAGCTATGACACCTTGTGGGCTTAGTTTCCTTTTACATATTTTTAGATTTTTTAGATTTAGATTTTTTCCAATTTCTTTAGCCGCCTCCTTTCCTTACCCAATTGCTTATTCCATTTTCCTAGATGGTTCCTCTTCTTTTCATTTCCTTGGATGGTTCCTCTTCTTTTCATTTCCTTGGATGGTTCCTCTTCTTTTCAGTTCTTTGGATGGTTCCTCTTTTTTCATTTCCTTGGATGGTTCCTCTTTTTTTCATTTCCTTGGATGGTTCCTCTTTTTTTCATTTCCTTGGATGGTTCCTCTTCTTTTCAGTTCCTTGGATGGTTCCTCTTCTTTTCATTTTCTTGGATGGTTCCTCTTTTTTTCATTTCCTTGGATGGTTGTTCTTCTTTTCATTTTCTTGGATGGTTCCTCTTTTCATTTCCTTGGATGGTTCCTCTTCTTTTCATTTCCTTGGATGGTTCCTCTTTTTTCATTTCCTTGGATGGTTCCTCTTTTTTTCATTTCCTTGGATGGTTCCTCTTTTTTTCATTTCCTTGGATGGTTCCTCTTCTTTTCAGTTCCTTGGATGGTTCCACTTCTTTTCATTTTCTTGGATGGTTCCTCTTTTTTTCATTTCCTTGGATGGTTCCTCTTTTTTTCATTTCCTTGGATGGTTCCTCTTTTTTTCATTTCCTTGGATGGTTCCTCTTCTTTTCATTTCCTTGGATGGTTCCTCTTCTTTTCATTTCATTTGATGGTTCCTCTTCTTTTCATTTCCTTGGATGGTTCCTCTTCTTTTCATTTTCTTGGATGGTTCCTCTTCTTTTCATTTCCTTGGATGGTTCCTCTTCTTTTCATTTCCTTGGATGGTTCTTCTTTTTTTCATTTCCTTGGATGGTTCCTCTTTTTTCATTTCCTTGGATGGTTCCTCTTCTTTTCATTTCCTTGGATGGTTCCTCTTTTCCATTTTCCCTAATTTCTCTTTTCTATTCCATATAAGTAGAATGTTTCTTTCAGATTCATTTTTCAGGAGGTTCCTCTCTTATTTTCTCACATTCTCCTCCTGCTCCATCTTCTTATGTGGCTTCTGGACCCCGAACTACAGAGTCACTCCCACTTTATTTGTTTCTCTCTTGTGTTTTTTTCCATTTTTGGGGACTTATGGTCACTTAGCCTCCTGGTCCTGTGTACACTGTGTGTACCATGCGGTATATACCGATACAATGTGTAACTTTGGTACTAGGACATTTGTCCCTTCCGTTCTTGCCTTCTGCATATCCAGCCCATGTCACTTTAGGCGCATGAGATTTTAATTTCCTGCCTACAATTTCCAACTCTACATGGTATAAATTGGAAAGAGTGGGGGAGGTGATATAAGGCAGGGAATATATAGCTCCAAACATGAAAAATATAGCTACCCAGAATCCTCTGCTGGAACTGGAACAGTAAGTATAAATCTATGACTGGTCGCTGTGTGGCATTGATTAATGGCGGCAAATAAACCGCCCAGCAGGATCCTGGCACAGACGGAGATCACACGCAGAAGAGCTGCGGAGAGTTAATTGACGATAATCCTTCAATCAGGATCTAAAATTAGCTGAAAGTAAAAGTAGAAAAAAAACTATTGAAAAGAATGATATTTCTATAACATAAAAATCACTTTACACCTTTAACAAAGACCATGATCAATCACAACATGGATGATCAAAGGGGAGTAACGTTACAGCAATCAAAGAGGAGTCCATGGATAGTATTACATGTAAAACGACACAATCTATAATATAACGCTGGGAGCGTCACTCTGTCCGAAGCCTTAATAGACTGCGCAGGCGCGACGCTCCTAGCGTTACATTATAGAAAATGCCGCCGAGAGCAGGGGGTCGGGAGCACGGGGACGCCGTCTACATATGTGCGCCCTGATTATGCAAATAATCCGCCGGCACAGTAAGTTTTAACTTACGCTATTCGTTTCGGGCGCCATTGTCTTGCTCCTGGTGCCGGAATCGGTGCCTGCGCAGTCCGCGCTTTCCGTGCCATTTTCTTGAAGACACACAGCAGTGTGTCTTCAAGAAAATGGCGGCGGAAATCGCGGACTGCGCAGGCGCCGATTCCGGCACCAGGAGGAGCAAGACAATGGCGCCGGAAAAGAATCAGGTAGAGTATGTAACAAATTGCTCTGCCATGAGGCTGTGGCACTTCATGCCACAGCTATTTGTTACTTACGCCACCTGATTCATTTCCGCCGCCATTTTCTTGGTCCTGGTGCCGGAATCGGCGCCTGCGCAGTCCGCGCTTTCTGGCGCCATTTTCTTGAAGACACACAGCAGTGTGTCTTCAAGAAAATGGCGCCGGAAAGCGCAGACTGTGCAGGCGCCGAGTCCGGCACCAGGAGGAGAAAGAAAATGGCGGCGGAACAGATTCAGGTAGCATCTTCACAGGATCCCGCCCTCATTTCACACAGCGATTTCTTACCTTTAGGCCCCCTGACTCCGGGCAATGAATGGCCCCCTTCTCCCGCAATCGGCGCATGCGCAGTTCGCGCTTTCCGGCGCCATTTTGTGGGAAACCTCAGTGTGTCTTCAAGAAAATGACGGCGGAAAGCGCAGACTGCGCAGGCGCCGATTCCTGAAGCACCAGTCTGCACTTTTCGGCTCCATTTTCTTTAATACTGCAGTCTGTCTTCAAGAAAATGTCCCCCTGACAGTGTCTTCTGCCATCACTCATTTAGTGAGCATCTATAATATAACGCTGGGAGCGTCACTCTGTCCGAAGCCCTTATAGACTGCGCAAGCCCAAGCGCCGGCGCAGTCTGGGCCTTACAGAGTGACGCTCCCAGGAGATCGCGGTATGCGTAAACACTGATCGCACACCGTGATCTCCACCGGAGAGGCAGGGACCGTGGACGCGCCAGGAGGGTGAGTATATTCACCTGTCCCCCGTTCCAGCGCTGCGTGCGGCTCCGTCTCCCGGATCCTCTGCTGTGACGTTTCCAGTTCAGAGGGCGCGATGACGCGCTTAATGCGCGCCGGCGCCGCCCTCTGACTGAACAGTCACAGCCAGAGGAGCCGGAAGATGGCGGAGCGCAGCACTGGAACGGGACAGACAGGTGAGTATAGCAAGTGCTGGGGGCCTGAGCTAGCGGTGACTCCGGCACCTAACCCCCACAGCGCGCCGGTGTCCCTGCCTGCTCAGGCCCCCCAGCACTCGGCGCCCAGCGACGATAGGTGAGTATAGTATATTTTTTTTTATATATATATATGGCAGCAGCATACGGGGCATATATAATGGAGCATCTTATGGGGGGCATATAATACAATGGTGGCGCAGGATGGGAGCAGCACATGACAGAACGGGCGCAGGATGGCAGCAGCACATGACAGAACGGGCGCAGGATGGCAGCAGCACATGACAGAATGGGCGCAGGATGGCAGCAGCACATGACAGAATGGGGGCGCAAGATGGGAGCAGCACATGACAGAACGGGGGCGCAAGATGGGAGCAGCACATGACAGAACGGGGGCACAGGATGGCAGCAGCACATGACAGAACGGGCGCAGGATGGGAGCAGCACATGACAGAACAGGGGCGCAGGATGGGAGCAGCACATGACAGAACGGGGGCACAGGATGGCAGCAGCACATGACAGAATGGGGGCGCAAGATGGGAGCAGCACATGACAGAACAGGGGCGCAGGATGGGAGCAGCACATGACAGAATGGGGCGCAAGATGGGAGCAGCACATGACAGAACGGGGCGCAGGATGGCAGCAGCACATGACAGAACGGGCGCAGGATGGGAGCAGCACATGACAGAACGGGGGCGCAGGATGGGAGCAGCACATGACAGAACGGGGGCACAGGATGGCAGCAGCACATGACAGAACGGGGGCACAGGATGGCAGCAGCACATGACAGAACGGGGGCGCAGGATGGGAGCAGCACATGACAGAACGGGGGCGCAGGATGGGAGCAGCACATGACAGAACAGGGGCGCAGGATGGGAGCAGCACATGACAGAACAGGGGCGCAGGATGGGAGCAGCACATGACAGAACAGGGGCGCAGGATGGGAGCAGCACATGAAAGAACAGGGGCACAGGATGGGAGCAGCACATGACAGAACAGGGGCGCAGGATGGGAGCAGCACATGACAGAATGGGGTGCAGGATGGGTGCAACACATGACAGAATGGGGGCGCAAGATGGGTGGAGAACATGTCAGAATGGGGGCGCAGGATGGGAGCAGCACATGTCACAATGGGGGCGCAGGATGGAAGCAGCACATGACAGAATGGGGGCGCAGGATGGGTGCAACACATGGCAGGATGGGGGCGCAGGATGGGTGCAGCACATGACAGGATGGGGACGCAGGATGGAACAGCACATGTCAGAATGGGGGTGCAGGATGGGTGCAGCACATGTCAGGATGGGGACGCAGGATGGAGCAGCACATACCAGGATGGAGACCATATACCAATATAGATGCTAGCCACTCGGGCGTAGAACGGGTTCAGTAGCTAGTCATTATATAGTGCACCATGTGGTCAGGAGCGGTATTACATATAACACTTATCACTGGTCTATGACATAACAGCGCACCATGTGGTCAGGAGCAGTATTACATGTAACACTTATCACTGGTCTATCACATAACAGCGCACCATGTGGTCAGGAGCGGTATTACATGTAACACTTATCACTGGTCTATCACATAACAGCGCACCATGTGGTCAGGAGCGGTATTACATGTAACACTTATCACTGGTCTATCACATAACAGCGCACCATGTGGTCAGGAGCGGTATTACATGTAACACTTATCACTGGTCTATCACATAACAGCACACCATGTGGTCAGGAGCGGTATTACATGTAACACTTATCACTGGTCTATCACATAACAGCGCACCATGTGGTCAGGAGCGGTATTACATGTAACACTTATCACTGGTCTATCACATAACAGCACACCATGTGGTCAGGAGCAGTATTACATGTAACACTTATCACTGGTCTATCACATAACAGCACACCATGTGGTCAGGAGCGGTATTACATATAACACTTATCACTGGTCTATCACATAACAGCGCACCATGTGGTCAGGAGCGGTATTACATGTAACACTTATCACTGGTCTATCACATAACAGCGCACCATGTGGTCAGGAGCAGTATTACATGTAACACTGATCACTGGTCTATCACATAACAGCGCACCATGTGGTTAGGAGTGGTATTACATGTGACATAATGTGTTATTAAATGTTGTGAAATACTATCACACAGCAAGAGTATCACTAATTATATTATTACATTATATTTGTCCAAATTGTTAATGTATTATTTCCATATAATACCTTTGGAATTACTTAACAATATGTCCATGACTAATAAAATTGCTTACACACAAATATAAGGCATAGATTCATTGCAGGAGAATTCTCTTGAGTTTTTTCCATATATTTATATTTATTTGCCGATGTATTGTCCTCAGGATAAATTTGAGGTGGATGATAAGTATCAGCATCAGCATATAGAATCTGGGAGCTACGATGTATTGCAGTTATCACAGCGCCCTCCTGCATCTCCGCAGGTTCCTCCACAATGCTGCACTCCACAGAAATGATAATTGATTGCCGGGCTCCTGATGTCTCTCTCCTATGAAGCTCTACTGAATGGAAAGCTCTGGTCCAGGAGGCGTCTGTGACTGTCCCCTGCTGGCTCCTCTGCCCGCTGCATGCATGTTAAGTGCACATAAATATTCTTCCAAGTCTTTGTAGTCAATACTGAGGTCCCTGCGGATCATCATTTACATGTCCGCTGCGTGAGGATCATCCGAATCACTCCTGTCACTTATGATAATCAAGCAAACTTTTTACTTTTTTCCTGAGTCAAAACTTTTGATTAAAGTTCTGTATCCAAACAGCTGGAATGGCCATCGGCAGAACTTAGATTAAATGGAAAACCACATTGATTCGGAGTATCGAGCGTCCATCATCATGCGCTGTATGAAAGGTAACATCAACTGTTACATCACGCATAGTAACTGCGCGCGCGTGCGCAACGTCAACTGTTACATCTGTGAGGCAGTGACCGGGGCCATATGCTAGGGTCACTATGTATCCTCCAGGATGCGCACGGAGGTGTATTGAGGCCATGGGAGTGAATTGCAGTCACAGGCATAGCTGTGATTGCAATGCAGAATAAAAGTGAGTGTTGGCCTTTGGCAAGTTATTTGTCCAGGGCAGTTTTAGGAAAATCTGCCATGTGCTTTTATTTTTTAAACGGACTACAGGAAGGTAGCGGGGCCATCCGTTTCCTTCCTGGGCGGGGTTTTCCATGTGGCCTACGGCCACAGGTTCTTGTAAAATCCCTTGGATGAGTCAGTATGGAGTTTGCAAGTTGCAGAGTGTGCAGAACCAAGCAGAGCGAACTCCTAGCATCCCGCAGTCGCCCTCAGCATCCAGACGCATTGACGGATTGTTTTGTTTCCCAGCTGCAATCTGGAGGATACCGTTTTGTTTGTAAGTTTGGACGTTAAACTACTCTTTACTTTGAATTTTGCTGGATCACTGCCTCATCACTGCACAGTGAGGACACCGCTGCACTACATATGGTGGAGAATGCGGGCAGTGTGAACTGAGTCATACCCCAAAGCCAGCTGCATGTTGGTTATTGGGTCTGGAACGCTGCAGCTCAAGCCAAATGATAAGATGGAGGAAATACTAAGACAGTTGGCCCTCTCTCAAGTGCAATAGTAAAAGTTGCAGGTGAAGCAGCAGCAAACCAACAATTTGATTTTACAACAGATTGTGGCACTGTTAGAGGCACCCTCACCAATGACCTTGATCCGTTATGAGGCCCGGTACAAGATCCGGTCGGCACTGAGGAAGATGAGTCCTGAGCATGATATGGAGGCTTTCCTTACTGATTTCAAGCACACAGCGGAGCAGGAGAGCTTGCCGTTTTCCCAGAGGGCTGAAGTGGTGGCCCCCTTCCTGATGGGAGATGCCTGGACCTCAGTCAGGAGGATGCCCTGGACTATGAAAACCTAAGAGGTGAGATGTTTACCCGACTGGGGGTTAATACCTATGAGCTGGCCCAATGGGTGTTTCAATGGTGCTTTGCCGAGTATCGTCCTGCCAGGTCTCAGGCCTATGACTTGCTGCAACTGGTTACAAAATGGCTCCAGCCTGAGACCTTAACCCCATTCCAGAGGGTGGTGGTCAACCAACTGGTGAGGGCCAGCAGCTATACAGCGTTGGGTGGGGCAAGGGGACCCGGGCACTCTGGACCAGGTGGTTGGACTGGTGGAGCAGTATACAGCCACTCAGGACTTTATACGGGACACTACTCAACTTTGGCTGTCACATCAGTCCCTGCCAACCCCAGAGTCTGGGAAAAGTCCATGACCCTCCACTGGGGCCAATCCGGACCAAGCCCGTACTGAGGAAGTATCCCAAAGGGAGAGGGAAAATAGACCAGTGTCCCTTATAACAGTCCCAATGTCCACTCATCATGCCACAACTATTAAGTGTTGGTGGTGCCAAGGCCCGGACATGTGGCTGCCAACCTCCCCCTGACAGCTGAACCCATGGACTGCGGGTATACTCATCATGTGTCTATGTATGCCCAGCCCGTCTGCACCACAACTACAGGCACCACCAGTAGCGAGCCCCAACTATGCAAGGTACTCTTTAATGGGTACCCGATCGATGTTCTGCTGGACTCGGGGAGCTTAGTGACTCTGGTTCATGGGTCCCTTGTTGCCAGGGACAACCCCAATAGACGGAAAGTGAGGGTGGTGTGCATACATGGGGAACTCCGAGAGTAACCGGCCGTGGAGGTTACGTTTTCCACCCCGCGTGGAGAAATAGCACATGTGGTGGGAGTGGTAAAAACTCTTCCATATGGGGCTGTGTTAGGAAGAGACTTGCGCCTGTTCTGGTCCCTGTGGGAGACCAGGGTCAACCCTCCCAGGGTAAATGTTATTCCGGGAGAGGAACCCGAAGATCCCGAGTCAGGGATACCTGCCATAGGGGGTCACCAACCTAGGGACAGAGTGTAACCCCGATAGGTTTCCTCTAGAGGTATTGGGAGGAGAGGTTGAGGAGACCCCACCAATCCCTGAGCTGGAAGTGTTCTCTGGTAAATTCGGGACAGCTCAGCTCTAGGATCCCACCTTGATCCGGCACGAGATAGGGTGATTGAAATTAATGGAGTGGCTCAGCAACCAGGTGCAGAGACAGTTTTTTTTGCCAATGGCTATCCACCATAAGTTGTTATACAGGGTGGATAAAGTCCATGAAGAGGTGGTGGAACAGTTGGTGGAACCCCAATCTTACCGTCGGGCGGTGCTCGACATGGCTCACATCCACATGCTAGGAGGACACTTGGGGGCCAAAAATTATGCAGAAGCGCATCCTGCA
Source organism: Ranitomeya imitator (assembly GCF_032444005.1). NCBI lineage: Eukaryota > Metazoa > Chordata > Amphibia > Anura > Dendrobatidae > Ranitomeya > Ranitomeya imitator. The sequence continues at coordinate 19,852,341 of NC_091282.1, forward strand.
GCTTTTTTTTTTGCCTGGGGTCTACGCGGAAGTCCAGAGATACCGTGCCAACTATCCTCACACATCGCAAACTACTGGAGTCCAGTGGTACCTCTGCCCATCATAGAGGTACCATTTGAGCGGATAGCCATGGATCTGGTAGACCCCATAGTGATATCCGCCCGTGGCCATCAGCATATTTTGGTCATAGTGGACTACACCACCCGGGATCCCAGAGGCGATACTTCTCCGTCACACATCGGCCAAGCTAATAGCCCGCAAGCTGTTTGCAGTGTTTTGTCGCCGTGGGCTGGCAAAGGAGATCCTTGCAGGTCAGGTGACTCCTTTTATGTCCAAGGTGACTAGGGAGCTATGTAAACTGCTCTGGATTAAACAGCTACGTACGTCGGTGTACCACTCACAAACCAACAGGTTGGTGGAGAGGTTTAATAAGACCCTCAAAGCCATGCTCAAAAAGGTGGTCACCAAGGATGGGAGGCATTAGGACATATTACTGCCCTATCTAATGTTCGCTATCCATGAGGTAGCGCCAGCCTCCATGGAGGTTTTCTCCATTTGAGCTATTGTATGGCAGGCACCCGAGGGGACGTAGCCAAGGAGACATGGGAAGAGAAGCCCACTCCACGTAAGAGTGTCATCGAGCATGAGGCAAGTATGCAGGACTGGATTGCGGCCGTACAGCCCATAGTAAAGGAGCATCTGTTGGATGCCCAGGCCACTCAGAGCCACCACACGTACAATAAGAGAGCCATGGTCAGGACCGTTAAAGAAGGGGACCAGGTGTTGGCACTAGTGCCCACCACAGAAAGTAAGCTCATGGCTAAGTGGCAGGGGGCATTTGAGATATGAGTAAAGGTTGGCGATGTGAATTATAGGGTGTACCAACTCGGGAGAAGGAAGCCCGACCAACTGTATTGTTTTAACCTGCTAGAATCCTGGAAAGACCGGGAATGTTTGATCACGGAGGTGACTCTGGTCATACCACTGGGGAACCCTCTGTCCCTGAGGAGGGATGTGGCCGGATGTGAGTTGAAAGTAAATGACGCTCTCACAAAACAGCAGCGACGGGAGGCTCGGGCTCTGGTGCAACAGAATACGGATGTATTCTCAGAGCTGCCGCGGCAGACCTCGGTGATCCAACATGACATAGTCACCAAGCCCCGGGTAAGGGTACGGATGGATCTGTACCGGGTGCTAGAAGCCCACAGGCAAGCATAGAGGCAAATGTTTAAATTAGGAGTCATTGAGGAGTCCTGGAGTGACTGGGCTAGCCCCATTGTGCTTATACCTAAACCAGAGGGATCAGTGCGATTCTGTAATGACTTCAGGAAATTAAATGAGGTGTCAAAATTTGACCTCTATCCAATGCCCCGGGTGGACGAGCTAATTGAGAGACTGGGGGAGGCCCAGTACTTCACCATGCTTGATCTAACCAAAGGGTACTGGCAGGTCCCGTTAACAGAATCGGCGAAAGAGAAGACCGCGTTTATAACGCCAGAGGATCTCTATCACTTTGTTGTCTTGCCTTTTGGGTTATATGGGGCTCCGGCCACATTTCAGAGGCTGATGGACATAGTGTTAGAGCCTCATCGGAAATACGCGTCGGCCTATTTGGATGACATAGTCATCGTTAGTACCAACTGGGATATCCCACCTATCCAAGGTACACAGCAGTGTTACAGTCAATCAGAATCATGGGGTTAACAGAAAACCCAAAGAAATGCACAATAGGACTCACAGAAGCCAGGTATTTAGGTTACATGACCGGCCACGGGGTTATCAAACCCAAGTAAACAAGATCGTGGCCATCCAAAACTGGCCCAAGCCATTAAGTACCAAGCAAGGGAGGGCATTCCTCGGCATTATTGGGTACTACCCCCGGTTTATACCCAATTTTGCACGGAAGTCAGCATCCCTAATTGACCTGCTAAAAGGTAAGAAGTCGGTGATGGTCAAGTGGAATCCTCAGGTGGAGGAAGCATTCCAGTCCTTGAAGTCGGCGTTGTGTGGACAGCCGGTCCTAATCAGCCCCAACTTCAAGGAAACATTTATCGTGCAGACATATGCCTCAGAGGTAGGTATAGAAGTGGTGCAGTCGCAAGAGGTGAATGGAGATGAGCATCCAGTCACCTACTTGAGCAGGAAACTGACCCCAGCAAAGAAAAATGATAGTGCAGTGGAGAAGGAGTACTTGGCGATTAAGTGGGCCTTGGAGTCCCTACACTACTTTACTCGGGCGTCAGTTTCGGTTGATAACCGACCATTCACCCCTCATCTGGATGAGCAATGCAAAAGAGAGGAATGCTCGAGTCACCAGCTGGTTCCTGTCCCTACAAAACTTTAGGTTCTCAGTGGAACACTAGGGGGGAAGTCGCAAGGAAATGCAGACAAGTATAATGACACTCGTATGGCGCCAAGCAGTGCTGAGCGAGTATACTCGTTGTTCGCGTTTTCCTGAGCATGTTCGGGCGTCCTCCGAGTATTTGGGTGTGCTCGGCGATTTAGTTTTCGTCGCCTCAGCTCCATGATTTGCTGCTGCTGGACAGCCTGAATACATGTGGGGGTTCCATATCAAACAGGCATTCCTCTGTTACAGCATCACACATAGTAACTGCGCGCAAAGTCAACTCTTACATCACACATAGTAACTGCGCGCAACATCAACTGTTACATTATCTTCTATGCAACCAATATTGATACAAATATGAAAAAATAGCAGAACGCAATGTAGAAAACTGTAACAATCATGTGTTTGTTGGGGCAGGGAGAGGGATTTGCTTAAGGGGCTAAGTAGACTCTGTGCTAGGAAACAAGGGGTTCAGTTTGGTAAATATAAGGAGAATGAAGTGAATGTATTCTCCATCCCGTGGGAAAGAAATCCTGCCCATAATACTGCACAAAAGTGAATATGGGGTCACATCTACATTTAGGGAGAAGAATGGAGTCACCACTGGGCACCTTATTTGCACTTGGGAGACCACAAAGCAGGGGTCCGCGTATCTCTGCTTATGAGATCTCACATTGGGGACCTCGTGCAAATGTGGGGTCTAGGGAGACCATAAAGCAGGGGTCCGCTCATCTCTACTTACCACATCTCACACTGGGGACGTTCAACAACTCGGGGGTCTTGGGAGACCATAAAGCAGGGGTCCGCTCATCTCTACTTACCACATCTCACACTGGGGACGTTCAACAACTCGGGGGTCTTGGGAGACCATAAAGCAGGGGTCCGCTCATCTCTACTTACCACATCTCACACTGGGGACGTTCAACAACTCGGGGGTCTTGGGAGACCATAAAGCAGGGGTCCACTCATCTCTACTTACCACATCTCACACTGGGGACGTTGCACAACTCGGGGGTCTTGGGAGACCATAAAGCAGGGGTCCACTCATCTCTACTTACCACATCTCACACTGGGGACCTCGCACAACTCGGGGGTCTTTGGAGATCACAAAGCAGGGGTCTGCTCATCTCTACTTAGGAAGGTCTCACATTGAGGACAGCGCAGAACTCTGGGGTCTTGGGAGACCATAAAGCAGGGGTCCGCTCATCTCTACTTACCACATCTCACACTGGGGACCTCACACAACTCTGGGGTCTTTGGAGATCACAAAGCAGGGGTCCACTCTACTTAGGAAGATCTCACATTGAGGACAGCGCAGAACTCTGGGGTCTGGGGAGACCACAAAGCAGAATAAATGTCTTTTCAGGATCTTTGGGGTATTCAGAACAATTCACACCTGCTGGACAAATCTGCCCAAAACGACTTTCCGGAGCCATGTGCTAGTCCTGTCCGGTGCCCATCTCTTGCAGAACCGGACCCCGATGCTTTTCCATAGGAGGGACGTTCTGGCTGATCAGATTTTTACAGGCATTGAATATTAGTTTACGGAGCTGGATGTAAAACTTTGGACAATGGCGGCATCAATCATTGCGCTCTCAGCATTGTGCCGGCTGCAGAAGTGGCTGTAAATAATCTCTCTGAAGGGCCGTTTATTCCTCTGTAAGTGCTGCGGATCCGGGTCTGTGCGCGGCTGTGAATAAGAACCGCTGGCTGGTGACAACCAAGCGGCATCAAGTGCTTCATGACCTGAGTGCCTGCTCCAGGCAGCCAGGAACAGTGTGAAACGGGTCCGCTCCGCAGAGCAAGACTTTCTCCTACATTATCCCATCCAGGGTGGTCTTCATCGATCACCTGCTGCCACCCCATTAATGGCATATTCCTTCATTTCACACTAGACCACCCACCTCCATCCAAGACTCTAAACGATGAGATCTCAGAAGGTTGCACCAGATTAGACGCCAGATTTCAGAAAGCAAACTGCATACATTTAGAAATAGATCTCCTAGACTTGATAAGGCTGGTGTACTTACTATGATAATTCATGTCAGAATGGCTGTATAATTAGTGGTAGTCCTGTATAACAAAGATGTTGCTCAGTGATGTTGTCCCTCTATTCCCCCTATAGAATAATAACGACCCACTTTATGGACCCATATAGAAGTAACATCCTCTTTCGCACTCCTCATACAGACGTGATATCCTGTCTGTGCTGTGTCCTCATCTAACAGAGTTTGTAACAGTCCGCCACAGAATAGTGGCCCCACATTATTAATCTTGTTAATCCTCCCTCAATAATATATGTGCTTATAAGAAATTGTAAAGCTCCTCAGTGTCCCTCTTCCCTGCTGCCAAATCTCTGCCCACCTATCCTGATTGACAGATCCTCAGTGACCCTCCTCCCTGCTGCCCCTCAATTTCTGCCCACCTACTCTGACTGACAGCTCCTCAGAGACCCCCCCACGGTTACTGAATCTCTGCCCACCTACCCTGACTGACAGATCCTCAGTGTCCCTCCTCCCTGTTGCCACTGAATCTCTGCTCACCCCTACTCTGACTGACAGAACCTCAGTGTCCCTCCTCCCTGCTGCCACTGAATCTCTGCTCTCCCCTATGCTGACTGACAGATCCTCAATATCCCTCCTCCCTACTGCCACTGAATCTCTGCCAACTTACCCTGACTGACAGATCCTCAGTGTCCCTCCACCCTGCTGTCACTGAATCTCTGCTCTCCCGTACCCTGACTGACAGATCCTCAGTGTCCCTCCTCCCTACTGCCACTGAATCTCTGCTCTCCCCTACCCTGACTGACAGATCCTCAGTGTCCCTCCACCCTGCTGTCACTGAATCTCTGCTCACCCCTACCCTGACTGACAGATCCTCAGTGTCCCTCCACCCTGCTATCACTGAATCTCTGCTCACCCCTACCCTGACTGACAGATCCTCAGTGTCCCTCCACCCTGCTGTCACTGAATCTCTGCTCTCCCCTACCCTGACTGACAGATCCTCAGTGTCCCTCCACCCTGCTGTCACTGAATCTCTGCTCACCCCTACCCTGACTGACAGATCCTCAGTGTCCCTCCACCCTGCTGTCACTGAATCTCTGCCAACCTACCCTGACTGACATATCCTCAGTGTCCCTCCACCCTGCTGTCACTGAATCTCTGCTCACCCCTACCCTGACTGACAGATCCTCAGTGTCCCTCCTCCCTACTGCCACTGAATCTCTGCTCTCCCCTACCCTGACTGACAGATCCTCAGTGTCCCTCCACCCTGCTGTCACTGAATCTCTGCTCTCCCCTACCCTGACTGACAGATCCTCAGTGTCCCTCCACCCTGCTGTCACTGAATCTCTGCTCACCCCTACCCTGACTGACAGATCCTCAGTGTCCCTCCACCCTGCTGTCACTGAATCTCTGCCAACCTACCCTGACTGACATATCCTCAGTGTCCCTCCACCCTGCTGTCACTGAATCTCTGCCAACCTACCCTGACTGACAGTTCCTTGGTGTCCCTCTTCCCTGGTGCTGAATATGTGCCCACCTACCCTGAAAGACAAGCTCCCCATTGTCTGACCTTCCTGCAATCAGTTTGTGGTTACAGACCTATGACTGACATAGGTCTTAATAAACTAGCGGACAGGATTTTTCAGTAGTCCCACAATGGGACTACACACTTATGGCGCATTCATACACTGTCACCTCTTCACCTCCATTCTTGGTGGCGCACAATGAATGCCACCTCTCGCTGTAGGTGTGGGCTCCAAAGGTGGAAATCCTGTGAGAATATTCCTTTATGAGCTGCTTCGTCTTTCTCCCAATACCAAGACACCCACCAGGAGAGGCCATTGTGAGGGCCCGTGATTCATCCATACCGGACACGTTCATTACCCCCCCGGGCAAACGATTCTATAATCATTCCAAATTGTGTCTCCTGCTGGAATGTTGGGGCCCCTTAATGTGTCCGAGCCTGGGCCCCTATAGTCCCTCTGGTGGCCAGTCCGTCCATGAAGGGGGGGGGGGGGGGAATTTTCGGCTATTGGAAAAGCTTGTGTTAATGCAGCACGGAGAGATACATCCCATAATATGTATCCACCGTAGACAATGACACCATTGCCTTCCATCATCCTTTATGGAACAATCCCTGAACTAATTACAACATGACTTCAGCCCCAGATTATTCGATCACTGGAAATACATTTATTTTGTTGATTGAAGAACGGAATAAACATCGCGGCTCCGGAGAAAATGGAGGAAAGTTCTCTGGAAGTTCAGGGAAGTTAGAAAGTAATCACATATTTCAAGGACAAGTCACAAAACAGCAAATAAATCAGATCTGAAAGCATCTGGTTACAATGTATCCTTGCGATGGTTTCATTGTGACGAATTCCTGGTCCGTGGCCAAATGAGAGATGATAAAATGAAGGTAGAATGAGGCCGGGAAGCGTCACCATAATGCAGTCACCGCGGCAGACGCTCTAATAAATGGAAAAATGCTTTCAAATACTGACAAAAACAGAAAGGATGAAAAAGAGCAATTGTTCCTGAGGAGGAGGAGGCTGCGGTGATGGAGAGGACGGCGGTGACACTGCGACCAACCTAATATCAATAGATGTTTATTACAGTACAGGCCCCAAATCAGAACCAACTATGGGATAGATGAGTAATGGTGACCCCAGATGTATGGAAAATGCAAAAAAAAGTAACACATGCTCCCACTCTCCTGCCATCCACATTAGGAGTTATCTGCCCCTTTAAATAGTGTTGATTGAGTGGTCCTGGCTAAACTCAGGGGTCCGTGACTGAGCGCTCCATCCTCCATCTGAAGCCGCCAGCTTTCTCTGCTCCAATATGGCAACCCTGGCGATCTCCTGCGACATCACTCACTTATCCAGGCTCAGGTGAAGAAATGACATCTAAGAATTCAGGAAGTTGTGTCTGCTGCTACGTGTGCTCCGCCGCTGCTACGTGTGCTCCGCCACTCCTTCCTCACTGCTATCAGACTACTAAACTCTGCTATGCTGCCTCTGTGAATATCCAGACATATTCAGCTCTGCTGCATTGCTTGCCAGGTCCGGGAACCATACAGCGACGGAAAGGAACTCGGCAAAGTCGTCGCCCCCGCCTCAGTCAATCGAGTGTTGCCCCCTGGGCAGATGGTGCTTCCCCTGCCTCTACGAGCCGGCATCCTGCTGGAAGGGGTCGTAGTCCAAATTGAGCCCAGCAGAGCCGACCAGCTGCCGTCAGGAATATTGGTTGTGCGGTCCCTGGCTACCGTGCGGAATGGAACTGTCCTTGTGCGCTGCATAAATTTGGGGGAGACAGATACAACTTTGCCTCCTAGAAGCGAAGTTGCCCAAGTCCTGGGCCTCCCAGACAAGTTGGTCCCAACTGAGGCGGTACAGCTGACCACAAGGCCAGAAGATCCGTGGCTGGTGACCGTCAAAGCGGAGGCAGCTCCGGACCCCAGATTACTGCAAGAAGGGCGCCAGATACTGGAACGCGTGAGGGCGGAGCTCTCAGAACTTACTCCGCAGCAGGTACCTCAGGTGGAAGCCGTATTGGGGAAATTTCAGGAGGCTTTTGCCAAAGATGAAGATGACTTTGGACGTACCACAGCCATCACCCACGAGATACCCACCGGGGATGCGGCACCAATCCGGGAATGGTACCGCCAAATACCCCCACAGATGTACCAGGAGGTGAAGGGAATGCTGTCACACATGCTTAAGAAGGGAGTTATACGCGACAGTCAGAACCCGTCGGCTGCCCCTATAGTCTTGGTGAGAAATAAAGATGGGCCCTTGCGGTTCTGTGTGGACTATCGCCGGCTCAACGCTTGCACTCTGCAGGACTCATACCCACTGCCCAGGATAGAGGAGTCCCTGACAGCACTAGGGAATGCCCGACATGTTAGACTTGGCCAGCGGCTACTGGCAGGTGCCCATATCTGAGCAAGATCGAGCCAAGACGGCTTTCATCCTTCCGATGGGACTGTATGAGTTCGACCCGATGCCCTTCGGCCTAGCAAACGCCCCAGGAACATTTCAGCGACTCATGGAGAGATGTCTGGGAGACCTGAACTTTGAAGCCACCTTGATTTACTTGGATGATATCATCGTCTTTGCCCCCACCTTTGAGGAGCATCTGCAGAGACTAGAGCAAGTTCTGAGTAGGCTACAGAAGTATGGCTTGAAATTGAAACCCCAGAAATGTCACCTCTTCCGTACCGAGATTGAATACTTGGAACACGTTGTCTCTGCTGAGGAGGCGAGGCCTTCCCAGGAGAAGATCGCTGCGGTACAAGAGTGGCCAAGTGCAAACGCATTCCTGGGACTCACAGGATACTTCAGATGCTTCGTAAAAGACTTTTCCCGCCTTGCTAATCCTCTCCAGGAGTTGTTGAGGGGAGTGCCCTCTTGCGCCAAAAACAGGAACACACAGTGGGGGAAGCATCAGGAGGAGGCATTCTTGGCTTTGAAGAAGGCTTTGACGGAGGCCCACGTGCTGGCCTACGCTGACTTCACACAACCGTTCATCTTGCACACTGATGGGAGCCTGCAGGGCCTCGGGGCCGTACTATCGCAGATGCAGGACGGGAAAGAGCGCATCATCGCATACGACAGTCAGTCTTTGAATGACTCGGAAAAGAATCCAGAAAACTACAGTTCATTTAAGCGGGAGTTGTTGGTGCTGGTGTGAGCAATGACTGAGAAGTTCGCGGAACATCTGGCTGGCTCAGAAGTTCATGTACGCACCGATAACAATCCGTGGGCCCATCTTGAGAATGCCAAGTTAAGGGCCCTAGAACAACGTTGGGTAGCCCGAATGGCCAAGTACCGATACAGAATTTCGTATAAAAGAGGAGCTGAGAATGTTCATGCGGATGCCCTCTCCCAAGTAAACTATCGCAAACCAGCACCCAGCCAGGATGAAGAACTGGAAGATGTGGAGGTTCCAGGTTTTGGAGAGACTGGCAGGACGGTGGCAGCGACGCAGGAAATTGAACAGGAAGAGGCCTGTGTGAATTTGCTGGAGCAGCCCCGCGATGAGTGGGTCCGAGTGCAGCAGGAGGATCCGGAGCTAGCTCAGTTGAGAAGGTGGGTCGTGTCTGAACAAATGCCCAATCGGCACGAGAGGAGGTCCATGTCACCTGAAGTACTGAAGATGCTACGCCAGTGGGAGAGGCTCCAGTTGCGGGATGGTATCCTATACCGGAAGATATTCCTGCAAACAGAACTCAGTCTTGTATGGCAGACGGTGATTCCCTCGTCTTTGATAGATCAGGTGGCTAAGGAAGCACATGAGAAAGGAGCACACTTTGGGCCAGAAAAAACTTTCCAGTGGTTACAGCGCCTATTTTATCATCCCAACATAAGGAACATTGTGGAGAAAGTATGTCAGCAATGCAGAAGTTGTGAGCTGGTCAAACCACCAGAACAATGAGCCCTCACAGAGACGATGAGGTCTTCTGGCCCCATGGACCTACTGGCAATAGATTACTTGACAATTGGACCAGCACACCAAGGCTATGAGTATTGTTTAGTGATGCTAGACCACTTTACTAAATTTGCCGTAGTGACGCCCACGCGGGACCAGACTGCTGAGTCTGCTGCTCACGCAATTTGCAAACACTTCATACAGGTGTACGGGTGTCCCAAGCCCATCCATTCTGATCAAGGGGCCTGCTTCCTCGGAAGAGTGATGGAGGAGCTGCACTAGCTGTACAAAATCGATAAGTCCCGGACCACCCCTTATCATCCACAGGGGAATGGGGCTTGTGAAAAATTTAACCGCACTCTGATTCAAATGCTGAGGACTCTGGAAGAGGACCAGAAGGCGAAGTGGACTGAGTCCGTCCCTGAATTTGTGTGGGCGTATAACAATCGGAAACACAGCACCACCGGATTCACCCCCTACTCTTTGTTCTTTGGCCGACCCGGGAAGGGGCTGGCAGAGCTGGAGCTGGAACTCGAGGAGGACTACCCAGGAACGGGGGTGTACTCCTGGGTTCAAGAACATCATTGTCGGCTGCGGACAATTCAACGTCTAGTGCAGAACCGGCTGCAAGAATTGGAGCATCCCCAGGTAGCTCCTCAAAAGCGGATAGCCCTGCGGCCTGGAGACCGAGTCTTAGTGAGGGAAAAGCACCCACACAACAAACTAGAGTACCGGTGGGAGAAAAGGCCGTACCGAGTGAAGCGGTGGCTCGGCAACGGGGGTCTCGTTTATGAGGTCCAGCCCAAAACGGAAGAGGGGACTCCCACCCGCACACTGCAAAGGAATATGTTGCGTCCCTGTTTGTCTCGAGATCCTGAATCAGTCCAATTGGCTCCAGCGCCCCCACCGGCTGCGCCAGTGATCAATGTAGATGTGGAAGACGAGGAAGACTCCCAATCTCTCCCAGCGAATTCAGAAACAGGGCTGGTGCCTGAAACTACCAACGTATCGGAGGAAACCTCGACTCCTCCCACAGCAGTTGACACCACCACCCCTGCTGATTTGAGACGCTCTGAACGTTCAACAGCTGGTGTACCCCCTGTTCGCTACAATCAGGACGAGTTCATCTGGCAGAAGATTGTGCAAGGACTGGAATATTGCCAACAGGAAGTCCTGAAAATCTCGCCCGTGGAATGGCGAGCAGAAAGAGGGGGGGAATGTAAGGAGGTGAAGCACAAGAAGAGTCCTGGGGCGGTTACCTTCTCGGCTCTGTGCCTGGAACCATTTAGCTGTGCTACAGGTTCCCCAGGGGGCAGACTTAGAGACCGGGACAGGAAGGAAGCCGGGCAGAGAGCGGGAAAGGCAGGTGCGCAAGGAAGAGAGCAGCGTGAGCAGCGTGAGCAGCGGTCAGAGCAGGGTGCAGATGCGCTCTGGGAGAGAGAGAGCTCCCGGTCAGAGGACAAATACATGGAGATTGCCCAGAAAGACTGCATCTTGTGAGTAAATGAAAGCGGACTCTGCTGTGACTGGAGAGGGGCGCTTTGAGACCCGTGTAGAGACATTGGCCCGTGTAGAGACTGTGACCCCTTGGTACCCGCGGTATCAGTACAGAGACTGTGACCCCTGGTACCCACGGTATCAGTGCAGAGCCCCTGATTCCTGGTGAGAGACTTAACAGTGCAGAGCCCCTGATTCCTGGTGAGAGACTTAATAATAGACTGACCATCATTTTCCCGGGATAGGCTGTGCGGTAAAAGCTAAAGACTCAGAGCCTGTGCATATCATATTAACTCCCGAAACCACAGGCAGCAGGCTCCTAGAGACTATTCAGCCCACGGACAACAGAGGGACGACAAGTGCCGCTGTTTCTCGGCGCCTACGTTGGAGAAGATGACCCTTCAAGCAAGTCCTCATTAGACTGATAAGTGTTTTTTTCTCAAGAAATCCTGCTTCTGTTACACTGTTTGACTCCCGTATTTTTGCACTGTTTTATTGCTAGTTATATTTCATTGCTTCCTCCCTGCGAGGAGAACCTGATTCCTGTTATTAAACCCCTCAACTGTTGGCCTGTCTGTTCTGTGGTGACATACTCAGTACCTGCATACTATTACATCACCACACTATATTACATCGCTACAGTATGACTTCAGACCTACCCAACTCTACTACATCACTACAGTGTGACTTCATACCTGCCCGACTCTACTACATCAATGTGACTTCAGACCTACCCGACTCTACTACATTGCTATAGTTTGACTTCAGACCTACCCGACTCTACTACATCACTACAGTGTGACTACATTCCTGCTCAACTCTAATACATCACTACAGTGTGACTACAGACCAGGGCCGGACTGGGACAAAAATTCAGCCCTGGCATTTGAAGTTACACAGGCCCACTTGTCACATGGTGACTGTATAATATCTTTGCACACTTGTAGGCAGGGCTGGTTTTAGTCAAAGTGGGGCCCTACGCCTAGGCAAAGTTTAAAATAGGGCCACACAGTAGTATACAGCACAGCCCACACAGTAGTATACAGCACTGCCCACACAGTAGTATATAGCACAGCCCACACAGTAGTATATAGCACTCCCCACACAGTAGTATATAGCACAGCCCACATAGTAGTATACAGCACAGCCCACACAGCAGTATATAGCACAGCCCACATAGTAGTATACAGCACAGCCCACACAGTAGTATACAGCAGAGCCCGCACAGTAGTATACAGCACCGCCCACATAGTAGTATACAGCACAGCCCACATAGTAGTGTACAGCAGAGCCCACACAGTAGTATACAGCACAGCCCACATAGTAGTATATAGCAGAGCCCACATCTCTCCTCCCCCCTAAAATGACCCCACAGTCAAGTAAAAAAAAAGCCACGCTCCTCACCTCCCCTTGTGCCCGCGGTGCTCCCTGCTCCTGTCTCGGCGGCTGGGTATGATGGGAGAGGGAGCGTCAGGTGATGCTCTCTCCTCCATCATTGCATTCAACTGTACCGGCGTCATGAATGCGGCAGCGGCGGTGCTGGGGGGTGCAGGGTGAGTTGGCGCGCAGCGGCCCACTACTGGCACCGGCCCTTCTGCCATTTGCCAGAACTGCCCGATGGCCAGTCCGGCCCTGCTTCAGACCTACCCAACTCTACTACATCGCTACAGTGTGACATCACACCTACCCAACTCTACTACATCACTACAGTGTGAGTTCAGACCTGCCCGACTCTTCTACATAACTACAGTGTGACTTCAGACCAACCCGACTCTACTACATCACTACTACTGTCACTCTCTGTAGGTAATGGCTGCACCCTCACTGGTCCCTTCTATGTGGGACTGCAGCTGCAGCTGGCTAGAGGCTTTTATATGCTCCTCTTCAGTTATAACTAGTTCTCTATTGTGGTGCTGCAATCGGCAAGTGTTTCCCATCCTTTGTTATCTTGCTATGTTGCAAACATCTACTCATGGGCTTCTCTTCCTCTTCTCCTGCTTCTGCCTCATTGCTTGTCTCTAAGTGTCTCCTCTTTCCAGATAGTAAGACAGCAGTTCCTATCAGGATCTCCTTACACACCCAGAGGATGATGGCAGACATGTTAATGCCAACTGCACTCTCCTCATAGCTCTTGATTTCATAGAGCAGCTCGGTGTGTTAACTCTTTATGGTCTGCATTCATCACTTCTGACTTCACTGTGGGCAGTTGTTTGGCCATGTTAGACCCGGGTGTTTCAATCACATTGCATTCCATGCAACAACATATATTAATAGTAAACATGCCTTTGTCACAGCAAAACAGCAGCAACAAATTGCCTCCAGAAATAAAAAAAAATTAGTACATTGAGTTCACCTGTATGTAATTTCTTCTCAGCATTACTACAGCTGCTGTGGAAAGGCTTCAGAGGGTTCAAACAGCATCATGAAAACCAAAGAGCCCACCAGACAGGTCAGGGATAAAGTTGTTGAGAACAGTAAAGCAGGGTTAAGTTTTAGAAAATATACCAAGCTCTGAACATCTCATGGAGCACTATTCAATCCATCATCCAAGTGCAAACCTACCAAGACATGGCCGTCCACCTAAACTGATATCCCAGCAAACGAGAGCACTAATGAGACAAGCAGCCAAGAGGCCGATGGTTACTGCAGGAGCTGCAGAGATCCACAGGACAAGGGAAGAACCTGTCCACAGGACAACTATTAGTCATATATGCCACAAATCTGGCCTTTATTGAGGAGTACCAAGAAGAAAGACATTTTTGAAAGCCATAAGAAATCCCGTTTGCAGTTTGCAAGAAGTCCCATGTAGGGGACAAGTAGCAGAAACAGTGAGCAAGAGGAAGAAAGTGCTCTGGTCCGATGAGACCAAAGGAAACTTTATGGGCTAAATGCAAAACGTTATGTGTGTGACAAAAAACTACCCTAGCACATCACCCTGAAAACACCATCCCCATCGTCACACATGGTGGTGGCAGCATCATGCTGAGGGGAGGCTTTTCATCAGCAGGGGCAGGGAAGCTGGTCAGAGGTGATGGGAAGATGGATGAAACTACCCTCCCTGCACCGCATGACTTCATGTGAATAAATCGCTTTTTGCTCAACACCGGTGAGTGCGCTGTTACTTTTTCTTGTTTTGGATAGATCTATGTGAATGGTCCAGTCACCGTCCAGAACCAAAGCCCAGAGAATCTGTGACAAGACGCAAAAGTTACTGATCACAGAAGTCTTCATTCAATCTCACTGAGCGAGAGCGAGTGTGCAAAGAAGAAGGGGCAAAATGTCACCTCTAGATGTGCAAATCTGGAGAGACAGACTTGTATCATTATTTCCTGTACAATCACAAATACTTGTTACTTTGTGCTGCTATCACAGAAAATCCCAAAGAAATAGATTTGTTTATGGGCGTAACGTGAAAAAATGTGGAAAAGTTCACGAGGTACGGAGACTTTTTCAAGGCTTGGACTTACACATGGAGATGGCTCAGGCCATGGATGAAGAGCACAGTTGGGCTTTGCGCATGAACCATTCAGCTGATACTTGGGCTGGTGACAATTATACATTTTATAATGAACCATAATTAATCACAGTAATAAAAGCTGCTGTGCCCCGTTTACACTGTTGCAGATTCCTCCACTCTCGTCGGCGCTGTCTGGCGTTGAATATATCAGGTACTGACGGCGAGCTCCTGAAGGATCTTAGTATTGACTCATTCTCTCAGCGCTTTCTGGGTTCTTACACTTTTCTTAATAAGCCTCATTTATTTTTCTCATCTGTCTTATTTTACGGCTCCTCGCGCGGCCGCAGAGCGGGTGGATGAACAGATCGTTTGCAATTTTTTTTTTCCCCTTCTTTTCAGTCATTTTTACAGCAGCCAGAATTACCAAACTTCTAGAAGAGTCTTAATTAAATGTGGTTTTAATTAACTCCAATTAAAGTGGTGACATAAATGTTCACAACCATCACGGAGTAACGATCTCGGCTCTAAAATGGGACATTCTCTGCCGGGCCCTGGACCTAATGCTGGATGGATTGTGCCTGATGGAGTAAGCATGGAGGAGCCTGCAGATGGGGAACAACGACTGACAACAGCCAATAGCGAGGCGACTAAAGCAAGAAACGTCCTGACCACAATTATAACCCCTGGCCAAGTAGAGGGTGACCTGACGCTATTGACGGCACCAACGTATCTGCTCTAATATCAAACAGTACGCTCAGACCGGCTGTGTCTGACGCCATCACTGCCCCATCTTAGAGGCCATGCACTAAATACTGGCTTGATGATGGACAGATTGATGATACTTACATAAATTGCAGCAGTTATTGGCCTGGATACAACTGTAATAATATCACGTGGTGTCACGATATTGTATGAAATGTAATATGATTTTGTAGCTTTGCCTGTGAGCAGCCATGCTGCGGGCTAAAACCTCCCCTTCTCTGTGTGTTTCTGCTGTGTGTAGAAGGGGTTTTTATTGCTTCTAGCTGCAAATTCCTGACTCTGGGCAACTTACTCATTCCCTCCCACCAAAAGAATTTATACGACCACTGTAGTTGCAATAGACAATTGTACCAGCTAAAACTGGTCTGATATCCCTCTCAAGACATGCATGCGGTTCTTTGTCTTGTTATAGTGAGATATTGGGCCACCGATTTGGGCTAGGAAAATAATAAGTCCATGTTGCGAATCTCCATCACTTTCCCACTGGATCTCTGCCAAACTCTGCTCACCCCTAATCTGCCCTCAGGCTTTGGTCTGTGCAATGACTTTCTCAAACTCAGAATGTCCCTTTCCTGAATCTGCCATGCTATCTTTTATAACTCTGCTCTCTGGAACTTTGTCACTTCAGGCTGCATGCACTCACCAGTGTCTCCTGGTAAGTGCATGTCCTTCTGTCCTCAGGGGTCAGCGCCTTCTCCTTCTTCCTCACCTTCTCTGCCCAGGACAGTCATGGAGGCAACTTCCACTGACCCAGGATGGTTGGGATCCAGCCCCTGAATAATCTCTGCTCTCTCACATTAGTTACAAAGGCACTTAACCCCTAACCAGCTGGGAGGCTTGTTTGGCATAACTGTGCACGCTCTACAGACACAGTGCACACAGCAAGCAGCAGAAATCCTTAACGAGTGCACTACGCTGAGCTTATGTTCTGACAACCAAGAAAACAAAGAGGCAAAAGCTTCACCACAGTATGTGACCTAAAGAACGAGTTCTGCCTCTGGTTTATCCAAGGATTCCTTGTACTTACCCTGCCGGATTACACGTGCACACATCATGTTGGTGCAATAAAAGCATAAAATAATTCAATATGCAAAACATAGGCAATACGATGAGCATGGCAGAACAAGCAGATGTACTGTACAACATTACCAAGATTGGGTGGATGGGCCTGAGACTAACTATGGCAACATAATTGGTAAGAGCGTGGCTAAAACAGTTTCCACCATATTGCAAATATAAGCTGGCCCACCGAGGAAGTCGTGTGAGAGGTCCGCCATTTCCATATTGGGGCCAGATACAGGAAATGTTATGTTGTTGGGGGGTTTGTGCTAGCACAGGCCCAATTTTGGTTGAGGGGTTGTCTACCACTGAATGGAGATGGACAGTGGCGTCGCCTGTTCTGGGGTCATAACCCCTGGTTATTCTACTCCAGCTATGGCCTCTGGGGGTCACCAGTTGGATGACCTCCTCATGGAAGGTTTCCATGTCCTCTGTTCTGCTTCTTCTACTGTACATACGGCTCATTACTGCGGTTTTGTCTGAGACGTTTTCTGTAGTCTTGAGCTGTAAGCAAAAGAGAGGTGACCAGTTGTGGACCGTACATGTGACTGGCTCTGCCCTTCCGGTGGCCGTACTAGTGACGCCACTTCTTCCGTCACTCCCCGTGACTTCACCTCCGGAAATTTTTTTTCTTTTCCTGTAGCAGACCAGGGCGTAGAACACGAGTACCTCACCCATGGTGCCGCTTTACATTTTTACCGTAGATTTAACTTTTTAAATGTAAACACCCCGAGGGGTTCAAGAGAGGCCTGGATGTCTTCCTGGAGCAGAACAATATTGTATCATACAATTATTAGGTTCTGTAGAAGGACGTAGATCTGGGTATTTATTATGATGGAATATAGGCTGAACTGGATGGACAAATGTCTTTTTTCGGCCTTACTAACTATGTTACTATGTTACTATGTTACTATGTTACTATGTTACCCCACACAATTTGGTGCAGGATTTGTAACTGTAAATGCCACTGGATTTAGAAATGTAGGCTACAGGTCAGTGCCAAGAAGGCAACCGTAAAGTCATTGTCATGTTCACTCTGCAAGGATGCAGCGAGACAAGCTTGGATGGAGTGTATATATCACCGAAGGAACTAGCCTCAGTGGCCAGAACTGCGAAGAGCAGGTTTCAGCATGGGTAGTGCTGAGAGGTTTTCTAATGGACCAGGAACTTGGGTCCGGGTTTTAGTAATGGCTACAAGAGCTGGGTGGGACTAGACGTTCCCATATCTCCATTTTCTGGCCTTGGATTGGCCTATTTAAGGCTGTCCATCTGCCTCACTCTTGGCCTGTATGTGTAGGGTGAAAGATCTAGCAATGTGGCTCAGTCTCTGCCAGAGGCTGTGAGAGAATCCAAACGGATGAGCCTGTGCTATATGCGGATGGTTTATTTTCTGTTTTCATTTTTGTTATACCGTTGTGCTGGAGAAAGGCTATTTGTTTCCTTTATGTTGAAGGCTTATGGACTTTAATAATCCTTCATGTTTGTACAAGATATTGCCTTGCTGTGTGAATACTGCTAGAGCTACAAAACATGCGTCCATCATCCATTGCGGGTACATCATTCAGCTGGGCGACCGCAGAAAAGGTCCATCATCAAACAGGAACTTTCCACAAACTCTGAAGATCAGAAAACCCAACGTGTGAGATCAGTATCAGTATGGCCACTGGGTGAAGGACTATAGTCTACGAGGAGTCTGGCGTTGGTCGAGCTTAGCCGACTCTTCTCAGATCACCCCTTGTCCTTGTAAGACCACTTTCCATGCCATTTTGGATAGTTCGGTGAAGACCGCAGCATTTTGGGTCAGGTTGGATCGCCGTCTCGTGCTCTCTCCGTTGATCCATTGATTTTGCGGCGTGCTGAGACGTCTCGGCTTTTCGTGCAGTTTCAGCTTCACCTCTTGGAGCAGATGCAGTCGCCTCATCCGTGATGACACTGGGCTAAGAAAGTATGAGATGTGTGGGGGAAGCGCGACGTCCCGCGCGGAGCTATTACCGCCTCATTTAGGGAGGTCACGGCCATATACAGAGGAGGCACGGAGAACGAGATGCCAGTGATTGAATCAGATGGAGCAGCTAAATGCCTGCAGTAAATGAACGCTCCAGCTCATTCCCCGCAGATCCAGAGCCGGGGAATGAATGTAAATATAATTCTGATTAAGGACGCCGATACGGCTCCTGCCGCCGCCGCAGGCGAGACCCATAAGTATAATGACATATGGATTGTTAGGCGGCAGAGGGAATCAGGATTTATCAGGTGATGGGTTTTATCGCAGATGTCTGAAAAAGATTGTGAAATTACAGAATCTCAAGAACCTTCTGCATATTGAGCCACAAAGGAAATCTCTGAAGTCTCCTCTCCGCAAATCCTATCTTCTCAGTCCAAGAGGAGCAGCCAGAGGGTCGTGGAATCTGCAGCCTGAATATCGGGATCAAAAAAAGAAAACAACAACCTCGAAAATGATGTTCACGTATTGAAGATGTGTACTGCAAGTCTGAGAAATAAAGAATACAAAATCCGAGGCTCGGGCTGTGCTGTGGGTTTAGTGCACCTGGGCTGGGGGGTTGGCATGGCTGTGCTGTGGCTTTGGCATGACGGTTCTGGAGGTTTGGTGTGGCTGGGCTCTGGGTTTGGGGTGGTTGTTCTGTGGGTTTGATGTGGCTGTGCTGTGGGTTTTGGCGTGGCTGTGCTGGAGGTTTGGTGTGACTGTGCTGGAGGTTTGGTGTGGCTGTGCTGCGGGTTTGGTGTGGCTGTGCTGCGGGTTTGGTGTGGCTGTGCTGTGGGTTTGGTGTGGCTGTGCTGTGGCTTTGGCATGACGGTGCTGGAGGTTTGGTGTGGCTGGGCTCTGGGTTTGGGGTGGTTGTTCTGTGGGTTTGATGTGGCTGTGCTGTGGGTTTTGGCGTGGCTGTGCTGGGGGTTTGGTGTGACTGTGCTGTGGGTTTAGTGTGGCTGTGCTGGGGGTTTGGTGTGGCTGTGCTGTGGGTTTGGTGTGGCTGTGCTGGGGGTTTGGTGTGGCTGTGCTGTAGGTTTGGTGTGTCTGTGCTGCGGGTTTGGTGTGGCTGTGCTGTGGGTTTGGTGTGGCTGTGCTGGGGGTTTGGTGTGACTGTGCTGTGGGTTTGGTGTGGCTGTGCTGGGGGTTTGGTGTGGCTGTGCTGGGGGTTTGGTGTGGCTGTGGGTTTGGTGTGGCTGTGCTGCGGGTTTGGTGTGGCTGTGCTGTAGGTTTGGTGTGTCTGTGCTGCGGGTTTGGTGTGGCTGTGCTGTGGGTTTGGTGTGACTGTGCTGTGGGTTTGGTGTGGCTGTGCTGGGGGTTTGGTGTGGCTGTGCTGCGAGTTTGGTGTGTTTGTGTTGTGCGTTTGGCGTGACTGTGCTGCGGGTTTGGTGTAGCTGTGCTGTAGGTTTGGTGTGTTTGTGTTGTGCGTTTGGCATGGCTGTTCTATGGGTTTAGTGTGGCTGTGTTGTAGGTTTGGTGTGGCTGTGCTGTGGGTTTGGTGTGGCTGTTCTATGGGTTTAGTGTGGCTGTGCTGCGGGTTTGGTGTGGCTGTGCTGTGGGTTTGGTGTGGCTGTGTTGTGGTTTTGGTGTGTCTGTGTTGTAGGTTTGGTGTGGCTGTGCTGTTGGTTTGGCGTGGCTGTGTTGTAGGTTTAGTGTGACTGTGCTGCGGGTTTGGTGTGGCTGTGTTGTAGGTTTGGTGTGTTTGTGTTGTGCGTTTGGTGTGGCTGTTCTATGGGTTTAGTGTAGCTGTGCTGGAGGTTTGGCGTGGCTGTTCTATGGGTTTAGTGTGGCTGTTGTATGGGTTTAGTGTGGCTGTTCTATGGGTTTGGCGTGGCTGTGCTGTGGTTTTGGTGTGTTCATGTTGTGCGTTTGGCGTGGCTGTTCTATGGGTTTGGTGTGGCTGTGCTGCGGGTTTGGTGTGGCTGTGTTGTAGGTTTGGTGTGACTGTGCTGCGGGTTTGGTGTGTTTGTGTTGTGCGTTTGGTGTGGCTGTTCTATGTGTTTGGTGTGGCTGTGCTGCGGGTTTGGTGTGTTTGTGTTGTGCATTTGGCGTGGCTGTTCTATGGGTTTAGAGTGGCTGTGCTGGAGGTTTGGTGTGGCTTTGATGCAGGTTTGGTGTGTTTGTGTTGTGCGTTTGGCGTGGCTGTTCTATGGGTTTAGTGTGGCTGTGCTGCGGGTTTGGTGTGTTTGTGTTGTGCATTTGGCGTGGCTGTTCTATGGGTTTAGTGTGGCTGTGCTGTGGGTTTGGTGTGTTTGTGTTGTGCATTTGGCGTGGCTGTTCTATGGGTTTAGAGTGGCTGTGCTGGAGGTTTGGTGTGGCTTTGATGCAGGTTTGGTGTGTTTGTGTTGTGCGTTTGGTGTGGCTGTGCTGGAGGTTTGGCGTGGCTGTGCTGTGGGTTTAGTGTGGCTGTTCTATGGGTTTAGTGTGGCTGTGCTGTGGGTTTGGTGTGTTTGTGTTGTGCATTTGGTGTGGCTGTTCTATGGGTTTAGTGTGGCTGTGCTGCGGGTTTGGTGTGTTTGTGTTGTGCATTTGGCGTGGCTGTTCTATGGGTTTAGTGTGGCTGTGCTGTGGGTTTGGTGTGTTTGTGTTGTGCATTTGGCGTGGCTGTTCTATGGGTTTAGAGTGGCTGTGCTGGAGGTTTGGTGTGGCTTTGATGCAGGTTTGGTGTGTTTGTGTTGTGCGTTTGGTGTGGCTGTGCTGGAGGTTTGGCGTGGCTGTGCTGTGGGTTTAGTGTGGCTGTTCTATGGGTTTAGTGTGGCTGTGCTGTGGGTTTGGTGTGTTTGTGTTGTGCATTTGGTGTGGCTGTTCTATGGGTTTAGTGTGGCTGTGCTGCGGGTTTGGTGTGTTTGTGTTGTGCATTTGGCGTGGCTGTTCTATGGGTTTAGTGTGGCTGTGCTGTGGGTTTGGTGTGTTTGTGTTGTGCATTTGGCGTGGCTGTTCTATGGGTTTAGAGTGGCTGTGCTGGAGGTTTGGTGTGGCTTTGATGCAGGTTTGGTGTGTTTGTGTTGTGCGTTTGGTGTGGCTGTGCTGGAGGTTTGGCGTGGCTGTGCTGTGGGTTTAGTGTGGCTGTTCTATGGGTTTAGTGTGGCTGTGCTGTGGGTTTGGTGTGTTTGTGTTGTGCATTTGGTGTGGCTGTTCTATGGGTTTAGTGTGGCTGTGCTGCGGGTTTGGTGTGTTTGTGTTGTGCATTTGGCGTGGCTGTTCTATGGGTTTAGTGTGGCTGTGCTGTGGGTTTGGTGTGTTTGTGTTGTGCATTTGGCGTGGCTGTTCTATGGGTTTAGAGTGGCTGTGCTGGAGGTTTGGTGTGGCTTTGATGCAGGTTTGGTGTGTTTGTGTTGTGTGTTTGGTGTGGCTGTGCTGGATGTTTGGCGTGGCTGTGCTGTGGGTTTAGTGTGGCTGTTCTATGGGTTTAGTGTGGCTGTGCTGTGGGTTTGGTGTGGCTTTGATGCAGGTTTGGTGTGTTTGTGTTGTGCGTTTGGTGTGGCTGTGCTGGAGGTTTGGCGTGGCTGTGCTGTGGGTTTAGTGTGGCTGTTCTATGGGTTTAGTGTGGCTGTGCTGTGGGTTTGGTGTGTTTGTGTTGTGCATTTGGTGTGGCTGTTCTATGGGTTTAGTGTGGCTGTGCTGCGGGTTTGGTGTGTTTGTGTTGTGCATTTGGCGTGGCTGTTCTATGGGTTTAGTGTGGCTGTGCTGTGGGTTTGGTGTGTTTGTGTTGTGCATTTGGCGTGGCTGTTCTATGGGTTTAGAGTGGCTGTGCTGGAGGTTTGGTGTGGCTTTGATGCAGGTTTGGTGTGTTTGTGTTGTGCGTTTGGTGTGGCTGTGCTGGAGGTTTGGCATGGCTGTGCTGTGGGTTTAGTGTGGCTGTTCTATGGGTTTAGTGTGGCTGTGCTGCGGGTTTGGTGTGTTTGTGTTGTGCATTTGGCGTGGCTGTTCTATGGGTTTAGTGTGGCTGTGCTGTGGGTTTGGTGTGTTTGCGTTGTGCATTTGGCGTGGCTGTTCTATGGGTTTAGAGTGGCTGTGCTGGAGGTTTGGTGTGGCTTTGATGCAGGTTTGGTGTGTTTGTGTTGTGCGTTTGGTGTGGCTGTGCTGGAGGTTTGGCGTGGCTGTGCTGTGGGTTTAGTGTGGCTGTTCTATGGGTTTAGTGTGGCTGTGCTGCGGGTTTGGTGTGTTTGTGTTGTGCATTTGGCGTGGCTGTTCTATGGGTTTAGTGTGGCTGTGCTGTGGGTTTGGTGTGTTTGTGTTGTGCATTTGGCGTGGCTGTTCTATGGGTTTAGAATGGCTGTGCTGGAGGTTTGGTGTGGCTTTGATGCAGGTTTGGTGTGTTTGTGTTGTGCGTTTGGTGTGGCTGTGCTGGAGGTTTGGCGTGGCTGTGCTGTGGGTTTAGTGTGGCTGTTCTATGGGTTTAGTGTGGCTGTGCTGCGGGTTTGGTGTGTTTGTGTTGTGCATTTGGCGTGGCTGTTCTATGGGTTTAGTGTGGCTGTGCTGTGGGTTTGGTGTGTTTGTGTTGTGCATTTGGCGTGGCTGTTCTATGGGTTTAGAATGGCTGTGCTGGAGGTTTGGTGTGGCTTTGATGCAGGTTTGGTGTGTTTGTGTTGTGCGTTTGGTGTGGCTGTGCTGGAGGTTTGGCGTGGCTGTGCTGTGGGTTTAGTGTGGCTGTTCTATGGGTTTAGTGTGGCTGTGCTGTGGGTTTGGTGTGGCTTTGATGCAGGTTTGGTGTGTTTGTGTTGTGCGTTTGGTGTGGCTGTGCTGGAGGTTTGGCGTGGCTGTGCTGTGGGTTTAGTGTGGCTGTTCTATGGGTTTAGTGTGGCTGTGCTGTGGGTTTGGTGTGGCTTTGATGCAGGTTTGACATGCCTGGGCTGCGGCTGTGGTGCGGGTTTAGAGTGCTGCTTTTTTCTGGGCTTTTCTGTAACGTGTGAAATCAGATGCAGAATGAATTCTGTTTTGCATTAGATGAGGATTGTCCTTGTGTTTCACATGGATTTTGTTGTAAATCCACATTGTTATCAGCATCCAATCCAACATGTGTGACCGCGCGTCTCAATCCACAAGATCCAAATCAACCTCCTCCAAAGTCATACTCTGCAAATGAAGGTTAATCTGTAGAAACTATGGGCCAGAGAGGATGGAAACAGAGTTGTCACCCGAGTAATGTGGGTCATGGCCTCTGCAGTCCTCATACTCCAGGACTGGGAAAGCTCATTCTATCTGAGCAGCACCGCTACCTTGAACTTAAAGGGGTAGATACAAAACCAGTCCTGTTGTAACACAAATGATGATCTAGAAGGATCAGCTCTATTCTTATTTGCACAAGAAAATACTTTTTGACAGGGTGATCAATGAGTGGAACAGGCGGCCACGAGAGGTGGTGAGTTCTCCTTCAATGGAAGTCTTCACATCTGTCTGGGATGATTTAGTGAATCCTGCTTTGAACAGGGGTTTGGACCAGATGACCCAGGAGGTTCCTTCCAATTCTAACATTCTATGATCTTGCAAAACGCATATCAGATGTGACTGTGCTCACTGCAGAATGCTGAGGTGGCCATGATGGGTAATGTGTCATGTATGTGGAATAAACCACCAACGGTGTCCCCAATAAAGCCCTCTCCCATCATCACACCTCCCACTCCATGCATCATGGTGGGCACCACACATGTAGCCAGCACTCATTCTCCATTTCTTCATTTCACAAACAAATGGTGGTTGGTACCAAAAATCTCACATTTTAACTTATCAAAGTACAACACAGATCTCCACTGATCTGATCTCCTGTCTTTGTGTTTCTTGGCCCAAATAGGTTTCTTCTTCTTGTTTGTGTTCCTCAGAAATGGCTTTGTATGTTGAGAAATCTTTGCACTATTTATAAGGGCTGTTGTCAAATTGCGGTTTATGCGGCTTGTAACTGTAATGAACTTATCCTCTGCAGCATAAGTAACTCTTGGTTTTTCTTTTATATGGTGGTCTTCATGAAGGCATTTTCATCATGGAAGTAGCTGTTTTTCCTAATTACCTTCAAGGCCCCCATGAATTTCCTGGATTGATTGACCTTGGTGTCTTACAGTAATGATGAGCTGCCATTTCTGTTCAGTTAGTTGACGGTTTTCGCCCTATTCTGGCATAGAACAGTTGTGGAATAGGAACCAGGACTGTATTGCGCTACAAAACACACCTGATGGTCTCAGACACTTTTCAAAGACTGGGGATTCCATAAGTGAACTATGGGCAAGGCGACCTGTTCATTGGAAGCCATTCCAGGTGATGACCTGATGAAGATGCTGGAGGGAAGCTGAGGAGGTGTAAAGTTTTCATGAGAGTAACAGGGGGACACAAGAGGAATCTGGGGTGTAACACATATTGTGGTTTGTGTCACTAGTGTTTGTTTACTTTTGTTCCCATTTTTGTTCCTTCGTGGTTTTGCTGCCGTCAGTCTGAATCTACAATGTGCACATTCCATTAGGAATGAGTAAAACCATCGACCGAACAGGAGTGTCCCAACTTCTGGCAAGTACAGCACACTTTATAGAGGAGCTCGTATATTACATGCATAGAATGTATAGGAGGAGCTCAGAGACAATGTTTTCGTAAAGAGAATTTGGTAACACAAAATGACTGTTCAAACCAAGCACTGGCGCTCGGGGCCCCTTGAGATAACAGTTCAGTGCACTTTCCCATCTACTTATTTGGCTCTCCCCTCTTCCTTGATTGACAGTTCCTGCTTTATAAAGCCAGAGATAGATGGAAAACAAGTAGGAGCAGGGATCACCTGTGCTTGGTTTGAACAGTCATTTTGTGCTTTCTTTATTGATCATTGATCATGTAACAGCCTCATCTTGCCTGGGTGGGATTCTTTGCACTGATGGATCGAGTCAGTTTCAATTTTATGATAATTGAGATTTTTTTTCTAACGAGTAATCTACATTTTTGCGATGAAGAAGCCGAAATAACGAATATGGAAGTAATTGTGTCAGACGCCCCGCAGCGGTAACGAGGCCAATTAATGCCGGCAGCGTGGGATTCGCCACATCCATGGGTGGGGGGGTCAGACGGTGGTAGAAGCATTTAAGTATTTCCGAGGCGGTCGGACCTTTCCGTCGTTCCTGTGGAGCTGCTGCTCTCTGAGATCAGTCACAGTCTCCAAACCTGTGGATTTACTAATGAATAGCGAAAATGGAGAGGACCCAATTACAGAAAGTGTGAAGTGCGGCTCCAGGGATGAGAATAGAGTGCGCCCCGGGCACCGCTATGCCCCGGCGCCGCTCACTTTACACTTTACACTCCGCCATTGTACTGTACAGACACAGACCCCTGTGAAGTTCCGCAGACAATCCACAGATCAGAGGCCGACGGCTGCTGGAGAGGTCACCATGGAAAGTTCTACAACTTACTAATAGACCTTGTGCTTCACTAGATCTCTGCTGCTGTCAGTGAATAGAAAGATCCATAATCACATTCTGGGGCTAAAATCTCATGCTGACATGCAGTAACAGTTCTCACAGCAGAAGGTTTGTTACAATGTATCAGTTTATGTTTTTGCCTATAAGCTGACCTGAATGCATCTGATAGCTATCACCCTTGAACACACATTGTAACATTGTACTGCGCAGCGCTATGGAATATGTCAGCGCCATCCAAACTGTATGTTAATCGCTTTCTCCATGTCACTGCCGAGTATAACAATATACGATCTCAGCGGCCATCCTCCTCCTTGTGGAAGTCCCTATATTAATGATAGCCACAGATAATAGTGACAGGGGCACTGCCCCATATACTAGTTACACACACAGTGCCCCCTATACTAATGACAGCCACAGTGCCCCCTATACTAATGACAGCCACAGTGCTCCCTATACTAATGACAGCCACAGTGCCCCCTATACTAATGACAGCCACAGTGCCCCCTATACTAATGACAGCTAGAGTGCCCCCTATACTAAAGACAGCCACAGTGCCCCTATACTAATGACAGCCACAGTGCCCCTATACTAATGACAGCCACAGTGCCCCCTATACTAATGACAGCCACAGTGCCCCCTATACTAATGACAGCCACAGATAATAGTGACAGGGGCACTGCCCCATATACTAGTTACACACACAGTGCCCCCTATACTAATGACAGACACAGTGCCCCTATACTAATGACAGCCACAGTGCCCCCTATACTAATGACAGCCACAGTGCCCCCTATACTAATGACAGCCACAGTGCTCCCTATACTAATGACAGCCACAGTGCCCCCTATACTAATGACAGCCACAGTGCTCCCTATACTAATGACAGCCACAGTGCTCCCTATACTAATGACAGCCACAGTGCCCCCTATACTAATGACAGCCACAGTGCCCCCTATACTAATGACAGCCACAGATAATAGTGACAGGGGCACTGCCCCATATACTAGTTACACACACAGTGCCCCCTATACTAATGACAGCTACAGTGCCCCCTATACTAATGACAGCCACAGTGCCCCCTATACTAATGACAGCCACAGTGCCCCCTATACTAATGACAGCCACAGTGCCCCCTATACTAATGACAGCCACAGTGCCCCCTATACTAATGACAGCCACAGTGCCCCCTATACTAATGACAGCCACAGTGCTCGCTATATTAATGGCAGCCACAGTGCCCCCTATACTAATGATAGCCACAGTGCTCCCTATACTAATGACAGCCACAGTGCCCCCTATACTAATGACAGCCACAGTGCCCCCTATACTAATGACAGCCACAGATAATAGTGACAGGGGCACTGCCCCATATACTAGTTACACACACAGTGCCCCCTATACTAATGACAGCCACAGTGCCCCCTATACTAATGACAGCCACAGTGCCCCCTATACTAATGACAGCCACAGTGCCCCCTATACTAATGACAGCCACAGTGCCCCCTATACTAATGACAGCCACAGTGCCCCCTATACTAATGACAGCCACAGTGCCCCCTATACTAATGACAGCCACAGTGCCCCCTATACTAATGGCAGCCACAGTGCCCCCTATACTAATGACAGCCACAGTGCCCCCTATACTAATGACAGCCACAGTGCTCCCTATACTAATGACAGACACAGTGCCCCCTATACTAATGACAGCCACAGTGCCCCCTATACTAATGACAGACACAGTGCCCCTATACTAGCTACAAACACAATGCCCCATATACAAATGACAGCCACAGTGCCCCCTATACTAATGACAGCCACAGTGCCCCCTATACTAATGACAGACACAGTGATCCCTATACTAATGACAGCCACAGTGCCCCCTACACTAATGACACCTACAGTGCCCCTATACTATTGATAGCCACAGTGCCCCCTATACTAATGACAGCCACAGTGATCCCTATACTATTGATAGCCACAGTGCCCCCTATACTAATGACAGCCACAGTGATCCCTATACTAATGACAGCCACAGTGCCCCCTATACTAATGACAGCTACAGTGCCCCTATACTATTGATAGCCACAGTGCTCCCTATACTAATGACAGCCACAGTGATCCCTATACTAATGACAGCCACAGTGCCCCCTATACTAATGACAGCCACAGTGATCCCTATACTATTGATAGCCACAGTGCCCCCTATACTAATGGCAGCCACAGTGATCCCTATACTATTGATAGCCACAGTGCCCCCTATACCAATGACAGCTACAGTGCCCCTATACTATTGATAGCCACAGTGCTCCCTATACTAATGACAGCCACAGTGATCCCTATACTAATGACAGCCACAGTGTCCCTATACTAATGACAGCCACAGTGATCCCTATACTAATGACAGCCACAGTGTCCCTATACTAATGACAGCCACAGTGATCCCTATACTAATGACAGCCACAGTGTCCCTATACTATTGATAGCCACAGTGCCCCCTATACCAATGACAGCTACAGTGATCCCTATACTATTGATAGCCACAGTGCCCCCTATACTAATGACAGCCACAGTGATCCCTATACTATTGATAGCCACAGTGCCCCCTATACTAATGACAGCCACAGTGATCCCTATACTAATGACAGCCACAGTGCCCCCTATACTAATGACAGCCACAGTGATCCCTATACTATTGATAGCCACAGTGCCCCTATACTAATGACAGCCACAGTGATCCCTATATTATTGATAGCCACAGTGCCCCCTATACTAATGACAGCCACAGTGATCCCTATATTATTGATAGCCACAGTGCCCCCTATACTAATGACAGCTACAGTGATCCCTATACTATTGACAGCCACAGTGCCCCCTATACTAATGACAGCCACAGTGATCCCTATACTATTGATAGCCACAGTGCCCCCTATACTAATGACAGCCACAGTGATCCCTATACTATTGATAGCCACAGAGCCCCCTATACTAATGATAGCCACAGAGCCCCCTATACTAATGATAGCCACAGTGCTCCCTATACTAATGATAGCCACAGTGCCCCTATACTAATGGCAGCCACAGTGCCCCCTATACTAATGACAGCCACAGTGCCCCCTATACTAATGACAGCCACAGTGCTCCCTATACTAATGACAGCCACAGTGCCCCTATAATAATGACAGCCACAGTGCCCCCTATACTAATGACAGCCACAGTCCCCCTATACTAATGACTTCCACAGTGCTCCCTATACTAATGACAGCCACAGTGTCCCTTACTAATGACAGCCACAGTGCCCCTATACTAATGACAGCCACAGTGCCCCTATACTTATGACTGCCACAGTGCCCCCTATACTAATGACAGCCACAGTCCCCCTATTCTAATGACTTCCACAGTGCCCCCTATACTAATGACAGCCACAGTGCCCCCTATACTAATGACAGCCACAGTCCCCCTATACTAATGACTTCCACAGTGCTCCCTATACTAATGACAGCCACAGTGCTCCCTATACTAATGAGAGCCACAGTGCCCCCTATACTAATGACAGCCACAGTGCCCCCTATACTAATGACAGCCACAGTCCCCCTATACTAATGACTTCCAAAGTGCCCCCTATACTAATGACAGCCACAGTGCCCCCTATACTAATGACAGCCACAGTGCCCCCTATACTAATGACAGCCACAGTGCTCCCTATACTAATGACAGCCACAGTGCTCCCTATACTAATGACAGCCACAGTGTCCCTATACTAATGACAGCCACAGTGCCCCCTATACTAATGACAGCCACAGTGCCCCCTATACTAATGACAGCCACAGTGCTCCCTATACTAATGACAGCCACAGTGCTCCCTATACTAATGACAGCCACAGTGCTCCCTATACTAATGACAGCCACAGTGCTCCCTATACTAATGACAGCCACAGTGTCCCTATACTAATGACAGCTACAGTGCCCCCTATACTAATGACAGCCATAGTGCCCCCTATACTAATGACAGCCACAGTGCCCCTATACTAATGACAGCCACAGTGCCCCTATAGTAATGACAGACACAGTGCCCCTATACTAATGATAGCCACAGTGCCCTTATACTAATGACAGACACAGTGCCCCCTATACTAATGACAGCCACAGTGCTCCCTATGCTAATGACAGCCACAGTGCCCCCTATACTAATGACAGCCACAGTGCTCCTATACTAATGACAGCCACAGTGCCCTTATACTAATGACAGACACAGTGCCCCCTATGCTAATGACAGCCACAGTGCTCCCTATGCTAATGACAGCCATAGTGCCCCCTATACTAATGACAGCCACAGTGCTCCTATACTAATGACAGCCACAGTGCCCCCTATACTAATGACAGCTATAGTGCCCCTATACTAATGACAGCCACAGTGCTCCCTATACTAATGACAGCCACAGTGCCCCCTAAACTAATGACAGCCACAGTGTCCCTATACTAGTTACACCCACAGTGCCCCATAAACTAATGGCAGCCACAGTGCCCCTATACTAATGACAGCTACAGTGCCCCCTATACTAATGACAGCCACAGTGCCCTCTATACTAATGACAGCCAGAGTGCCCCCTATACTAATGACAGCCACAGTGCCCCTATACTAATGACAGCCACAGTGCCCCTATAGTAATGACAGACACAGTGCCCCTATACTAATGATAGCAACAGTGCCCTTATACTAATGACAGACACAGTGCCCCCTATACTAATGACAGCCACAGTGTTCCCTATGCTAATGACAGCCACAGTGCCCCCTATACTAATGACAGCCACAGTGCTCCTATACTAATGACAGCCAAAGTGCCCTTATACTAATGACAGACACAGTGCCCCCTATACTAATGACAGCCACAGTGCTCCCTATGCTAATGACAGCCACAGTGCCCCCTATACTAATGACAGCCACAGTGCTCCTATACTAATGACAGCCACAGTGCCCCCTATACTAATGACAGCCACAGTGCCCCCTATACTAATGACAGCCACAGTGCTCCCTATACTAATGACAGCCACAGTGCCCCTATACTAATGATAGCCACAGTGCTCCCTATACTAATGATAGCCACAGTGCCCCTATACTAATGACAGCCACAGTGCCCCCTATACTAATGACAGCCACAGTGCCCCCTATAATAATGACAGCCACAGTGCCCCTATACTAATGACAACCACAGTGCCCCCTATACTAATGACAGCCACAGTGCCCCTATACTAATGACAGCCAGAGTGCCCTCTATACTAATGACAGCCACAGTGCTCCCTATACTAATGACAGCCACAGTGTCCCTATACTAATGACAGCCACAGTGCCCCCTATACTAATGACAGCCACAGTGTCCCTATACTAGTTACACCCACAGTGCCCCATAAACTAATGGCAGCCACAGTGCCCCTATACTAATGACAGCTACAGTGCCCCCTATACTAATGACAGCCACAGTGCCCTCTATACTAATGACAACCAGAGTGCCCCCTATACTAATGACAGCCACAGTGCCCCTATACTAATGACAGCCACAGTGCCCCTATAGTAATGAAAGACACAGTGCCCTATACTAATGATAGCCACAGTGCCCTTATACTAATGACAGACACAGTGCCCCCTATACTAATGACAGCCACAGTGCTCCCTATGCTAATGACAGCCACAGTGCCCCCTATACTAATGACAGCCACAGTGCTCCTATACTAATGACAGCCACAGTGCCCTTATACTAAGGCCAGACACAGTGCCCCCTATACTAATGACAGCCACAGTGCTCCCTATGCTAATGACAGCCACAGTGCCCCCTATACTAATGACAGCCACAGTGCTCCTATACTAATGACAGCCACAGTGCCCCCTATACTAATGACAGCTACAGTGCTCCCTATACTAATGACAGCCACAGTGCCCCTATACTAATGATAGCCACAGTGCTCCCTATACTAATGACAGCCATAGTGCCCCTATACTAATGATAGCCACAGTGCTCCCTATACTAATGATAGCCACAGTGCCCCTATACTAATGACAGCCACAGTGCCCCCTATACTAATGACAGCCACAGTGCCCCCTATAATAATGACAGCCACAGTGCCCCTATACTAATGACAGCCACAGTGCCCCCTATACTAATGACAGCCACAGTGCCCCTATACTAATGACAGCCAGAGTGCCCCCTATACTAATGACAGCCACAGTGCCCCTATACTAATGACAGCCAAAGTGCCCCTATAGTAATGTCAGACACAGTGCCCCTATACTAATGAAAGCCACAGTGCCCCTATACTAATGACAGCTAGTGCCCCTATACTAATGAAAGCCACAGTGCCCCTATACTAATGACAGCCACAGTGCTCTTATACTAATGACAGACACAGTGCCCCCTATACTAATGACAGCCACAGTGCCCCTATACTAATGACAGCCACAGTGCCCCCTATACTAATGACATCCACAGTGCCCCCTATACTAATGACAGCCACAGTGCCCCTATGCTAATGACAGCCACAGTGCCCCCTATACTAATGACAGCCACAGTGCTGCTATACTAATGACAGCCACAGTACCCCCTATACTAATGACAGCTACAGTGCCCCATATACTAATGGCAGCCACAGTGCCCCCTATACTAATGACAGCCACAGTGCCCCCTATACTAATGACAGCCACAGTGCCCATATCCTAATGACAGCCACAGTGCCCCTATAATAATGATAGCCACAGTGCTCCCTATACTAATGATAGCCACAGTGCCCCTATACTAATGACAGCCACAGTGCCCCCTATACTAATGACAGCCACAGTGCCCCTATACTAATGACAGCCACAGTGCCCCTATAGTAATGACAGACACAGTGCCCCTATACTAATGATAGCCACAGTGCCCCTATACTAATGACAGCCACAGTGCCCTTATACTAATGAAAGACACAGTGCCCCCTATACTAATGACAGCCACAGTGCCCCTATACTAATGACAGCCACAGTGCCCCCTATACTAATGACATCCACAGTGCCCCCTATACTAATGACAGCCACAGTGCCCCTATGCTAATGACAGCCACAGTGCCCCCTATACTAATGACAGCCACAGTGCTCCTATACTAATGACAGCCACAGTGCCCCCTATACTAATGACAGCTACAGTGCCCCATATACTAATGGCAGCCACAGTGCCCCCTATACTAATGACAGCCACAGTGCCCCCTATACTAATGACAGCCACAGTGCCCCCTATACTAATGACAGCCACAGTGCCCCTATACTAATGACAGCCACAGTGCCCCCTATACTAATGACAGCTACAGTGCCCCATATACTAATGGCAGCCACAGTGCCCCCTATACTAATGACAGCCACAGTGCCCCCTATACTAATGACAGCCA
This sequence comes from Ranitomeya imitator, assembly GCF_032444005.1. Lineage (NCBI taxonomy): Eukaryota > Metazoa > Chordata > Amphibia > Anura > Dendrobatidae > Ranitomeya > Ranitomeya imitator. The sequence continues at coordinate 19,885,681 of NC_091282.1, forward strand.
CAGTGCACCCTATACTAATGACAGCTACAGTGCCCCCTATACTAATGACAGCCACAGTGCCCCTATACTAATGACAGCCACAGTGCCCCCTATACTAGTTACACACAGTGCCCCATATACTAATGGCAGCCACAGTGCCCCCTATACTAATGACAGAAACAGTGCCCCCTATACTAATGACAGCCACAGTGCCCCTATACTAATGACAGCCACAGTGCCCCCTATACTAATGACAGCCACAGTGCCCCTATACTAATGACAGCCACAGTGCCCCCTATACTAATGACATCCACAGTGCCCCCTATACAAATGACAGCCACAGTGCCCCTATGCTAATGACAGCCACAGTGCCCCCTATACTAATGACAGCCACAGTGCTCCTATACTAATGACAGCCACAGTGCCCCCTATACTAATGACAGCTACAGTGCCCCATATACTAATGGCAGCCACAGTGCCCCCTATACTAATGACAGCCACAGTGCCCCCTATACTAATGACAGCCACAGTGCCCCCTATACTAATGACAGCCACAGTGCCCCTATACTAATGACAGCCACAGTGCCCCCTATACTAATGACAGCTACAGTGCCCCATATACTAATGGCAGCCACAGTGCCCCCTATACTAATGACAGCCACAGTGCCCCCTATACTAATGACAGCCACAGTGCCCCCTATACTAATGACAGCTACAGTGCCCCCTATACTAATGACAGCCACAGTGCCCCTATACTAATGACAGCCACAGTGCCCCCTATACTAGTTACACACACAGTGCCCCATATACTAATGGCAGCCACAGTGCCCCCTATACTAATGACAGCTACAGTGCCCTCTATACTAATGACAGAAACAGTGCCCCCTATACTAATGACAGCCACAGTGCCCCTATACTAATGACAGCTGCAGTGCCCCCTATACTAATGACAGCTACAGTGCCCCCTATACTAATGACAGAAACAGTGCCCCCTATACTAATGACAGCCCCAGTGCCCCTATACTAATGACAGCTATAGTGCCCACTATACTAATGACAGCTAGAGTGCTCCCTATACTAATGACAGCCACAGTGCCCCTATACTAATGACAGCTACAGTGCCCCCTATTCTAATGACAGCCACAGTGCCCCTATACTAATGACAGCCACAGTGCCCCCTATACTAAAGACAGCTACAGTGCCCCTATACTAATGACATCCAGAGTGCTCTCTATACTAATGACAGCCACAGTGCCCCCTATACTAATGACAGAAACAGTGCCCCCTATACTAATGACAGCCACAGTGCCCCCTATAATAATGACAGCTACAGTGCCCCCTATACTAATGAAAGACACAGTGCCCCCTATACTAATGACAGCCACAGTGCTCCCTATACTAATGACAGCTACAGTGCCCCTATACTAATGACATCCACAGTGCTCCCTATACTAATGACAGCCACAGTGCCCCTATACTAATGACAGCTACAGTGCCCCCTATACTAATGACAGACACAGTGCCCCCTATACTAATGACAGCCACAGTGCTCCCTATACTAATGACAGCTACAGTGCCCCTATACTAATGACAGCCACAGTGCCCCCTATAATAATGACAGCTACAGTGTCCCCTATACTAATGACAGACACAGTGCCCCCTATACTAATGACAGCCACAGTGCTCCCTATACTAATGATAGCCACAGTGCCCCTATACTAATGACAGCTACAGTGCCCCCTATACTAATGACAGCTACAGTGCCCTATATACTAATGGCAGCCACAGTGCCCCCTATACTAATGACAGCCACAGTGCTCCCTATACTAATGACAGACACAGTGCCCCCTATACTAATGACAGCCACAGTGCCCCCTATACAAATGACAGAAACAGTGCCCCCTATACTAATGACAGCCACAGTGCCCCTATAATAATGACAGCTACAGTGCCCCCTATACTAATGACAGACACAGTGCCCCCTATACTAATGACAGCCACAGTGCCCCTATACTAATGACAGCTACAGTGCCCCTATACTAATGACAGAAACAGTGTCCCCTATACTAATGACAGCCACAGTGCCCACTATACTAATGACAGCTACAGTGCCCCCTATACTAATGATAGCCACAGTGCTCCCTATACTAATGACAGCAAGAGTGCCCCTATACTAATGACAGCCACAGTGCTCCCTATACTAATGATAACCACAGTGCCCTTATACTAATGACAGCCACAGTGCTCCCTATACTAATGACAGCCACAGTGTCCCCTATACTAATGACAGACACAGTGCCCCCTATACTAATGATAGCCACGCTGCCCCTATACTAATGACAGCCACAGTGCCCCCTATACTAATTACATCCACAGTGCCCCCTATACTAATGACACCCACATTGCCCCTATGCTAATGACAGCCACAGTGCCCCCTATACTAATGACAGCCACAGTGCTCCTATACTAATGACAGCCACAGTGCCCCCTATACTAATGACAGCTACAGTGCCCCATATACTAATGGCAGCCACAGTGCCCCCTATACTAATGACAGCCACAGTGCCCCCTATACTAATGACAGCCACAGTGCCCCTATACTAATGACAGCCACAGTGCCCCCTATACTAATGACAGCTACAGTGCCCTATATACTAATGGCAGCCACAGTGCCCCCTATACTAATGACAGCCACAGTGCCCCCTATACTAATGACAGCTGGAGTGCCCCCTATACTAAAGACAGCCACAGTGCCCCTATACTAATGACAGCCACAGTGCCCCCTATACTAATGACAGCCACAGTGCCCCCTATACTAATGACAGCCACAGTGCCCCCTATACTAATGACAGCCACAGTGCCCCCTAAACTAATGACAGCCACAGTGCCCCCTATACTAATGACAGCCACAGTGCCCCTATACTAATGACAGCCACAGTGCCCCCTATACTAATGACAGCTAGAGTGCCCCATATACTAATGGCAGCCACAGTGCCCCCTATACTAATGACAGCCACAGTGCCCCCTATACTAATGACAGCCACAGTGCACCCTATACTAATGACAGCTACAGTGCCCCCTATACTAATGACAGCCACAGTGCCCTCTATACTAGTTAAACACACAGTGCCCCATATACTAATGGCAGCCACAGTGCCCCCTATACTAATGACAGCTACAGTGCCCTCTATACTAATGACAGAAACAGTGCCCCCTATACTAATGACAGCCACAGTGCCCCTATACTAATGACAGCTACATTACCCCCTATACTAATGACAGCTACAGTGCCTCCTATACTAATGACAGAAACAGTGCCCCCTATACTAATGACAGCCACAGTGCCCCTATACTAATGACAGCTACAGTGCCCCCTATACTATTTACAGCTACAGTGCTCCCTATACTAATGACAGCCACAGTGCCCCTATACTAATGACAGCTACAGTGCTCCCTATACTAATGACAGCCACAGTGCCCCTATACTAATGACAGCTACAGTGCCCCCTATACTAATGACAGAAACAGTGCCCCCTATACTAATGACAGCCACAGTGCCCCTATACTAATGACAGCCACAGTGCCCCCTATTCTAATGACAGCTACAGTGCCCCTATACTAATGACATCCACAGTGCTCTCTATACTAATGACAGCCACAGTGCCCCCTATACTAATGACAGCCACAGTGCTCCTATACTAATGACAGCCACAGTGCCCCCTATACTAATGACAGCTACAGTGCCCCATATACTAATGGCAGCCACAGTGCCCCCTATACTAATGACAGCCACAGTGCCCCCTATACTAATGACAGCCACAGTGCCCCCTATACTAATGACAGCCACAGTGCCCCTATACTAATGACAGCCACAGTGCCCCCTATACTAATGACAGCTACAGTGCCCCATATACTAATGGCAGCCACAGTGCCCCCTATACTAATGACAGCCACAGTGCCCCCTATACTAATGACAGCCACAGTGCCCCCTATACTAATGACAGCTACAGTGCCCCCTATACTAATGACAGCCACAGTGCCCCTATACTAATGACAGCCACAGTGCCCCCTATACTAGTTACACACACAGTGCCCCATATACTAATGGCAGCCACAGTGCCCCCTATACTAATGACAGAAACAGTGCCCCCTATACTAATGACAGCCACAGTGCCCCTATACTAATGACAGCCACAGTGCCCCCTATACTAATGACAGCCACAGTGCCCCTATACTAATGACAGCCACAGTGCCCCCTATACTAATGACATCCACAGTGCCCCCTATACAAATGACAGCCACAGTGCCCCTATGCTAATGACAGCCACAGTGCCCCCTATACAAATGACAGCCACAGTGCCCCTATGCTAATGACAGCCACAGTGCCCCCTATACTAATGACAGCCACAGTGCTCCTATACTAATGACAGCCACAGTGCCCCCTATACTAATGACAGCTACAGTGCCCCATATACTAATGGCAGCCACAGTGCCCCATATACTAATGACAGCCACAGTGCCCCCTATACTAATGACAGCCACAGTGCCCCCTATACTAATGACAGCCACAGTGCCCCTATACTAATGACAGCCACAGTGCCCCCTATACTAATGACAGCCACAGTGCCCCATATACTAATGGCAGCCACAGTGCCCCCTATACTAATGACAGCCACAGTGCCCCCTATACTAATGACAGCCACAGTGCCCCCTATACTAATGACAGCTACAGTGCCCCCTATACTAATGACAGCCACAGTGCCCCTATACTAATGACAGCCACAGTGCCCCCTATACTAGTTACACACACAGTGCCCCATATACTAATGGCAGCCACAGTGCCCCCTATACTAATGACAGCTACAGTGCCCTCTATACTAATGACAGAAACAGTGCCCCCTATACTAATGACAGCCACAGTGCCCCCTATACTAATGACAGCCACAGTGCCCCCTATACTAATGACAGCCACAGTGCCCCCTATACTAATGACAGCTACAGTGCCCCCTATACTAATGACAGCCACAGTGCCCCTATACTAATGACAGCCACAGTGCCCCCTATACTAGTTACACACACAGTGCCCCATATACTAATGGCAGCCACAGTGCCCCCTATACTAATGACAGCTACAGTGCCCTCTATACTAATGACAGAAACAGTGCCCCCTATACTAATGACAGCCACAGTGCCCCTATACTAATGACAGCTGCAGTGCCCCCTATACTAATGACAGCTACAATGCCCCCTATACTAATGACAGAAACAGTGCCCCCTAACCTAATGACACCCCAGTGCCCCTATACTAATGACAGCTATAGTGCCCACTATACTAATGACAGCTAGAGTGCTCCCTATACTAATGACAGCCACAGTGCCCCTATACTAATGACAGCTACAGTGCTCCCTATACTAATGACAGCCACAGTGCCCCTATACTAATGACAGCTACAGTGCCCCCTATTCTAATGACAGCCACAGTGCCCCTATACTAATGACAGCCACAGTGCCCCCTATACTAAAGACAGCTACAGTGCCCCTATACTAATGACATCCAGAGTGCTCTCTATACTAATGACAGCCACAGTGCCCCCTATACTAATGACAGAAACAGTGCCCCCTATACTAATGACAGCCACAGTGCCCCCTATAATAATGACAGCTACAGTGCCCCCTATACTAATGAAAGACACAGTGCCCCCTATACTAATGACAGCCACAGTGCTCCCTATACTAATGACAGCTACAGTGCCCCTATACTAATGACATCCACAGTGCTCCCTATACTAATGACAGCCACAGTGCCCCTATACTAATGACAGCTACAGTGCCCCCTATACTAATGACAGACACAGTGCCCCCTATACTAATGACAGCCACAGTGCTCCCTATACTAATGACAGCTACAGTGCCCCTATACTAATGACAGCCACAGTTTCCCCTATAATAATGACAGCTACAGTGTCCCCTATACTAATGACAGACACAGTGCCCCCTATACTAATGACAGCCACAGTGCTCCCTATACTAATGATAGCCACAGTGCCCCTATACTAATGACAGCTACAGTGCCCCCTATACTAATGACAGCTACAGTGCCCTATATACTAATGGCAGCCACAGTGCCCCCTATACTAATGACAGCCACAGTGCCCCCTATACTAATGACAGACACAGTGCCCCCTATACTAATGACAGCCACAGTGCCCCCTATACAAATGACAGAAACAGTGCCCCCTATACTAATGACAGCCACAGTGCCCCTATAATAATGACAGCTACAGTGCCCCCTATACTAATGACAGACACAGTGCCCCCTATACTAATGACAGCCACAGTGCCCCTATACTAATGACAGCTACAGTGCCCCTATACTAATGACAGAAACAGTGTCCCCTATACTAATGACAGCCACAGTGCCCACTATACTAATGACAGCTACAGTGCCCCCTATACTAATGATAGCCACAGTGCTCCCTATACTAATGACAGCAAGAGTGCCCCTATACTAATGATAGCCACAGTGCTCCCTATACTAATGATAACCACAGTGCCCTTATACTAATGACAGCCACAGTGCTCCCTATACTATTGACAGCCACAGTGTCCCCTATACTAATGACAGACACAGTGCCCCCTATACTAATGATAGCCACGCTGCCCCTATACTAATGACAGCTACAGTGCCCCCTATACTAATGACAGAAACAGTGCCCCCTATATTAATGACAGAAACAGTGCCCCCTATACTAATGACAGCCACAGTGCCCCTATACTAATGACAGCTACAGTGCCCCCTATACTAATGACAGAAACAGTGCCCCCTATACTAATGACAGCCACAGTGCCCCTATACTAATGACAGCCACAGTGCCCCCTATACTAATTACATCCACAGTGCCCCCTATACTAATGACACCCACATTGCCCCTATGCTAATGACAGCCACAGTGCCCCCTATACTAATGACAGCCACAGTGCTCCTATACTAATGACAGCCACAGTGCCCCCTATACTAATGACAGCTACAGTGCCCCATATACTAATGGCAGCCACAGTGCCCCCTATACTAATGACAGCCACAGTGCCCCCTATACTAATGACAGCCACAATGCCCCCTATACTAATGACAGCCACAGTGCCCCTATACTAATGACAGCCACAGTGCCCCCTATACTAATGACAGCTACAGTGCCCTATATACTAATGGCAGCCACAGTGCCCCCTATACTAATGACAGCCACAGTGCCCCCTATACTAATGACAGCTAGAGTGCCCCCTATACTAAAGACAGCCACAGTGCCCCTATACTAATGACAGCCACAGTGCCCCCTATACTAATGACAGCCACAGTGCCCCCTATACTAATGACAGCCACAGTGCCCCCTATACTAATGACAGCCACAGTGCCCCCTAAACTAATGACAGCCACAGTGCCCCCTATACTAATGACAGCCACAGTGCCCCTATACTAATGACAGCCACAGTGCCCCCTATACTAATGACAGCTACAGTGCCCCCTATACTAATGACAGCTACAGTGTGTCACGATATGGTATGAAATATCATAAGTAGTTCTTTTGCTAGCCTGAGTGGGCTAAGCCCCCCCTTCTTGGAGTAACAGTTGTAGCTGCAAATTCCTGGCTTTCCTTCTCAGAGAGTGTGGGGGTTAGAAGTTTTATGGCCGAACGGAATTTACGACTGGCATTTCCTGTGTAAGCTCTTGTCCAGCTAGAACAGGAAAAATGGCTCCAAAAATCCATGAAAGATTCTTTGTTTAGTTTTTGTTAGATATTAGGCAAACGATTTAAGCTAGAAATACGAAAATATATATTCGTAGTCCCACTCGGTGTAGCTACACATCTCATGACACTCGGGTTTCTAACTCCATCTGGTAAAGAAGTAGGGTTTTCTCTGTAAATATGTATCCCAGATAGGACATATTTGATCTCATTAGAATGCTCACGTTAATCCGAGATGAATTATGGGTTTGGTATGACTCTGTCATGTTTTGTAGTGAAGTTATAGAAATTAGAGAGAATAGTTTAAAGTTTAGGCAGAATGTAGAGAGAGGAGGGTCTGGATAAGCCAGCCTTTCTGTGATGTCACAGCCTTAATGTTTTAAGTGTCTGGCAGGCTCTGAGGAGTGGATCTTTCTGCTGATTTCTCCTTCTGGACTGCTTTGTCCTATTGTCCTGGAAGAGCTGAGTACATCCCATGGACTGGGATGTATGGAAACTGCACTAGCCTGGATGCCTGCAATGCTTTTAATATGTGAGTGTTATCTTTTCTCATTTATTCCCTTTATGTTATAATTACCCTTGTACATATTTGCAATTGTCTCATGTATAACATCTTTATAAACTATTTTTAATAACGCACTGCCTAGTTATTTTGAATGGGATATACTATTATATATTAGTTCGTTCTCCTGCTCTAAACTGTACCCTAAGTCTCTTGAAGGGAAAATACGCTACTGTTACTGTTGTGTTGGGTTAGCTTCGGACCCGTTTAATCGAAGCTGGTGGCAGCGAAAGTGTGCTGACGGTTGGATTATGCTGAAGCAACTGCGGGTTTGATAATTATTGTTCCTGCCTGTGTGGGAGTAGTTATCGCGTCGCTGCAGCGTGCCCAATAGCCAGTACATAGCAGGCAGCCTTTCTGGCGACTAATTACCCAGGGTGCAGTACCTAATCTGACCTGAGAGTAAGGGGGCGCCAGAGAGCTGCAAGTGTTAAGTGGAACTGTAAGCGGGATATACATAAATCCCTGCAGTTCGTGGTATATAGAAAAGCAGTGGGATACCTAGAATAAGCCCCTGCTGTAAACTAAGAGGTCAATAGCCTTGTGTGTGGTTTTTCATCACATTGTTAGCAGTGGAGGGATAACTAAGATAAGCCCCCCTGCACATGTGATAGCCGTCTGTTGGCCTAAAGTCACCCTGATCCGTGATGTAGGGGTGACGGTCCCGGTGTGAATCCTGACCCAGTGGTGACAGCGGTCAGGGGAATCGTGACAATTGGTGGCAAGGCGGTGGGATATCTTAGAGCATTAGTGATTTGGTTTGAGTAATCATTCCTCTCACTAAAAACTTGCAGAAAGTTCTTGCGAGGACTCTGCGCAAATAAGTTTGGAGAACGAACTCAGTGCTTTTTAGTTGTGAGACAATTGCGTACTGGTAATTATCCCCTCCCTTTCTCTTCGTTTTTCTATCCTATCTTTTATTTGGCAACCATGGTTGTGCTGGGAGAAACCTTCTATGAGCAGCAGACCAGAGACACCCTTGTCGCCTTATGCAAGTCACAGCACATTGACTTTGCAAGCAAAAACAAAGCCCAACTGGTCGCAGATCTGGTGCAATGGGAAGCCGCTCGAGACCAATCTCAGAGCTCAGAGGCCGCAGAAGCCAGCACCAGCGAACATGGTGCTGCAGCAGAGGTCCAACCACTGAATGCTGGCCCTGATAGCGATCCGGGCGAATTGGACCCCCACCTGCAGGCGGCCTTGAAAGAATTCCCCATTGACGACCATGAGGGACGTCGGCAGCTGATTCAGCAATACCGGCAGGAGGCCCAGCGAGCTGAGAGAGAGGCCCGAGCTGAGAGAGAGGCCCGAGCTGAGAGAGAGGCACAGGCCCAGCGAGCCGAGCGGCAAGCTGAGCGGGAGTACCAGCTGCAGTTAGCCCGACTGCAAATGCAGGGGTTGTCTCAGACCAACCGTGAGCCCAGCAGCGCTCAGATACCTAAGCCCCGGCCCGATCACTTCCCTGTTATGGAGAAGGACGGAGACTTGGACACTTTTCTGCGGGCCTTTGAGAAAGCCTGCAGACAGTACCGGCTGCCTACAGATGAATGGGCCCGATACCTGACACCAGGGCTGAAAGGTAAAGCTCTGGAGGCGTTTGCTGCCCTCCCTCAAGAACAAGATGGAGACTATGAGGCCATCAAGCAGGCTCTGATAGCCAAGTACCAGCTTACACCCGAGGTGTACCGTAGAAAGTTCCGGACCCTCCAACGTGGCCCACACGACAGTTACAGTGATGTGGTGCATGGACTGGGGACCCACTTTGACCAGTGGACCCAAGGACTGTCAGTGACCACCTTTGCACAGCTGCGAGACCTGATGATCAAAGACCAGTTTTTTCATCTTTGCCCAGCTGAGGTGCGACAGTTCGTGATGGACAGAGAACCCAAAGACGTGACGAAAGCAGCGCAGATTGCCGATGCCTATGAGGCCAACCGTAGATCGGAAGCGCGGAAGCCAGTCACCACCAGCTGGAGAGGGGGTAAGCCTGCAACCAACGCCAGTACCCCTGCCAGCCAACACACCAGAGGTCCTGTCCCTGTGGCCAACAGCACCAGACCTACCACCGAACCTCGCGCGTGTTACACCTGCAAGCGGCCTGGGCATATCAGTACCTTCTGTCCAGACAGGCCGAAGAACCCCCCAGCCAAGGCCCCAGGGCCTAATGCAGCAGTTCTTTTGGTGGGTGGTGTGGTTGGGAGGGTGTGTGACAACGTACAGCCCGTCACTGTGGGAGGCCATGTTGCTACAGGCCTCAAGGACACCGGGGCTGAACGAACCCTCATCCGACCCGAACTGGCGGCCCCTGAAGAAATCATTCCGGGGAAAACCCTAACTGTCACTGGGATTGGGGGCATCAGCTGTCCCTTACCAATGGCCCGGGTTTTTATTGATTGGGGTGCTGGGAGCGGGGTGAAGGAAGTGGGGCTGTCTGATAATTTGCCCACTGATGTTTTGTTGGGGACTGATTTGGGGAGGATGTATGCATACTACGTTCCTGACACCCCTCCCCAATCTACTAATGAGGGTAAAGTTAACCCTGATGATGATGATGATGGGAAATCGCATGTGTTACCTGACCATGCTTTATCTTGTGTTGATGCATCTACTAATGATTTTTTCCCTAGGATTGATGGTGGAAATGTTGTACCTGTGCCAGCTGAACCTGATAATGATTTTTCTGTGAAGGTTAATGTGTCCATAGGTACAGGTGTGCCCAGCCACGTCGCTCTGCGGAGTGAGACGGCTGAGGAACCCCTAACAGGGGCAAGTGTCGGTGCTACAGGAAATGGGGAGATGCATGGGAACCGTGAGGAAGGTGATGCCATGAAAGTGACCAGTGCCACCGAGGAAGGTAACTGGCCTATAAGTAGCACTGCCCCTGGAGTGTTGGGGGTGGATGGGGAGGTAGAGCCCATAGCAGCGCCGGCTGATGGGCCTGTAGAAACCCCCGGGGAGACAGCCTACGTAGCTGCTGTCACCCGCAGTCAGAGTGCCCGGAACGCAGATAACTGTCAGCCTTCCGGACCCTCCTCAGTCATCACGGTGACTGAACCAGAGGTGGACCCAGAGCAGGTCCAAGAGGGTTCCCGTGGGGAAGGGACCCTGACGTCGCTTTTGGCTTCCCCTAGCCAGGAGTTTCAGGCCGCTCTGCACACAGATGCGAGCCTAGAGAGTTTGAGACAACTTGCCGGGACGCCCTTCTCCGAGACTGATAAGGAGAAGGTGTTCTGGGAACAAGGAAGGTTGTACCGGGAGACAGTACCCGGAGAATCACAAAAGGAGTGGTTGAGGGAAAGACAGCTGGTCGTCCCGCAGCAATTCCGGGGTGAGTTGTTGCGGATTGCCCATGAGATCCCGCTAGCTGGACACTTGGGGATCAGCAAAACTAAGGCCCGGCTGTCTCAACACTTCTATTGGCCTAAGATGGGGACAGATGTGTCAAACTACTGCCGCTCCTGTGTCACCTGTCAAAGAGTGGGGAAGGCAGGGCCTGCTCTTAAGGCTCCCCTGATCCCTTTGCCAGTGATAGAAGAGCCTTTCCAGAGGATCGCGGTGGACATTGTGGGCCCGCTGGCCGTCCCCAGCAGCTCTGGAAAGCAATACATCCTTACTGTGGTAGACTATGCTACCCGGTACCCAGAGGCAGTAGCTCTGTCGTCAACTAGGGCAGATAAGGTGGCGGATGCCCTGTTGGCCATCTTTTCACGTGTAGGATTTCCCAGGGAAATGCTTACTTATCAAGGGACCCAATTTATGTCTCGCCTAATGGAGGCTCTCTGTAAGAAAATGCAGGTGAAGCACCTGGTATCGAGTGCGTACCACCCACAGACCAATGGCTTGTGTGAACGCTTCAATGGTACCCTCAAACAGATGCTACGCATGCTGGTTGAGACTCAAGGGCGCGACTGGGAGCGGTACCTCCCACACCTGCTGTTCGCTTACCGAGAGGTTCCGCAGGCCTCGACGGGGTTCTCCCCCTTCGAGCTCCTGTACGGCAGGCGAGTTCGGGGACCCCTTGGGTTGGTAAGAGAATCCTGGGAAGAGGAGCCGAACCCTTCTGAAGTGTCCATAGTGGAGTATGTCATGCGCTTCCGTGACAAGATGCAGACCTTGACGCAGTTGGTGCATGACAACATGACGCAGGCTCAGGCTGATCAGAAGCACTGGTACGACCAGAACGCCCGGGAGCGGACCTACCACGTGGGTCAAAAGGTGTGGGTGCTGGTCCCCGTACCAACGGATAAGCTTCAGGCAGCCTGGGAGGGCCCGTACGTCGTCCACCAACAGCTCAACCCGGTCACTTACGTGGTCACGCTTGACCACGCTCGGGGTAGGCGAAAGGCCTTTCACGTCAACATGATGAAGGCTCATCACGAACGTGAACCTTTCGTCCTACCGGTCTGCAGCTTGCCCGAAGACGGTGAGGAAGACACCCTCCTGGACTTGCTGGCCCAAGCCAAGGCCAATGGGTCCATCGAGGATGTGGAGGTAAGCGCCTCGTTAACTGAACCCCAGCGGGTGCAGTTGCAAACCACACTGGAACCCTTCCGGGTCGTATTCTCCAACCGACCTGGGAGGACTGAGTTAGCCGTCCACGAGGTGGACACCGGGAATCACGCCCCACTACGGCGAACACCCTATCGAATCTCTGACCAGGTGCAGCAGACTATGCGCCAAGAGATCGATGAGATGTTACAGCTGGGGGTGATTCGACGGTCAAAGAGCGCGTGGGCATCGCCTGTAGTTCTCGTGCCAAAGAAGGACCGGACCACACGGTTCTGCGTGGACTACAGGGGGCTCAACGCCATCACAGCCTCGGATGCGCACCCAATGCCGCGCATCGAGGAGCTGCTTGAGAAGTTAGCTGGCGCAAAATACCTGACAATAATGGATTTGAGTAGAGGATACTGGCAGATTCCCCTGAGCCCCGAGGCGCAGGAGAAGTCCGCCTTTATCACACCCTTTGGACTGTACGAGTCCACGGTCATGCCCTTCGGCATGAAGAATGCCCCTGCCACTTTCCAGCGGATGGTCAACCGCCTGCTTCAGGGACTGGAGACGTACGCCGTGGCGTACTTGGATGACATTGCCATCTTCAGTCCCTCCTGGAAGGAACACCTGCAGCATCTCGAGGAGGTGCTCAGGCGGATTCACCAAGCAGGACTGACTATCAAGCCGGGGAAGTGTCAGATGGGCAAGAGGGAGGTTCACTACCTAGGACACCGGGTAGGCGGAGGCACCCTGAAGCCAGGGCCGGAGAAAGTGGGCGCGATCGTGAACTGGCCCACTCCCGTGACCAAGAAACAGGTGATGTCCTTCTTGGGCACTGCAGGGTACTATAGGCGCTTCGTACAGCACTATAGTAGCCTGGCAAAACCTTTGACGGACCTCACCAGGAAGAAGCTACCCCACATCGTCAACTGGACAGATGGCTGTGAGGGGGCTTTCAAGGCGTTGAAAACCGCACTGTGCAACGCCCCTGTGTTGAAAGCAGTCGACAGCAGTCGACCGTTCTTGGTGCAGACCGACGCCAGCGAGTTTGGCCTTGGTGCTGTACTCAGCCAGGTTGACTCGGAGGACTAAGAGCACCCCGTGTTATACCTGAGTCGGAAACTTTTGCCGAGGGAAGTGGCCTACTCCACCATCGAGAAGGAGTGCCTGGCCATAGTCTGGGCCCTGCAGCGCTTGCAGCCCTACTTGTATGGTCACACTTTCACTGTGGTGACCGACCACAACCCTCTTCGCTGGCTAAACGCCATGTGTGGAAACAACGGCAGGTTGCTACGCTGGAGCCTTGCCCTTCAGCAGTTTGACTTCACCATTGAACATAAAACGGGCCAAGAGCATGGGAATGCAGATGGACTCTCCCGCCAGGGTGAACCTACTGAGGTGCCCATGGAGGCATACCGTGGGGTACTGCCTCCCTAGCGCACACCAAAAGGGGGAGGTGTCACGATATGGTATGAAATATCATAAGTAGTTCTTTTGCTAGCCTGAGTGGGCTAAGCCCCCCCTTCTTGGAGTAACAGTTGTAGCTGCAAATTCCTGGCTTTCCTTCTCAGAGAGTGTGGGGGTTAGAAGTTTTATGGCCGAACGGAATTTACGACTGGCATTTCCTGTGTAAGCTCTTGTCCAGCTAGAACAGGAAAAATGGCTCCAAAAATCCATGAAAGATTCTTTGTTTAGTTTTTGTTAGATATTAGGCAAACGATTTAAGCTAGAAATACGAAAATATATATTCGTAGTCCCACTCGGTGTAGCTACACATCTCATGACACTCGGGTTTCTAACTCCATCTGGTAAAGAAGTAGGGTTTTCTCTGTAAATATGTATCCCAGATAGGACATATTTGATCTCATTAGAATGCTCACGTTAATCCGAGATGAATTATGGGTTTGGTATGACTCTGTCATGTTTTGTAGTGAAGTTATAGAAATTAGAGAGAATAGTTTAAAGTTTAGGCAGAATGTAGAGAGAGGAGGGTCTGGATAAGCCAGCCTTTCTGTGATGTCACAGCCTTAATGTTTTAAGTGTCTGGCAGGCTCTGAGGAGTGGATCTTTCTGCTGATTTCTCCTTCTGGACTGCTTTGTCCTATTGTCCTGGAAGAGCTGAGTACATCCCATGGACTGGGATGTATGGAAACTGCACTAGCCTGGATGCCTGCAATGCTTTTAATATGTGAGTGTTATCTTTTCTCATTTATTCCCTTTATGTTATAATTACCCTTGTACATATTTGCAATTGTCTCATGTATAACATCTTTATAAACTATTTTTAATAACGCACTGCCTAGTTATTTTGAATGGGATATACTATTATATATTAGTTCGTTCTCCTGCTCTAAACCGTACCCTAAGTCTCTTGAAGGGAAAATACGCTACTGTTACTGTTGTGTTGGGTTAGCTTCGGACCCGTTTAATCGAAGCTGGTGGCAGCGAAAGTGTGCTGACGGTTGGATTATGCTGAAGCAACTGCGGGTTTGATAATTATTGTTCCTGCCTGTGTGGGAGTAGTTATCGCGTCGCTGCAGCGTGCCCAATAGCCAGTACATAGCAGGCAGCCTTTCTGGCGACTAATTACCCAGGGTGCAGTACCTAATCTGACCTGAGAGTAAGGGGGCGCCAGAGAGCTGCAAGTGTTAAGTGGAACTGTAAGCGGGATATACATAAATCCCTGCAGTTCGTGGTATATAGAAAAGCAGTGGGATACCTAGAATAAGCCCCTGCTGTAAACTAAGAGGTCAATAGCCTTGTGTGTGGTTTTTCATCACATTGTTAGCAGTGGAGGGATAACTAAGATAAGCCCCCCTGCACATGTGATAGCCGTCTGTTGGCCTAAAGTCACCCTGATCCGTGACGTAGGGGTGACGGTCCCGGTGTGAATCCTGACCCAGTGGTGACAGCGGTCAGGGGAATCGTGACACAGTGCCCCATATACTAATGGCAGCCACAGTGCCCCCTATACTAATGACAGCCACAGTGCCCCCTATACTAATGACAGCCACAGTGCACCCTATACTAATGACAGCTACAGTGCCCCCTATACTAATGACAGCCACAGTGCCCTCTATACTAGTTAAACACACAGTGCCCCATATACTAATGGCAGCCACAGTGCCCCCTATACTAATGACAGCTACAGTGCCCTCTATACTAATGACAGAAACAGTGCCCCCTATACTAATGACAGCCACAGTGCCCCTATACTAATGACAGCTACATTACCCCCTATACTAATGACAGCTACAGTGCCTCCTATACTAATGACAGAAACAGTGCCCCCTATACTAATGACAGCCACAGTGCCCCTATACTAATGACAGCTACAGTGCCCCCTATACTATTTACAGCTACAGTGCTCCCTATACTAATGACAGCCACAGTGCCCCTATACTAATGACAGCTACAGTGCTCCCTATACTAATGACAGCCACAGTGCCCCTATACTAATGACAGCTACAGTGCCCCCTATACTAATGACAGAAACAGTGCCCCCTATACTAATGACAGCCACAGTGCCCCTATACTAATGACAGCCACAGTGCCCCCTATACTAATGACAGCTACAGTGCCCCTATACTAATGACATCCACAGTGCTCTCTATACTAATGACAGCCACAGTGCCCCTATACTAAAGTATATAAATATAAAGTCACCCTGATCCGTGACGTAGGGGTGACGGTCCCGGTGTGAATCCTGACCCAGTGGTGACAGCGGTCAGGGGAATCGTGACACAGTGCCCCATATACTAATGGCAGCCACAGTGCCCCCTATACTAATGACAGCCACAGTGCCCCCTATACTAATGACAGCCACAGTGCACCCTATACTAATGACAGCTACAGTGCCCCCTATACTAATGACAGCCACAGTGCCCTCTATACTAGTTAAACACACAGTGCCCCATATACTAATGGCAGCCACAGTGCCCCCTATACTAATGACAGCTACAGTGCCCTCTATACTAATGACAGAAACAGTGCCCCCTATACTAATGACAGCCACAGTGCCCCTATACTAATGACAGCTACATTACCCCCTATACTAATGACAGCTACAGTGCCTCCTATACTAATGACAGAAACAGTGCCCCCTATACTAATGACAGCCACAGTGCCCCTATACTAATGACAGCTACAGTGCCCCCTATACTATTTACAGCTACAGTGCTCCCTATACTAATGACAGCCACAGTGCCCCTATACTAATGACAGCTACAGTGCTCCCTATACTAATGACAGCCACAGTGCCCCTATACTAATGACAGCTACAGTGCCCCCTATACTAATGACAGAAACAGTGCCCCCTATACTAATGACAGCCACAGTGCCCCTATACTAATGACAGCCACAGTGCCCCCTATACTAATGACAGCTACAGTGCCCCTATACTAATGACATCCACAGTGCTCTCTATACTAATGACAGCCACAGTGCCCCTATACTAGTGACAGCTACAGTGCCCCCTATACTAATGACAGAAACAGTGCCCCCTATACTAATGACAGCCACAGTGCCCCCTATAATAATGACAGCTACAGTGCCCCCTATACTAATGAAAGACACAGTGCCCCCTATACTAATGACAGCCACAGTGCTCCCTATACTAATGACAGCTACAGTGCCCCTATACTAATGACATCCACAGTGCTCCCTATACTAATGACAGCCACAGTGCCCCTACACTAATGACAGCTACAGTGCCCCCTATACTAATGACAGAAACAGTGCCCCCTATACTAATGACAGCCACAGTGCCCCCTATAATAATGACAGCTACAGTGCCCCCTATACTAATGACACACACAGTGCCCCCTATACTAATGACAGCCACAGTGCTCCCTATACTAATGACAGCTACAGTGCCCCTATACTAATGACAGCCACAGTGCCCCCTATAATAATGACAGCTACAGTGCCCCTTATACTAATGACAGACACAGTGCCCCCTATACTAATGACAGCCACAGTGCTCCCTATACTAATGATAGCCACAGTGCCCCTATACTAATGACAGCTACAGTGCCCCCTATACTAATGACAGAAACAGTGCCCCCTATACTAATGACAGCCACAGTGCCCCTATACTAATGACAGCTACAGTGCCCCCTATACTAATGACAGACACAGTGCCCCCTATACTAATGACAGCCACAGTGCCCCCTATACTAATGACAGAAACAGTGCCCCCTATTTTAATGACAGCCACAGTGCCCCTATAATAATGACAGCTACAGTGCCCCCTATACTAATGACAGACACAGTGCCCCCTATACTAATGACAGCCACAGTGCCCCCTATACTAATGACAGATACAGTGCCCCCTATACTAATGACAGAAACAGTGCCCCCTATATTAATGACAGCTACAGTGCCCCTATATTAATGACAGACACAGTGCCCCCTATACTAATGACAGCCACAGTGCCCACTATACTAATGACAGCTACAGTGCCCCCTATACTAATGATAGCCACAGTGCTCCCTATACTAATGACAGCAACAGTGCCCCTATACTAATGACAGCCACAGTGCTCCCTATACTAATGACAGCCACAGTGTCCCCAATTCTAATGACAGACACAGTGCCCCCTAGACTAATGATAGCCACGCTGCCCCTATACTAATGATGGCCACAGTGCCCTTATACTAATGACAGACACAGTGCCCACTATACTAATGACAGCCACAGTGCTCCCTATACTAATGATAGCCACAGTGCTCCCTATACTAATGATAGCCACAGTTCCCCTATACTAATGATAGCCACAGAGCCCCCTATACTAATGATAGCCACAGTGCTCCCTATACTAATGATAGCCACAGTGCTCCTTTACCAATGATAGCCACAGTGCTTCCTATACTAATGACAGCCACAGTGCTCCCTATACTAATGATAGCCACAGTGCCCCTCTACTAATGATAGCCACAGAGCCCCCTATAGTAATGACAGCCACAGTGCCCCATATACTAATGGCAGCCACAGTGTCCCTTTACTAATGATAGCCACAGTGCTCCCTATACTAATGATAGCCACAGTGCTCCCTATACTAATGATAGCCACAGTGCTCCTATACTAATGACAGCCACAGTGCCCTTATACTAATGACAGACACAGTGCTCCCTATACTAATGACAGCCACAGAGCCCCCTATACTAATGATAGCCACAGTGCTCCCTATACTAATGATAGCCACAGTGCCCCTATACTAATGATAGCCACAGAGCCCCCTATACTAATGATAGCCACAGTGCTCCCTATACTAATGATAGCCACAGTGCCCCTATACTAATGATAGCCACAGAGCCCCCTCTACTAATGACAGCAACAGTGCCCCTATAGTAATGACAGCCACAGTGCCCCATATACTAATGGCAGCCACAGTGTCCCTATACTAATAATAGCCACAGTGCTCCCTATACTAATGATAGCCACAGTGCTCCCTATACTAATGATAGCCACAGTGCTCCTATACTAATGACAGCCACAGTGCCCTTATACTAATGACAGACACAGTGCTCCCTATACTAATGACAGCCACAGAGCCCCCTATACTAATGATAGCCACAGTGCTCCCTATACTAATGATAGCCACAGTGCCCCTATACTAATGATAGCCACAGAGCCCCCTATACTAATGATAGCCACAGTGATCCCTATACTAATGATAGCCACAGTGCCCCTATACTAATGATAGCCACAGAGCCCCCTCTACTAATGACAGCAACAGTGCCCCTATACTAATGACAGCCACAGTGCTCCCTATACTAATGATAGCCACAGTGCTCCCTATACTAATGACAGCCACAGTGCCCCCTATTTTAATGATAGCCACAGTGCTCCCTATACTAATGACAGCCACAGTGCTCCCTATACTAATGATAGCCACAGTGCCCCTATACTAATGACAGCCACAGTGCTCCCTATACTAATGACAGCCACAGTGCTCCCTATACTAATGATAGCCACAGTGCTCCCTATACTAATGACAGCCACAGTGCCCCCTATACTAATGACAGCCACAGTGCTCCCTATACTAATGATAGCCACAGTGCTCCCTATACTAATGACAGCCACAGTGCTCCCTATACTAATGACAGCCACAGTGCCCCCTATACTAATGATAGCCACAGTGCCCTTATACTAATGATAGCCACAGAGCCCCCTATACTAATGATAGCCACAGTGCCCCATATACTAATGACAGCTACAGTGCCCCCTATACTAATGATAGCCACAGTGCCCCCTATACTAATGATAGCCACAGTGCCCCCTATACTTATGACAGCCACAGTGCTCCCTATACTAATGATAGCCACAGTGCTCCCTATACTAATGACAGCCACAGTGCACCCTATACTAATGACAGCCACAGTGCTCCCTATACTGATGATAGCCACAGTGCTCCCTATACTAATGACAGCCACAGTGCCCCTATACTAATGACAGCCACAGTGCCCCCTATACTAATGACAGCCACAGTGCTCCCTATACTAATGATAGCCACAGTGCTCCCTATACTAATGACAGCCACAGTGCCCCCTATACTAATGACAGCCACAGTGCTCCCTATACTAATGATAGCCACAGTGCTCCCTATACTAATGACAGCCACAGTGCTCCCTATACTAATGACAGCCACAGTGCCCCCCATACTAATGATAGCCACAGTGCCCTTATACTAATGACAGCCACAGTGCCCCCTATACTAATGATAGCCACAGTGCCCCCTATACTAATGACAGCCACAGTGCTCCCTATACTAATGACAGCCACAGTGCCCCCTATACTAATGACAGCCACAGTGCTCCCTATACTAATGACAGCCACAGTGCTCCCTATACTAATGATAGCCACAGTGCCCCCTATACTAATGATAGCCACAGTGCCCTTATACTAATGACAGCCACAGTGCTCCCTATACTAATGACAGCCACAGTGTCCCTATACTAATGATAGCCACAGTGCCCCTATACTAATGATAGCCACAGAGCCCCCTATACTAATGATAGCCACAGTGCCCTATATACTAATGACAGCTACAGTGCCCCCTATACTAATGATAGCCACAGTGCCCCCTATACTAATGATAGCCACAGAGCCCCCTATACTAATGACAGACACAGTGTCCCTATACTAATGACAGCCACAGTGCCCCCTATACTAATGGCAGCCACAGTGCCCTCTATACTAATGACAGCCACAGTGCCCCCTATACTAATGACAGACACAGTGCCCCCTATACTAATGACAGCCACAGTGCTCCCTATACTAATGATAGCCACAGTGCCCCTATACTAATGACAGCTACAGTGCCCCCTATACTAATGACAGAAACAGTGCCCCCTATACTAATGACAGCCACAGTGCCCCTATACTAATGACAGCTACAGTGCCCCCTATACTAATGACAGACACAGTGCCCCCTATACTAATGACAGCCACAGTGCCCCCTATACTAATGACAGAAACAGTGCCCCCTATTTTAATGACAGCCACAGTGCCCCTATAATAATGACAGCTACAGTGCCCCCTATACTAATGACAGACACAGTGCCCCCTATACTAATGACAGCCACAGTGCCCCCTATACTAATGACAGATACAGTGCCCCCTATACTAATGACAGAAACAGTGCCCCCTATATTAATGACAGCTACAGTGCCCCTATATTAATGACAGACACAGTGCCCCCTATACTAATGACAGCCACAGTGCCCACTATACTAATGACAGCTACAGTGCCCCCTATACTAATGATAGCCACAGTGCTCCCTATACTAATGACAGCAACAGTGCCCCTATACTAATGACAGCCACAGTGCTCCCTATACTAATGACAGCCACAGTGTCCCCAATTCTAATGACAGACACAGTGCCCCCTAGACTAATGATAGCCACGCTGCCCCTATACTAATGATGGCCACAGTGCCCTTATACTAATGACAGACACAGTGCCCACTATACTAATGACAGCCACAGTGCTCCCTATACTAATGATAGCCACAGTGCTCCCTATACTAATGATAGCCACAGTTCCCCTATACTAATGATAGCCACAGAGCCCCCTATACTAATGATAGCCACAGTGCTCCCTATACTAATGATAGCCAGTGCTCCTTTACCAATGATAGCCACAGTGCTTCCTATACTAATGACAGCCACAGTGCTCCCTATACTAATGATAGCCACAGTGCCCCTCTACTAATGATAGCCACAGAGCCCCCTATAGTAATGACAGCCACAGTGCCCCATATACTAATGGCAGCCACAGTGTCCCTTTACTAATGATAGCCACAGTGCTCCCTATACTAATGATAGCCACAGTGCTCCCTATACTGATAGCCACAGTGCTCCTATACTAATGACAGCCACAGTGCCCTTATACTAATGACAGACACAGTGCTCCCTATACTAATGACAGCCACAGAGCCCCCTATACTAATGATAGCCACAGTGCTCCCTATACTAATGATAGCCACAGTGCCCCTATACTAATGATAGCCACAGAGCCCCCTATACTAATGATAGCCACAGTGCTCCCTATACTAATGATAGCCACAGTGCCCCTATACTAATGATAGCCACAGAGCCCCCTCTACTAATGACAGCAACAGTGCCCCTATAGTAATGACAGCCACAGTGCCCCATATACTAATGGCAGCCACAGTGTCCCTATACTAATAATAGCCACAGTGCTCCCTATACTAATGATAGCCACAGTGCTCCCTATACTAATGATAGCCACAGTGCTCCTATACTAATGACAGCCACAGTGCCCTTATACTAATGACAGACACAGTGCTCCCTATACTAATGACAGCCACAGAGCCCCCTATACTAATGATAGCCACAGTGCTCCCTATACTAATGATAGCCACAGTGCCCCTATACTAATGATAGCCACAGAGCCCCCTATACTAATGATAGCCACAGTGATCCCTATACTAATGATAGCCACAGTGCCCCTATACTAATGATAGCCACAGAGCCCCCTCTACTAATGACAGCAACAGTGCCCCTATACTAATGACAGCCACAGTGCTCCCTATACTAATGATAGCCACAGTGCTCCCTATACTAATGACAGCCACAGTGCCCCCTATTTTAATGATAGCCACAGTGCTCCCTATACTAATGACAGCCACAGTGCTCCCTATACTAATGATAGCCACAGTGCCCCTATACTAATGACAGCCACAGTGCTCCCTATACTAATGACAGCCACAGTGCTCCCTATACTAATGATAGCCACAGTGCTCCCTATACTAATGACAGCCACAGTGCCCCCTATACTAATGACAGCCACAGTGCTCCCTATACTAATGATAGCCACAGTGCTCCCTATACTAATGACAGCCACAGTGCTCCCTATACTAATGACAGCCACAGTGCCCCCTATACTAATGATAGCCACAGTGCCCTTATACTAATGATAGCCACAGAGCCCCCTATACTAATGATAGCCACAGTGCCCCATATACTAATGACAGCTACAGTGCCCCCTATACTAATGATAGCCACAGTGCCCCCTATACTAATGATAGCCACAGTGCCCCCTATACTTATGACAGCCACAGTGCTCCCTATACTAATGATAGCCACAGTGCTCCCTATACTAATGACAGCCACAGTGCACCCTATACTAATGACAGCCACAGTGCTCCCTATACTGATGATAGCCACAGTGCTCCCTATACTAATGACAGCCACAGTGCCCCTATACTAATGACAGCCACAGTGCCCCCTATACTAATGACAGCCACAGTGCTCCCTATACTAATGATAGCCACAGTGTTCCCTATACTAATGACAGCCACAGTGCCCCCTATACTAATGACAGCCACAGTGCTCCCTATACTAATGACAGCCACACTGTCCCTATACTAATGACAGCCACAGTGTCCCTATACTAATGATAGCCACAGTGCCCCTATACTAATGACAGCCACAGTGTCCCTATACTAATGATAGCCACAGAGCCCCCTATACTAATGATAGCCACAGTGCTCCCTATACTAATGATAGCCACAGAGCCCCCTATACTAATGACAGACACAGTGTCCCTATACTAATGACAGCCACAGTGCCCCCTATACTAATGGCAGCCACAGTGCCCTCTATACTAATGACAGCCACAGTGCCCCCTATAGTAATGATAGCCACAGTGTCCCCTATACTAATGACAGACACAGTGCCCCCTATACTAATGATAGCCACAGTGCCCCCTATACTAATGACAGCCACAGTGCCCCTATACTAATGACAGCCACAGTGCCCCCTATACTAATGACAGCCACAGTGCCCCTATACTAATGACAGAAACAGTGCCCCTATACTAATGACAGCCACAGTGTCCCTATACTAATGACAGCCACAGTGCCCCCTATACTAATGATAGCCACAGTGCCCCCTATACTAATGACAGACACAGTGCCCCCTATACTAATGACAGCCACAGTACCCCCTATACTAATGACAGTCACAGTGCCCCTATACTAATGACAGCCACAGTGCTCCCTATACTAATGACAGACAAAGTGCCCCCTATACTAATGACAGCCACAGTGTCCCTATACTAATGACAGCCACAGTGCCCCCTATACTAATGACAGCCACAGTGCCCCTATACTAATGACAGAAACAGTGCCCCTATACTAATGACAGCCACAGTGTCCCTATACTAATGACAGCCACAGTGCCCCCTATACTAATGATAGCCACAGTGCCCCCTATACTAATGACAGACACAGTGCCCCCTATACTAATGACAGCCACAGTGCCCCCTATACTAATGACAGACACAGTGCCCCTATACTAATGACAGCCACAGTGCTTCCTATACTAATGACAGACACAGTGCCCCCTATACTAATGACAGCCACAGTGCCCCCTATACTGACAGACACAGTGCCCCCTATACTAATGACAGCCACAGTGCCACCTATACTAATGACAGAGACAGTGCCCCCTATACTAATGATAGCCACAGTGCCCCCTATACTAATGATAGCCACAGTGCTCCCTATACTAATGATAGCCACAGTGCTCCCTATACTAATGACAGCCACAGTGCCCCTATACTAATGACAGCCACAGTGCCCCTATACTAATGATAGCCACAGTGCTCCCTATACTAATGATAGCCACAGTGCTCCTATACTAATGACAGCCACAGTGTCCCTATACTAATGACAGCCACAGTGCCCCTATACTAATGACAGCCACAGTGCCCCCTATTCTAATGACAGCCACAGTGCCCCTATACTAATGACAGCCACAGTGCTCCCTATACTAATGACAGCCACAGTGCCCCCTATACTAATGATAGCCACAGTGCCCCCTATACTAATGACCGCCACAGTGCTCCCTATACTAATGACAGCCACAGTGCTCCCTATATTAATGACAGGAGGAAGATGGAAATGATGATGATGAAGATGAAAGTGATGATGATGATGATTATGGAAAGAATAACGATAAGACGGATGAACATGATGGAGATGGTAATGATTAACATACGATGTGGAAGGTAACAACGATGATATTAATGAAGAATATGATAATTAGGAAGATGATGATAATGATGAGGATGAAGATGGGAAGGGAGATGATGAGGAGAATGATGATGATGATGATGTTGAAGAGGAGCGGGATGATGATAAAGACAATGATAATGATCAGGAGAAAGATTATAATGAGGATGTTAATGATGATAATCAATAGGAGGAACATGAGGATGATGATAATTAAAAGAATGATGGAAATGAGGAGGATGATTATGATAAGGAGGAGGATGATAATATTGAGGGGAATCAATATAATGATTCTGAGGACGAGCATGAAGATGCTGATGATAATGAGGTGGTTGATGACAATGAAGATGATGATAACGAGGAGGAGGATCATAAGGGTGATGATAATTAAGAAAATGACGGAAATGAGGATAATGATTATAATGATTATGAGATTGAAGGCGATGATGTTAAAGAGGAGAATGATGACAATTTTGAGGAGGAGGAGGAGGAGAATGATGAATATGAGTATAATAATGATAATGAGGATAATGATGAGGAAGAGGATGGTGATAATGAGGAGGAGGAGGATGAAATCAAGGAGGGTGATTATAAGGCTACGATCACATTATCAGTATTTGGTCAGTGTTTTACAACAGTATTTGTAGTGACAATGAAGCTGATGAAGATATTGAGGAGGATGATGATGAGGATGATGAGCTGCTTATGATTTCACCAGTGTGAGGCTCCCAGTAACGTGCCGCACATAATGTCTACAATCACTTCCAGAGCTGCAATCATAATTCTGCCACAACGCTCTGGCTGCAGGATACACATCTCCGCACTGCGCCCTGCAGGTGGTGTGTCTCTGCACAGCATATAGAGGATGGCGGGAGTTGTGGATGGAGTCTTGATGCCACATAGAGGGATGGAGGTGAATGGTCCAGACATGGCCGTCACCTGTGTACATGAGTGACTGTCCGGTCCTGCCTGCTGACTGCCTCCCACATCCTGAGATCTCTATAAACATGGACTATGAAGTCCGGCACCAGCAGTCCCCCGCCAGCGCTGTCCATAATGAAGACAGATACGGTCGGGGCGGCCGCCATCCTGAATATCTTATTTACCAGATTCCTGCCTGTAATTACAGCAAAGCAAATCCTCGTCAGCGAGGCCGAGCGCGCGGGGCTAATAATGCACTCAGCCGCATCGAGTGGATGAAGATATATAGAGATTGCACAGCTCCATTTACTCCGCCAGTCACGGCTAGGGTCACTCCATACCACGCCGCCGTATATCTCGCCCCGTACGATTAACTCCGCTCTTATAGATCGGCCCTGGTCAGCAATACTGGTCCTAATTAACGACCCTCCGGTGTCATGTTTACCGCCTCCACATCTATTTCCCCCCGTCACACGCAGTCCACGGGCTCGGAGCTTCAGGAAAGCAGGACGCTGCGAATCGTCACTGCCCGTGGGGTCACATCGTGCTGCAGAGCTGAAATCATTGAAAGAACTTTCGGAATAAAGCGAATGGATCCAAGGGACGGAGTCGCTGTCCTCCTCGCTGATGACGGCGCTCCTTCGTAAATTCAGATTCGCTGGCTGCTGCACATTTATCCAAAAAAAAAGTGTCCATCACTAGGAATAAATTTACAGGATCTACAAGCGTCATAGAAAGGCGTGTAACACTCTGGGGTTTCCTAGGACGGGATCCAGCCCCTATCAAGCTCTTTATCACACACACAGCTTCAGTAATGTCCAAGTGACCGCCACATACTGTGTCTGGCTATGGGGAAACAATGGGAACCATTTTTATGGCTAAACTGTGAGATGTGACGTTCTCTCACTATCCAGATTCATCATAAAATGGCTGCTTAATTTCCTGTCTCAGCTTTTATACAGGCTATGATAGTCTCTCCTGAGCTATACCATGTGATGTCATAGCTGCAAGGCATTATGGGAAAGTCCATGAGGCTGCACCTGAGGTCATGTTATATCATTTTTTACGGGAATCAAATTGCAAATTGTTCAAATTTGATGAGCCGGGGCAAATTGTAAGTAATTTGATATGACTTTGTTTTTCATCAAATGCTTGTGGCCACCTCTGCAAAAAAGCTGAGAACAAGGGGGTCCATTGTGGGATCCAGAGTCTCCCTTTACATACTGAATAACCTAAGGTATTGGATTGGGATGTTGTTCTCACTGAAGCTCTCGAGGCTGCAGACAATCACGATGTGGTTGTAACTCAGATGGGAAAAGTCCTGACTTTTACTGATGCAGGAGGACCACCCTGTGCATTGGTTTACATCCCAAAAGTGGCTGTTACCTCCTCACTAGATCTCGCTCTACTTCTGCAGCCATCATTGGACACTCATTAACTTCCACCGGAGGAAGCTCAGCTCAGGCTGCTGGATCCTGCTTGAGTATTCAGGTAGTTTGTGTGTTGTCTCAAGTCTGCTACTTTCCTGACAACTCTACAACATAGTGGCAAACTGTCTCAACATTGCGGCACTATTACTCAGACTGAACTGCGAGCTCTGCCACATGGAAACCTTCATTGCAAACCCAGTTCTGCTACACTAGTTCCTCATCGCCGAGTCAGGCCTGCAACATCGCTGTGCTGTCATGCTAACACTGATCGTAGTCACCTGGCAGCCCCAAAATGTCTACCACGAAAAAGCTACTCCGTTTCTTCCCCCTTTAACCAGGATCTGGACTTACACAAGGGTCCCTGGGCAAGGGCCACAGAGTCAGCAGCTGTTGTGTCGCAAGTTGGCAAGAGGGATGGTCAGGTAGCTGGATCAAAACCCGGAGACCATGTCAGAAACAGAATCATAAAACAATCGGGTAGTCAAAGCTCAAACCGAGGTCAAAGAACAGGAAAATCAGACCAAGCAGGAGCATAGCACAGAGGGCAATACCAGGAAAGCAGAACTATTGACTGACATTCGGAACTGGCTATCAGGGGTTTATATAGTAACAGCCTCACCCAGTGCTGAGAGCAGATAGAAACCGAAATTAACCAGATTAACCCCTTACCTTACAGACTATCCAGAGCCACAAGTCCCAGGAATAATATAAGATTGATGCTGTCAAGCATCACCCACAACAAAGTGGCGATGCTACCTAGCGGATGAAGTAGAAACCAACACAGATATTACATGTGCATACTAAGCTGCATTGAACCTCCGTTTCATGCTTTGCTTTGCTACACCCAACTCTCACTGCTGTTATTGCAAACTCACTTCTGCTCCACCGTTCATATGTTTTTGTCCAACTCTGCTGCATCAAAGTGACTGCTCTGCTGTACTAGTGACAGCGCCTCAAACTCATCTTCACTTGCTGCCGATGTGTAAGGTGCCTAAGCAATGTAGTCCTGGGTGAACTCTTGCTTCTGCATGCCCTGACGCCCTACAGGAAGGTTGTCTCACAGTCCCGGTGTGCGGCTGTGCGTTGGGTGCATCACATTACTTATGGCCCATAGGTCTCCACTGGCTCCAGGCCTTCATCTTCCCGAACCTTCGCAGAACACGGTCCAGGTGACACTGATTTCGTTAACACTGTCAAACTTTTTCTTGGCAGCTTACAGTCATTACAATGAAGCATGTACGATAGGGTAGGATAGGGCCGAACAGGTTACAGTCTTTTCCACAGGTACAGGACATAACTTCAGCCCTGGTTCTCGGTCTGGGTACAGCATCCCTCTTGCTAACTCCTCTACTGGGAAATCTGCTTCACCACAATCAGCGCACCCGGATTCCATTATCTCCTGCCTCTGAGAGTTTGAATCCGTCTTTCCCAGCAGCTCCACGGGCTTAGTGTACTCAAAGATCTGGACGTTCATCTTCAGGTTCTCAGGCCAACAGATAGATTTGCACGGAACGATTCTCTGGCAATCCACTTCCCCAAATAACAGTCTCACATTGGCCCTAGCAGCCTACTGCCTATGACCACTGCTGTCACTTCACCACACGTTCTCTAACTGAACTTAACACTTCCTGAACTTGACACTAAAGGCCCCTTCACATTAAGCGACGCTGCAGCGATACCGACAACGATCCGGATCGCTGCAGCGTCGCTGTTTGGTCGCTGGAGAGCTGTCACACAGACCGCTCTCCAGCGACCAACGATGCCGGTAACCAGGGTAAACATCGGGTTACTAAGCGCAGGGCCGCGCTTAGTAACCCGATGTTTACCCTGGTTACCATCCTAAAAGTAAAAAAAAACAAACAGTACATACTTACCTACAGCCGTCTGTCCTCCAGCGCTGTGCTCTGCACTCCTCCTGTACTGTCTGTGTGAGCACAGCGGCCGGAAAGCAGAGCGGTGACGTCACCGCTCTGCTTTCCGGCTGAGCGACGCTCACAGCCAGTACAGGAGGAGTGCAGAGCGCAGCGCTGGAGGACAGACGGCTGTAGGTAAGTATGTACTGTTTGTTTTTTTTTACTTTTAGGATGGTAAACAGGGTAAAAATCGGGTTACTAAGCGCGGCCCTGCGCTTAGTTACCCTATGTTTACCCTGGTTACCAGTGAAGACATCGCTGGATCGGTGTCACACACGCCGATCCAGCGATGTCCACGGGAGATCCAGCGACCAAATAAAGTTCTGGACTTTCTTCAGCGACCAACGATCTCCCAGCAGGGGCCTGATCGTTGGTCGCTGTCACACATAACGATTTCATTAACGATATCGTTGCTACGTCACAAAAAGCAACGATATCGTTAACAATATCGTTATGTGTGAAGGTACCTTAAGGCTACTTTCACACTAGCGTTTTCTGCAATCCGTCACAATGCGTCGTTTTGCAGAAAAAACGCATCCTGCAAAAGTGCTTGCAGGATGCGTTTTTTCCCCATAGACTTGTATTGACGACGCATTTGCGACGGATTGCCACACGTCGCATCCGTCGAGTGATGGATGCGTCGTGCTTTTGCGGACCGTCGGGAGCAAAAAACGCTACATGTAACTTTTTTTGCTCCTGACGGACCGCTTTTTCCGACTGCGCAAGCGCGGCCGGAACTCCGCCCCCACCTCCCCACACCTTACAATGGGGCAGCAGATGCGCCGGAGAAATGCATCCGCTGCCTCCGTTGTGCAGTACGTTAAACGCTAGCGTCGGAATCTCTCCCCGACGCATTGCGACAGGGAGATTCCGACGCTAGTGTGAAAGTAGCCTAATTCTCAGTTGCCGCTCCCTAACCTGGTGCAGCCTTTACAGTTAACCCTGAAATGACCAAAAAAACAACTGGCACATCCAAACTAGTGCTCCTGGTATGCACCTATTCACACTAGTTTGGATGTGCCAGTGTTTTTTTTGTCATTTCTATGTTAGCTTACTGACTGAGCACTCCTCCCTTCACCATGTGGTTTTTAGCTACATCTAATCACATTTGGTTCCGGCCAACCCATATATGTAGGCTTTACTGAGAGAGGTGTCCACATTCACCCATGCATTCAGACATTAGCCTTAGGTAAGTAAGTGTTCACATTTGGACAGGGAGGTCGGGGAGCCATCAGATTAATGAGGTCACCTTGGCGATGGTTGATGGGCTCACGCTATTCGGCCATATTTTGTGCAAAGCGACTCATAAATATTTTTCCTAATGTTCAAAAGCCATTTTGCTGTTCATATTTCATGTATTTCATATTCGACATGCTTTGGCACGATAGAGTGCAACCTTTTACAGTTAACCCTGTCTTGGCTATACTGCAGCCCCAGGGCGTTTTGCCTTCAGATAACATACATTACTATCAAATACATTTAACCATTTGGGGTGTCAGAGAGTAGAACACCATCTCCATAACTGGCTCAGTGATCGTACTCAGTGGCAATAAATGGTCGCACCTCCAATTGGAAGAATATTTCAAGTGGGGTCCGACAAGGCTCTGTCCTGGCCCCAATGTTGTTCAACATTTGTATAAATGATCTAGATAAGGGAACTGAAGGTAAACTAATCAAATTTGCAGATGATGCAAAGCTAGGAGGGATAGCTAACACTAGAGAAGACAAAGGACTCAGAAGGATCTAGATAAGCTTGGACAATGGGCAGCGATTAATACAATAGTGTTTAACAAGGAGAAATGCAAGATTCTACATCTGGGCAAGAAAAATGATAATTCTATAGAATGGGTGGAATAGAACTAAGCAACAGCACTCGTGAAAAAGACTTGGTTATACTAATAGATCACAGACTGCACATGAGTCAACTGTGTGATGCAGCAGCAAAAAGGCAAACACAGTTCGTGAATGCATTAAGAGAATCACAGAGTCTAGATCATGTGAAGTAATTATCCCTCTTTACTCCTCCTTGGTCAGGCCTCATCTGGAATACTGGGTCCAGTTTTGGGCACATTTTAAAACAGACATTGAAACACTGGAGCAAGTTCAGAGAAGAGCGACCGGGATAGTGAGCGCACTGCAAAGTATGTCCTACGAGGAACGGTTACAGGATCTGGGAATGTTTAGCTTGCAAAAAAGAAGACTGAGAGGAGACTTAATAGCTGTCTACAAATATCTGAGGGTCTGTCACAGTGTAGAGGGATCATCATTATTCTCATCTGCACATGGAAACATGAGAAGCAATGGGATAAAGCTGAAAGGGAGAAGATACAGATTAGGTATTAGAAAAACCTTTTTGACAGTGATGGTGATCAATGAGTGGAACAGGCGGCCACGAGAGGTGGTGAGTTCTCCTTCAATGGAAGTCTTCAAACAGAGGCAGGACAGACATCTGTCTGAGATGGTTTAGTGAATCCTGCATTGAGCCGGGGGTTGGACACGATGACCCCGAGGACATTCTGGGATTCTCTGATAGAATCTGATACAGTCCAGCAGCTCCAGTTGTTGTCATACCAGCTCTGCCACCTCTGCCACCGCTGAGCAGACTAAGATCAAGGTCTGCGAGAATCCACCTCAGCAGGTGACACATAACACTCTGCTCATGAGATGATTGCGGTATACATTTCTGCACATGTGGAATTATAAAAATAATTGAAAGCAGAAATCACCACCGAGACGGACGTTTCTCCTTCAGATGTATCTTCAGGGGCAACGTTGGGTCTTTGATCCCATTCCAGCGCTGAATGATTACAAGAACTGACCTCAAACGGTTAAATCTCCAAAGAAAGTCAGCGACCAGAAGATCATATCCAGCCGCTTCGCGGAGAGACGTTTAGCGCACACAACCCCGCGCTCTGGGAATTGTTAGATTTCTTCTTCTTTGCCAAGAAGTTGTCAGAAGTTACAAGGTAACAATTCTCGGATCTCGGCGGCTGCAGACGTGTTAATGAATTGTGTCGCTGTTCAACCGCTCTCGTTATCACCGGGGCAAGAATACAAGTGTCACTTCTTACGGAGCCGGTCAGGTTCACAAGGGGTTAAGGAAGAACCCAGCAACTTAATGAAATAAAAATGGAAATGACAAGAATAAAAGAAACCTCCTCGACCTTCACCTCTGGAGTCGCATTCACTGCCACCACGGTGAGGAGAGATTAAAAATGGAGAGTGTGACCCGTCACAGGTGACATCCCCCCCACAGAATCCCTGTAACTGCTACCCTGTGACACCCAACAGAGCCCCTGATTCCGGTCACCAGCCTGCCCCCACCATCGCCACTCCTGTGTTATACTCCAAGAGTTTAAAGCTTCATTTTTTTATTTTTTTAAATATTTTTTTGTTGTTGTTATTTTGAGATTGAATTCATTGTATATTATTAATCCCAGATTTAAATAATAATAAAAAAAATGCCATCAAATTGTAAATTGTGAGCGGCGGTGATGGCGGGTGGCGGGTTTATTTATTGAACAGGTAGAGTATTAGGAGCGGATCAGGACTGATGAGGAGAAGTAAATCCCTTCCGTGGAGCGGATTAGGTTCATCTTCATTCACGGAGATTCTGGATCTGTGAAGATGATGATAAAACCAGGAAGATGTCGCTCTGGGAAGTGACAACCGCTTGTGAGTGAGGTCAGTTGTCAGCGTCTTTCTACCACCACTGTGGGCAGCTCAGACACCAACAGGCCGGTCAGTCGCATCCTTGTGCTTACAGATGGACGGCTGCATTTAGCTCCGGGAATAGGATTGTCGCTTTGCAGGAGGATTTAGTGTCAGTCCGCGGGGACGCTAGGACTGAGAACATCACGCTGACATGACAGTGGAATACACCATCACTTTGAAGCGATGGCGGGGGGACCACCACGGTGCAGGAAGACTACTGTACACAAGATGAGGTGCAAACAACAACGGATAGATTTATTAGAAGGAATGAAGGGAACGAGGAAGATGCAAACAGGGGTTTACAATGGCAAAAGACAATGTACATGTGTCATCTTTCCTGTAAAATAGCACGGTGCTACAACTATTACAGACCCAGAATATGTCTCACAAGCAAATTTAAACAATTAACAAATAACGATGCTACTCTATGTATAACCTCCCTGGCCTTTACTAAGCAGGCCACACGGCTCCCGTGTACTGGCTACTGAAGACTACACTAGGCCCTAACAGGTGCACCAAACAGGAACAGACTCACGGTGATGTTGGGGACTCAGGTCCAGTCCCAGGGGGCCCCCAGAAGTCCAATATAGTGCTGGGCACGGCTTTCTGTCAGCTCTGTGAAACGTGGTCTTCTCCTTGCTTCTGGATCCTAGGTATGCTCCTGGAAACTGTAAGTCCCTTTCTCAGTATCTTCGTGGCTTCACAAACTAGCACAGAACAGCCACCTTTGCTGTACCCGGAAAAGTCTTGCAAATTTCACAAGTAAACTTCGTCCCAAGCAGTGGGACCTTTCTTGTAGCAAACAGCACACAGTTCTCTCAGTAGCAGCTTCAGCTCACACACACAGTTCAGGCTCAACTCCTCCCCTCATCCTAGGGCAGTTTATCTTCACCGTCTCTAGCAGGGGGAAGCAGGACATTCCATTGTACCAGACAAGGGGGTGCTGTCTTTTAAAGTGGCAGCGTGTTACTGTCCATAACAGCACTACCCTCTTACATGCCTCCCTTCTTAATGATGGTTGTCCTCGACCATCACAGAATCAAGGTTGAAGCGTAATGAAGGAACGTGCAATGCGGAACAGCATCTATAGAGGAGGCAACAAAGGTGTAAAAACAGACAGAGCACACTGTTCTACATATCGGACTGGTGGAACCCCTGCATTAGACCTCTGGGATCTCCGAAGCTCTTGGCTGTCAGGCAAGGCTTGACTATCTTCCAGAGGAACACTATTTGCAGGAGAAATTGTGAGCTCTTGTCTGGTCTCCTCCTCGCATGGCGGTACTGTTACATCCATGGGATTACCGTCTCTGTGCGGATGAGGACCCCCTACTGTGTCAGGGACGGTCCACCACTCATCATCGATTTCACCATCAGGCATGACAGATTCAGGAAGTGGAGTGGCACCTTCAGGCACCAATGGCGTAGAACAGACATCAGACCGGCAAGGCCGCAGCATATTTTTGTGAAGTACTCTAGGGGCGGATGCCCCATTCTCAGACTGTACCTTGTAGACAGGGCCGTTAGCATACACTCACTCGATAACCTTGTACGGCTGTACTTCCCATCTCTCACTTAGTTTTCCTTTAGGGCGTTTCTCTCTGACCAGTACCCGGTCTCCAGGTTGGAGCGGTAGCTCTTGAATCGGTTTGCGGGCCGTATGCTCTTTTTCTTGCAGTTGCTGACCCGCCAACCGCCGTATCGTTTGCAATCGTTGCCGATGCTTTTTTACCCATGAGGTGACATTTCGCTCCATCAGCTCCTCTGGCTGTTCCAAATTCAGCTCGATAATCTCTCGTCCAGCTCTTCCAAACAACAGTAGATAGGGGATATAACTCGTGGTGGAGTGGACCCGATTGTTGTAGGTCCAGACCAATTCTGGCAGATAGTCTCAACAACACGCCTTTTTATCCTCCTCTAACGTTCTCAGCATTTGAAGTAAGGTTCTGTTGAAGCGTTCACAAGCTTCGTTGCCTTGAGGGTGGTAAGGGGTGGTCCGGGACCGCTCGATGCCATACATGCGATACAATTCTTCCATCACCTTGCCTTGGAAACATGCGCCTTGGTCGGAGTGGATGCGCTTTGGGCACCCGTACACCCGGATGAAGTCTTCACAGATGGCTCGCGCTACCGATTCCGCAGTCTGGTCTCTAGTTGGAGTGACTACTGTGAACTTAGAGAAATGATCGGTCATCACCAAACAGTATTGCAGCACCCGGGCCGAGTGTCCCATGAGGAGATAGTCGATCATCAAGACTTCTAGCGGTTCTTTAGTTTGTATGGTCTGGATGGGTTCCCTCTGTTCAGTACTCTTAATGAGGTCACATACTCAACATTGCCGGCAAACCTCTTCCACCACAAGCTCCAACCGGGGGCAATACACATACCGCTGTAACCATTGGTAGGTCTTTGTGGGGCCGAAGTGCGCTCCGAATTCGTGGGCTTCTTTAGCTACTTCTTGAGCCATTCTTCCTGTGATGACCACTTGCCAGCTTACTTCCATATCTTTTGGCTGTTGCCTCTTACGATATAGCACTGACTCTCGCACCTCCAGTCTATCCCACTGATGTAACCCACTCCTCATTTCAGAGTTCAGATCATCTCTCTCTTGTTTGCCAAGCTTCCGTTTTTGAGTTACCCACCATTTCATCTGTCTCAGCCCTTCATCTTCATCCTGAACGTGTCCCCATTCCTCATTGGTTCTCCCCAGGGACCGGGGTAATGTGCAGGCTTCTCTTCTTGACTGGGCTGCAACCATTGGGGGCTCAAGCTTGCGAAAGTCTGGGGTTTCCTCCTCTTCGAGTTGCTCATCAAGATCCCCCACTGGAGTCTCCACAGTCACTCTTGACAGCCCATCAGCATTTGCGTTTTCGGTAGCAGGGCGATAACAGATGGTAAAGTCGAACTTGGCTAGGCGAGCCACCCACCATTGTTCTAAGGCCCCCAATTTAGCATTCTCAAGGTGGGCCAGGGGATTATTGTCTGTTCGAACTTGAATCTTGGCACCTGTCAGGAAGCCTGCAAACTTTTCTGTCATGGCCCACACCAGGGCCAGGATCTCTAACCGGAAGGAGCTGTAATTGTGAGGGTTTCTTTCGCTGTCTCGCAGGGACCTGCTGGCATACCCGATGACTCTCTCATGTCCATCCTGTATCTGAGAAAGTACTGCACTGAGTCCATGAAGGCTACCAACTGTGTACAACAGGAACGGTTGATCGAAGTCTGCGTAGGCCAAAATCGGGGCTGAAGTAAGTGCCCAGGGGATGCGTTGGGTCTTCGGCACTCCAGCGGTCCCCCTCAGCAACTCATTGAGAGGACCCGCCACCTTCGCGAAGTCTTTAACAAACCGGTGGTAGTACCCAGCGAGTCCCAGGAAGGCCTGGAGTTCTCTCACTGTTCGAGGGACTGGCCACTTCTGGATAGCAGCCACTTTTTCTGGCGAGGGTAGAACTCCGTCTTGTGACACTATGTGGCCCAGGTACTCGATCTCTCTCTTGAAGAGGTGGCACTTCTTTGGCTTCACCTTCAGGTTATGAGCCCGCAGTCTTCCGAGTACCGGTCCAAGCCGGGCAAGGTGTTCTTCGAATGAAGCCGAAAACACAATGATGTCATCTAGATAGATCAGGGTAGCCTCAAAATTTAAGTCTCCCAAACACTTTTCCATCAGCCGTTGAAATGTGCCTGGAGCATTGGAGAGCCCGAAGGGCATCCGGTTAAACTCGAACAGCCCCATAGGGAGGATGAAGGCAGTTTTCTCTTTGTCTTTCTCTGCCACGGCTACTTGCCAGTATCCACTTGCTAGGTCCAGGGTGGAGAAGTACGTGGCTTTCCCCAATGCTGTCAAGGATTCCTCGATGCGGGGCAATGGATACGAGTCTCGAACAGTGCAGGCATTGAGTTTCCTGTAATCTACACAGAATTGGATGGTCCCATCCATTTTTTTGACGAGCACCACCGGGGCTGCCCAAGGGCTCTGACTACTCTGCACCACTCCTGAATCCAGCATCTGCCTCAGTAATATTTTCACCTCTTGATACATCTTGGGCGGGATCTGCCGGTATCGTTCTCGAATTGGACAAGCTTCCCCAGTCGGTATCTCATGCATGATGGCTTCAGTACAACCGAAATCCTCGGCGTGACGGGCGAATGCAGCTTGATTTTCCCACAGCATAGTTTCTATTGCTTGCACACGTTCAGGGCCCAGAGCCTTCACATCCACTTCCATTTGATCAAGGATGACCCATCCACTCCTCCACCTACCATAGGCTGAACAACCACTTCCAACCCGTCAAGGTTGCGGTGAGTCCTGTTGTGAATTCTGTGGCTGAATTCACTCCTGTGGTCACAAGTGGTACTGCAGCTTCTGAGCTTCCTTCCTCAGGTGTTCTGGTGAGCTCATTAGCTGCTTCGTTACTTAACTCCACCTGATGCTGCTATCCTTGCTCCTAGTCAATGTTCCAGTGTTGGATCTGAGCTTCTGCTGATTGTTCCTGTGACCTGCTGCTCTGTATAGCTAAGTGCTTTTTTGCTATTTTGTTGCCTTTTTTCTGTCCAGCTTGTCTTTTGTTTTGCTGGAAGCTCTGAGACGCAAAGGGTGTACCGCCGTGCCATTAGTCCGGCACGGTGGGTCTTTTTTGCCCCTTTGCGTGGGTTTTGCTTTAGGGTTTTTTGTAGACTGCAAAGTTCGCTTTAATGTCCTCGCTCTGTCTAAGAATATCGGGCCCCACTTTGCTGAATCTATTTCTTCCCTACGTTTTGTCTTTTCATCTTACTCACAGTCATTATATGTGGGGGGCTGCCTTTTCCTTTGGGGTATTTCTTTGGGGGCAAGTCAGGCCTATTTTTCTATCTTCAGGCTAGCTAGTTTCTTAGGCTGTGCCGAGTTGCATAGGTAGTGGTTAGGCGCAATCCACAGCCACTTTTAGTTGTGTTTAGGATAGGATCAGGTGTGCAGTCTACAGAGTTTCCACGTCTCAGAGCTCGTTCTTTTGTTTTTGGGTATTTGTCAGATCACTGTGTGCGCTCTGATCGCTAGGCACACTGTGTCTCTGGATTGCCTTCATTACACCTTTCATTAGCAGACATAACAGAGTCCCCAATGGAAGGTATACTATAGTTTCTCGCTCGGGAGGTAGGATTACAGGTTCTTTACCAGGAGCCCGGATGACCTCTACTGTCTGATAAGATGGTACACTCTTCTGCATCCCACAGACGCGGATCAGTCGTTGAAGGGCTTCTTGAGTAGGCTTATGTGGAGTAGCCTTCTTCCAATATCCAGGTCCCCGTTTGGTAAACATAATCTGATCGAGTTCACGTAGGATGTTCATTCCCAGTATTACAAAAATAGGGAAAAAGGAAAAAATGGGAAGAAAATAAGTCAGCTCACCAATCCCTCAACAGTGCAATGATGTCCATGCACGGAGCCGCCTTGGTCAAGGGCGTAGTCCAGAGCCAGCAATGAAAAAGAAAAAATAATCTCCAGCATGGATCTTCTAAAAAGTCAATTGGCATGCCATGACTAAGACCTGATGGTCGAAACGCGTCGGCGTTGACCACCTGGGACCCCCATCTCTTTTTTGCAAATGTTTGCATTTTAAAGTGTTTTCAATAAATTGACTTTTTAGAAGATCCATGCTGGAGATTATTTTTTCTTTTTCATTCCCAGTATTACAGGCACATCTTCCTTGATGGGCTCAGGGACTAGCAGGATCCCTTTTCTCCCAACGTCTTGCCCACAGATTCGAATATTCATCCACACAACCCCTGTGACCGGGATCGGTTGTTGGTTGGCAGCAAACAACCAGATCAATGTCTCTTTTTCTGGCTTGC
Organism: Ranitomeya imitator; assembly: GCF_032444005.1. Lineage (NCBI taxonomy): Eukaryota > Metazoa > Chordata > Amphibia > Anura > Dendrobatidae > Ranitomeya > Ranitomeya imitator. The sequence goes on from NC_091282.1 coordinate 19,924,808, forward strand.
CCAGGTCCTGGAAATGCTGCTTGAAATATGCTTCTGGCATTGTTGTCACCTGTGACCCGGTATCTATCAGGCAATCCACTAGAACTCCTTTGAATTCAGCACGTAGGATGGGGCTCCCAGCAATCAAGTGTTCATTATGATATGGAGCGGCCTCTCTCCTCGCCTCCCCCGCAGAGTGCCGCACTACTGCGGGGGTTGGTAGTTTAACGGCGGCTTCCGCTGGTTTTGAGTATAGTTCCGACAGTCTCTGGCAAGGTGCCCCCGTCCTCCACTTTCCCAGCATTGGATGCCTCCTCCTCGCCGGGGGGTACCTCGAGCCTGTTCTCGTGCCTCCGATGCCTTATCGGTCGGGCTGAAGTATGGTTGCATGAGTACAGTGGGTCAGACTTTTGTAGTTCCCCCACTCTTCGCTCCATTTGGGTCAGTTTCTCTTGCACGTTGACAAGGGACCACTGCAAGTCCTGCACCACCTGGACCAGCACCTCCTGATGGTTTGGTTCCCCTCTGGTATCGGCACCCTGGACATGCATCACCCCAGACACATAGCTTTCTTCTTTACTTCGGGCCACTGTTTCTGCCAGGATTTGACGAAACGTAAGAGCCGGATCTGCCCGGACCCTTTCTGACATTGCTCGCCTCAAGGATGTGCTGTGCAGTCCCAGAATGAATTGCTCCCGGAGTATCCGGTCTTTAGAGCCCATGCCGCCAAATCCATCCGCCTCCTTCCTCTGCACCTCTGCTAAAACTTCTTGCAGTGCTGTTGCATACTGAGAAATTCCTTCTTCTTCCCGCTGCAGCCTAGAGAAAAATTTGGCGCGAAGGTGTCCGGCGCTAGCAGTCTCGCCGTAGATCTCTTCCAGGAACTTCACTAGCTCCTTCAGGGTACTGCTGGTGAGTTCTGGTTGTAGGCAGACATTTCTATGGGCTTCTCCCTCTAGGGCAGTTAACGCAATGTCCACTTCAAGGTCTGGGCTGATGTTATAAATCTTCAGGGTGCTTTGCAGCCGGGACACCCAGTCGGACAGTGGCATATTATTGCCGTCAAACTTTGGTAGCACACTAAATATGGTGCCCATAGGGAGTGTCCTTGCAGGGGTTCCACCAATGCCCACAGCATCTCCATTAGCATTCCCGCCATTGCTGTCTGCTGCCTCCATCTTAGTGACAGTACCCTGCTCGCAGCGCCACTTGAAGCGATGGCCGGGGGACCACCACGGTGCAGGAAGACTACTGTACACAAGATGAGGTGCAAACAACAAAGGGTTGATTTATTCGAAGGCAAGGAATGAAGGGAATGAGGAAGATGCAAACAGGGGTTTACAATGGCAAAAGACAATGTACGTGTTATCTTTCCTGTAAAATAGCACGGTGCTACAACTATTACAGACCCAGAATATGTCTCACAAGCAAGTTTAAACAATTAACAAATAACGATGCTACTCTATGTATAACCTCCCTGGCCTTTACTAAGCAGGCCACACGGCTCCCGTGTACTGACTACTGAAGCCTACACTAGGCCCTAACAGGTGCACCAAACAGGAACAGACTCACAGTGATGTTGGGGACTCAGGTCCAGTCCCAGAGGGCCCCCTAGAAGTCCAATATAGTGGTGAGCATGGCTTTCTGTCTGCTCTGTGAAACGTGGTCTTCTCCTTGCTTCTGGATCCTAGGTATGCTCCTGGAAACTGTAAGTCCCTTTCTCAGTATCTTCGTGGCTTCACAAACTAGCACAGAACAGCCACCTTTGCTGTACCCGGAAAAGTCTTGCAAATTTCACAAGTAAACTTCGTCCCAAGCTGTGGGACCTTTCTTGTAGCAAACAGCACACAGTTCTCTCAGTAGCAGCTTCAGCTCACACACACAGTTCAGGTTCAACTCCTCCCCTCATCCTAGGGCAATTTATCTTCACTGTCTCTAGCAGGGGGAAGCAGGACATTCCATTGTACCAGACAAGGGGGTGCTGTCTCTTAAAGTGGCAGCGTGTTACTGTCCATAAGAGCACTACCCTCTTACAAAGTGACTATTGTCCCTGTACAAAAAGACTTAGGTCCAGGTGTATCATGACCGCCATTGTGCACCCTGGTGTTAATTAAAGGGAACCTGTCACCTGAATTTGGCGGGGCAGGTTTGCGGTCATATGGGTGGGGTTTTCGGGTGTTTGATTAAATCTTTCCTTACCCGCTGGCTGCATTCTGGCCGCAATATCGGGTTGAAGTTCATGCTGTGTCCTCCGAAGTACACACCTGCGCAAGGCTGAATTTGCAATATTTGCCGATTTAGTCGCTAAATATAGCCGAACATACACAGCACAAAAGCCGGTGTGAGGCACACGTTGCGGATTGGTGTGTGGATTATTCTGCACTGTGTTTTTGCAAATTCCGCAGGTAAACCGCACTGCGGATTCCCCGAGGATTTGCGGCGGATTTACCGCGGTTTATGTGCAGTTTTTGTGGGGATTCCACCTGTCGTTTTACACATTCCTATTTAGGAGCAGGTGTAAACCGCTGCGGAATCCGCATAAAGAATTGACATGCTGCAGAATAAAACTCGCTGCATTTCCGCACGTTTTTTTCTGCAGCACATGCACTGCAGATTTTGTTTTTCATACGTTTTCACAGTACTCTACAACGCATGGAAAACAGCGGCAGATCCGCAGCGTCAAATCCGCTGCAGATCAGCAGCAAAATTCGCAACGTGTGCACGTAGGAAACAACGGCGTAGCGCTTCTGATCGGTGGTGAAATTATCCCTGCAAGTCAGAGAGCCACTGTTCTCACATTGTCAAAAGACAGCATGAGCGCTCAGCTGTGATCGGAGGTATAAAGTTTACCTCTGTCACTGGTGTCAGCTGATGGGACTACAACTCCCATCATCTGACACCTGCTGCCGCTAATAAGAGTGAGAGCAGGAGCAGCAAATGTGAGTATTCATCAGCTGCTCCTGCGCTATGAATAAATTATAAAAAAAAATCCTGCATTGGTTCCCGTGTATTTTTGATAACCAGCCTGGCAATATTCACAGCTGTGGGCTGCAACCCTCAATTGTCAGCTTCAGCAAGGCTGGTTATCAAGAATAGAGAGGTCCCCATGCCGTATTTTTTTTTACTTATTTAAATAAATAATTTAAAAAACGGCATTAGGTCCCCCCATTTTTGACAACCAGCCTTGCTAAACCTGACAGCTGGGGGCTGGTATCTCAGGCTGGTAAAGGGCCATAGATATTGGCCCCCCACCTAAAAATAGCAGTCCACAGCCTCTCAGAAAAGGCACATCTATTAGATGCGCCAATTCTGGCACTTTGCCCGGCTCTTCCCACTTGCCCTGTAGTGGTGACAAGTTCATATTTGTGGGGTTGATGTCACCTTTGTATTGTCAGGTGACATCAAGCCCACAGCTTAGTAGTGGAGAGTAAAATGAGAGAGAAACAGAATGACACTAAGAAAAAAGTTTATAGTCACTAGTGGAGAAGGTAATTTCTGAGTCAGCGTCACCTTGCCTGGTGAGTCCACAGTAATGGGCGTGCTTGCTTGAAAACACATGTGCAGTAATCCAAAAGAAGAAGAAAAAAGCCGCACCACTCCAACTTTCCGTGTAATTAAAAAACCTTTGTCCTTTATTACTTTAAATGTGATATGGACAAGGTTGCAGAGGGCAGGACATCTGCAGAAAAAGCCAGTACAAGAAAAGGACTACGGCTGTTTTGTGTCTTGCACGCTTCAACGGGTCCAAGTATAACAGATGGTATGTCATTTCCTTTTTAAGCCGTCATCATCACCTGACGACATTTACATATAATTAAAAATTCAAAAACATGCCCTAGTCATGAAGAAAAGTAAAAACAAAACCATTCTATCTAATTTTCGTTGGTAACTGTTATATGCAAACTTCTATCTAATACCGTATTTCAAGAGGCAAAAAAATTCTTTTTAGTTTGATATTATAAAACACAAGAAAGATCTAATCTTTCATTAAGTCCCAATGGGCCCTGTGCGTTTGTTTTATAATCCATTTAGATGTGCCAATTCTAGTGTTTTGCCTGGCTTGTCCCACTTGCCCTGTAGTGGTGACAAGTGGGGTTCATATTTGCGGGGTTGATGTCACCTCTGTATTGTCAGGTGACATTAAGCCCACGACTTAGTAATGAAGAGTAGTCTATAAGACACCTCTCTATTACTAATCTATTACTAATTAGTGATGAGCGAACGTGCTCGCCACTACTCGTTACTCGCCCGAGTATCACTAAGCTCGGTGTACTCGGCGAGCACCGAGCATTTCTGGGATTATTCGGCGGTAACTGTTGTCTCCACCCAGCATTTTTGGTGGACTTTAGAGACCAATCACGGTGTATGGATTGTCCACCAGGCCATGAAACGCCGCAGCCATCTTTGTTGTATCGTGCAGTGATTGGCTGGGCCGCACAGCATCATCCCGAGTATAAGAGACCTGGCGCCGCCCTGCTCACCGCATTCTGTTCCTGTTTCAGCGAGAGTAGGGAGAGCTGCTGCCGAGATGGGGTCAGAATCGTGGTTTTAGAGTTAGTGTAGGTCTGCAACTTTTAAATCCACAGCTCCTGAGAAACCAACAGTCCTTTTTAGGGCTAATTCGTGGGTCCCGATATTGCAGCGCTAGGCAGGCAGGGCACAGCATATCCACATCAATGCAAGGCCTGCAGGTACTGTATGTGCGTCCATTGCTCCCACTGCATCCCTCCCAAAGCCCATAACTGCCTGATGCAGCTTTTTTACTATATACCTAGTTGCATTTTTTTTCCAAAAATTCACTCCAAAAAAACAAAAATATACAGTCTGTTCTGTCAGACTGAGGTCTGTTGAAAAATCATAGTTTGTCAAGCATACGTAGCATAGTTGTGTGTGCTAGCCTTGTGTCACTTTTTTGTGCTTTAAATTCACTGAAAAATGCCTATCTGCGTGCTCCAACTTTGGGCATTGTAGGTTGCTGGACCACTTTTTTTGCTGTCTGATACTCTAATTCTATACAGCACTATTTTGCATTTAAAAAAAAAACAGGCCACATTTTTGCCAGTGTGGTATTCCCGTGACGGCCCTCATATATCTGCGTGCTCCAAGTTTGGTCATTGTAGGCCAGTGGACCCCTTTTTTTGCTATCTGTTACTCTACTTATATACAGCACTATTTTGCACAAATTCACTTCACAAAAAAGCCCCCCAAAATTGAATACAGTCTGTTATATAAGGCTGAGGCCTGCCTGGTGTTTGGGTTTGAAAAATCGTAGATTTGCAGGCACACTGATAAGATATTATTTCTCTACTAATAAATATACTTGTGTTGAGCATTTGAAATAGTGCAGTAGTCCATTTAAAATGAGAAAGGCAAGGGGCAAGGGATGAGGAAGTGGACGTGATGATGAAGGTGCATGCAGAGGACGAGGCCGTGGGCAAGGTGAAAGTGGGCAACAACAAATACCCACATATTTTCTCTCGGCCTTCCTGTCCCAGTTTCTAGGGGACCGCAGCACACCACTATTGAAGCCAGAGCAGAGTGTAACGGTTGTTGGTTGGAGAGTAGATAATGCTTCCAGTCACTTAGCCACCAAAACCACCTTGTTTTCCACATGGTCAAGTCTGAGTAGCCATGAGGGTGGCCTGGATATTCCTCACCCTGATCATCTTTCCTCCCACCATGCTGAGTGCCCTGAGACAACTGATCCCACCAAAGCCCTTTTCCACCAAAGCCCTTGTCCCCTGTAATAAACCAAAGATAAAAAAAACAACAATATCCCTCACCTGTCAGTCATTCTGTCCCATAGTGTAATCCATGTCTGGGGGATTAATAGTTTTCAACCTGGATGGTGCCAAGATGTGACCGTCCAGGTTGAGAACCACTGGTGAATGAGCTGCTGCGACCGCATCCTCAGTGACCGGTGGTAACATCATAGAAGTTACATCCGGTCACTGAGGCTGCATTCCCAGCCACCTTATTGACACCTCTCCATTATTAACCTTGGGGCTTGATGTCACCTGACAATACAAAGGTGACATCAACCCCCGTCAACTTTAACCCCATTTGCCACCGGTACAGGGCAAGTTGGAAGAGCAAGTCCAAGTGCCAGAATTGACGTATCTTAGAGATGCACCTTTTCTGGAGCAGCTGAGACCTGATGTTTTTAGCTTGGGGGGCAGTATCCATGGCCTCTTCCTAGGCTATTAATATCAGTCCGCAGCTGTCTGCATATCCTTTGCTGATTATTAATTATAGGGAGGCCCTATGTCATTTTTTTAGAATGCCCATCTTAATAGCCATTAAAGGCTAAGTATATAGTTCTGAGCTGATATTAATAGCCTGGGAAGTTACATGGGTATTACCCCCTTCCCAGGCTATAAACATCGACCCCTAGCCATCAGCTTTCCCTCTGCTGGTCATGAAAATTACGCGGGAGCCCAATACCTTTTTTTCAGAAAAATTATATTTTAATAATTAAATATATGTACAGTAAGCTGCACACACTGCACTAATTGTATTTGTCACTGACATCTGTATATCTATCTATTCTTTGTGTATCTACTGTATGTAATCCATCTCTTCTATCCTGTCGGCTCCTGCAGTGATTTTACAGTACACGGCACATAAATTGCCAGATTTGTATCTATCTTGCTATGTAATATATATACACTGCTCAAAAAAATAAAGGGAACAGAATATAACTCCAAGTAAATCAGACTGCTGTGAAATCAAACTGTCCACTTAGGAAGCAACACTGTTTGACAATCAATTTCACATGCTGTTGTGCAAAAGGAATAGACAACAGATGGAAATTATTGGCAATTATCAAGACACCCTCAATAAAGGAATGGTTCTGTAGGTGGGGGCCACTGACCACATCTCAGTGCCAATGCTTTCTGGCTGATGTTTTGGTCACTTTTGAATGTTGGTTGTGCTTTCAAACTCGTGGTAGCATGAGACGGACTCTACAGCCCACAAAAGTGGCTCAGGTAGTGCAGCTCATCCAGGATGGCACATCAATGTCAGCTGTGGCAAGAAGGTTTGCTGTGTCTGTCAGCATAGTGTCCAGAGGCTGGAGGCGCTACCAGGTGACAGGCCAGTACACCAGGAGATGTGGAGGGGCCGTAGGAGGGCAACAACCCAGCAGAAGGACCGCTACCTCAGTTTTTGTGCAAGGAGGAACAGGAGGAGCACTGCCAGAGCCCTGCAAAATGACCTCCAGCAGGCCACAAATGTGCATGTGTCTGCACGAACGGTTAGAAACCGACTCCATGAGGATGGTCTGAGTGCTCGACGTCCACAGATGGGGGTTGTGCTCACAGCCCAACACCGTGCAGGACGCTTGGCATTTGCCACAGAACACCAGGATTGGCAAATTCACCACTGGCGCCCTGTGCTCTTCACAGATGAAAGCAGGTTCACACTGAGCACATGTGACAGACGTGACAGAGTCTGGAGACACCGTGGAGAGCGATCTGCTACCTGCAACATCCTTCAGCATGACCGGTTTGACAGTGGGTCAGTAATGGTGTGGGGTGGCATTTCTTTGGAGGGCTGCAAAGCCCTCCATGTGCTCGTCAGAGGTAGCCTGACTGCCATTAGGTACTGAGATGAGATCCACAGACCCCTTTCAAGACCATATGATGGTGTGGTTGGCCCTGGGTTCCTCCTAATGCAGGACAATGCCAGACCTCATGTGGCTGGAGTGTGTCAGCAGTTCCTGCAAGATGAAGACATTGAAGCTATGAACTGGCCCGCCCGTTCCCCAGACCTGAATCCGATTAAACACATGTGGGACATCATGTCTCGCACCATCCACCAACGTCACGTTGCACCACAGACTGTCCAGGAGTTGGCGGATGCTTTAGTCCAGGTCTGGGAGGAGATCCCTCAGGAGACCATCCGCCGCTTCGTTAGGAGAATGCCCAGGCGTTGTAGCGAGGTCATACAGGCACTTGGTGGTCACACACACTACTGAGCATTATTTCCTTGTCTTGAGGCATTTCCACTGAAGTTGGATCAGCCTGTAATTTGATTTTCCACTTTGATTTTGAGTACACATAAATATGGCCATTTTTATGCGCTAAAAGCTCTCATTTTTCATATTTCTAGTGCAGTAATGCAGTTCAAATTTCGTGTTTTCAAGTTTGCATGTTTTGGCGCTGCAGTGTGCTGCCCTTTTTACTTAACTATATACGAGTTGGCGACTCTGGGTTCAGCACCTGTTCACACTCAGTCTATGTTTGGATGTGCAGGTCAGGTTTTTGAAATGTCATTCAAAATTCAGACCTAAGTGGAATATTAATTTTGATTTACATTGATCAATTTTATGTTTTATTTTTCTCAACGCATTCCACTATGTAATGATTTAAGATTTACAACTGGAATATTTCATTCAGTGATATCTAGGATGTGGTATTTTAGTGTTCCCTTTATTTTTTTTGAGCAGTGTATATATATATATATATATATATATATATATATATATATATATATATGTGTGTGTGTGTGTGTCACTGACATCTATATATCTATGTATTCTATATGTACAGTTAGGGCCAGAAATATTTGGACAGTGACACAATTTTCGCGAGTTGGGCTCCGCATGCCACCACATTGGATTTGAAATGAAACCTCTACAACAGAATTCAAGTGCAGATTGTAACGTTTAATTTGAAGGGTTGAACAAAAATATCTGATAGAAAATGTAGGAATTGTACACATTTCTTTACAAACACTCCACATTTTAGGAGGTCAAAAGTAATTGGACAAATAAACATAACCCAAACAAAATATTTTTATTTTCAATATTTTGTTGCAAATCCTTTGGAGGCAATCACTGCCTTAAGTCTGGAACCCATGAACATCACCAAACGCTGGGTTTCCTCCTTCTTAATGCTATGCCAGGCCTTTACAGCCGCAGCCTTCAGGTCTTGCTTGTTTGTGGGTCTTTCCGTCTTAAGTCTGGATTTGAGCAAGTGAAATGCATGCTCAATTGGGTTTAGATCTGGAGATTGACTTGGCCATTGCAGAATGTTCCACTTTTTGGCACTCATGAACTCCTGGGTAGCTTTGGCTGTATGCTTGGGGTCATTGTCCATCTGTACTATGAAGCGCCGTCCAATCAACTTTGCAGCATTTGGCTGAATCTGGGCTGAAAGTATATCCCGGTACACTTCAGAATTCATCCGGCTACTCTTGTCTGCTCTTATGTCATCAATAAACACAAGTGACCCAGTGCCATTGAAAGCCATGCATGCCCATGCCATCACGTTGCCTCCACCATGTTTTACAGAGGATGTGGTGTGCCTTGGATCATGTGCCGTTCCCTTTCTTCTCCAAACTTTTTTCTTCCCATCATTCTGGTACAGGTTGATCTTTGTCTCATCTGTCCATAGAATACTTTTCCAGAACTGAGCTGGCTTCTTGAGGTGTTTTTCTGTCTATTTTTGGTATTGATGAATGGTTTGCATCTAGATGTGAACCCTTTGTATTTACTGTCATGGAGTCTTCTCTTTACTGTTGACTTAGAGACAGATACACCTACTTCACTGAGAGTGTTCTGGACTTCAGTTGATGTTGTGAACGGGTTCTTCTTCACCAAATTAAGTATGCGGCGATCATCCACCACTGTTGTCATCCGTGGACGCCCAGGCCTTTTTGAGTTCCCAAGCTCACCAGTCAATTCCTTTTTTCTCAGAATGTACCCAACTGTTGATTTTGCTACTCCAAGCATGTCTGCTATCTCTCTGATGGATTTTTTCTTTTTTTTCAGCCTCAGGATGTTCTGCTTCACCTCAATTGAGAGTTCCTTTGACCGCATGTTGTCTGCTCACAGCAACAGCTTCCAAATGCAAAACCACACACCTGGAATCCACCCCTGACCTTTTAACTACTTCATTGATTACAGGTTAACGAGGGAGACGCCTTCAGAGTTAATTGCAGCCCTTAGAGTCCATTGTCCAATTACTTTTGGTCCCTTGAAAAAGAGGACACTATGCATTACAGAGCTATGATTCCTAAACCCTTTCTCCGATTTGGATGTGGAAACTATCATATTGCAGCTGGGAGTGTGCACTTTCAGCCCATATTATATATATAATTGTATTTTTGAACATGTTTTTGTAAACAGCTAAAATAACAAAACTTGCGTCACTGTCCAAATATTTCTGGCCCTAACTGTATATATCTATTCTATCTATCTATTCTAACCTGTCACTCCGAGATTTTGTTGTACGCAGCACATGAATTGCCGGCTTTTATTTTATTATCTATCTGTCATCTACTTTAAAATACTTTAGTGGCAACGCAATTATTTTCCTGCATTTTTACTGAATGTTGCCGACTTTTTCCAATTTTAAGAAAAATGCAAGTGTTAGGCTGGTTTCACATTTGCGCTTGTGTCCGCAGCGTTTCTGACGCATACATTCGCATGCGTTTTCATTTCCTATCTTTAACATTGTAGACGCAGGTGCATGCGGCGGGGCGCTGCTAACACACCATGTTGCAATTTTTGAGGCAGCAAATTTCCATCAAATGTGCGCAGGCATGCGCATGCGTATGAGTGCGTTGAAAAAAAACGCATTACTGTCTATGGGAATGCATGCATACGCATGTCTTTGCATACGCATGCATTTGATGCGTTGGCGTACTTCGTACTGCGCATGTCCAGGAACTGATTTAGACAGCCCCTCCTGGAAATATCAAACGCATGCGCATAAAAAGTGCAAACGCATGTAAAAATGCATGCAGACGCTGCGTTTTTTTGGCCGTCATGCGTAAGCTGACACTGCGTTATCATGCGTTTGCATGCGTTTTTGCATGCGTTTGTGGTTGCGGACGATACACTGCGGACTCAACCGCAAATGTGAACCTAGCCTTACTGATCACGAATCCGAATGTGCCATATTCGTGCCGAATGTATGTTTGGCGATCATTTTCCGAACATATTTGCTCATCTCTAGTGTTATGACCACAATTTCCTGCCCGTCTACATAAATGTAAGGAGACATTATTTCTACTTATATTTTGCTCATTTATTATAGACAGCTGAGGAAACAGAGTTTTTTTTTTTATTTCCTATTATTTTTGTTGAAAAGGAATAAAAACAAAGTTTTCCTGTAAGAACCCAAGTAACATAAGTTTCCCATGTGTTTCAGTTTTAGCGCGGGGTAGATGTAAGGCTCTGCGCCTCTTCCTCCACAACCAGACTCTTTACGACAAGTTAGTTCGTTAAACTTAACGGGCAGGAAAAAGTTTCTAGGTCTCTTTTAAGTTTTCCTGTGGTTTCCACCTTTGTGGAAAGAGAAAAAAAAAATCCCGTCCATAAAAATGAAAGGTCCCAAAACCTTTCTGTAAATGTCAGTGGCTCCCGGTGATGATAAACAGGAGCTGCGCTCATTAGAAGCCGGCACGGTCCTCACCATTCCTCCCCATAGACTTGCACACAGCCGACCGGGGGCCATTAAAGCCCATTTTAAATGCATTAGGAAGAGCACAGGATTTTGCATCTGATAATCTTTTTTTCTGCCAGGCGACCTCATTTTTATATTTCCTTTTTATTGCTTTTCTCACATTCTCAGTAAAACTAAGCAACACTTTTATCTGTGTCTAGAAATAAACCGTATTGTAATAATCAGAGAGGAGGGATGAAAAATACGGGGCCACATGTCACAAAGCAGAGAAAGATCGCCTGCGAGACGAGGACGCCGAGGATTTCATTATTACTAATATCTCGCATGTTACTATAATTATTTGTATTATTGAGATTTATTTCATAACCTCGGCTTTAAAGGTTGAGATGACTTTACCGTTATATTCAGAACAAGACAAACGTTTCCACATGTGATGGATTTTCTTGTTCTTACTGGGATGTGCACATTTTAGATTCAGGCTGAAGGCAGCAAATCCAGGAAGGAACAAATTTGGAAGCAAGGAGAGAACAAACACTTGTGAAACAATCCAGAATACGTGTTACCTCATAGATTCGTCACAGACCCAATTTTTGGCGTTCCCTCCAGCAGCTCCATCAGGTCGTCAGCTTCTAAAGAACATTTTGCCTCAACAGCAGTTCATTTATGGAGTCACAAAGCGAAGCTGTATTTTGAAGCAGCAGTGATGGTACATTGCTCCATACAATGATGAGCCCTATTCCACATCTGTTCTAAACCACAATATGGTGAGAAACACTCAAAGTGAACAGAAACAGCATCTCATCATTACTGTAAGGCATCAAAGTCTGGCAATCCAGAAAAGTGGTAAAGCCTTGAAGGTATCCTCAAGTGCAGGGAGGAAAACAATCAATTGCTATTATAAATCTGTCTCATGATGAATTCTGTAGGATAAAGAGACCATGTTTTACCTCTGCTGCAGAGGATAAGTTCATCACAGTTACCACCCTCAGAAGCCACAAACTGACAGCACCTCAGATGACAGCCCTGATAAATGATGCACAGAGAACAAGTAGAAGACACATCTCAAAATCAGATGTCCAGGGGAGAAATGGCTTTTATGGTCAAATTGCTGCAGAGGAACCACAGTATAGAAGGTACCTGTCTATGCGAAGCAACACAAACACTGAACATTAGGTGAGTGGAAATCTGATGGTGGGGGATTTCTGGTGACACTGTTAGTGATTTATTCTTTGAATCTCTATTGTAAAACTACTTTCTTGTCAATATGTTCAGTCTTTCGAGCTTTTTCTTCTGCTTCATTTTTAGAAAAATTCTTGATGGATAAAATGGAAAGTGCAGGTGACTTCTCTGATAGAATACGAACTCTGCACAGTTGTAAAAAATTAATAAGGAAAGAAAACTCATCAAAACGGCTTCAGGAAACAAAAAACTCTTCCAAAAACTCCCCATAAAAGACCTCCTTACAAAAACTCCAAGTGCCACCAGTAGTTGCTGATATCTGGGGTGCGGAATCTGTCCAAATCGGTGTGTGTTTATAGGAAATTTTTTCCAGCGCTATTTTACTGATGTAGGATTCTTCTGACACATTCTTGATGCACCACAAAGTGCCGGAAGCAAGAGGACCTCAATATACAGTGCACTGATGCCAGAAACATGAGTGAGGAATGTTATTGCCATGAATGTGTCCTGGTGGATGGTGGCAGCATTGGTCACCCCAATATTGTCCTGTGTGACCAATCTGCTGCCAAAATTAATGAGTTGTACGGCATGGATTTGGGAAAGCATTTAGAAACTACGTTCCAGCCAGACTTGTTGCTTTCTTTGCCCACACACTTGGCTCCGGAACCATTGACCCCAGCGTTTCTTAGATCCACGGTCGGAAACTACCGGTTAAGTGTCAATGTGTGTATTGGCGAGGTCTAAATTCTGCATCAATAGCTTATAAATAATGGATGATTAACATTTCCATGAAGTCTTATCCACACGATTGATGCAGATGTGATTGGACAATTCAATTTTCATGGTTGGAATTCTTGTTTTGAGTTGAAGTTGTGGCCAAAACTGAGGAGGTGAAACCCAAGACGCTGATATCAATCTTATGAGGATGACGGGGTTAATGCTCCCGTAAAGACGAAGCTCTTAATCTTTTTTTATGCATTTGTCCATCGAGAGCTTTTTAATTCTTTGATGCAGAGACCAGGAGTATCGCCGCACCGAGGACTAATAAAAAATGCATTAGCACAAACATGGCAGAGAGCCCAGATCCGGAGCTTCACACGGTAACCCCATACTGCACCGGAAACCAGAAGTGAACCGAAACCGAAGAGTCAGCGAAGTGAAAACACCAAACCTCCACAAGGAGAAAGGAATGTCCAGGAGGACAGAAGGTTCCCAGCATGAAAATTACATCCACGCCCATAATGACCACAGAAGAGGCTGTAATCCAGGCCACAACTCTGACCACAGCTCTGACCACAGTCCTGACCACAGCCCTGACCACAGTTCTAAACACAGCTCTGACCAAAGCTGTGACCACGGTCCTGAGTACAGCTCTGACCACAGTCCTGACCACAGTCCTAAACACAGCTCTGACCACAGCTACGACCACAGTCCTGAGTATAGCTCTGACCACAGTCCTGACCACAGCTACGACAACAGTCATGACCACAGCTCTGAACACAGCACTGAGTACAGCTCTGACCACAGTCCTGAGTACAGCTCTGACCACAGCTACGACCACAGTCCTAAACACAGCTCTGACCACAGCTACGACCACAGTCCTGAGTACAGCTCTGACCACAGTCCTGACCACAGTCCTGACCACATTTCTAAACACAGCTACGACCACAGTCCTGAGTATAGCTCTGACCACAGTCCTGACCACAGCTACGACAACAGTCATGACCACAGCTCTGAACACAGCACTGAGTACAGCTCTGACCACAGTCCTGACCACAGTCCTGACCACAGTTCTAAACACAGCTCTGACCAAAGCTGTGACCATGGTCCTGAGTACAGCTCTGACCACAGTCCTGACCACAGTCCTAAACACAGCTCTGACCACAGTCCTGACCACAGTCCTAAACACAGCTCTGACCACAGTCCTGAGTACAGCTCTGACCACAGTCCTGACCACAGTCCTAAACACAGCTCTGACCACATCTACGACCACAGTCCTGAGTACAGCTCTGACCACAGTCCTGACCACAGTCCTAAACACAGCTCTGACCACAGTCCTGACCACAGTCCTAAACACAGCTCTGACCACAGTCCTGACCACAGTCCTAAACACAGCTCTGACCACAGCTACGACCACAGTCCTGAGTACAGCTCTGACCACAGTCCTGACCACAGCTACGACAACAGTCATGACCACAGCTCTGAACACAGCACTGAGTACAGCTCTGACCACAGTCCTAAACACAGCTTTTACCACAGCTATGACCACAGCCCTAAACAAAGCTTTGACCACAGCTACGACCAGAGCTCTGACCACAGTCCTAAACACAGCTCTGACCACAGTAATAAATACAGCTCTGGCCAGTCATAAACACAGCTCTGACCACAGTCCTGACTACAGTCCTAAACACAGCTCTGACCACAGTCCCGACTACAGTCCTAAACACAGCTCTGACCACAGTAATAAACACAGCTCTGACCACAGTAATAAACACAGCTCTGACCACAGTCCTGACTACAGTCCTAAACACAGCTCTGACCACAGTAATAAACACAGCTCTGACCACAGTCCTGACTACAGTCCTAAACACAGCTCTGACCACAGTCCTGACTACAGTCCTAAACACAGCTATGACCACAATAATAAACACAGCTCTGACCACAGTCCTGACTACAGTCCTAAACACAGCTCTGACCACAGTAATAAACACAGCTCTGACCACAGTAATAAACACAGCTCTGACCACAGTCCTGACTACAGTCCTAAACACAGCTCTGACCACAGTAATAAACACAGCTCCGACCACAGTCCTGACTACAGTCCTAAACACAGCTCTGACCACAGTAATAAACACAGCTCTGACCACAGTCCTGACTACAGTCCTAAACACAGCTCTCACCACAGTAATAAACACAGCTCCGACCACAGTCCTGACTACAGTCCTAAACACAGCTCTCACCACAGTAATAAACACAGCTCCGACCACAGTCCTGACTACAGTCCTAAACACAGCTCTGACCACAGTAATAAACACAGCTCTGACCACAGTCCTGACTACAGTCCTAAACACAGCTCCGACCACAGTCCTGACTACAGTCCTAAACACAGCTCTGACCACAGTAATAAACACAGCTCTGACCACAGTCCTGACTACAGTCCTAAACACAGCTCTGACCACAGTAATAAACACAGCTCTGACCACAGTCCTGACTACAGTCCTAAACACAGCTATGACCACAGTAATAAACACAGCTCTGACCACAGTCCTGACTACAGTCCTAAACACAGCTCTCACCACAGTAATAAACACAGCTCTGACCACAGTCCTGACTACAGTCCTAAACACAGCTCTCACCACAGTAATAAACACAGCTATGACCACAGTCCTGACTACAGTCCTAAACACAGCTATGACCACAGTAATAAACACAGCTCCGACCACAGTCCTGACTACAGTCCTAAACACAGCTATGACCACAGTAATAAACACAGCTCTGACCACAGTAATAAACACAGCTCTGACCACAGTCCTGACTACAGTCCTAAACACAGCTCTCACCACAGCTACGACCACAGTCCTGAGTAAAACTCTGACCACAGTCCTGATCACAGCTACGACCACAGCACTAAATATAGCTCTGACCACAGCTACGACCACAGCTCTGACCACAGTCCTAAACACATCTCTGACCACAGTCCTGACCACAACTCTGACCACAGCACTGACAACCGCTCTGACCACAGCACTGACCACAGCACTCAGCAAAGTTCTGACAACAGCTCTGCCAACAACTCTAACCACAGCTCTCATCACAGCTTGCTTTGACCACAGCTCTGACCACAGTCCTGACCACAATCCTGACCACAGCAGTGACCACAGCTCTGGTCACAATCATGATCACAGTCCTGAGCACAATCCTGAACACAGCTCTGACCACAGCTCTAACCACAGTCCTGACCACTGCTCTAACCACAGCTATGACCACAGCTCTGATAACAATCCTAACCACAGTTCTGACCAAAGCACTGACCACAGTCCTGACCACAATCCTGACCACAGCTCTGACCACAGTCCTGACCACAATCCTGACCACAGCTCTGACCACAATCCTGACCACAACTCTGACTACAGCTCTGACCACAATACTGACTACAGCACTGAACATAGCTCTGACCACAGTCCTGAACACAGCTCTGATCACAGATCTGACCAAAGTCCTTATCACAGTCCTGACCACAACTCTGACCACAATCCTGACCACAGTCATCACCACAGCTCTAACTACAGTCCTGATCACTGGTCACCAGAGTCCTGAGTACTCCTCTGACCACAGCTCTGACCACAGCACTGACCACAGCTCTGACCACAATCCTGACTACAGCACGGACCACAGCTCTGATCACAGTCCTGAACACAGCTCTGACCACAGATCTGACTACTGTCCTGACCAAAGCCCTGACCATAATCCTAACCACAGCTGTGACCACAGCTCTGACCACAATCCTGACTACAGTCCTGATCACTGGTCTGACCACAGCACTGACCACAGCACTGACCACAATTCTGACCACAGCTCTAACCACAGCTCTGTCCACAGCTCTAACCACAGTCCTGACACAGCTACGACCACAGCTCTGACCACAGTCCTGACTACAGCTACGACCAAAGTCCTGAACACATGCTCTGACCATAGACCTAAACAAAGCTCTGACCACAGCTCTAACCACAGCTCTGAACACTGTCCTGACCACAGCTCTGAACACTGTCCTGACCACAGCTCTGAACACTGTCCTGACCACAGCTCTGAACACTGTCCTGGCTAAAGCTATGACCATAGTACTGAACACATGCTCTGACCACAGTTCTGATCACAGTCCTAAACATAGCTCTGACCAGAGCTCTAACCACAGCTCTGACCACAGCTATGACCACAGTCCTGACCACAGCTCTGACCACAACTCTAACCACAGCACTGACCACAGCTGCAACCACAGCTATGACCACAGCTCTGACCACAGTCCTGGCTACAGCTCTGACCACAGCACTGACAACAGCTCTGACCACAGCTACGACCACAGCATTGACCACATCTCTGACCACAGTCCTGACTACAGTCCTAAACACAGCTCTCACCACAGTAATAAACACAGCTCTGACCACAGTCCTGACTACAGTCCTAAACACAGCTCTGACCACAGTAATAAACACAGCTCTGACCACAGTCCTGACTACAGTCCTAAACACAGCTCTGACCACAGTGCTGACTACAGTCCTAAACACAGCTCTCACCACAGTAATAAACACAGCTCTGACCACAGTCCTGACTACAGTCCTAAACACAGCTCTGACCACAGTAATAAACACAGCTCCGACCACAGTCCTGACTACAGTCCTAAACACAGCTCTCACCACAGTAATAAACACAGCTCCGACCACAGTCCTGACTACAGTCCTAAACACAGCTATGACCACAGTAATAAACACAGCTCTGACCACAGTCCTGACTACAGTCCTAAACACAGCTCTCACCACAGTAATAAACACAGCTCTGACCACAGTCCTGACTACAGTCCTAAACACAGCTCTGACCACAGTAATAAACACAGCTCCGACCACAGTCCTGACTACAGTCCTAAACACAGCTCTGACCACAGTGCTGACTACAGTCCTAAACACAGCTCTCACCACAGTAATAAACACAGCTCTGACCACAGTCCTGACTACAGTCCTAAACACAGCTCTCACCACAGTAATAAACACAGCTCTCACCACAGTAATAAACACAGCTCTGACCACAGTCCTGACTACAGTCCTAAACACAGCTCTCACCACAGTAATAAACACAGCTCTGACCACAGTCCTGACTACAGTCCTAAACACAGCTATGACCACAGTAATAAACACAGCTCCGACCACAGTCCTGACTACAGTCCTAAACACAGCTATGACCACAGTAATAAACACAGCTCCGACCACAGTCCTGACTACAGTCCTAAACACAGCTATGACCACAGTAATAAACACAGCTCCGACCACAGTCCTGACTACAGTCCTAAACACAGCTCTGACCACAGTAATAAACACAGCTCTGACCACAGTCCTGACTACAGTCCTAAACACAGCTCTGACCACAGTAATAAACACAGCTCCGACCACAGTCCTGACTACAGTCCTAAACACAGCTCTGACCACAGTAATAAACACAGCTCCGACCACAGTCCTGACCACAGTAATAAACACAGCTCTGACCACAGTCCTGACTACAGTCCTAAACACAGCTTTGACCACAGTAATAAACACAGCTCTGACCACAGTCCTGACTACAGTCCTAAACACAGCTCTCACCACAGTAATAAACACAGCTCTGACCACAGTCCTGACTACAGTCCTAAACACAGCTCTGACCACAGTCCTGACTACAGTCCTAAACACAGCTCTGACCACAGTCCTGACTACAGTCCTAAACACAGCTCTGACCACAGTAATAAACACAGCTCCGACCACAGTCCTGACTACAGTCCTAAACACAGCTATGACCACAGTAATAAACACAGCTCTGACCACAGTCCTGACTACAGTCCTAAACACAGCTATGACCACAGTAATAAACACAGCTCCGACCACAGTCCTGACTACAGTCCTAAACACAGCTCTGACCACAGTAATAAACACAGCTCTCACCACAGTAATAAACACAGCTCCGACCACAGTCCTGACTACAGTCCTAAACACAGCTCTGACCACAGTAATAAACACAGCTCCGACCACAGTCCTGACTACAGTCCTAAACACAGCTCTGACCACAGTAATAAACACAGCTCTGACCACAGTAATAAACACAGCTCTGACCACAGTCCTGACTACAGTCCTAAACACAGCTCTCACCACAGTAATAAACACAGCTCCGACCACAGTCCTGACTACAGTCCTAAACACAGCTCTCACCACAGTAATAAACACAGCTCTGACCACAGTCCTGACTACAGTCCTAAACACAGCTCTCACCACAGTAATAAACACAGCTCTGACCACAGTCCTGACTACAGTCCTAAACACAGCTCTGACCACAGTCCTGACTACAGTCCTAAACACAGCTCTGACCACAGTCCTGACTACAGTCCTAAACACAGCTCTGACCACAGTAATAAACACAGCTCCGACCACAGTCCTGACTACAGTCCTAAACACAGCTATGACCACAGTAATAAACACAGCTCCGACCACAGTCCTGACTACAGTCCTAAACACAGCTATGACCACAGTAATAAACACAGCTCTGACCACAGTCCTGACTACAGTCCTAAACACAGCTATGACCACAGTAATAAACACAGCTCCGACCACAGTCCTGACTACAGTCCTAAACACAGCTCTCACCACAGTAATAAACACAGCTCCGACCACAGTCCTGACTACAGTCCTAAACACAGCTATGACCACAGTAATAAACACAGCTCTGACCACAGTCCTGACTACAGTCCTAAACACAGCTCTGACCACAGTAATAAACACAGCTCCGACCACAGTCCTGACTACAGTCCTAAACACAGCTCTGACCACAGTAATAAACACAGCTCTGACCACAGTAATAAACACAGCTCTGACCACAGTCCTGACTACAGTCCTAAACACAGCTCTGACCACAGTAATAAACACAGCTCTGACCACAGTCCTGACTACAGTCCTAAACACAGCTCTGACCACAGTAATAAACACAGCTCTCACCACAGTAATAAACACAGCTCTGACCACAGTCCTAACTACAGTCCTAAACACAGCTCTCACCACAGTAATAAACACAGCTCCGACCACAGTCCTGACTACAGTCCTAAACACAGCTCTCACCACAGTAATAAACACAGCTCCGACCACAGTCCTGACTACAGTCCTAAACACAGCTCTGACCACAGTAATAAACACAGCTCTGACCACAGTCCTGACTACAGTCCTAAACACAGCTCCGACCACAGTCCTGACTACAGTCCTAAACACAGCTCTGACCACAGTAATAAACACAGCTCTGACCACAGTCCTGACTACAGTCCTAAACACAGCTATGACCACAGTAATAAACACAGCTCCGACCACAGTCCTGACTACAGTCCTAAACACAGCTCTCACCACAGTAATAAACACAGCTCCGACCACAGTCCTGACTACAGTCCTAAACACAGCTATGACCACAGTAATAAACACAGCTCTGACCACAGTCCTGACTACAGTCCTAAACACAGCTCTGACCACAGTAATAAACACAGCTCCGACCACAGTCCTGACTACAGTCCTAAACACAGCTCTGACCACAGTAATAAACACAGCTCTGACCACAGTAATAAACACAGCTCTGACCACAGTCCTGACTACAGTCCTAAACACAGCTCTGACCACAGTAATAAACACAGCTCTGACCACAGTCCTGACTACAGTCCTAAACACAGCTCTGACCACAGTAATAAACACAGCTCTCACCACAGTAATAAACACAGCTCTGACCACAGTCCTAACTACAGTCCTAAACACAGCTCTCACCACAGTAATAAACACAGCTCCGACCACAGTCCTGACTACAGTCCTAAACACAGCTCTCACCACAGTAATAAACACAGCTCCGACCACAGTCCTGACTACAGTCCTAAACACAGCTCTGACCACAGTAATAAACACAGCTCTGACCACAGTCCTGACTACAGTCCTAAACACAGCTCCGACCACAGTCCTGACTACAGTCCTAAACACAGCTCTGACCACAGTAATAAACACAGCTCTGACCACAGTCCTGACTACAGTCCTAAACACAGCTCTGACCACAGTAATAAACACAGCTCTGACCACAGTCCTGACTACAGTCCTAAACACAGCTATGACCACAGTAATAAACACAGCTCTGACCACAGTCCTGACTACAGTCCTAAACACAGCTCTCACCACAGTAATAAACACAGCTCTGACCACAGTCCTGACTACAGTCCTAAACACAGCTCTCACCACAGTAATAAACACAGCTCTGACCACAGTCCTGACTACAGTCCTAAACACAGCTCTCACCACAGTAATAAACACAGCTATGACCACAGTCCTGACTACAGTCCTAAACACAGCTATGACCACAGTAATAAACACAGCTCCGACCACAGTCCTGACTACAGTCCTAAACACAGCTATGACCACAGTAATAAACACAGCTCTGACCACAGTAATAAACACAGCTCTGACCACAGTCCTGACTACAGTCCTAAACACAGCTCTCACCACAGCTACGACCACAGTCCTGAGTAAAACTCTGACCACAGTCCTGATCACAGCTACGACCACAGCACTAAATATAGCTCTGACCACAGCTACGACCACAGCTCTGACCACAGTCCTAAACACATCTCTGACCACAGTCCTGACCACAACTCTGACCACAGCACTGACAACCGCTCTGACCACAGCACTGACCACAGCACTCAGCAAAGTTCTGACAACAGCTCTGCCAACAACTCTAACCACAGCTCTCATCACAGCTTGCTTTGACCACAGCTCTGACCACAGTCCTGACCACAATCCTGACCACAGCAGTGACCACAGCTCTGGTCACAATCATGATCACAGTCCTGAGCACAATCCTGAACACAGCTCTGACCACAGCTCTAACCACAGTCCTGACCACTGCTCTAACCACAGCTATGACCACAGCTCTGATAACAATCCTAACCACAGTTCTGACCAAAGCACTGACCACAGTCCTGACCACAATCCTGACCACAGCTCTGACCACAGTCCTGACCACAATCCTGACCACAGCTCTGACCACAATCCTGACCACAACTCTGACTACAGCTCTGACCACAATACTGACTACAGCACTGAACATAGCTCTGACCACAGTCCTGAACACAGCTCTGATCACAGATCTGACCAAAGTCCTTATCACAGTCCTGACCACAACTCTGACCACAATCCTGACCACAGTCATCACCACAGCTCTAACTACAGTCCTGATCACTGGTCACCAGAGTCCTGAGTACTCCTCTGACCACAGCTCTGACCACAGCACTGACCACAGCTCTGACCACAATCCTGACTACAGCACGGACCACAGCTCTGATCACAGTCCTGAACACAGCTCTGACCACAGATCTGACTACTGTCCTGACCAAAGCCCTGACCATAATCCTAACCACAGCTGTGACCACAGCTCTGACCACAATCCTGACTACAGTCCTGATCACTGGTCTGACCACAGCACTGACCACAGCACTGACCACAATTCTGACCACAGCTCTAACCACAGCTCTGTCCACAGCTCTAACCACAGTCCTGACACAGCTACGACCACAGCTCTGACCACAGTCCTGACTACAGCTACGACCAAAGTCCTGAACACATGCTCTGACCATAGACCTAAACAAAGCTCTGACCACAGCTCTAACCACAGCTCTGAACACTGTCCTGACCACAGCTCTGAACACTGTCCTGGCTAAAGCTATGACCATAGTACTGAACACATGCTCTGACCACAGTTCTGATCACAGTCCTAAACATAGCTCTGACCAGAGCTCTAACCACAGCTCTGACCACAGCTATGACCACAGTCCTGACCACAGCTCTGACCACAACTCTAACCACAGCACTGACCACAGCTGCAACCACAGCTATGACCACAGCTCTGACCACAGTCCTGGCTACAGCTCTGACCACAGCACTGACAACAGCTCTGACCACAGCTACGACCACAGCATTGACCACATCTCTGACCACAGTCCTGACTACAGTCCTAAACACAGCTCTCACCACAGTAATAAACACAGCTCTGACCACAGTCCTGACTACAGTCCTAAACACAGCTCTGACCACAGTAATAAACACAGCTCTGACCACAGTCCTGACTACAGTCCTAAACACAGCTCTGACCACAGTGCTGACTACAGTCCTAAACACAGCTCTCACCACAGTAATAAACACAGCTCTGACCACAGTCCTGACTACAGTCCTAAACACAGCTCTGACCACAGTAATAAACACAGCTCCGACCACAGTCCTGACTACAGTCCTAAACACAGCTCTCACCACAGTAATAAACACAGCTCCGACCACAGTCCTGACTACAGTCCTAAACACAGCTATGACCACAGTAATAAACACAGCTCTGACCACAGTCCTGACTACAGTCCTAAACACAGCTCTCACCACAGTAATAAACACAGCTCTGACCACAGTCCTGACTACAGTCCTAAACACAGCTCTGACCACAGTAATAAACACAGCTCCGACCACAGTCCTGACTACAGTCCTAAACACAGCTCTGACCACAGTGCTGACTACAGTCCTAAACACAGCTCTCACCACAGTAATAAACACAGCTCTGACCACAGTCCTGACTACAGTCCTAAACACAGCTCTCACCACAGTAATAAACACAGCTCTCACCACAGTAATAAACACAGCTCTGACCACAGTCCTGACTACAGTCCTAAACACAGCTCTCACCACAGTAATAAACACAGCTCTGACCACAGTCCTGACTACAGTCCTAAACACAGCTATGACCACAGTAATAAACACAGCTCCGACCACAGTCCTGACTACAGTCCTAAACACAGCTATGACCACAGTAATAAACACAGCTCCGACCACAGTCCTGACTACAGTCCTAAACACAGCTATGACCACAGTAATAAACACAGCTCCGACCACAGTCCTGACTACAGTCCTAAACACAGCTCTGACCACAGTAATAAACACAGCTCTGACCACAGTCCTGACTACAGTCCTAAACACAGCTCTGACCACAGTAATAAACACAGCTCCGACCACAGTCCTGACTACAGTCCTAAACACAGCTCTGACCACAGTAATAAACACAGCTCCGACCACAGTCCTGACCACAGTAATAAACACAGCTCTGACCACAGTCCTGACTACAGTCCTAAACACAGCTTTGACCACAGTAATAAACACAGCTCTGACCACAGTCCTGACTACAGTCCTAAACACAGCTCTCACCACAGTAATAAACACAGCTCTGACCACAGTCCTGACTACAGTCCTAAACACAGCTCTGACCACAGTCCTGACTACAGTCCTAAACACAGCTCTGACCACAGTCCTGACTACAGTCCTAAACACAGCTCTGACCACAGTAATAAACACAGCTCCGACCACAGTCCTGACTACAGTCCTAAACACAGCTATGACCACAGTAATAAACACAGCTCTGACCACAGTCCTGACTACAGTCCTAAACACAGCTATGACCACAGTAATAAACACAGCTCCGACCACAGTCCTGACTACAGTCCTAAACACAGCTCTGACCACAGTAATAAACACAGCTCTCACCACAGTAATAAACACAGCTCCGACCACAGTCCTGACTACAGTCCTAAACACAGCTATGACCACAGTAATAAACACAGCTCTGACCACAGTCCTGACTACAGTCCTAAACACAGCTCTGACCACAGTAATAAACACAGCTCCGACCACAGTCCTGACTACAGTCCTAAACACAGCTCTGACCACAGTAATAAACACAGCTCTGACCACAGTAATAAACACAGCTCTGACCACAGTCCTGACTACAGTCCTAAACACAGCTCTGACCACAGTAATAAACACAGCTCTCACCACAGTAATAAACACAGCTCCGACCACAGTCCTGACTACAGTCCTAAACACAGCTCTCACCACAGTAATAAACACAGCTCTGACCACAGTCCTGACTACAGTCCTAAACACAGCTCTCACCACAGTAATAAACACAGCTCTGACCACAGTCCTGACTACAGTCCTAAACACAGCTCTGACCACAGTCCTGACTACAGTCCTAAACACAGCTCTGACCACAGTCCTGACTACAGTCCTAAACACAGCTCTGACCACAGTAATAAACACAGCTCCGACCACAGTCCTGACTACAGTCCTAAACACAGCTATGACCACAGTAATAAACACAGCTCCGACCACAGTCCTGACTACAGTCCTAAACACAGCTATGACCACAGTAATAAACACAGCTCTGACCACAGTCCTGACTACAGTCCTAAACACAGCTATGACCACAGTAATAAACACAGCTCCGACCACAGTCCTGACTACAGTCCTAAACACAGCTCTCACCACAGTAATAAACACAGCTCCGACCACAGTCCTGACTACAGTCCTAAACACAGCTATGACCACAGTAATAAACACAGCTCTGACCACAGTCCTGACTACAGTCCTAAACACAGCTCTGACCACAGTAATAAACACAGCTCCGACCACAGTCCTGACTACAGTCCTAAACACAGCTCTGACCACAGTAATAAACACAGCTCTGACCACAGTAATAAACACAGCTCTGACCACAGTCCTGACTACAGTCCTAAACACAGCTCTGACCACAGTAATAAACACAGCTCTGACCACAGTCCTGACTACAGTCCTAAACACAGCTCTGACCACAGTAATAAACACAGCTCTGACCACAGTCCTAACTACAGTCCTAAACACAGCTCTCACCACAGTAATAAACACAGCTCCGACCACAGTCCTGACTACAGTCCTAAACACAGCTCTCACCACAGTAATAAACACAGCTCCGACCACAGTCCTGACTACAGTCCTAAACACAGCTCTGACCACAGTAATAAACACAGCTCTGACCACAGTCCTGACTACAGTCCTAAACACAGCTCCGACCACAGTCCTGACTACAGTCCTAAACACAGCTCTGACCACAGTAATAAACACAGCTCTGACCACAGTCCTGACTACAGTCCTAAACACAGCTCTGACCACAGTAATAAACACAGCTCTGACCACAGTCCTGACTACAGTCCTAAACACAGCTATGACCACAGTAATAAACACAGCTCTGACCACAGTCCTGACTACAGTCCTAAACACAGCTCTCACCACAGTAATAAACACAGCTCTGACCACAGTCCTGACTACAGTCCTAAACACAGCTCTCACCACAGTAATAAACACAGCTCTGACCACAGTCCTGACTACAGTCCTAAACACAGCTCTCACCACAGTAATAAACACAGCTATGACCACAGTCCTGACTACAGTCCTAAACACAGCTATGACCACAGTAATAAACACAGCTCCGACCACAGTCCTGACTACAGTCCTAAACACAGCTATGACCACAGTAATAAACACAGCTCTGACCACAGTAATAAACACAGCTCTGACCACAGTCCTGACTACAGTCCTAAACACAGCTCTCACCACAGCTACGACCACAGTCCTGAGTAAAACTCTGACCACAGTCCTGATCACAGCTACGACCACAGCACTAAATATAGCTCTGACCACAGCTACGACCACAGCTCTGACCACAGTCCTAAACACATCTCTGACCACAGTCCTGACCACAACTCTGACCACAGCACTGACAACCGCTCTGACCACAGCACTGACCACAGCACTCAGCAAAGTTCTGACAACAGCTCTGCCAACAACTCTAACCACAGCTCTCATCACAGCTTGCTTTGACCACAGCTCTGACCACAGTCCTGACCACAATCCTGACCACAGCAGTGACCACAGCTCTGGTCACAATCATGATCACAGTCCTGAGCACAATCCTGAACACAGCTCTGACCACAGCTCTAACCACAGTCCTGACCACTGCTCTAACCACAGCTATGACCACAGCTCTGATAACAATCCTAACCACAGTTCTGACCAAAGCACTGACCACAGTCCTGACCACAATCCTGACCACAGCTCTGACCACAGTCCTGACCACAATCCTGACCACAGCTCTGACCACAATCCTGACCACAACTCTGACTACAGCTCTGACCACAATACTGACTACAGCACTGAACATAGCTCTGACCACAGTCCTGAACACAGCTCTGATCACAGATCTGACCACAGTCCTTATCACAGTCCTGACCACAACTCTGACCACAATCCTGACCACAGTCATCACCACAGCTCTATCTACAGTCCTGATCACTGGTCACCAGAGTCCTGAGTACTCCTCTGACCACAGCTCTGACCACAGCACTGACCACAGCTCTGACCACAATCCTGACTACAGCACGGACCACAGCTCTGATCACAGTCCTGAACACAGCTCTGACCACAGATCTGACTACTGTCCTGACCAAAGCCCTGACCATAATCCTAACCACAGCTGTGACCACAGCTCTGACCACAATCCTGACTACAGTCCTGATCACTGGTCTGACCACAGCACTGACCACAGCACTGACCACAATTCTGACCACAGCTCTAACCACAGCTCTGTCCACAGCTCTAACCACAGTCCTGACACAGCTACGACCACAGCTCTGACCACAGTCCTGACTACAGCTACGACCAAAGTCCTGAACACATGCTCTGACCATAGACCTAAACAAAGCTCTGACCACAGCTCTAACCACAGCTCTGAACACTGTCCTGACCACAGCTCTGAACACTGTCCTGACCACAGCTCTGAACACTGTCCTGACCACAGCTCTGAACACTGTCCTGGCTAAAGCTATGACCATAGTACTGAACACATGCTCTGACCACAGTTCTGATCACAGTCCTAAACATAGCTCTGACCAGAGCTCTAACCACAGCTCTGACCACAGCTATGACCACAGTCCTGACCACAGCTCTGACCACAACTCTAACCACAGCACTGACCACAGCTGCAACCACAGCTATGACCACAGCTCTGACCACAGTCCTGGCTACAGCTCTGACCACAGCACTGACAACAGCTCTGACCACAGCTACGACCACAGCATTGACCACATCTCTGACCACAGTCCTGACTACAGTCCTAAACACAGCTCTCACCACAGTAATAAACACAGCTCTGACCACAGTCCTGACTACAGTCCTAAACACAGCTCTCACCACAGTAATAAACACAGCTCTGACCACAGTCCTGACTACAGTCCTAAACACAGCTCTGACCACAGTAATAAACACAGCTCCGACCACAGTCCTGACTACAGTCCTAAACACAGCTCTCACCACAGTAATAAACACAGCTCCGACCACAGTCCTGACTACAGTCCTAAACACAGCTCTGAACACAGTCATGACGACAGCTCTGACCAGTTCTGAACAAAGCTCTGTCCACAGCTCCTACCACAGTTCTGACCACAGCTCTGAGCACAGCCCTGACCACAGTCCTAACTACAGCTCTGACCACAGCCCTGACCACAGTTCTGACTAAAGCTCTGACCACAGTTCTGACCATAGTCCTGAATACAGCTCTGACCACAGCTACAACCACAGCATTGACCAGATCTCTGACCACAGTTCTGACTAAAGCTCTGACCACAGTTCTGACCAAAGCTCTGACCACAGCTCTGACCACTGCTACAACCACAGCATTGACCAGATCTCTGACCACAGTCCTGACGACAGCTGTGACCACAGTCCTGATCACAACTCTGATCATAGTCCTGAACACAGCAACACACAACAAGATCTATGAAAAATCTGCAATATATGCAACAAAATAAATCCTGATTTTTCTTTGCGCACAGTTCTCGGGCGAAGCAAGCCAGTACTGTCAATCACCAGCGAAGGAGGCGGAGCATGCATAGCCAATTGGCAGAAAAGCCTTTGACCCCACCCAGGGTGCACATGCGCACTGCTTAGCACATTTGATTAAACTTCAGTTTCTGCAGATCGGAGGTCACCATTATGTCACTAAAGGCGAGACTCTTATAGTGCCGCTATCCCCTACCAGGTGATGTGTTTAGTCTATACCGTCCATTTGGGCTGTCACTCTCCTTTATCACAGACTCTTCAGTTATCGGACAGCCAGGTTTCCTGTGCTCCAGAGACTGGTGATGACGTGCTTTACATCACTCCAGCTGACGCCTGGCATTGTGCACTTCCCTCCATCCCCTGACTCAGTGTCATCGGTTTCGCCGGCTTCCTCCCTGAGATCTGATTTATTTTCTTCTGTTTTCGCAGCTGTGGTAAAACTATCTTTATACATCCACGTTTTCCAACTGTGAAATTACTGGCAGGGCTCAGACTGACAGGTTAAGTTGGATTTGGGGTAATTGGTGCTTTTCGCGCAGGATTCGGCGCCCGGCTCAGAGATGTCGGCGGCGTGTTTAGCCGTCGCTCCGGAGAATGGAAAGATTATTGCAGGGAGATAAAGAGAGGGCTGCGCTGTGATCGCGGCTCCTGCTGCCACCTGGGATTAAACTGCGTCTATTTCCTTCTCCGTACAGAATAATTTACTGCGCTCTAATTATCCTGCGCATCGGATTCTCGCCAATAAAACGTCTGAGCCGCAAATTCAACAGAAGTCTCAATTATCATATTGGAAAATGACACTTTCAGTAATATATATGTATATGTGTGTGTGCTTGTATCTATCTATATCTATGTATATTTGCACGGCCCCGCCCCATCACTGGTGATTGACAGCTCTGGCTTGTCTGACCTTCCTCTGCGGACAATGTTTACTTAAAGGCAATCCAGTGCTTTCAATCACCAGTGAAGGGGCAGGACCATGCAAAACCAGTGGGCGGCATTGTCCAGGTCACTGATCTGTAGGATAATCATGGGGGTCTGACGCCTGGCAGCCCCATATATCAGCAGCACAGCGCCATACACTGTGTAGTGGTTGTTCCTGGAGCTCAGATCAAGTTCACTTCAATAGTAGCTGAACTGTAGCACCGCGAGCGGCCACTATGCGGTGCACTGTGATATTCCTGCTCCAGTAGACTGTGCCCCTTGGGCAGCTGTGTCTCCAGGTGCCAGACCCCAATGGTTGAGGACCAGTCCATATACAACTCTTGGACAAGTCGTTAAACTTATATCTTTTGCAGAAAAACCAGCGCAGGACACAGACGTAAAGATCACTGGCTCTGGATATCGGTGGTGTCCTCGCATGGCACTAAGCTTTATCCCCCTCCTTTCTAAGTTTCCCCCAGGCAGTACTCATGGGACATGGGATGTATCTTGCATGGAGGGAGACGGGATGGTCTCGTATATTTTGGTTCTCCTTTAGTCTGTGGATGGCAGTGACGATGGATCTGTCCCCTGAGCGGAGTCGTCTTTACATAATGTATCTCTCTGAAATCTACAGCATAAGTGGCGATCGCCGGAGCGTGGACTCCTCTCTATGACCGCGATCATCGCCTCACCATGACGCGCGCTACATTTTATCTATCACTTTGTGGCCCAGAGATGTGAGACGCGTCGGCGGATGATTGGGGACATTGAGTTATGGGAGCCGCTCTGCTCCCTCCTGGCTGATGATTTGGAGAGATACATGATGGGATGTGACACGACGTCCTCGCCTCGTCTTCTCCAAATCTTCACTTATGGTGTCAGTAGAAACATCGCGCGAAGGTCGTTGTTCCTGCCACACGGATTAATAGCTGAGAGCGAAGGACGAGATCGTCAGACTGACAGCTGTTTCAGAGGTCGTGTCCTGCTCCCATCAAACCCAGTGACTCACCAGCCAACAGATAAAATCTCATGATCAGGGGGAGCAAGGGTTATCTGGGGAGCATACTACACTGGCCCGGCACTCTGCGGGTGATAGGAAGGTCTCTGTTACTCTCCACGTCATCCACTCACAAATCTTTTGAGAAAGATTGAGCAAGACTGTCAGGAATCCCACCGTGCTGTCACCAATATGTCACGGATCCCACCAATCTGTTACGGGTCACGGGGAAGATACCTTTGTCATCCCCACCACTCACACCAATTTGTCATGAACCGGGTTGTTTGGTTGCACCTGGTTCCTTCTGAAGGGGATTTATCTATATCCCACTTCCCAGTTCCGATTTGGAACTTGCAGCTCTCTGGTGCCCCCTTACCCTTAGGTCAATCAGGGTACTGCATCTTGGGTAATTAGTCACCAGAAAGGCTGCCTGTTATATACTGGGTATTGGGCACGCTGCAGCGAGGGCGATATAACTACTCCCACTAAGGCAGGAACAATATGCAACCGTCGCTATACTTATGGAGAGATCCACGCTTTGTACTTGTTGCGTTTAGTTGCTAGCGGATTCAGTGAGTGACATGGACATCCGGAATATATAATTCTTATATCTTTAGCCCAGATCGTTGCCATATATAACACGTTAATAGAACAAATAAATGCCTGCAGTGTGGAAGTGGCTATACCAGTTTGGGCTGGTATTGGTTGGGAGGAGGGAATGAGTAGTTTTAGGGAGATTTTTCTGCTGCACCTAAAAGCCATAAAATGCTCACAGATTGGTATCAAGTTGCACAGTGTCTGCCATAGGACTTTGTCTTGGTATGAGCGAATGAAGAAGAGGAGAAAGCGGGGTCGAATCTGCAGTGTGTGTGTGTGTGTGTGTGGAAAGCCATGTAACCTTCTGAAATTAAGCTCGCAATATGACATTTTTACCGTGACACCTCCCCCTTTTGGACTGCGCTATGGAGGCAGAACCTCTCGGTACTCCTCCAGGCGCACCTTAGCAAGTTCACCCTAGCGGGGCAACCCATCTGCATTGCCATGCTCCCTGCCCATTTTGTGCTTGATGGTAAAGTCGTACTGCAGGACGGCAAGGATCCAGCGTATCAACTTTCCGTTGGTTCCACACATATCTTGTAGCCAGTACAGAGGGTGGTGGTCCGTCATCACAGTGAAGGTGCGACTGTACAGGTAGGGCAGCAAATGTTGCAGCATCCAGACTATGGCCAGTTCCCTTGGCAGAGGCTTCCGGCTCAGGTACAACATGGGGTGCTCGTGGTTCCCCGCGTCGACCTGGCTGAGCACAGCACCAAGGCCAAACTCGCTGGTGTCGGTCTGCACCAAGAATAATCAACTGCTGTCGACTGCTTTCAACATAGGAGCGTTGCAAAGTGCTGTTTTCAAAGCCTGGAAGGCCCCCTCACAACCGTCCATCCAGTTGATTATTTGGGGTAGCTTCTTCCTGTGAGGTCCGTCAAGGGTTTTGCCAGGCTACTATAGTTCTGTATGAAGCGCCTATAGTACCCTGCAGTGCCCAGGAAGGACATCACCTGTTTCTTGGTCATGGGGGTGGGCCAGGACACGATCGCGTCCACTTTCCCAGGCTCTGGCTTTATGGACTTTACAACTACCTGGTGCCCCAGGTAGTGGACCTCTCTCATGCCCACCTGGCACTTTGCCGGCTTGATGGCTTTGATCGTCAGGCCAGCTAGGTGAATTCGCATGAGCTCCTCCTGGAGATGCTGCAGGTGTTCATCCAAGGAGGAACTGAAGATGGCAATGTCATCCAGGTATGCCACCGTGTACTTCTCCAGTCCCTAAAGCAGGTGGTTGACCATCCGCTGGAAAGTGACAGGGACATTCTTCATGCCGAAGGGCATTACCGTAGACTCGTGCAGTCCGAAAGGTATGATAAAAGCGGACTTCTGCGCATCGGGACTCAGGGGAATCTGCCAGTATCCGCGACTCAGACCATTATGGTCAGATATTTTGTGCCAGCTAACCGCTCAAGCAGCTCATTGATTCGTGGCATTGGGTGCGCGTCAGAGGCTGTGATGGCGTAGTTCACGCAGAACCGGGTGGTCTTATCCATCTTTGGCACGAGAACTACAGGTGAGGCCTACGCACTCTTTGACCATTGAATCACCCTCAGTTGTAACATCTAATCGATCTCCTAGTGCATAACTTGCTGCACCTCGTCAGAGATCCGATAGGGTGTTCGGCGTAGTGGGGCATGATTCCCGGTGTTCACCTCGTGGACCGCTAACATTGTCCTTCTAGGTCAGTTGGAGAACACGGCCCGGAAGGGTTCTAGCGTAGTCCACAATTGCGACCGCAGGGGTTTGGTTAACAAGGCGCTTACCTCCACGTCCTCGATGGACCCACTGGCCTTGGCTTGAGCCAGCATGTCCAGGAGGGGCGTCTTCCTCCCCGTCTTCGGGCAGGCTGCAGACCGGTAGGATGTAAGGTTCACGCTCGTGATGAGCCTTCATCATGTTGACGTGAAAGGCCCTTCACCTACCCCGGTCAAGGTCAAGCGTTACCACGTAGATGACCGGGTTGAGCTGTTGGTGGACGATGTACGGGACTTCCCGGGCTGCCTGAAGCTTATCCTTTGGTACGGGGACCAGCACCCACACCTTTTGACCCACATGGTAGGTCCGCTCCCAGTCATTCTGGTCGTACCAGTGCTTCTGGTTAGTCTGAGCCTGCATCATGCTGTCATGCACCAGCTGCGTCAATGTCTGCATTTTGTCACGGAAGCATATGACATACTCCACTATGGACACTTCAGAAGGGTTCGGCTCCTCTTACCAGGATTCCCTTACCAACCCAAGGGGTCCCCAGACTCGCCTGTCGTACAGGAGCTCGAAGGGGGAGAACCCCGTCAAGGCCTGCTGAACCTCTCGGTAAGCGAATAGTAGGTGTGGGAGGTACCGCTCCCAGTCGCGCCCTTGGGTCTCAACCAGCATGAGTAGCATCTGCTTGAGGGTACCATTGAAGCGCTCACACAAGCCTTTGGTCTGTGGGTGATACAAACTCGATACCAGATTCTTCACCTGCATTTTCTTACAGAGAGCCTCCATTAGGTGAGACATGAATAGGGTCCTTTGATCGGTAAGCATCTTCCTGGGAAATCCTACCCATGAAAAGATAGCCAATAGTGCATTCGCCACCTTATCTGCCCTAGTTCAGGACAGAGCCACTGCCTCTGGGTACAGGATAGCGTTGTCTACCAGTGTGAGGACTTATTGCTTTCCAGAGCTGCTGGGGACAGCCAGTGGGCCCATAATGTCCACCGCGATCCTCTGGAAAGGCTCCTCTATCACTGGCAAAGGGATCATGGGAGCCTTAAGAGCAGGCCCCGCCTTCCTCACTGTTTGGAAGGTGATACAGGAGTGGCAGTAGTTTGTCACATCTGACCCCATCTTGGGCCAAAAGTAGTGTTGAGACAGCCGAGATTAATTGGTTTTGCGGATCCCCAAGTGCCCAGTGCCCAGCGAGCGGGATCTCATGGGCAATCTGCAACAACTCACTCCTGAATCGGTGAGGGACGACCAGCTGTCTTTCCCTCAACCACTCCTTTTGCGATTTTCCGGATATTGTCTCCCGGTATAACCTCCCTCGTTCTCAGAACACCCTCTCCTTACCAGTCACAGAGGTGGGCGTCTCGGTGAGGTGTCTCAAATTATCTAGGCTCACATCTGAGTGCAGAGCGGCCTGGAACTCCTAGCTAGTAGCAGCCAGAAGCAACATCAGGGTTCCTTCCCCATTGGAAACCCTCTGGGACTTGCTCTGGGTACATTTCTGGTTCAGTCATGCCTGTGACTGAGGAGGATCCAGATCCGTTATCTGCGTTCCAGGCACTCTGACTGCGGGTGACAGCAGCTACATAGGCTGTCTCCCCAGGGATTTCCACAGACCCATCAGCCGGCGCTGCTATGGGTATTACCTCCCCATCCACCCCCAATATCCCAGGAGCAGTGCTACTTATGGGGCAGTTACCTTCCTTAGTGGCATTGGTCAGTTGCACGGCATCATCTTCCTCACGGTTCCCATGCATCTCCCCATTTCCCATAGCACCATCGCTTGCTCCTGTTAGGAGTTACTCAGTCAATCCTCCCCGAGGAGTGACGTGGCTGAGCACTCCTGCACCTGTGAACACATTATCCTGAGGACACAAATGGTTAGCAGGTGACACATGCAAATTTTCACCATTAGCATTATCGGTATTACCCTCGGCATTTTCAGAAAAATCATTATCAGGTACATCATTAATCAGTAAAGCATTGTCAGGTAACCCATGCAATTTCCCATTGCTATCATCAGCATTCGATCGGGGAGGGGAGTCAGGGACATAGTATGCAACCATCCGCCCCAAATCAGTCCCCAATAAAACATCAGTGGGCAAGTTATTAGACTGCACCATTTCCTTCACCCCGCTCCCGGCACCCCAATCTATATGCACCAGGGCCATTGGTAGGGGACAGCGGATGACCCCAATCCTGATGACAATCAGGGTTTTCCCTGGAATGATCTCTTCAGGGGCTGCCAGTTCATGTTGGATGAGTGTTTGTTCAGCCCCGGTATCCTTGAGACCTGTAGCGACATGGTCCCCCATGGTGACATGCTGCACGTTGTCACACACCCTCCCAATAACTCCACCCACCAAAAGAACTGCTGCATTAGGCTCTGGGGCCTTGGCTGGGGAATTCTTCTGCTTCTCTGGACAGTGGGCGCTGATATGACCGGTCTGATTGCAGAAAAAACACTGGCGAGGGTCAGTGGTAGGTCTGATGCTGTTGGCAATGGGGACAGGGCCTCTGTTTTGTTGTATGGCAGGGGCACCGACGTTGGTTGCAGGCTTACCTCCTCTCCAGCTGGTGGTGACTGGCTTCCGCACTTTCGATCTACGGTTGGCCTCATAAGCATCGGCAATCTGCGCTGCTTTTGTCACGTCCTTGGGCTCTCTGTCCATCACAAACTGTCGCACCTCAGCTGGGCAAAGATGTAAGAACTGGTCTTTGATCCTCAGGTCCCGCAGCTGTGCAAAGGTGGTCACTGACAGTCCTTGGGTCCACTGGTCAAAGTGGGTCCCAAGTCCATGCGTCAGATCGCTATAACTGTCGTGTGGGCCACGTTGGAGGTTCCGGAACTTTCTACAGTAAACCTCAGGAGTCAGTTGGTACTTTGTTATCAGGGCCTTCTTGATGGACTCATAGTCACCGTCTTGGTCTTGAGGGAGGGCAGCAAACGCCTCCAGAGCTTTGCCTCTCAGGCAGCCAGTACTGTTTGTAGGCTTTCTCAAATGCCTGCAGTAAAGTGTCCAAGTCCCCATCCTTTTCCATCACAGAAAAGTGCTCTGGCCAGGGTTTAGGGGTCCGAGTGCTGTTGGACTCGCCACTGGACTGGGATGACCTCTGCACCTGGAGTAGGGCTAATTACAGCTGGTACTCCCGCTCCGCTTGCCGCTGGTACTCCCGCTCTCTCCTGGTATTGCTAGATCAACTGTAGACGTCCATCACGGTCGTCGGTGGGAAGTTGTTCCAAGGCCGCCAGCAGGTTGGGGTCCAATCCATCCTGGTTGTAAGTAGGGCCGGCATTCAGTGGTTGGATCTCTGCTGCAGCACCATTTTCGCACGTGCTGGCTTCTTTGGCCACTGGGCTCTGAGACCAGGCATGTTCTGCTTCAAATTGCATCAGTTCTGTGACCATTTGAGCCTTGGTTTAGCCCTGGGGGTCCAGGCCATGGTACGTACATACAATAGTGTCCTTCTTCTGCTGGGTGTACCAGGCTTCTCCTTTTGCAGCCATCATTGGCAAATAAAAGATAGGATGGAAAAACGAAGAGAAGGGTAGGGGGTTATCGCAAGTACACACTATTGTCTCAGGTCTAGTAAACACTGATCTTGTTCTCCAAAACTTTTTTGCGCCAAGTCCTCACAAGAACTGTGCAAGTTTTTAATGAGATGAATGATTGCTCAAACCCGATCACTAATGCTCTAATATCCCACCGCTGGCACCAATACGTCAGGAATCCCACTGTGCTGCCACCATATGTCACGGATCCCACCAATCTGTCACGGGTCACGAGGAAGATACCTTTATCAACCCCACCACTCTCTACAATTTGTCACAGACCGGGGTTGTTTGGTTGCCCCTGATTCTTTCTGAAGGGGATTTATCTATATCCCACTTCCCAGTTCCGGTTTGGAACTTGCAGCTCTCTGGCGCCCCCTTACCCACAGGTCAGTTAGGGTACTGCACCTTGGGTAATTAGTTGCCAGAAAAGCTGCCTGCTATGTACTGGCTATTGGGCACGCTGCAGCGAGGGCGATGTAATTACTCCCACTCAGGCCGGAACAATAATTATCAACCCCGCCATTGCTACAAAGCCTCCCAAATGCACAGAACAAAGTATGCTGCCACCGGCTCCGATTTTCCCATTATTAACGGGTCCAGAGCCAACCCAAATCAGCAGCGTAATACATTTCAGAGGACGCGAGAGTTCGTTTAGAGCATGGAGAGACAAGCTAGTAATTTTATATTTTACTCCAAAAAAGGTAGGCAGTGTAAAACGATATTATAAAGAAGACAAATCATGTGTACAATACAATTACAAATAAAAAAGGATTAAAATTGAAAAAACACTTACATAGCATTCAGATCGTTTCATATCATAATGGCTGGCCGTAGACTGAGGAGGGGAGGCCACATCTAGATGCATGCCACACATCTGTATAGCAACTAGCCCCCGGACAAAAGATGCTGAAGACTGCTGTCTCACTAAGTTATCTCACAGCCCAAAACCCGGGCACTCTTCCTGTGGTGACATCACTTAGAGGCTGAAACGTCCCCTTTACTTGGAGGTATGAAATGCAATTTTTAAGCCTATCTCACTGTATTAACCTCATATTAGAAATTCACCAGGATCACGAGGTGCACCACGTCGGGGCAATTCTTTTAGGTGTAAACATGGAGCAATTACCTGAACTGCTTATGGAGAGATCCACGCTTTGCACTTTAGCTGCTAGCGGATTCAGTGAGTGATAGATCTATCAATGGACATCTGGAATATATCATTCTTATATCTCTAGCCCGGATTGATGCCCACATATAACAGGCTAATAGAACAAAGAAATGCCTGCAGTTTGGAAGTGGCTATACCAGTTTGGGCTGGTATTGGTTGGGAGAAGGGAAGGGGTAGTTTTAGAGAGATTTTTCTACTGCAGCTAAATGCCACAAACTGCTCACATATTGGTATCAAGTTGCACAGTGTCTGCCATAGGGCTTTGTCATGGTATGAGCGAATGCATACGGGGAGAAAGGGGGTCGAATCTGCAGCGTGTGTGTGGAAAGCCATGTAGCCTTCTGAAACTAAACTCACAATATGACATTTTTACATTATCCTCTGTGTCTGCCTCTAGCTTCTCCTCTCTACCTCTGTGTCTGTCTTTAGCTCCTCCCCTCTACACCTGTGTCTGCCTCTAGCCCCTCCTCTTTGCCAATTTCTTCCCCGTGAACTGTTCCAATCTCCAGTCCCCTGTGTGCACTTACATTATCAAGCTTAGATATCCCTTAGATAGATTAGCGAAATTAGG
The DNA here is from genome assembly GCF_032444005.1 of Ranitomeya imitator. Taxonomy (NCBI): domain Eukaryota; kingdom Metazoa; phylum Chordata; class Amphibia; order Anura; family Dendrobatidae; genus Ranitomeya; species Ranitomeya imitator. Next base: position 19,963,395 of record NC_091282.1, read on the forward strand.
ATTATTTAGTCTAGAAAAAAGACGACTGAGGGGCGATCTAATAACCATGTATAAGTATATAAGGGGACAATACAAATATCTCGCTGAGGATCTGTTTATACCAAGGAAGGTGACGGGCACAAGGGGGCATTCTTTGCGTCTGGAGGAGAGAAGGTTTTTCCACCAACATAGAAGAGGATTCTTTACTGTTAGGGCAGTGAGAATCTGAAATTGCTTGCCTGAGGAGGTGGTGATGGCGAACTCAGTCGAGGGGTTCAAGAGAGGCCTGGATGTCTTCCTGGAGCAGAACAATATTGTATCATACAATTATTAGGTTCTGTAGAAGGACGTAGATCTGGGTATTTATTATGATGGAATATAGGCTGAACTGGATGGACAAATGTCTTTTTTCGGCCTTACTAACTATGTTACTATGTTACTATCTAGTCTTTGCTCCTCTGTCCGATCTCAGGGTTGTTTGGTGGCTCCATTTGCCCTAGCAGGGGACATGAGACTTCTGGTAGTGATGGACAGCTGCAGGATCCTTCATGAGATTCATTACTTCAGCTCAGGAGGAGATTAGTTGGTTTCTGGTGGGAGACAATGTCCACAATGCAGCCAAATAGGACGGACACTATGACCGATGTCCAACATGATTCCTAAGAATATGACTTCCTCCCCAGTGAGGACCGTGTGGTGAAGTTACCTGAGCTCCTAAACCTAGCAGTTCTGGTAGGCCACAGGATTCTTCCTGCCCAACATGGATGACTAAGCCTCAAATAGATCCCACTCCCGAGCTCAAATGGAGCAGATTCCACATCAATGGTATAAAGTCAATCAGTCAGAGACTGCCAGATCAAAAACTCCAACTTCGACAGACTCGGTGCTGGTTACTAATCTAGTAGATCCCAGAAGAACTCCAAGGTTCACCTTTAAAAGTGGTTGTCAGAGTAAAATAAAATGTTTACCTGTGGCTTGGTGAATTAAAAAATCGCATGGAAAGCTAATGTGGCACCCCTAGGGGTATTTGCCACAAAAATAGTTACTGACAGTAAGTACAAATACTAAAATAGCAAGACTGCACTACCACCTCCGGCCAGAAGGGGGAGCTCCAGAGACTCCCCTTGATCCATTCTGGTCTGAGAGAAGAAATGGCAGTTGGGCTAAGGAGCTGATAGTGAGAGGTCATACAGTTGAATCTCTAACAGCCCTGTGACTGTTACCAGGCCTAAATCACCGGCCTGAGGAGAAGAGGGATAGAGAAAAAGGACATTGTGAGAACCGGGTAGCATTAATCACTACCCAGAACAGGCGCAAAGACGGATACCGGATCCGTGGCTGTATTCATTATATATAATACAGCAACCGGAAAAACGTGAGGTGATATCAGCTTCACTAGGGTCGGATGCAGCAACAGACACAGAGTTCAGCGGTACTCCCAGAGGGGGTAAACCGATAAAAGGACTCGGGTTGCCCGTCGAACCAGGACCCGGAGGGGACAGATTGGGCCGGCAGCCAGTTCACATACAGCAGCAGGGCCACACAGAAATTGCGCACAATAAGAGGCGAAGACCCCGGCAGGGTCAAAGTAACTCAGAGTTCCCATACAGACTCCGGTGACAGGACTGGTTGTAAATCCTTTTATGTTAAAGTAAACTGGTTAAACGTTTCAGTGCCTCAGTCTTTCATTTGGACAATAGCCATCTATCCAGGATCGAGATCGTCACCGCTGGGAGAACCTGCTGCTGATCAAGTAAGTGCCTGTTCCCTCATAATACCCCTTACACTGTGCATTGCCTGAGGCCACAGCACCGGGTCAAGCCACCCGTGACATCCCCCTCAAGAGACAGACTCCATTGGTCCGGTGCTGGGTATCCCGGTCTCCTGGGCGTCACAATTGGCGTCACGAACAGGATCTAGCCAGCCCGTATACCAGGTATTGTGTGCCGTGATTGGAGCCCAAAACTGTGAAAACTGGGATGAAAAATCTTGAAAATTGACTTTATTAAAGAAAAATCCATTCCCCATTGAAAACTATTGAAAGTGACTTTTCCCCATTGGTTATAATGGAGTAAAGATGGCCGCCATCCCCTGAGGTAATCACTTCATAACCGTTAGGCACGAGACTGTTAATTGAGCTACGCCATCACCTGAGCCCCAGTCTAACTGAAAAACTTCAGAATCCGCCATTACAGAGCGCGGTGGGTGGGAGCAGCAGGGGGCGTGTCATTGTGGGCGGCACCAAGCTGAGCGCTCTGACATCAGAGCAAGGGGAAAATCGATCCTGCTGCACAGCGGAACGAATCTACACTGTACCGACGGAAGCGGAGGACCGGAAGGGTCCGGATTAACTAAGGGGGCACAGTATGTCGCAGCACGGAGACGCCGCAGCACCCGGCGACGCTAATGCAGCTGAAAGACAGAGTGTCAATAGAGAGTCCGGCAGCGCAGCGGTGCAAGGAGTGGCGCCCATCATGCCGGTGTTGATGCCATATACCCCGGGTGGCCCATGGCTTCCAATGTATGAAGGTGAGCCTAATACCCTTGACGATTTCAGAGAAAAGATGCTGGCCCATTTTGACATGTTCCCTGTGGGTGAAGTTCAGCGTGTTAGTCTCCTGATGATGCAGTTAAGTGGCCATGCTAAGCGAGAAGTCACAGCATGGGCAGCTGATCTAAAAGGCACTGTTGAACGCATATTTGCTGGATTAAAAGCTACATTTGAAACCACTGCCAGCAGCAAAGCTAAAATACGATTCTTTAGTTGCAAACAAAAAGTTAATGAGGGCGTGAGAGACTTTGCCTTAAACCTGCAGGAAGCCCTTAAATCACTTACACTGGCTGAACCCATTTTTAACACCGGAGCGGATAAACTGCTAAGAGATCAATTTATTGAGGGACTCTACACCCCTTCTCACCGGGGGCATGTGAGCATGCTTGTTTTTAAGAACCCTGAATTGACATTTGCCCAATTAAAGGAGAGCGTTATACGTCTCCAGCTGGCAGAGGCACCTCGGGATCAGGATCCTGCGCAACCCATGGCAGAGGCACCTCAACAACAGGGAGTGCCAATGACATCAGCTATGTCTGGGGCCATTGCTAAGCCCCTGGGGCCCAGTACTAATGAGGCTCTTCAACAAAAGCTTGACTCTTTAGCTGATGTTGTTGCTTCAATGGCTAAAACCATGCAGGAGATGAGAGGACACAAGATGGAGTTGGCAAACTGTAGAGAGGATGTTCCATGGATGAGACCCCGGAGATACCCGACATGGAGAGGACGACCCCGCGACCGCTACCAACCGGATGGACAGCCCATTTGCCGCCGTTGCCAGCAGCCGGGCCACTTTGCACGAGATTGTGATTTAAACGGGAATCCCCTGGGAATGCGGGCCGCTTCGCAGGAATGAACTTTCAAGGCCCAACACCCTGGCACGACAGGTACATCGGAGGACGACCCATTATCCCTATCGTGCTGGACGGAATTCCCCTCAACGCTTTGCTGGACACAGGTTCCCAGATTTCATCTATACCGTATATCCTTTATAAGAGGTACTGGGCTGATGCAGATATTGATAAAGGGCCCTCTGATGTTGAACTAGATATATGGGCCAGTAATGGTAAGTTGGTACCGAAACTAGGATTCAGGGAGATGACCATAAAGATTGGTAAAGTAGAACTGAAGAAACAGGGTATAATTGTTGTTGATGTTGACCGGCGGAACTGTGAACCAACTGTATTGATAGGAATGAATGTGTTAGAGAACTGCATTTCCGAAGTCATTTCTGTCTTACAGCAAATTGCTGAAACTGCCCAATCCTGCCAGCAGAGAGTTCTCCGGAGGGAAATAAAAGTATTGATGTTAAGGCAACAGGTAGAAGTTGCAGGTGGAGAAATCGGCAGTGTGAGGGTAAGTGATCCAACGTCTATTGTAATCCCACCAAAAACAGAAATGCTGGTATGGTGTAGAGCAGCCATTGGTACTAAGGGACGAGATTATCAAGCCTTAATAGAACCAGTGTACACCGACAGCAGGCCCACTATACTCACAGCACGAGGGATAGTCGAGGTACACCGGGGACGAGTGCCGGTACGACTTTTGAACTGTGGAGAGGAAGAGGTCACTTTGCCAAGGTATGCTACAATGGCAAAGCTATATACTGTTGACAACAATGCCATCACAACCATTGAGCCCTTAGAACCAACCTGTCAGGTGGAAGGCAATGGCTCAGATGGAGAAATGGAGGATTGGTGCCAACAGCTACACGTGGGCATAAATTCAACACCTACCCATCAAAAACAAGGGGTGTATAGGCTAGTGACGGAATATGAACAAGTCTTCAGTAAACACCCATTGGACTTCGGACGGATAGAAGGGGTAGAACACACAATCCCCACAGGTGACCATCCCCCAATAAAAGAAAGATATAGACCCATACCGCCCGCTCACTATCAATGTGCAAAAGATATGCTGAGGGAAATGAAACAGGCCGGGGTAATAAGAGACAGCTGTAGCCCCTGGGCGGCCCCTCTAGTGATTGTCAAAAAAAAGGACGGAACCATGAGAATGTGCGTAGACTACCGGAAGATTAATAACATCACCCATAAAGATGCCTACCCCTTGCCTAGGATAGAAGAGTCCTTAACTGCTTTGAAATCTGCTAATTATTTTTCCACCTTAGACTTAACAAGCGGGTATTGGCAAGTCCCTGTGGCTGAGAGAGATAAGGAAAAGACGGCATTCACCACACCAATGGGTCTATGTGAATTTAATCGCATGCCGTTCGGACTCTGCAACGCATCTGGTACCTTCCAGCGGCTGATGGAATGCTGCCTCGGACACAAGAACTTCGAGACCGTTCTCCTGTACCTAGATGATGTGATCGTCTACTCAAAGACTTACGAACAACACTTAATAGACCTGGCAGAAGTGTTCGAAGCCTTATCCAGGTATGGCATGAAAGTCAAGCCATCCAAATGTCACCTTCTCAAGCCAAAGGTACAGTACCTGGGACACATCGTGAGTTCGGAGGGAGTAGCACCAGATCCCGAGAAAATAAGCGCCATAAGGGATTGGCCAAGACCTACCAGCGCAAAAGAAGTGAGACAATTCCTGGGATTGGTGGGTTACTATCGCAGATTTATAAAAGGATTTACCAAGTTGGCAGCACCCTTGCAAGACACCTTGGTAGGGCAGACGAAGAAACCTTCAAACCGAAACCCTCCTTTTCAGTGGAACGACGAAAGGGAAGACTCCTTTGAACAACTAAAGAAGGCACTAACCGGAGAAGAGGTTCTGGCATACCCAGATTACCATAAACCTTTCATCCTCTACACCAGGGATCCCCAACCTGTAGCTCGGGAGCCACATGTGGCTCGCGGTCCCATGAATTGTGGCTCACGGCTGTCTGTCAGCTTGGTGCATTAGCTCCAGTTCTAGCAAACAGATATGAAGAGCACATCTGAAAATGGTGAATTTTGTGAGCAGCCCTGCACAGAAGAGAAGATCTGGATGCACATATAATGGTCAGAGGGGTTTTGAGATAATTTAATTATGGTACGCTGGAGACAAGATGACACCACCTGTCAGAGGAGATGTTTGAAGCTGGATGTGACAGTGTCTTGGTAGTTCTTTATAGGAGACAACTGAATGGGGGGTAATTGTAGGAACCCCTGGATCTTTGTATACTGCTTTTGGGTGATTGATTTTTGTGGAAAAGCTTTGGTTACCATTATTCCGTGAATGGGGGCTTTGGTTGCCACTATTATGAGGGGGGCGGGAGCTGAATGTGGCTCGCAACCCTCTCTCAAGACTGGATGTGGCTCGCGACCCTCTCTCAGAGCTGAATGTGGCTCTCAAGGTCAGAAACGTTGGGGACCTATGCTCTACACCGATGCCAGTAATGTGGGACTAGGAGCGGTGCTGTCACAAAAGCAAGAAGGTCGGGAGAAAGTCATCGCCTTTGCAAGTAGAAAGCTCCGGCCTACTGAAAGAAATTCAGAAAATTACAGCTCCTTCAAATTGGAACTACTGGCAGTAGTTTGGGCTGTGACGGAGCGTTTCAAACACTATCTGGCCGCTGCAGAATTTATTGTCTATACTGACAACAATCCGTTGACCCACCTGGACACAGCCAAATTAGGTGCGTTAGAACAGCGATGGATAGCCCGGTTATCTAATTACAACTTCATAATCAAGTATCGAGCAGGTCGCAAGAATGGAAATGCCGATGCCCTATCCCGGATGCCACACTTGAGAGATGTAGAAGAGGAAACGGGGGAGCTTGAAGAAATTGAACTACCAGCCTTCCATCGTCCCAAGGCAAAACATCATCAGTCAAGTACCTATCAGAAACAACAAGAGGTGAATTTTAATCCGTTAGCACACCATAGATGGGCTGACACCCAAGACAGCAATCCGGCTGTGAAGTTGGTGAAGGAACTGTTGACTGAGCAAAGTGCATATCCCTATGAGGATGCCCCAGAAGAGACGCATCAACTCTGGAAAGAGAGAGGCAAAATGTTCCTGTATCAAGGGAAGCTCTGTAGAAGATACACCAATCCGAAAACACATGAATTGGTTTGGCAGATTATTGTGCCTAAACAAGATGTGAAGATGGTCCTCGAAGCTTACCATAATGGTGCTGGTCACTTCGGTTGGAAAAAGTTAGAAGTACTTCTAAGAGAAAGATTTTATTGGGTCGGGATGAGAAAATCAATCGAACAGTGGTGCAGAAATTGTGGCCCGTGCAACCTCAGAAGAAACGATCAAAAGAACCAAAGAGCACCACTGCAGCCCATAATCACCAAACAACCACTTGAACTTGTAGCCATGGACCACGTGAAGTTGACACCAAGCCGGTCCGGCTATGTCTATGCCTTGACCATCGTGGACCATTATTCACGTTTCTTGGTAGTAGTACCCGTAAAAGATCTGACAGCAAAAACAGCAGCCAAAGCGTTCCAAACGTACTTTTGTAGACCCCATGGATATCCGGAACAGGTTCTCACCGACCAAGGTACAGCCTTTGAATCAGAGATCTTCAGAGAATTCTGTAATATGTATGGTTGTAAAAAGATCCGGACGACGGCCTATCATCCACAAACAAACGGCTTATGCGAGAAGATGAACCATATTGTAATAGACCTACTAAAGACTTTACCTGAGACAGAAAGGAATCAATGGCCAGAGAAATTGCCTGACTTGGTGGATCTGTATAATCATGTCCCGGTGAGCTCCACCAACTGCACCCCAGCTTACCTTATGCGTGCAAGACCCGGCCAATTACCAATCGATCTAGAAATGGGAATTCTGAAACCAGACGCAGAAGTTCAAGACTCCAATTGGGATATCATACGGCAAAAGCAGTATCGCCAAGTGCAAGAGAGTGTGGAAAGAAGCCTTCAGCAAACTAGAGAAAGACAAGAGCGAACTTTCAACCAGAATGCTCTAGCGACCCCATTAAGACCGGGTGACCAAGTGCTCAAGAGAAATCGTCGAACCAATAAACTGGACAATCAGTGGGAAGCCGTACCCTACACAGTTTTACCAACAAGAGTGGATAATCCTAAAATGTGTCTCATTAGCAAAAACGGAGGCTTAACATCTGTACTAGTGTCAAGAGACAATCTTAAATTATGTCCGGAAGCATTGAAAGAGCCAGACGTTGTCCAGCCAGAACCAGAAGTTATTCAACCCATACAGGTTCAACCAGTAAAGGAAAAAGAAGAGGAAGTGTATCACACCTGTATAGGAGACTTTCCCAAAACCCTACTAACATACCATGGTGCAGTAGTGGTTCCCATAGTGGCCTTTTACCCAACACCGAACCCAATACCAGAAGTCCCAAGACAGGAAGAGGCTGACCCCGTACTACAGGAGGTTCCAGGCCAGGAAGAACAGATTCCTGGTCAGAGTAATCCCATTCACGGTGGACTTGCCAACTCCATAGTCGTGGAATTATCTTTAGCAGAGCGGGCAGATACTACATCTGCAGTAGACAGTAGTACACCACATGAAGAGACACCGCTATTACGTAGATCACAGCGTAGTACCCAGGGTCAATTACCGGCCAGGTATGCAGATTACCAACTATAAAGCTCATAATGTGAATTGTATATATGTTATGCCGTATATAGTTAAACAGAAAATGTAGTATAGTCATTGCTATCAGTCTGCAACGTTTAAGCCCAGTGCCTACAGAGACTTGTCTGTATGAACTTATTGCATATTCTTGAACTTTTTATCAGCCCGGAGGCACTAAATCAAAGCTCCGGAAAGACTGCTTTTTGAACTTTGCTTTTTGCTCTTTTTGAACTTTCTTTAGACTTTATATTGATAACTCCGTTGGAAAAATGGAACTAAATTCCTGGACACTAAGTACAGTGCCGTTCCTAATACCTTCAAGGATAGAACTGTATTAATGGACGCTATTTGAAGTGACTTTTTACAGAACTCTATTTTTGTTTCCTTGAGTGGTTTTTGTAACTTTTCATTTTTAAGACTCTGTACATATTAATTGTTATTTCAAAATGTTATTGTCCCACAGTCCCGGAGTACTGTTCTTAACTAAGGGGGAATGTGGCACCCCTAGGGGTATTTGCCACAAAAATAGTTACTGACAGTAAGTACAAATACTAAAATAGCAAGACTGCACTACCACCTCCGGCCAGAAGGGGGAGCTCCAGAGACTCCCCTTGATCCATTCTGGTCTGAGAGAAGAAATGGCAGTTGGGCTAAGGAGCTGATAGTGAGAGGTCATACAGTTGAATCTCTAACAGCCCTGTGACTGTTACCAGGCCTAAATCACCGGCCTGAGGAGAAGAGGGATAGAGAAAACGGACATTGTGAGAACCGGGTAGCATTAATCACTACCCAGAACAGGCGCAAAGACGGATACCGGATCCGTGGCTGTATTCATTATATATAATACAGCAACCGGAAAAACGTGAGGTGATATCAGCTTCACTAGGGTCGGATGCAGCAACAGACACAGAGTTCAGCGGTACTCCCAGAGGGGGTAAACCGATAAAAGGACTCGGGTTGCCCGTCGAACCAGGACCCGGAGGGGACAGATTGGGCCGGCAGCCAGTTCACATACAGCAGCAGGGCCACACAGAAATTGCGCACAATAAGAGGCGAAGACCCCGGCAGGGTCAAAGTAACTCAGAGTTCCCATACAGACTCCGGTGACAGGACTGGTTGTAAATCCTTTTATGTTAAAGTAAACTGGTTAAACGTTTCAGTGCCTCAGTCTTTCATTTGGACAATAGCCATCTATCCAGGATCGAGATCGTCACCGCTGGGAGAACCTGCTGCTGATCAAGTAAGTGCCTGTCCCCTCATGATACCCCTTACACTGTGCATTGCCTGAGGCCACAGCACCGGGTCAAGCCACCCGTGACATCCCCCTCAAGAGACAGACTCCATTGGTCCGGTGCTGGGTATCCCGGTCTCCTGGGCGTCACACTATGATCACCTACTGTCACTTACCAAGATCCAAAGCGGGCCGCGCTATGGTCTAAGTTTCCACCATAATTAAGTCATCACCAGTCAAAGCGGCAGCAGGATCAGGGCAGCCTGTGATTGGCTGCTGTTAGGTGAATTCAACAGTGTATCATCAATGCCATCATAGTAAAAATGTTTAAAAAATGATTCCACTTAGACATTTGTGATCCCTCATTCATTTACAGTGGGGCAAAAAAGTATTTAGTCAGTCAGCAATAGTGCAAGTTCCACCACTTAAAAAGATGAGAGGCGTCTGTAATTTACATCATAGGTAGACCTCAACTATGGGAGACAAACTGAGAAAAAAAAATCAAGAAAATCACATTGTCTGTTTTTTTATCATTTTTTTTGCATATTATGGTGGAAAATAAGTATTTGGTCAGAAACAAACAATCATGATTTCTGGCTCTCACAGACCTGTAACTTCTTCTTTAAGAGTCTCCTCTTTCCTCCACTCATTACCTGTAGTAATGGCACCTGTTTAAACTTGTTATCAGTATAAAAAGACACCTGTGCACACCCTCAAACAGTCTGACTCCAAACTCCACTATGGTGAAGACCAAAGAGCTGTCAAAGGACACCAGAAACAAAATTGTAGCCCTGCACCAGCCTGGGAAGACTGAATCTGCAATAGCCAACCAGCTTGGAGTGAAGAAATCAACAGTGGGAGTAATAATTAGAAAATGGAAGACATACAAGACCACTGATAATCTCCCTGGATCTGGGGCTCCACGCAAAATCCCACCCCGTGGGGTCAGAATGATCACAAGAACGGTGAGCAAAAATCCCAGAACCACGCGGGAGGACCTAGTGAATGAACTGCAGGGAGCTGGGAACAATGTAACAAGGCCTACCATAAGTAACACACTACGCCACCATGGACTCAGATCCTGCAGTGCCAGACGTGTCCCACTGCTTAAGCCAGTACATGTTCGGGCCCGTCTGAAGTTTGCTAGAGAGCATTTGGATGATCCAGAGGAGTTTTGGGAGAATGTCCTATGGTCTGATGAAACCAAACTGGAACTGTTTGGTAGAAACACAACTTGTCGTGTTTGGAGGAAAAAGAATACTGAGTTGCATCCATCAAACACCATACCTACTGTAAAGCATGGTGGTGGAAACATCATGCTTTGGGGCTGTTTCTCTGCAAAGGGGCCAGGACGACTGATCCGGGTACATGAAAGAATGAATGGGGCCATGTATCGTGAGATTTTGAGTGCAAACCTCCTTCCATCAGCAAGGGCATTGAAGATGAAACATGGCTGGGTCTTTCAACATGACAATGATCCAAAGCACACCGCCAGGGCAACGAAGGAGTGGCTTCGTAAGAAGCATTTCAAGGTCCTGGAGTGGCCTAGCCAGTCTCCAGATCTCAACCCTATAGAAAACCTTTGGAGGGAGTTGAAAGTCCGTGTTGCCAAGCGAAAAGCCAAAAACATCACTGCTCTAGAGGAGATCTGCATGGAGGAATGGGCCAACATACCAACAACAGTGTGTGGCAACCTTGTGAAGACTTACAGAAAACGTTTGACCTCTGTCATTGCCAACAAAGGATATATTACAAAGTATTGAGATGAAATTTTGTTTCTGACCAAATACTTATTTTCCACCATAATATGCAAATAAAATGTTAAAAAAACAGACAATGTGATTTTCTGGATTTTTTTTTCTCAGTTTGTCTCTCATAGTTGAGGTCTACCTATGATGTAAATTACAGACGCCTCTCATCTTTTTAAGTGGTGGAACTTGCACTATTGCTGACTGACTAAATACTTTTTTGCCCCACTGTATGTGCAAAACACTACCTCAAACTGACAGTGTTACTGTCAGAGGTAACATCATCTCGCTGCGGCTGAGATTGGTGCTGACTCGTATATATTCCTTAATGCTCTCCGCTTCCTTCCAATTAATGTGCTTACTGAAGACTAACAAGGACAATGTTGACCAGCATTTGGTGGTACTACCGCCCAGATAACTGGTTCTAGTGGTGGTACTTGTTATGCTGCTAGAGACGCCGACCTCACTGCAGTTAGAATTAAAACACCATGGGGACACAATAAGTGCTTACCTGGTAAGGTCGATGAGTAAGGCTGCCAGGGGTTGCAATCTCGGTTGGCGTTGCATGTTCCTATGCAGAGCACAGCAATCTAGATTAGGTTATCATTGGCAATTGTACTCTGCATAGGCAGTAACTGGGATGATAAAGCTATCAATATGAGGAAGTGAGCATTATAAATCTGCCTAAGCAGAGTGCAGGAGCCAATGGCAAACTCAGGCAGCAACTGAGACGACAATGTATTTACTGTGCTCTCCCATAGATCCACGACATTTATCTTATGCTACGTTCACATTTGCGTCTTTGGGCGGAGCATCGTCGACGGATACAGACGCATGTGTCATGCGCCCCTATCTTTAACATGGGGGGCGCATGGACATGCGCCGGTATGCATTGTGAAGCGTTGTACGGTGCATGCGTCATTTGGGGGGACCAGACAGGGCGCGGGCGACGCTACATGTAGCATTTTGCCTGCGCCAAATTTCCAATCAAAAACGCATGCAACACACTTGCGTCGGACATGCACCAAAAAAACCACATTAGTGTCTATGATAAGCGCATAGGGCACAGGTGCCTGCGTTGACCTGCGTTGTACAACGCATGCGCCTTTTGAGAAAAACCCATTGATTAAGTGTCTAGACAGTAAAAGCATTTTAGGACAACGCATGCGTCAAAAAACGCTGCGTTGTGTATATGCGTTTTGATTTGCGTCGACGACGCTGCGCCCAAAGACGCAAATGTGAGTGTAGCTTTACTTGTATGTTTGTGAGAGGAGAGACAGAGCCCTGTGGGGTAACTATGTCCAAAATTTAAAAAAAAATCTCCCCCACCCAAAAACCTCATGTTTGTTAGGGTCAGGGTTAAACATAGGGTTAGGCTTAAGGTTGTTAATAGGGTTAGGGTTGAAATATGAATAGAGCTTAAGCTAGGCTTAGGACCTAGATTAGGGCTGGTGTTAGGGTTCAGGACAGAGTTAAGTTTGGGCTCGGGTAATCAAACAGTTAGATAAATAAAAAAAACAAAAAATTTACAAAAAATATGAAAAGTAAAAAAATATATACTTTTTACTTATCAAGTGTTGTCGTATTTCAGCAAAAAGTAAAAAAAAATACAAGCGGGTCAAAAGGCAAATAATAATTATATTAGTGTGGTCTTAAAATACATTACATGTGGTTCAACGATAAGGGGTGAAATACAGGACTGGTGTAAAGGGAGGAAAAAAGGAGGGAAAAAACTCCTGGAAGGTTGATCTGTGGACATGTACTGTACGGCCAGTGATACTGATATCCGCCATCTTTCCAGGACGCAGCGAACGACGTCTTCCATCCCGGTTGGTGCTGACGCTCTTCTGTCGACGTCTCCACCGACCTCCCGTAGTTTGTCTTTCTTCTTAACTTTTGGAATAACTCTCTAGAATCTAAATAAAGTGTAAACTCCTCGTCTCAAAGTGCAAGACAACAGCTGGGGATAAAACTTGTCGGAGTTTATGTCGGGTTTTATGCACGCTTCATCAGACGGAATATAAAAAGCTGAGTGCTATTCGGTGGCATCGGGCTTTATGGAGACATTCGCACCTCTGCACGACGCGCTCCATTTTATAGCGCTCAACGTACAAACGCATTCTGCCGACTCCCGGGGATCTCAGGATATTTAATCATTCATCCCCCGTAACCCATAAATCGCACAGGCAAAGTGATCGCAAAGAAGGCAGAGAAAAGTTTTACATGTGAAGTCAAACAAATTCATACTCAATTAGGCCGGGATCACATTGTGTCCAGTGACACCGTTAAATGGACGACGTTACACCGTTAATGCCGCCATTGAATGCAATGGGCGTGAATGGGCGTGCGCTAGCGATGTGCCGTCATTTTAGTGACGGACCCGAGACGCGGGCTGCAGCGTTTCCGGGTCCGTCACTGCTAGCGTAGATGGAGCTAGCAGATGCTCTATCTGCGCTGGCGCTGGGCAAAGTCGGCACTTGCGTTAGCGCAGTCCGTTTAACGTATGCGTTGAACGGACTGCACTAATGCAATGTGAACCCGGCCTTATAGTAGGAAATAAGTGACATGAAGAACAGGAAACAGGGAAAATGCATCAGAAAAGTTCATTCACTGCGTACATACAGTACAGACCAAAAGTTTGGACACACCTTCTCATTTAAAGATTTTTCTGTATTTTCATGACTATGAAAATTGTAACTTCACACTGAAGGCATCAAAACTATGAATTAACACATGTGGAATTATATACTTAACAAAAAAGTGTGAAACAACTGAAATTATGTCTTATATTCTAGGTTCTTCCAAGTAGCCACCTTTTGCTTTGATGACTGCTTTGAACACTCTTGGCATTCTCTTGATGATCTTCAAGAGGTAGTCTTCCAACAATCTTGAAGGAGTTCCCAGAGATGCTTAGCACTTGTTGGCCCTTTTGCCTTCACTCTGCGGTCCAGCTCACCCCAAACCATCTCGATTGTGTTCAGGTCTGGTGACTGTGGAGGCCAGGTCATCTGTGTAGCCCCATCACTCTCCTTCTTCATCAAATAGCCCTTACACAGCCAAAGCAAAAGGTGGCTACTTTGAAGAACCTAGAATATAAAACATAATTTCAGTTGTTTCATACTTTGTTGTTAAGTATATAATTCCACATGTGTTAATTCATAGTTTTGATGCCTTTAGTGTGAATGTACAATTTTCATAGTCATGAAAATACAGAAAAATCTTTAAATGAGAAGGTGTGTCCAAACTTTTGGTCTGTACTGTACATTACATTACTGAGCCTGAGTTACATCCTGTATTATACCCCAGAGCTGCACTCACTATTCTGCTGGTGCAGTCACTGTGTACATACATTACATTACTGATCCTGAGTTACATCCTGTATTATACCCCAGAGCTGCACTCACTATTCTGCTGGTGCAGTCACTGTGTACATACATTACATTACTGATCCTGAGTTACCTCCGTATTATACCCCAGAGCTGCACTCACTATTCTGCTGGTGCAGTCACTGTGTACATACATGACATTACTGATCCTGAGTTACATCCTGTATTATACCCCAGAGCTGCACTCACTATTCTGCTGGTGCAGTCACTGTGTACATACATTGCATTACTGATCCTGAGTTACCTCCGTATTATACCCCAGAGCTGCGCTCACTATTCTGCTGCTGCAGTCACTGTGTACATACATTACATTACTGATCCTGAGTTACATCCTGTATTATACTCCAGAGCTGCACTCACTATTCTGCTGGTGCAGTCACTGTGTACATACATTACATTACTGATCCTGAGTTACATCCTGTATTATACTCCAGAGCTGCACTCACTATTCTGCTGGTGCAGTCACTGTGTACAAACATTGCATTACTGATCCTGAGTTACATCCTGTATTATACTCCAGAGCTGCACTCACTATTCTGCTGGTGCAGTCACTGTGTACATACACTACATTACTGATCCTGAGTTACATCCTGTATTATACTCCAGAGCTGCACTCACTATTCTGCTGGTGCAGTCACTGTGTACATACACTACATTACTGATCCTGAGTTACATCCTGTATTATACTCCAGAGCTGCACTCACTATTCTGCTGGTGGAGTCACTGTGTACATACATTACATTACTGATCCTGAGTTACATCCTGTATTATACCCCAGAGCTGCGCTCACTATTCTGCTGCTGCAGTCACTGTGTACATACAGTACATTACTGATCCTGAGTTACATCCTGTATTATACTCCAGAGCTGCACTCACTATTCTGCTGGTGGAGTCACTGTGTACATACATTACATTACTGATCCTGAGTTACATCCTGTATTATACCCCAGAGCTGCGCTCACTATTCTGCTGCTGCAGTCACTGTGTACATACATTACATTACTGATCCTGAGTTACATCCTGTATTATACCCCAGAGCCGCACTCACTATTCTGCTGGTTCAGTCACTGTGTACATACATTACATTACTGATCCTGAGTTACATCCTGTATTATACTCCAGAGCTGCACTCACTATTCTGCTGGTGCAGTCACTGTGTACATACTTTATATTACTGATCCTGAGTTACATCCTGTATTATACTCCAGAGCTGCACTCACTATTCTGCTGCTGCAGTCACTGTGTACATACATTACATTACTGATCCTGAGTTACATCCTGTATTATACCCCAGAGCCGCACTCACTATTCTGCTGGTTCACTCACTGTGTACATACATTACATTACTGATCCTGAGTTACATCCTGTATTATACTCCAGAGCTGCACTCACTATTCTGCTGGTGCAGTCACTGTGTACATACATTACATTACTGATCCTGAGTTACATCCTGTATTATACTCCAGAGCTGCACTCACTATTCTGCTGGTGCAGTCACTGTGTACATACATTACATTACTGATCCTGAGTTACATCCTGTATTATACCCCAGAGCTGCACTCACTATTCTGCTGGTGCAGTCACTGTGTACATACATTACATTACTGATCCTGAGTTACATCCTGTAGATCTTTTATTATAAAAATGATGTGCAATAACAAATTGTATTGTGGTACCGTGTTAGCCAGAAAAATCGATGTGAATACTTTTCTGCCCAATGATGACAGAAGTATTCTAGGAGTGATACCTTTATTGGCTAACCAGAAAATAATATGTTTGCAGCTTTCAGAGCAAAGAGGCTCCTTCTTCAGACAAGATTACAAATAGATTAATAAGAAAGAAGCACAACATTTAACCCCTTAGCGACCGCCGATACGCCTTTTAACGGCGGCCGCTAAGGGTACTTAAACCACAGCGCCGTTAATTAACGGCGCTGTGGAAAAAGTCCATAGCGCCCCCCAGAGGCCGATTTTCTCCGGGGTCTCGGCTGCCGAGGGTAGCCGAGACCCCGGAGAACATGATTCGGGGGGGTTTTAACCCACCCCGCATTTGCGATCGCCGGTAATTAACCGTTTACCGGCGATCACAAAAAAAAAAAAAAAAAAGCGATCTCTTTTTAATTTCTCTGTCGTCCGATGTGATCGCACATCGGAGGACAGAGAAAAGGGGTCCCAGGTGGCCCCCCAATACTCACCTAGCTCCCCCGATGCTCCTCGTGTCTCCCGGTGGGCGCCGCCATCTTCAAAATGGCGGGCGCGTGCGCAGTGCGCCCGCCGGCCGGCACCAGGAGAATCTTTGGGGTCTCGGCTGCCGGGGGTAGCCGAGACCCCAAAGAGCATGATCGGGGTCGGTATTACCGACCCCTGTTTTGCGATCGCCGGTAATTAACTGTTTACCGGCGACCGCAAAAAAAAAAAAAAAGTAAAGTGTAATTCTCTGTCCTCTGATGTGATCGCACATCAGAGGACAGAGAAATAGGGGGATTCGGGGACCCTAGCATACTCACCTAGGTCCCTGGATCCTCTTGCTGCTCCTCCTGGCCGCCGGCACAAGAACATGGCGGACGCATGCCCAGTGCGCCCGCCATCTGTCTCCATCTGCCGGCCGGCAGGAGAACAGCAGTTGGGGCTAAAATTAGGGTTAGAGTTAGGGGTAGGGTTAGGGGTAGGGTTAGGGTTATGGGTAGGGTTAGGGTTAGGGTTAGGGGTAGGGTTAGGGTTAGGGGTAGGGTTAGGGGTAGGGTTAGGGGTAGGGTTAGGGGTAGGGGTAGGGTTAGGGGTAGGGGTAGGGTTAGGGGTAGGGTTAGGGGTAGGGGTAGGGGTACGGTTAGGGTTAGGGGTAGGGGTAGGGGTACGGTTAGGGGTAGGGCTAGGGTTAGGGCTAGGGTTGGGGCTAAATTTAGGGTTAGGGTTGGGGCTAAATTTAGGGTTAGGGTTGGGGCTAAACTTAGGGTTAGGCTTCTTTCACACTTACGTCGGTACGGGGCCGTCGCAATGCGTCGGCCCGACATACCGACGCACGTTGTGAAAATTGTGCACAACGTGGGCAGCAGCTGTAGTTTTTCAACGCATCCACTGCCCAATCTATGTCCTGGGGAGGAGGGGGCGGAGTTACGGCCACGCATGCGCGGTCAGAAATGGCGGATGCGACGTACAAAAAAAGTTTCATTGAACGTTTTTTTGTGCCGACGCTCCGCCAAAACACAACTGATCCACTGCACGACGGACGCGACGTGTGGCCATCCGTCACGATTCGTCGGCAATACAAGTCTATGGGCAAAAAACGCATCTTGCGGGCACATTTGCAGGATCCGTTTCTTGTCCAAAACGACGGATTGCGACGGAATGCCAAACGACGCAAGTGTGAAAGTAGCCTTAGGGCTAGGGTTAGGGTTGGGGCTAAAGTTAGGGCTAGGGTTGGGGCTAAAGTTAGGGTTAGAGCTGGGATTAGGGTTAGGGTTTGGATTAGGGTTGGTATTAGGGATAGGGTTGGCATTAGGGTTACGCTTGGGATTAGGGTTAGGTTTGGGATTAGGGTTAAGGTTAGGGTTGTGATTAGGGGTGTATTGGGATTAGGGTTAGGTTTGAGGTTAGGGTTGAGATTAGGATTAGGGGTGTGTTGGATTTAGGGTTTTGATTAGGGTTATGGTTAGGGTTGACATTAGGGTTGTTTTGGGGTAAGGGTTGTGATTATGGTTAGGGTTAGTGATTAGGATTATGGATCAGGTTGGGATTAGGGTTAGGGGTGTGTTGGGGTTAGGGTTGGAGCTAGAATTGGGGGGTTTCCACTGTTTAGGTACATCAGGGGGTCTCCAAACACGACAGACAATTTTGCGCTCAAAAAGTCAAATGGTGCTCCCTCCCTTCCAAAAAGGCGCTCCTTCCCTTCCGAGCTCTGCCGTGCGCCCAAACAGTGGTTTACCCCCACATATGGTGCATCAGCGTACTCGGGATAAATTGGACAACAACTATTGCAGTCCAATTTCTCCTGTTACCCTTGTGAAAATAAAAACTTGGGGGCTACAATATCTTTTTTGTGGAAAAAAAAATATTTTTTATTTTCACGACTCTGCATTCTAAACATCTGTGAAGCACTTGGGCATTCAAAGTTCTCACCACACATCTAGATAAGTTCCTTGGGGGGTCTAGTTTCCAAAATGGGGTCAGTTGTGGAGGGTTTCTACTGGTTAGGTACATCAGGGGCTCTGCAAACGCAACATAATACCCGCAGACCATTCTATCAAAGTCTGCATTCCAAAACGGCGCTCCTTCCTTCCGAGCTCTGCCGTGCGCCCAAACAGTGGTTTACCCCCACATATGGGGTACCAGCATACTCAGGACAAATTGGACAACAACTTTTGGGGTCCAATTTCTCTTGTTACCCTTGTGAAAATAAAAACTTGGGGGCTAAAAAATCTTTTTTGTGGAAAAAAAAAATATTTTTTATTTTCACGGCTCTGCATTATAAACTTCTGTGAAGCACTTGGGCATTCAAGGTTCTCACCACACATCTAGATAAGTTCCATGGGGGGTCTAGTTTCCAAAATGGGGTCACTTGTGGGGGATTTCTACTGTTTAGGCACATCAGGGGCTCTCCAAACGCGACATGGCGTCCGATCTCAATTCCAGCCAATTCTACATTGAAAAAGTAAAACGGCACTCTTTCTCTTCCAAGCTCTGCGGTGCGCCCAAACAGTGGTTTACCCCCACATATTGGGTATCGACGTACTCAGGGGAAATTGCACAACAACTTTAGTGGTCTAATTTCTCCTGTTACCCTTGTGAAAATAAAAATTTGTGGGCAAAAAGATCATTTTTGTAGAAAAAATGCAATTTTTTTTTTCACGGCTCTACGTTATAAACTTCTGTGAAGCACATGGGGGTTCAAAGTGCTCGCCACACATCTAGATAAGTTCCTTAAGGGGTCTAGTTTCCAAAATGGTGTCACTTGTGGGGGGTTTCCACTGTTTAGGCACATCAGGGGCTCTCCAAACGCGACATGGCGTCCAATCTCAATTCCAGCCAATTCTACATTGAAAAAGTAAAACGGCGCTCCTTCACTTCCAAGCTCTGCGGTGTGCCCAAACAGTGGTTTACCCTCACATATGGGGTATCGACGTATTCAGGAGAAATCGCACAACAACTTTTGTGGTCTAATTTCTCCTGTTACCCTTGTGAAAATAAGAATTTGTGGGCGAAAAGATCATTTTTGTGTAAACAAAAGCGATTTTTTATTTTCACGGCTCTACGTTATAAACTTCTGTGAAGCACTTGGGGTTCAAAGTGCTCACCACACATCTAGATAAGTTCCTTAAGGGGTCTAGTTTCCAAAATGGTGTCACTTGTGGGGAGTTTCCACTGTTTAGGCACATCAGGGGCTCTCCAAACGTGACATGGCGTCCGAACTCAATTCCAGCCAATTCTGCATTGAAAAAGTCAAACGGCGCTCCTTCACTTCTAAGTTCTGCGGTGCGCCCTAACAGTGGTTTACCCCCACATATGGGGTATTGGCGTATTCAGGAGAAATTGCGTAACAAAATTTATGGTTACATTTCTGTTTTTACACTTGTGAAAATAAAAAAAATGGTTCTGAATTAAGATGTTTGCAAAAAAAAGTTAAATGTTCATTTTTTCCTTTCACATTGTTTCAGTTCCTGTGAAGCACGTAAAGGGTTAATAAACTTCTTGAATGTGGTTTTGAGAACCTTGAGGGGTGTAGTTTTTAGAATGGTGTAACACTTCATTATTTTCTATCATATAGACCCCTCAAAATGACTTCAAATGTGATGTGGTCCCTAAAAAAAAATGGTGTTGTAAGAATGAGAAATTGCTGGTCAACTTTTAACCCTTATAACTCCCTAACAAAAAAAAATTTTGTTTCCAAAATTGTGCTGATGTAAAGTAGACATGTGGAAAATGTTATTTATTAACTATTTTTCGTGACATATCTCTCTGATTTAAGGGCATAAAAATACAAAGTTTGAAAATTGCAAAATTTTAAAAATTTTCGCCATATTTCCGTTTTTTTCATAAATAATCGCAAGTAATATCGAAGAAATGTTACCACTAACATGAAGTACAATATGTCACGAAAAAACAATCTCAGAATCAGCGGGATCCGTTGAAGCGTTCCAGAGTTATAACCTCATAAAGTGACAGTGGTCAGAATTGCAAAAATTGGCTCGGTCATTAAGTACCAAATTGGCTCTGTCACTAAGGGGTTAAAGAATAGTACAGCAGGACACTTGTTAGGGGGTGGGAAGTGTGATGAGAAAGAAAGAAAAGCCATACAATCCTTAAGAGACAATAACAATATCATCATCAAACCAGCTGACAAAGGAGGGGCTGTAGTCATAATGCACGTGACAGATTACCGTATTTTTCGGACTACAAGACGCACTTCCCCCCCCCCAAAAAAAGGGGGGAAAATTGGGGGTGCGTCTAATAGTCGCAATGCAGGCTTACCATGGCGGCAGAGGTGCGGGGATGAGGAGGCGCAGTAAGCGGGGTCCCTTTCTCCGGTGAGGTGATGCAGCAGAGCCGGGTGAATCCTGTTGTTATCGGTGGGGGCGGCCATCTTCCTGAAGCCGCGCATGCGCAGATGAAGCGCTCTGCTTCCGGGGCTTCAGGAAAATGGCCGCCGCGATCTCCATCTGCGCACGCGCGGCCTCCCGCGGCCATTTTCCTGAAGCCCCAGGAAGCAGAGCGCTTCATCTGCGCACACGCGACTTCAGGAAGATGGCCGCCCCCACCGATAACAACAGGATTCACCCGGCTCTGCTGCTTACCGGGCTGCTGCATCACCTCACCGGGGAAAGGGACCCCGCTTACTGCGCCTCCTCAGCCCGGGACCCCTCTCACAGCACCTCCTCAGCCCAGCACCTCCTCAGCCTGGGACCCCTCTCACAGCACCTCCTCAGCCCAGCATCTCCTCAGCCCAGCACCTCCTCAGCCCAGCACCTCTGCCAGTAATCACTGCTGCAACCCTCCCATGGACACCAGGCCGTGGCATCGCCCACCTAAGCAGGAAGGGACCCTGCTCAGGTGCACGCCACACAGCATCACCCCACCTCTGCCGACACCATGCCTCCTGTGACCCTGCTCTGCCACCGCCATCCCTCAGGTAAGATACTGTACATTCGGACAATAAGACGGAACCCCATCTTATAAAAAATCTTTTTTTCTGCAATTTTCACCCCAAATTTGGGGTGCGTCTTATGGTCCGGTGCGTCTTATAGTCCGAAAAATACGGTACAGCCAGGAAGCAAACAGACAACTATTGGATATAAACCAAAAAATACACAGAGAAACTAACACATATCATCAATGGATTTGATTCCACTTCATCCTCACTGCTGGAACTAATACCAGACAATCCCCCAACCGGTACCTTTTACATGTTGCCTAAAATACATAAAGAAGGTAATCCTGGGAGGCCGATCATCTCTGGTATTGGGACTTTAACTGAGAAGATCTCAGGTTGGGTGGAGAACATTCTGAAACCCTTGGTGAGGCGAACACCCAGCTATATCCAGGACACCACAGATATTCTTTGCAAATTGTCAGCGCTGGGCCCAGTTCCAGAGGAAACAATACTAGCCACCATGGATGCAGAGTCTCTCTATTCCAACATTCCTCATGACGATGGAATTGCAGCATGTAAATATTTCCTCCAAAAGAAAAATCTAGCAACAGAACCAACACTGCAATTTATCAGGTTTGTGCTCCATCACAAATATTTTTCTTTTGGGAACAGTTTATACCAACAATGTATGGGTAGCGCCATGGGAAGCAAAATATCCCCACAATATGCGAACTTATTTATGGCGAAACTGGAGGAAGGATTTTTGTCATCTTGTTCTTGTTAAACCTTTTGCATACTTCCGCTACATTGATGATCTGCTAATAATATGGACAGGCTCGAAAGATGATCTACTCACCTTCCACAATAACTTCAACAAGTTCCACCCAACCATCAAGCTCTCCCTCAACGTTTCAAAGACCCAAATACACTTTCTGGACATGACCATATACATCAAGGACAATGCCATACAGACATCCATTTACCACAAGCCCACCGGACGTCCGGCTTATCTCAGATGGAACAGCTTTCATCCAAGACACACAAAAAAATCCATCATCTACAGTCAAGCTCTGAGGTATATTCGGATCTGTTCAGACAGCACAGACAGGGAACTACAGCTGTGATCACTGAGGAATAGATCCCTACAACAAGGATACCATCCACTGGTTATAGATGAGCAGATCCACAGGGCTACAAGGATCCCAAGAAACAGCTTCCTGGATTACAAACTGAGAGAGGATAACAACAGGGTACCTCTTGTGGTCACATACAACCCCCATATGAGCATCCTAAGGAAAATTGGTGCTGATCTCCAACCCATATTCCATAGAGACCACAAATTGAAAGACATATTCCCAGAACTACCACTTCTCTCCTACAAACAGCCCCCTAACTTACGGAATCTCCTTGTCAGAAGTGTCCTCTCATCACCATCAGTGACGGGCACATTCCCCTGTAGCAATAAAAAATGCAAAACTTGTACCCACATATTACCAACAGATATAGTCCGTGTACCAAACACAAATCAGGACTATAAGGTCATGGGTTCCTTTTCTTGTACATCCTCCAACGTGATGTACATGATACAATGTACGAGGTGCCCTGGAAGTATTTATATTGGGGAAACCATGAAAAACGACAAACTAGGATGAATCTGCACAGACACACAACCAGGAATGAAATGGACGCACTGGTAGGAAAACATTTCTCTGGACCTGGACTGTTGTGAATTCTGTTGTCGAACTCCCTCCTGTGGTCGTGAATGGTACTTCGGCGAGTTCTGTCCATGGACTCCCTCTGGTGGCTGTGAGTGAAGCTGCTGCTTCTGAGGTTCCTTACACAGGTGAACTAGTTTAGTCTTTGGCTGGCTGCTCTATTTAACTCCACTCAGATCATTACTCAATGCCAGCTGTCAATGTTCCTGCATTGGTTCAGTTCGCTCTTGGATCTTTCTGGTGACCTGTCTTCTCCAGCAGAAGCTAAGTTCCTGATAGTTATTATTTGTTCATTGTTTCCTTGTCCAGCTGGTTATCATGATTTTGTCTTGCTAGCTGGTAGCTCTGGGATGCAGAGTGGCATCGCCGCACCGTTAGTCGGTGCGGAGGTCTTTTTGCACACTCTGCGTGGTCTTTTGTAGTTTTTTGTGCTGACCGCAAAGATACCTTTCCTATCCTCTGTCTGTTTAGTAAGTCTGGCCTCCCTTTGCTGAAACCTGTTTCATTTCTGCGTTTGTGACTTTCATCTTTACTCACAGTCAATATATGTAGGGGGCTGCCTTTTCCTTTGGGGAATTTCTCTGAGGCAAGGTAGGCTTTATTTTCTATCTCTAGGGCTAGCTAGCTCTTAGGCTGTGAAGAGGCATCTAGGGAGTGTCAGGAACGCTCCATGGCTATTTCTAGTTGTTGTGATAGGATTAGGGCCTGCGGTCAGCAGAGCTCCCACATCCCAGAGCTTGTCCTGTGTGAGTTTAACTATCAGGTCGTGCCGGGTGCTCCTAACCACCAGGTCATAACACTGGACACAGTATGACAGACTTAAAAGTCTTAATACTAAAAGGTAATTTTAAGGACCACATGGAAAGAAAAATTTGGGAATACAAACTAATGAAGATGTTTAATTAGTTCACACTAGGACTCAATTTAACACCTGGATTTATGAGTCACTACATGGATACCATTCACACCTCCACCAGATGGGCTCCAGATAACTAAGAACATTATTCCCACTGCCTCTCCATTTGTAAGAAAATACCTAATTTGATTACCTTGGCTTATCTATGGACTCATCACACTTCCCACCCCCTAACAAATGTCCTGCTGTACTATTCTTTAAATGTTGTGCTTGTTTCTTATTAATCTATTTGTAATCTTGCCTGAAGAAGGAGCCTCTTTGCTCTGAAAGCTTGCAAACATATTATTTTCTGGTTAGCCAATAAAGGTATCACTCCTAGAATACTTCTGTCATCATGGGGCAGAAAAGTATTCACATCGATTATAAACATGAAAAACATAACAATAATAATAACAGAAACAAAACAGAAATATCAGCCAGAAAATAATCAGTATAATGAACACTGGTCCAGCCGCTCATTCTCTCCTCTCACACATTATATATACAGAATAATAACTGACATTAAGTACTTACAGCTTCTGGTCCGGTCACAAAACTAAATAATAACAAATAAACAATAGCAAAGAAAAACTATATACATAAAGATTTTTTTTTATTATTTTATTTCTTTTATTATTATTTTTTTATTTTTAAATATTAAATAAAATAACCACAGACTATAAAAATATATACAATACTAAGCGAACCACCACCCCACACTCAAGCCCACTATTCCCAACCCCCAAACTGACCTACGAGCTGGTCCTGCGTCTCATGCCTCAGTTCATTTCGAATATCCATAGGCCAGATCAGGCAGTGCCAGTTTTTCCCCCAAACTCCCCAGTGCCCGTAGTCCCACAAGATAAACCCACCGCCCCCCTTTTCCCACCACCCAACCTAACACCTACACCCAAATCTATATCCCTATATAAAATATATACAGCAGCACAAACTACAATAACCACAAATCCCAAGTTCGGCGCCTGAAGCTCTACATCACTGTATAATGATCAAATAAAACAAAAATCCACAGTGTCAGCAACAGCCAACCACCAGGAAAGGAGATGACCACACTAAAAGAAAAGTCCCTCCAGAGGAGAGCGGCCCTCCGTGTGCCCAGTCTCCCATACTTCAGAGAGAGCACCTTCACCAGGTCACCGAGTATGGTCCTAAACACATTGTCCACTGGGAGGATTTTCCATTGCATTGATACTAAGCACCGTGCGTTCCACGTGTGATACCTAACCACTGCGCTAACTAGAAATAAGGTGCAGCGGTCCCGACCACCAAGGTTTCTGAATGGTCAATAGCATAAGAGAGACCGGCCAGCCGAGACCGGTCAGCCGAGACCAGCCAATGGAGGCGCCCACCCTGTTGTACACCTCTACGTTGAAGGGACAATGAAGCAGGAAGTGGTTCATGCTTTCCAGCAAGGTACCACAATGCTCCTGAGGACAGTTCCTGTCCTCAGAGCTCCTACACTTCAGATTGTCCCTCACACACAGTTTCCCATGGAAGCAGCGCCAAGCCAAGTCCCAAAAACTTCGAGGGGATCCTGATAGAATTCAAAAGATGCAAACCCACCCCAAGATCCCGACTTGGGCAATACCTGAGAGCCAGAGGCCTCTGGAAATGGGTCAACAGAACCCTATTGCCATCTGGAACAGGAGATTTTTGGGGGGCAAGCCCCTCAATCACCAACTTAACTTCCTCTTCCCTGATCATTTCAGTCAAAACATCAAGAGAGGGGTCTACCCCTGGTTCGGGGACGGCTTCAGCCTGCACAGCCGACATCTCATCCCAATCAAGATCCCTCTTCCCCAAGAGGTGCGAGTAGAAAGATCTGACAACCTCCAGGAGTCTAGTGTCTACCAGTCCTGTGACTACTTTACTATTCACTGACATCTTGCAGTTTCTGTAAGGGTCGGGCGAGTGGTACTTCCCGTAATCCCTCTCAAAAACCAAAGATGCGCGTCTATCGTACTGACACCCCATAAGCAAAGATTTCACTCTGCAGATCTCCTCGCGGCTACATCCAGTTGAGACAAGATGCTCGAGTTTCCTCCTCAGACCCTGATACAGCCGGTACCTGCTCAGACTCCTGAGGCTCAAGAGCTGGCAGAAGAATCTCGCCACCCTTTCCTTGAACATCTCCCACCACTCTGACTTACTGCTACAAAGATCCAGTAAGGGTACCTGGCTCTGAAGAAAATCCTCAAAGGACTGTCTTATCTCCGCTTCTTCCAAAAGAGACGAATACAGCCTCCAAAAGCCTCTTTCCATCCAGAGGGTCTCTGTAACATTCAGAGAAAACAAAATCAAACAGTGGTCGGAGAACTCCACGTCAACAACAGACACTGCTGAAGAGACAGCTTCCTCCTTTAAATAAAACCTATCTATCCTAGACCTGCAATTACCTCTATGATAGGTGAACCCCTCGTGGCCTGAGGTGAGCTGAATGTGGACATCCACCAGGCAAGCCTCACTAGCTATACTATTAAGGGCGACGCTATCATAAGTCAGCTTGTCTCTGCAACCTCCTCAATCTCGGGGCCTCATGACAGCATTGAAGTCCCCTCCAAAGACAACCTGCCGACTTGTAAAAAGGTAGGGCTTGATCCTCATAAAGAGAAACTTCCGGTCCCACTTAGACTGGAGACCATAGATGTTGATGAGCCGTAGCTCTTGTCCCTTCATGAGGACATCTAAGATCAGGCACCTTCCCATTTCTAACTCAATAACCCGTCGGCATTCTACCGGTGCGGTAAAAAGGACCGCCACTCCGCTATACGGCTCGGCCGCAAGAGACCAATAGGAGGGCCCGAGTCTCCACTCCCTCTTAGCTTTAAACACGTCTGCCATGTTTGGCAGCCTGGTCTCTTGCAAAAAGAAAATGTCAGCTTCAACCCGGCTGAGAAAATCAAAGGCTGCAAATCTAGCTGTATTTGACTTTATGCTGGCGACATTAATGGACGCCAGCGTCAACGGAGTGGGTTCCGCCATCAATGGTGATTGAGTTAGATGGCTTTCTTTTTCCCACTCCCCTTAATATCTGCCTCAGAGGAGGAATCCTTCCCCCTCTTTAATGACAATGAGGTGTCCATTCCCATGTGTTTTTTATTTTTATTGTCCTCATCTCCGGACTCTGGACCAGTCCCTCCCTCCAAGGACCTTATCTTCCCAGAAGAAGGAGACTTGGCAGCCCAGTAAGCCCCGCCGATGCCAGAACCTCACCCTCAGTTTCCTCCTCAGAGGAAGAGATGTTCTCAAGGGCTTGGAATCGGTTAGAAAGACCAACCAGAGGGGAGTCAGTCCTTCCTTCTTTGGGTACCTTAGTCAGAGCGGGAGAATATGTTTTGTCTCCCTTTTTTCTCTTCTTTTTGGTGCCGAGCTTACGCTTGTCCTGTAGCCACTGCCTATTATCCTCATCCATACTTTCATAATGGGCGGATTCGGAGGCAGTGGCACTTTCCTCCCTGTGGATCCTCCTGACCTCCTCATCCAACTCATCATCCCTCGAGGCCTCAGCAGCAAGACTAGTGTCCAGGACAGGGGCCGCCCCAGTAGCCTGGGGCTCACCCAGCTCCTTATCCTGTCTGCGCTTGTCTAGACGTCTTAGCTGGGTAGGCGTCTTTTTATTGCTTTTCCTCCTTGGTCCCTCAGCTCCCTCACCCCTGCTAGTCCCTTCCCTAGTAGAATCAGCATCAAGGCTTTCTCCCAAGGGGACACGACTGCATTAGCGAAGGAGCAAGGACAACGGCTGAATGGGTGACCTAACTCACCACACAGGTGACACCTAATCTCCACACAAGATGTAGCAAGATGGCCAATATCCCCATACAATGCACATTTCTGTACAGTGTAGTTTGCACTAAAGTGTGTGTGTGGTCACCGCACATGTGCAGAGCTTCGATTGCCCCTGGTAGAAGACCAGGATACGTTCGCTACCCAGGAAGGCAGATGATGGTATGTGGGCAACCGTACCACCTGAACGCTTAAGTTTTACTATAAACGTCCAGGCCCCTGACCAGATACCAAACTCGTCACGGTTTTTCTTTGGCATCTCCATCACCTCTCCATACCGGCAAAGCCATGCCATGGCGTCATAACAAGAAAGTGACTTGTTACAGGTCATCACGGTCACTTTCTTGACTTGGTTTTGGTGAGACACTGCCCGAATGGCAAAGTTTCGCCAGCCAGGCTAATTTTTTTGCCAACTCATAGTTCGACCAGAAGAGCTCAAGCCCCTCCAGCCGAACAAAGCTGACATCAAACTCAGGCATGGAATAGGGATGTATCAAGGTGTAGATGTCAATCGCCTTGAAGCCCATCCTCAGCAGGAGCTCCACAACCTTTGACCTTGGGGGACACGCATCACTGCCCCTCCACTGAAGACGAACCACTGCCCGAATGGCAAAGTTTCGCCAGCAGGGCTAATTTTTTGACAGCTCATAGTTCGACCAGAAGAGCTCAAGCCCCTCCAGCTGAACAAAGCTGACATCAAACTCAGGCGTGGACTAGGGATGTATCAAGGCGTAGATGTCAATCACCTTGAAGCCCATCCTCAGCAGGAGCTCCACAACCTTCGACCTGGAGTGACACGCATCACTGCCCCTCCACCGAAGACGGACCACATTCCTATGCACACTACCCGGCCCGGCAGTTGGGAGGTACCACACTGTATCCCCCCATCTTTGTTCTCGGAAGGCCCAGAGGCCCTGCCTCTCTATCCAGAAGGATAGATCAACCTCTTGACGCTCTACCATTAGTGATCTCACCCCCTTCTTTAGAGCCTCCAGGAGACGCCAGTGCAACATGCCATTCCCAGATTCCGGAGACAAGGAGGATGTGCTATTTCCCCCAGAGGGGCTAGCGGCATAACTCCTGACAGGTGCTGCCACCACCGGTGGGTCAACCGCACCAGTGACCACATCAAAACCAACAGTATCACAATTACCCTCCTCCATAACCCCCTCACCCTTCTCCAAACCAGCAACCATACCACTAGACAAAGAATTTTCCTCATCCATACTCATGACCACATTTACTCCTGCTGGACCAGTGACAACAAAGGGTGGCATTTTGACCTCCGCATCATCAGGCACAGGGGGCTCAGTCTCCTCCACAGAACTGGAGACGACCTTACCCCTAGTTTTATGGGTGCCCTCTGCATCAGTTGATATTTTCTGCTGCTTCATGGTTGCTACCAGGCGCCATTGATCCTTAGCTGCTGTGAGGCACTGCTGATCCTTAGTATCAGTATCTTTTTGATCAGCAGTGCCAACACAAAATAGGACTTTGGGAGAACTGGAATTCCAAGTCCCGGCAACCCACTCACACTGCCGCCGCTTCTCAACGAAGTGATCAGCGGCAACAGCATTCAGGGGCACCAAAGCTACTGGAGCTGCCACGACACTGGGCCGCTCCCCCTTCCCAATGTGAAGCGCACCACAGTATCGTGGCATGACCGTTCACCCGCAATCGGGCCGCCCTCACTGTCCAGCCTCTCGACTGATGCACTGCTGCTATGTCCCTGCTACTACAAGCAGAGGTGGAGCGCTGCACCTCACTACATTGCTTTGTAATCTCCCCATGCCTTTGCACCGGATCCACAGCAGAACCCGGGCTGGGCTGGGCAATGGGGCTTATACAGCGTGCTGAAACCGCAGCCGACTCAGGGGTACAGGGAGGGGGGCATATACATAGCTTACCACTTCCTGCAGCTTTGGCTTGTTGGTTTCCTTTGTCTTTTTCTATTGGCCCCCAGGTGCCTCCTCTGGTAAATCATCACCAAGATGGAAGTTCTGAAGGCACACTGGGGACTCCAGGAGCTTAATCTCCACCATTAGTGGCCCTCTCTGACCGCTGTTGTCACTGTCCTCCCAAGAGCAAGCAAAACTGCACCCAGATGTCAATATCGCCTGACCTGCAAGGAGCTCGCTGCACAAGGCCTGCGGGTGACTTGGCAGGCCACCAGGTGGGGCTTTCTGCTGGTCATCATCCTCATCATTATCATCATCCACCTGGCTCTCAGGCTGCCACCCCATCTGTCTTTGCTCTCTGGTGTCAGCCATTTCACTGAATATGTCCTCATTCATAAGCTTTTCCTTGAATGGTCCACTTTTTTCTCTGATGAAAGCTTTTCTGACTTCAAGCTCATTGATTTCAACTTTCAGTCTCATTACCTCCGCCTGGAGCTGATTCTTCTTTGGTTTGGAGGCACCTGCAGCTTTAGCTCTTGTGCAGCGCAGCTCTTCCCGGAGCCTCCTCAGGGTCTTACTCACCTCTTTAACTCACAGAGATGGCTCATTACCCAGGAGGCATAGGTGGACACAGACTCCCGGGGTCTCTGCAGCGCCCAACCCTCCTCAGTGAGGTTGGCCTCACTTCCGTGAGCACTCAGTTTGCCTCCGGAAATCACACCATCTTGCATGCTAGCAGGCTTCTCCTCCATGTTGGAAGCCTTGTGGCTTCTCTGTGTCTCTGCAGAACTGGGCGGAGTAGGAGCCACATTGCTGCAACTCCTGGTTGAGCGTCTCAACCCTGAGTCTTTTGATGTGCAGGCTGGTTGCTGGTTCCTTCTGCCCCCCACCAGCTTGGTACGGGAAACAGAAGCCTGGGACCTGGCTCTTTCACTCATCCCAGGAAACCCACTCCCTCCCTGGGTAAGAGAGCGAGCAGGTCCCCGGGTGGAGAGCTGGTGGTTCTCTGGAGCACAGGAGCAGACAGCAAGATCAGTGGCAACCGCACCCACAATTAGCACAATGAGCAGCAGCTGAGCAGAGGGGCACTCACTATTCTGCTGGTGCAGTCACTGTGTACATACATTACATTATTGATCTTGAGTTACATCCTGTATTATACCCCAGAGCTGCACTCACTATTCTGCTGGTGCAGTCACTGTGTACATACATTACATGACATTGGTATTGTCGACTACCATGATTAAGTGCCTTCCCAAGGGATCACCGACCCCTTTTCCTTCCCAACCTCCGAATAACGACATGAGTCTCAAGTTGGATATAATTGGCCATAGCGGCCTTTATTATAACAAACAAAACATATAACCATAAATGAGCTGGGAAGGGGTCCTTGAAGCTAAAAATCTGGTGTCACCCATAGTATAAACAAGTGGACAAGAGACCAACCGTAGATTACTCTCAGCCGTTACCCCACAGGCTCGAGAGCACCAAAATACCCCGAAGGGTTACCATTGTCCACTTCCAACTTAGGAATCTGGCCCACCATTACCAAGATTCCCCCAACTCACCAGACCCGCAACCAAAACTTAAACCAACTGGAGAATCCGTATCCCGACGGACCCCCCAGGCCAATTTAGCACCAACTCCAAGGACCCCTCCCCGCGCCACCACGAGGATACTTGACCCCCTCAAGTACCCGAGACCCCACCAACCTTAACCGCTATGGCCCGCTCAATTCCAGACTGTAACCCCAGAGCCCACAAATCAATGCCCACCGCGTTCAGATGAACCCCGTCACCCAAAAGAAATTGGTCACCACCACGCTCCAACTCAAAATGGCGCACGGCCATACCTCCGTTCCGCACAACAAAACCCGACACGGCCCGATTCACCTTAATTCGGGCTTTATTTATCTTGTCCACCGACCTGGCGTGCCTCCAAGATGTCCGAGGAACAATCTCCGACCACACTATGGACATCTCCCGAAACGAAACCCATAACCGGAGCATGTCGTGTTTAATGTCCCGGATCAACTCCCGACAAGGACGAATTCCCAAGTCGTTTCCCCCGACGTGCAGAACCAAAATATCAGGAGGCCTGTCCAGTCGAATGCCATTATGTACCTCCTCCAGGACTCTGTTCCAACCTAAACCCCGAAACCCCAACCACCTGATGACGGCCACGTCCCTGGAAAACCCAAGCTGTCTTCCATCCTGTCTGACGTCGGCCCGTCTCGCGCCCCAGTACACATATGAGTGGCCGACAATCCACACCAACAGCGAGGATGAACCTGAAAAACATAAACAACTTAGACAATCGCCAAAACAAACAAAAGATCAAACCGTTCCCAGCTGCTCAAGGCCTCACATAACTCCGATAACGGCTGGACTCCCACCGCCCAATCCTTTGCACCACCTCAGGAGCCAATCCGTTTCTCGCCGCCTCGGTGGCAGCCCCGATCCGGAAAGAATGAGAGGCGAACCTGGCAGAATCTACCCCGATGGCCTTTAAACACTGCCGAAAAACCACTACGAACTGATATTTAGACAGGAAAGACCCATCCTCATGACGCAACCAAGGCCCGTCACCACGCGGGTGAAACCTATCAAAAGCCTGCCAGCAACGGATAGGACACATAACAGAACCAGGAACAGCACCCAAAACTACTTTTTTACCCCGCCCCATCTGATCCGTCTTAGACTTCCGAATCCAAAACTGCAGTGACCTCTCGGAAGCAAAAACGTCCCCCGCCCACAGGCCCCCTTGACGAACCGTAGTGGGTGACACCAACTCCCCTATCCTCAACGCTCCGTAAAAGGCCAATGAAAAGGCTAAGCGAAACAGCGCAACCTCGAAGCTGGAAATGCATACATCACCCAAACGTACCCCCAACCGCTCCAACATCTCAAAGGACACCGGGCGCCTACAATCTCCTCGGCTGCATGATCTTCTCAGCCCCCTCGCAGCTTGCTTTACCAGAAAGGACTTTGTCACGTCCTGAAGACCCCGTAGCCTGAAACCAAAGGCTAAAGCCGCTATCGTCCTATCCACCTTCGCTGCCGTCCATCCCTGATTCGCCCCATGTCTCAACCACAACAACAATGCCCCCACCTGGTCCGAACCCGCACTCGCAACACCACAAGCCGCCAGCCAACTCTCCCAACTGCTCCATACCACCTGATAAACCGACCACGTACTCGGAGCCAAGGACGCTTGGATTAAAGGCTCTGCAGCCCGGACACCACGCTCCAGAGTTCCGCCGGGCATTCCAGGCCCGTCTCCTCGGCATCCGGCGCCAGCGACCGAAAACGCTCCCACTGGAAATGAGACAAAGAATCGGCAATGCAGTTATTAACACCGGGCACATGCGAAGCTGTGAAATAAGCATTCAGGTGTAAGCAAGACAAAACCAACTGCCGAAGAACTCTGATCACCGGGGGAGACGCCGTCGTCAAACTGTTAATGGCGCACACAACCGCCATATTATCACAATTAAAATGCACCCTTTTGTTCCGAAAATTGTCACCCCAAAGCTGCACCGCCACAAAAATCGGGAAAATTTCCAACAACGTGATGTTCCGCACTAAACCTGTTTCAAACCAGGCTTCCGGCCATCTGGCCACACACCAACGGCCCCCAAAAAAGGCCCCAAAACCAATATCGCCCGAGGCGTCAGTAAACAAGTCCAAATCAGCGTTGCCCACTGCCTCCTCCATCAACAACGAACGCCCGTTGTAACAAGACAAAAAACGGTCCCAAACCTCCAAGTCAGCCTTGTGCTCGGCTGACAAACGCACAAAATGATGCGGGGCGGTGACCCCGGCCGTAGCACTGGCCAGTCTACATGAAAAAATTCTCCCCATGGGAATAATTCGACACGCAAAATTCAACTTCCCCAAGAGCGACTGCACATCGCGCAGTGGCAATTTTTTCAAACGTCTAGCTCGGGCCACCTCGTCTCTCAGACCCAACACCTTGTCAACCGGCAACCTAAACTCCCACCTCTCAGAATCGATGACAATACCCAAAAAGGACAAGCTCGTACACGGACCCTCCATCTTGCCCGGTGCCAACGGGACCCCGAAGTGCTCCGCGACCCAAACAACCGTCCTTAACAGGACCTCACAACATTGAGACTGATCAGGGCCTATGCACAAGAAATCATCCAGATAATGAATTACCGAGTCCAAACCGGACACATCCCACACCGCCCACTCCAGAAAGGAACTGAAAGCCTCAAAATAAGCACACGACAGTGAACAGCCCATCGGCAAACATCGATCAACGTAAAACCCGCCGTCCCAATAACAGCCTAACAACCTCACGCTATCGGGGTGAACAGGCAACAAACGAAAGGCCGACTCAATATCGGTCTTGGCCAACAATGCTCCCCTACCGCAACTGCGCACCCACCTGGCTGCCTCATCAAACGACGTATAAACCACCGAACAGAGCTCCGGATCAATCCCATCATTAACCGACCTCCCCTTCGGGTATGACAAATGCTGAATGAGCCGGAACTTATTCGGCTCCTTCTTGGGCACTACGCCCAGAGGTGACACCACCAAATCATCCAAAGGGGGAGTGGGTAACGGACCTGACATCCTACCCAACGCCACCTCTTTGCCTAACTTTTCAGACACCACCGATGCATGCAACTCGGCCGATCTAAGATTCTTCAACGTCGGTGGTACCGCAAAACCCGGGGCCGGTATACAAAAGCCAACATCAAACTCTGCCCTCTCCCTATCGGGGTACCTATCTAGATAGGGGGCCATCGCGTCCAACCTCACCGGAGTTGCCCCCTTTGGGATTACCCTCTGGCTTCCCTTTCTTCTTAAAACATTTGGAGGCTCCGTGTGAGGCGCCATTGCAGTGCGAGCACAAATGCTTGAACTTGCAAGTCGCCCCGAATTTACACTGGCCCTCGTTGAACTGCCAACACACACCATGCTTCTGACTGCCGGATTGTCCCGCCTGACCCCCGGCTCCTGAAGAGGAACCCTGCCCAGAGCCTTGGCCGGAAGTTCCGGCCCCCCCTTGAAAGGAGTGACCAAACTTCGTCGGTGCCATTACACGCAACCACAAGCCGATGTCCTTCTGATCCCATCTGATCGCTGGACGAACCGCCTTCCGCTGCCGAAACTGCTCATCATATCGTAACCATGCTTGACCACCATAGGCCCTATGTGCCTCCCATATGGAATCCATATAACAAAACAAGGCTGAGCAATTCTCGGGAGCCTTTTCGCCAATAACACTTGCCAAAATCGCAAATGCCTGAAGCCAGTTCACAAACGTCTGAGGAATAAGGCGCCATCGCCGCTTTTCCTCATTCTCCTTCTTACTATCCTCTTTTTTACTCTTATCCAAGTTAAATTTCTCCAGTGGTAACAGTGAAAATATCTCCACATACTCATCCTTCCAAATCTTCTCGCGCACTTCCTTCTTCAAATGCGCCCCCAACGGCACTTCAAAGCACACATACACCTCACCACGTGCCTTATCATCTAGCCGAATGCCCCCTTCCTTCTCTTTCTCCGTCTGTACAGACACCGAGACCGGCTCGGCCGACCTACCCTGGTCACCCGAACCGCTGCCTAACAACGCTAACCCCGAGTCGGACGATCCGACCCAAGCTGACAAAGGGGACGGCCCTGGCCTACCACTGTTCAACCGCGACAACAGCTCCCGCACCCCCGACAACAACTCACCCACCCCTTCACGACTCACATCCGCCCGCACCGCAACTCCCTCACCCCGCTCCACATACCCCCCAACCCGATCCACCGAAGTCATAATCGGCGTCGACAACGCCGGGGACAAACAAAACATAGAATGGTTCTCACCAGGCTGCAGGGGAGCTGCGGTCCCCCCAGCCGCAGACGCCGTCGCCGTCCCGCCGTCTCTCCCCCGCGAAGCCGTCTGTGCGTCCACCCGGACGTGGACCTCGCTCCTCACTGCTCCAGCTGCTCCGACCCCTGCAGAGGGGACCGTGCCGACCCCGTCACTCCAGGAGGCCACCAGGAATCCGTCGGTCCCAGACCCGGACCCGCCGTCGGCAACGCTGCCATCTGCCGCCATCCCATGGATAGGTGCGGGCCCGGTCGCAGCTGCATGATGGGAATGACGTACCCCAGCTGAGTCTGGCAGCCCCGCGAGTCTGGGGCGACGCCTGCTGCTGGGATGCTCCCCCGCCGTCTCGTGGTGCCACCGGAACCAGGCCGCCCGGGACAGGCATAACCGCCGTGGCCCGCCGTGCCAACACCGCGTCCTGCAGCCGCTCTGGCGCGCGTGGGCCCAGACCCCCGGGTAGATGAGGGAGAAGGCCCAACTGCCGCCGCAGGCCCCAGCGCAGCAGGTGGATTCCTCCCGGACCGTGGCCTCCTGGGGCGCTTGTACGCAGGCACGCGGCCCGGAGGGTCCCGTGAGGGGCTCTTGCGCCGCCGCTGGGGCGCCGGGGCAGCATCAGGGGATAGACGCTGAGGGGGGCGCACGCGCCTAGACCGCCGCTCACCGGGCCCAGCCGCCGAGGGATCAGCGCCGCCGCTGCCACCGCTGGAACCGCCCAGGATGCCTGCAAGTTGTGCCTCTAGCCAGCCGGGAGGCTGCGACGCCGCCGCCGCCCGCAGCTGTGTCAGCACCCGCTCAATGTCCGCCATGTTCAGCC
The DNA here is from genome assembly GCF_032444005.1 of Ranitomeya imitator. NCBI lineage: Eukaryota > Metazoa > Chordata > Amphibia > Anura > Dendrobatidae > Ranitomeya > Ranitomeya imitator. The sequence goes on from NC_091282.1 coordinate 19,999,887, forward strand.
CAGGTAACAGTGCTCCCTCCTGCTCACGATTCCACAGAGCGGGAAGTGAACCGCTTCTCCCCCCCGCTCCCACCATACCCCTCACCAGCAAATACCCCTCCCCCTGGAACGAACCCCACGCCCCCCTTCCCCTGCTCCAAACCCCCTGTCATGGCGGCTTCCACGTACGCCGCCCGGGGGAGGGGGCGGGCGGCTCGCTCCAGCCTGTCTTTACTGATCTTGAGTTACATCCTGTATTATACCCCAGAGCTGCACTCACTATTCTGCTGGTGCAGGCACTGTGCACATACATTACATTACTGATCCTGAGTTACATCCTGTATTATTCCTCAGAGCGGCACTCATTATTCTGCTGGTGCAGTCACTGTGTACATACATGTCATCGTTCACGGGGAGGATACCTTTATCATCCCCACCACTCACACCAATTTGTCATGAATCGGGGTTGTTTGGTTGCCCCTGGTACTTTCTGAAGGGGATTTATCTATATCCCACTTCCCAGTTCCGGTTTGGAACTTGCAGCTCTCTGGCGCCCCCTTTACCCTTAGGTCAGACCGGGCACTGCAACTAGGATAATTAGTCGCCAGAAAGGCTGCCTTGCTTTGTACTGGCTAATGGGCACACTGCAGCAAGGGCGATATAACTACTCCCACTCACAAATGCACAGGACAAATCCAGCTGCCACCAGCTCCGATTTCTTAATTATTAACTGGTTAGGAGCCAACCCAGATTAGTAGCGTAATTCACTTCAGAGGATGTGACAGTTCATTGAAGAGCAAGGAGAGACAAAGCTAGTAATTTTATATTCTACTCCAAATAAGGTAGGCAGTGTTTACATAAGTATAAAAAGATATTACAAAGAAGAAAAGTATTGTATGTACAGTACAATTACAAATTAAATGGGATTAAAGGTGAAAGGACGCTTACATTTCGCTCAGATCACTTCATCTTATGGCGGACCATGTGCTCAGGAGACACATCAAGATGCATTTCACACATCTGTATAGCAGCTAGACCCCAGACAAAAGCCACATTCAGAACTCAGCAGGGTTAAGATATGACCTCTGAATGTGACATCACTGAGTGGGCTGAGTTATGAAATGCACTCCTCTTTTCTCAGAGCTATGACAAAACATTTTTTGACATAGCTCGCTGTATGAACCTCGTATACGGATGACACAATGATCAGGAGGTGCACCATGTTGGGCGGATTCATTTAAGTGTAAACATGGCATAGTTACACCACCCGTTTACAAAGAAATCCACTCCTTGCACTCGTTGGGTTTAGCTTCTAGCGATTTCAGAGAGTTATAGATCTCTCGATGGACATCCGGAATATATAATCTTTTATATATCTCTCTCTTATATCTCTAGCCCTGATCGGTGCCAATAGATATAACTTTAAAAGAACAATAGAATCCCATGTTTCAGTACCAGTTTTAGCCAGTATCAGGTGGGAGGGGCCAATGAGGAGTGTAGGGAAACTTGTCTGTCTCAGCACAGAGCCATAAAAATTCTTCAGTGATTCTAGCACACCGGTCTCATATTACACTATATAGCAGGGGGAGGGAGGGAGAGTGGCTTAGGATTCCAGCCTTCTGCTGGCAGGCACAGGAAACTGCAGCTGAGAGCTCTGTATGTGTAATAGAAGTAGTCAGAACGTCTTCCTATTTCCTGACAATACATTACATTACTGACCATGAGTTACATCCTGTATTATACTCCAGAGCTGCACTCACTATTCTGCTGGTGGAGTCACTGTGTACATAGATTACACTATTGATCCTGAGTTACATCCTGTATTATACCCTAGAGGTACACTCGCTATTCTGCTGGTGCTGTCATTGTGTATATACATTACATTAGTTATTCTGTACTGTATTATAGCAGTTATATTCGTGTACATAGGGCAGTATTATAGTAGTTATATTCTTGTACATATGGGCAGTGTTATATTAGTTATATTCTTGTACATAGGAGCAGTATTATAGTAGTTATATTCTTGTACATAGGGGAAGTATTATAGTAGTTGTATTCTTGTACATAGGGGAAGTATTATAGTAGTTATATTCTTGTACATAGGGAGCAGTATTATAGTAGTTATATTCTTGTACATAGGAGGCAGTATTATAGTAGTTATATTCTTGTACATAGGGGCAGTATTATAGTAGTTATATTCTTGTACATTGGAGCAGTATTATAGTAGTTATATTCTTGTACATAGGGGCAGTATTATAGTAGTTATATTCTTGTACATAGGGGAAGTTTTATAGTAGTTATATTCTTGTACATAGGAGCAGTATTATAGTAGTTATATTCTTGTACATAGGAGCAGTATTATAGTAGTTATATTCTTGTATATAGGAGCAGTATTATAGTAGTTATATTCTTGTATATGGGGCAGTATTATAGTAGTTATATTCTTGTACATAGGGGTAGTATTATAGTAGTTATATTCTTGTACATAGGAGCAGTATTATAGTAGTTATATTCTTGTATATAGGAGCAGTATTATAGTAGTTATATTCTTGTACATAGGGGAAGTATTATAGTAGTTATATTCTTGTACATAGGAGCAGTATTATAGTAGTTATATTCTTGTACATAGGAGCAGTATTATAGTAGTTATATTCTTGTACATAGGGGAAGTATTATAGTAGTTATATTCTTGTACATAGGGGAAGTATTATAGTAGTTATATTCTTGTATACAGGAGCAGTATTATAGTAGTTATATTCTTGTATATGGGGCAGTATTATAGTAGTTATATTCTTGTACATAGGAGCAGTATTATAGTAGTTATATTCTTGTATATGGGGCAGTATTATAGTAGTTATATTCTTGTACATAGGGGTAGTATTATAGTAGTTATATTCTTGTACATAGGAGCAGTATTATAGTAGTTATATTCTTGTACATAGGAGCAGTATTATAGTAGTTATATTCTTGTACATAGGGGAAGTATTATAGTAGTTATATTCTTGTACATAGGAGCAGTATTATAGTAGTTATATTCTTGTATATAGGAGCAGTATTATAGTAGTTATATTCTTGTATATGGGGCAGTATTATAGTAGTTATATTCTTGTACATAGGGGTAGTATTATAGTAGATATATTCTTGTACATAGGAGCAGTATTATAGTAGTTATATTCTTGTATACAGGAGCAGTATTATAGTAGTTATATTCTTGTTCATTGGAGCAGTATTATAGTAGTTATATTCTTGTACATCGGGGCAGTATTATAGTAGTTATATTCTTGTATATAGGAGCAGTATTATAGTAGTTATATTCTTGTACATTGGAGCAGTATTATAGTAGATATATTCTTGTACATAGGGGCAGTATTATAGTAGTTATATTCTTGTACATAGGAGCAGTATTATAGTAGTTATATTCTTGTATATGGGGCAGTATTATAGTAGTTATATTCTTGTACATAGGGGCAGTATTATAGTAGTTATATTCTTGTACATAGGAGCAGTATTATAGTAGTTATATTCCTGTACATAGGAGCAGTATTATAGTAGTTATATTCTTGTGTATGGGGCAGTATTATAGTAGTTATATTCTTGTACATAGGGGTAGTATTATAGTAGATACATTCTTGTACATAGGAGCAGTATTATAGTAGTTATATTCTTGTACATAGGGGCAGTATTATAGCAGTTATATTCTTGTACATAGGGGCAGTATTATAATAGATATATTCTTGTACATAGGGGCAGTATTATAGTAGTTATATTCTTGTACATAGGAGCAGTATTATAGTAGTTATATTCTTGTACATAGGAGCAGTATTATAGTAGTTATATTCTTGTATATGGGGCAGTATTATAGTAGTTATATTCTTGTACATAGGGGTAGTATTATAGTAGATATATTCTTGTACATAGGAGCAGTATTATAGTAGTTATATTCTTGTACATAGGAGCAGTATTATAGTAGTTATATTCTTGTATATGGGGCAGTATTATAGTAGTTATATTCTTGTACATAGGGGTAGTATTATAGTAGATATATTCTTGTACATAGGAGCAGTATTATAGTAGTTATATTCTTGTACATAGGAGCAGTATTATAGTAGTTATATTCCTGTACATAGGAGCAGTATTATAGTAGTTATATTCTTGTACATAGAAGCAGTATTATAGTAGTTATGTTCTTGTATATAGGAGCAGTATTATATTAGTTATATTCTTGTACATTGGAGCAGTATTATAGTAGTTATATTCTTGTACATAGGGGCAGTATTATAGTAGTTATATTCTTGTATATAGGGAGCAGTATTATAGTAGTTATATTCTTGTACATAGGGGCAGTATTATAGTAGTTATATTCTTGTACATAGGAGCAGTATTATAGTAGTTATATTCTTGTACATAGGAGCAGTATTATAGTAGTTATATTCTTGTATATGGGGCAGTATTATAGTAGTTATATTCTTGTACATAGGGGTAGTATTATAGTAGATATATTCTTGTACATAGGAGCAGTATTATAGTAGTTATATTCTTGTACATAGGGGCAGTATTATAGCAGTTATATTCTTGTACATAGGGGCAGTATTATAATAGATATATTCTTGTACATAGGGGCAGTATTATAGTAGTTATATTCTTGTACATAGGAGCAGTATTATAGTAGTTATATTCTTGTACATAGGAGCAGTATTATAGTAGTTATATTCTTGTATATGGGGCAGTATTATAGTAGTTATATTCTTGTACATAGGGGTAGTATTATAGTAGATATATTCTTGTACATAGGAGCAGTATTATAGTAGTTATATTGTTGTACATAGGAGCAGTATTATAGTAGTTATATTCTTGTATATGGGGCAGTATTATAGTAGTTATATTCTTGTACATAGGGGTAGTATTATAGTAGATATATTCTTGTACATAGGAGCAGTATTATAGTAGTTATATTCTTGTACATAGGAGCAGTATTATAGTAGTTATATTCTTGTATATAGGAGCAGTATTATATTAGTTATATTCTTGTACATTGGAGCAGTATTATAGTAGTTATATTCTTGTACATAGGGGCAGTATTATAGTAGTTATATTCTTGTATATAGGGAGCAGTATTATAGTAGTTATATTCTTGTACATAGGAGCAGTATTATAGTAGTTATATTCTTGTACATAGGAGCAGTATTATAGTAGTTATATTCTTGTACATAGGGGCAGTATTATAGTAGTTATATTCTTGTAAATAGGGGCAGTATTATAGTAGTTATATTCTTGTATATAGGGAGCAGTATTATAGTAGTTATATTATTGTACATAGGGGCAGTATTATAGTAGTTATATTCTTGTACATAGGGGCAGTATTATAGTAGTTATATTCTTGTATATAGGTGGCAGTATTATAGTAGTTATATTCTCGTACATAGGGGCAGTATTATTGTAGTTATATTCTCGTACATAGGGGCAGTATTATAGTAGTTATATTCCTGTACATAGGAGCAGTATTATAGTAGTTATATTCTTGTACATAGGGGCAGTATTATAGTAGTTATATTCTTGTACATAGAGGCAGTATTATAGTAGTTATATTCTTGTACATAGGGGCAGTATTATATTAGTTATATTCTTGTACATAGGAGCAGTATTATAGTAGTTTCTTTCCTTCTTTCTTTCTTTCTTTTTTTCTTTCTTTCTTTCTTTCTTTCTTTCTTTCTTTCTTTCTTTCTTTCTTTCTTTCTTTCTTTCTTTCTTTCTTTCTTTCTTTTCTTTTTTCTTACTTTTCTTTTCTTCTGGAGCAGTCGCTGTTCTAGTAGTCCACCAGGCAGGTGTCGGATATGTTTATGGATGGGCATCAGGGACCCTTTTTTTGAACAGCCAATGTTTCCATGTTTTTCCGCTGAGCAGAGCTGAGAGCTGACGTCTGGGGTGATTTACGCCGGATTATCCAGTAGTGAACTGGAAAAGGCTTGATGTCATGGGACAAATTCATTTTCATAAATTGTAAGAGGCTGAGACAGAAGCGGAGCTGCAGCTGCTTCTCTGAGATTCTCAATTATTTTCAGAATGTATCTGGATACAAGTTTGGTCATAAATTAGAAAACAGAGGAAGATGAAGGAGCGAGGAGCCCGGAGCCGACATCCTGTACAAAACCCGGGATTTGCATCCACAACATCAAAAAATTGTAACTTCCTCCTCATCACACAAGGAAATAATGTAAGAGGAAAGTACAACAGATCAAAATTTACCTTTTTTCCTCCTGAAATCTGGCATCAATGGATGAGTTACCAGTGAATCACTTAGCGAGCTCGTTCTCTGCTGTGACTTTTTTTTGTCTTTCCTGAGCAATCTGAGATCAGTCATAACCACATTATCATCTAACCATGGATCAGTGACAGAAGACATTTCCAATGTTTTCATGAAACTTTTTGAAAATAAACATTTTTTAAACCAAAATGCAATGAACTGGATAAAAAAATGAGTTTCATAAAATATTTCTTCCAGTTTTTTTGTTTCAAAAATTGCAGCTGTCAAAAATATTTTGTGCAAACTGATAAATTCTTGCTGACTTCATCTGTTTTTCAAAGAAGATGGTGTAAAATATGGGAATAATATTAACATCTTATAAAGTCATGGCCAAAAGTGTTGGCACCCTTGAAATTGTTCCAGACAATGAAATATTTCTTCCAGAAAATTACATGTAATTTTGTTTTGTTGTACACAGGTTTATTTCCCTTGAGTTGCATTGGAACAACACAAAAATAACAGAAAAAAATGCAAATTGCAAATAATTTCACTCAAATCCCCCAAAATGGGCAGAACAAAATTGTTGGCAGCTTTCTAAAATTGTGGGAAAACAACTTTGTTTCCAGCATGTGATACTCGTTCACACTCACCTGTGGCAAGTAACAGGTGTGGGCAATATGAGAGTCACTCCTGAAACCAGATAAAAAGGGGAGAAGTTGATTCAATCTTTGCACTGTGTGTCTGTGTGTGACACTCTAAGCATGGAGAACAGAATGAGGAGAAGAGAACGGTCTGAGGACTTATGAACCAACATTTTTGATGAATATCATTAACTAAAGGTTACAAGTCCATCTCCAGAGATATTGTTGTTCATTTATCCACGGTGCACAACATAATGAAGAAGTGTACAACCCATGACACTGTAGCTAATCTCCCTGGATGGGGGCTGCAGAGAAAAATTTATGAAAAGTTGCAACGGGGATAGTTTGTATGGTGGATAAGCCCCAATCAAGGTCCAAATAAAGTAAAGCTGTCCTCCAGGTTCAGGGTGCATCAGTGGCAGCGCAAACTACCTGTTCACATGTGAATGAAATGAAAAGCTATGGCAGGAGACCCAAGAGGACCCCATTGATGACACAGAGACATAAACAAGCTAGACTGCAGTTTGCCAAAATGTACGCGAGTGACCAAAATCCTTCTGGGAAAGCATCTTGTGGACAAATGAAGATAGAGCTTGTTGGTAAAGCACATCTGTGACAACACAGCATTTTATCTTAATTATCCAGAAGTCTATTTTTCAGCAAGACAGGAATAATAGACTGATATCTATATGCTGACTTTTGAACTTATGTGTTTCTTTCTGGATATTCAAGAAACCATTTTGCTTGTGTAAGCCTGTAATATTGACTTGTAAGTTGACAATTTGTTGTAACATATTGTGCTCTTATCCAGGATGACTAGTGAAAAAGGGTCATGGAACAGTGTTGTTTCCTGATATGTTGATTATACATTGTCCAGGCCAGCTAGTTTGTTCACTTTTATAGAGAAGGAAAAACTATTCAAATAGATTAAATACTTGATCTCATCACCATTCTTCCCCTTTGCATGTGAATACTGAATGAAAGACACTTGTTAACTATAAAAAGAGGTTAGATGCCTCTGTATGATGATGAAGAGGACTTAAACTCTATAGCGCCACCTGTTGGAAGTAGCGATCCTACAAGTCACAATCAACCCTTTAACGAGTCATAAAGGGTTGATTGTGACTTGAAGAATCGCTACTTCCAACAGGTGGCGCTATAGAGTTTAAGTCCTCTTTTTATATTTCCCAGAGGAGCATTGCACGGCGAATAATCCTCCTTACCTTGACAAGTCAGAGATGGTATGTCACTCTCCATAAGGAGAAGCGATACCCCTTAGACCTCTGTATTATGAGTCAGATATTCAGCCAAGAGATCCAAACATCCAAAGGACCAGATAATCTTTACAGGACAGCAGCCAAGACATCATGGCTGCATCATGAGGGACACAGATTTATCATTCTACAGGATGTCAGCTTAGGGGACTATGGTCCCGACTGGAAGAATACAGATCTGCTCCATTGACCATCGCTGAAGCATGGATATGTTTGTGAAAGCCAGGAATGGAACACTTCAGTCGCCTGGCTCCATTGAAATGTTCAGAGAAGCCAGGTTGTGACCCTCCGGTTAACTGGCATTGTACCTGAATGGACTGTTATCTTACTAAGCTTGTCATTACCTTCTCTCAAATTCAAATTCAAATTCAAATGAGCTTTATTGGCAGGACTAGGTACATGTTAGCATTGCCAAAGCATATGTGTGCCACATGAGGGGGTAGTCGACCCTGGAAGCGGAAGCCAGGATGTGGCCTCCGGTCCATTGACCTTGTCCCTGAATGTACTGTCGTCTTCCTAAGCTTGTCGTTACCTCCTCTCTGTGTGCCGCAGGTGGGGTTAGCGACCCTGGAAGATCTGAAGTCACAGCTGCTCTTATCCCAGCGAGTAAGAATAAGTGTATTGTGCACCATCTTGGGTATTTTGCTGGGAATGTTCTATGTGTTATCAGCCTGTTTTGTGGTTCAGTAAAGTATTGCCTCTCTGCTTTTCCTCACCCTCTGTTGTTTGAGTGGCGTTACACCCACGGTAAAAGAAGAGGGGCGTTGCCCCTATTGGACAAACAATCAGTAAATTTGGCTTCCAGTACCATTTCTATGCTGATGACCCCAATTATACACTTCTTCTCCCGATATCATGCCTGCCTTTTTAGAAAACACCAGTGATTGTCTTGTGCCAAAAAATAAAAGGAAGATAGGAGCGCACTTACCCTGGTGTGGTTAACATCACTTTATTAGGACATAAGTAAAAACGAACAGCAGGGAGGGATAGGAACAGCTACGGACAACGGCCGTTTCGTGCTACATGGCACTTCAACGGACTGCGGAATATGTTGGCCCTATATAAATAAAATTATTATTATTATTATTATTATAATCCCTAGTCCATGCAGTTTTGGCTAGCGGACCAGGGCGCACACTGACCCCTGTGTCTTTACAACATCATTCTACTGTTTACCAAAAACAGAATGAGGCCTACATAGAAAACAACACAGTACCTACAGTCAAATATGTTGGAGGTTCAAAGATGTTTTGGGATTTTTTTGGCTACTTTTGGCACTGGGTGCCTTGACCACGGTGTGAATTACTTGTACGATGGACTCCTCGCCAGAGACGGACTACACCTCAACAAACCTGGGAAATACACATTCGCCAGAAGACTTGCTACACTCATCAGGAGGGCGTTAAACTAGAAGAAGAGGGGACGGGAAGAAAAACATTAGACTTGAACAAAGAAGATCCAGGAAAACATACTCAGGAGATTGGAACAAAACAAAATCCTCTAAACTGCATGCTCGCAAACGCCAGAAGCCTGACAAACAAGATGGAAGAACTAGAAGCAGAAATATCTACAGGTAACTTTGACATAGTGGGAATAACCGAGACATGGTTAGATGAAAGCTATGACTGGGCAGTTAACTTACAGGGTTACAGTCTGTTTAGAAAGGATCGTAAAAATCGGAGAGGAGGAGGGGTTTGTCTCTATGTAAAGTCTTGTCTAAAGTCCACTTTAAGGGAGGATATTAGCGAAGGGAATGAGGATGTCGAGTCCATATGGGTTGAAATTCATGGAGGGAAAAATGGTAACAAAATTCTCATTGGGGTCTGTTACAAACCCCCAAATATAACAGAAACCATGGAAAGTCTACTTCTAAAGCAGATAGATGAAGCTGCAACCCATAATGAGGTCCTGGTTATGGGGGACTTTAACTACCCGGATATTAACTGGGAAACAGAAACCTGTGAAACCCATAAAGGCAACAGGTTTCTGCTAATAACCAAGAAAAATTATCTTTCACAATTGGTGCAGAATCCAACCAGAGGAGCAGCACTTTTAGACCTAATACTATCTAATAGACCTGACAGAATAACAAATCTGCAGGTGGTCGGGCATCTAGGAAATAGCGACCACAATATTGTGCAGTTTCACCTGTCTTTCACTAGGGGGACTTGTCAGGGAGTCACAAAAACACTGAACTTTAGGAAGGCAAAGTTTGACCAGCTTAGAGATGCCCTTAATCTGGTAGACTGGGACAATATCCTCAGAACTAAGAATACAGATAATAAATGGGAAATGTTTAAGAACATCCTAAATAGGCACTGTAAGCGGTTTATACCTTGTGGGAATAAAAGGACTAGAAATAGGAAAAACCCAATGTGGCTAAACAAAGAAGTAAGACAGGCAATTAACAGTAAAAAGAAAGCATTTGCACTACTAAAGCAGGATGGCACCATTGAAGCTCTAAAAAACTATAGGGAGAAAAATACTTTATCTAAAAAACTAATTAAAGCTGCCAAAAAGGAAACAGAGAAGCACATTGCTAAGGAGAGTAAAACTAATCCCAAACTGTTCTTCAACTATATCAATAGTAAAAGAATAAAAACTGAAAATGTAGGCCCCTTAAAAAATAGTGAGGAAAGAATGGTTGTAGATGACGAGGAAAAAGCTAACATATTAAACACCTTCTTCTCCACGGTATTCACGGTGGAAAATGAAATGCTAGGTGAAATCCCAAGAAACAATGAAAACCCTATATTAAGGGTCACCAATCTAACCCAAGAAGAGGTGCGAAACCGGCTAAATAAGATTAAAATAGATAAATCTCCGGGTCCGGATGGCATACACCCACGAGTACTAAGAGAACTAAGTAATGTAATAGATAAACCATTATTTCTTATTTTTAGGGACTCTATAGCGACAGGGTCTGTTCCGCAGGATTGGCGCATAGCAAATGTGGTGCCAATATTCAAAAAGGGCTCTAAAAGTGAACCTGGAAATTATAGGCCAGTAAGTCTAACCTCTATTGTTGGTAAAATATTTGAAGGGTTTCTGAGGGATGTTATTCTGGATTATCTCAATGAGAATAACTGTTTAACTCCATATCAGCATGGGTTTATGAGAAATCGCTCCTGTCAAACCAATCTAATCAGTTTTTATGAAGAGGTAAGCTATAGGCTGGACCACGGTGAGTCATTGGACGTGGTATATCTCGATTTTTCCAAAGCATTTGATACCGTGCCGCACAAGAGGTTGGTACACAAAATGAGAATGCTTGGTCTGGGGGAAAATGTGTGTAAATGGGTTAGTAACTGGCTTAGTGATAGAAAGCAGAGGGTGGTTATAAATGGTATAGTCTCTAACTGGGTCGCTGTGACCAGTGGGGTACCGCAGGGGTCGGTATTGGGACCTGTTCTCTTCAACATATTCATTAATGATCTGGTAGAAGGTTTACACAGTAAAATATCGATATTTGCAGATGATACAAAACTATGTAAAGCAGTTAATACAAGAGAAGATAGTATTCTGCTACAGATGGATCTGGATAAGTTGGAAACTTGGGCTGAAAGGTGGCAGATGAGGTTTAACAATGATAAATGTAAGGTTATACACATGGGAAGAAGGAATCAATGTCACCATTACACACTGAATGGGAAACCACTGGGTAAATCTGACAGGGAGAAGGACTTGGGGATCCTAGTTAATGATAAACTTACCTGGAGCAGCCAGTGCCAGGCAGCAGCTGCCAAGGCAAACAGGATCATGGGGTGCATTAAAAGAGGTCTGGATACACATGATGAGAGCATTATACTGCCTCTGTACAAATCCCTAGTTAGACCGCACATGGAGTACTGTGTCCAGTTTTGGGCACCGGTGCTCAGGAAGGATATAATGGAACTAGAGAGAGTACAAAGGGGGCAACAAAATTAATAAAGGGGATGGGAGAACTACAATACCCAGATAGATTAGCGAAATTAGGATTATTTAGTCTAGAAAAAAGACGACTGAGGGGCGATCTAATAACCATGTATAAGTATATAAGGGGACAATACAAATATCTCGCTGAGGATCTGTTTATACCAAGGAAGGTGACGGGCACAAGGGGGCATTCTTTGCGTCTGGAGGAGAGAAGGTTTTTCCACCAACATAGAAGAGGATTCTTTACTGTTAGGGCAGTGAGAATCTGGAATTGCTTGCCTGAGGAGGTGGTGATGGCGAACTCAGTCGAGGGGTTCAAGAGAGGCCTGGATGTCTTCCTGGAGCAGAACAATATTGTATCATACAATTATTAGGTTCTGTAGAAGGACGTAGATCTGGGGATTTATTATGATGGAATATAGGCTGAACTGGATGGACAAATGTCTTTTTTCGGCCTTACTAACTATGTTACTATGTTACTATGTTACTATGACTGTTGCCAGGCATCATGAAATTTGGAGATTACCAACGGATTTTGGGTCACAATATAGTGCCCTGTGTCAGAAAGTTGGGTTTGAGTCATAGATCATGGGTCTTCCAGCAAGACAATGATCCCAAACATACTTTAAGAAGCCCCCCAGAAATGAATGGAAACAATGAACTGAATAGTTCTGAAGTAGCAGCAATGAGTCCGGATCTGAACTCAATTAACCACCTGTGGTTAAAATTGTTGGTGGGGACGGCGCCTTCACATATGAGACCTGGAGCAGTTTTCAAAAATAAAGTGCTTCAAAATTCAAGGTGAGAGGTGTAAGAGGTGTAAGAAGCTTGTCGATGGTTATAGGAAGTGATTGATTGCAGTTATTTATTCCATAGGGTGCAACCAAATATTACGCTGAGGCTGAAAAACTATTTTGCAGGGCCCATTTGGGGGTTTTGTGTGAAATTATGTCCAATTTGCCTTTTTTCTCTGTTTTATTTTTTGCATTATTCCAATACACACAAAGGAAATATACATGTGTATAACAAAACTTGGAGAATTGCAATTATTTTATTGAAGAAATACTTCATTTTCAGGAACAATTTCAAGGGTGCCAACTGGTGATGAGCGAGCAGTGAAATGTTCGGGTACTCGTTACCTGAATTGAGCAAATCGTAATGCTCAGGTGCTTGACCCGACTAACAAGTATAATGGAAGTCAATGGGAAACGCAAGCATTTTTTCGGGAGGCCCTTCCCCCTCTGGAGTTCTGGAGGGGATTTAAAAATTGCTGAAAACAATGGAAACTAGGGTTGAGCGACTTTTACTTTTATAGGATCGGGTCGGGTTTCACGAAACCCGACTTTTTCAAAAGTCGGGTCGAGTGAAATCGGCCGATCCTATAAAAAAGTCGGGGTCGGCCGAAACTCGAAACCCAATGCACTGCATTGGGTTTCCAATGGTTCCCAGGGTCTGAAGGAGAGGAAACTCTCCTTCAGGCCCTGCGATCCATATTTAAGTGTAAAATAAAGAGTTAAAATAAAAAATATCGCTATACTCACCCTCGGACGCGCCCTGGTACTAACCGGGAACCTTTCTTCCTTCGAATCAGCGCTTGCAGGACCTTGCGGTGACGTCGCGGCTTGTGATTGGTCGCGCGACCGCACATGTGACCGCTCGCGCGACCAATCACAAGCCGCGACGTCACCGCAAGGTCCTGCAAGCGCTGATTCGAAGGAAGAAAGGCTGCCGGTTAGTACCAGGGCGCGTCAGAGGGTGAGTATAGCGATATTTTTTATTTTAATTCTTTATTTTACACTTAAATATGGATTCCGATACCGATTTCCGATATTGCAAACATATCGGAACTCGGGATCAGAATTCTGATACCAGATTCAGAAGATCGCTGACTTCATGGCCGACCCCACACAGGGGTCGGGTCGGGTTTCATGAAACCCGACTTTGCCAAAAATCGGCGACTTCTGAAAATGGCCGACTCGTTTCGCTCAACCCTAATGGAATCAGCTCTGAAATGCTATGGGAACAGTTTGGGGAAGACTCCTGGAAGCATCTCTGAATCCCAGGTCCCTGCTGGGAACAATGTTGTCAGAGTATTATGCCGCTTTTACGGACTGAAAATAAAAAAAACAGCAGCTAAAATAGATTTGACTGGAAAAAATGTTAAGAAACATTCTTTCCAGGATAAAGACTTGTATATAAGGCAAAATAAATATGAAGACAAAAAATGCTCCTGCATACCTTGGAAGTGTTTTTGGTGTATTTTTGCACGTTTGCCTTGCTATTAATAGTGGAAAAAAAATTCACCAGGAAATGTAATTTTAACATTTTACTGCCTTATTTGTCCATGTGGTGTGTGACATGATCAGACACATCCTGTTTAATTTATGGAGAGACTCTGAAAGTCACAATTTATTTTTTTCAGGGCCAGCAGTCAGCCTTCGCCATTGTTAGAGGGCCTTCAGTCGGCCCTTACTATTGTTTAAGGGCCATTAGGCGGCCCTAACTCTAATTGTAGAGGGCTACCAGGCAGTTTTCTCAATTTACAGAGCTCCAGCAGGTGGCCCCCACTATCTGTAGAGGGCCAGCAGGCTTCTTGTGGAAAGATGAGACCAACATAGAGCTTTTTGGTAAAGCACATCATTCTACTGTTTACTGTAAATGGAATGTGGCCCACAAATAAAAGAATACAGTACCTACAGCCAAATATGGTGGAGGTTCAAAGATATTTAGGTGTTGATTTCTGCCTCTGGTCCTGGGTGCCTTGACTGTGTGCAAGGCATCATGAAATGTGAATATTCCCAAAGGATTTTGGGTCGCAATGTAGTGCCTGGGGTCAGACAGCTTGGTTTGCATCCTAGGTCATGAGTCTTCCTCCCCAAGCATACTTCAAGAAACCCCCAGAAACTGATGGAACCAAAGCATTGGAGAGTTCAGAACTGGCAACTCCAGCTCCAGTAGCGTAAAGTATCCCACCACTACCTCTTACATACAGATGCTAGAGAGAAACTGTGAATGGACCCATTAAATCAGTTAATTTTGCCTACTTTGATGAATTGCTGAATACAGAACGTTGCAACAAAACATGAATAGGTCAATGAGTTCATAAAAAACCAACAGCAAGGCTTAGAATTTTTAAGGCAATAATCCCTGACTTGATGGCTGTCATATGCTATCCCTACTGCGACACCTCACCCTGCATGAATTTCAGATAAGAGAGGTACAATTGTAGAATATAGAAAGGATTTGAACCAGCCCTGAAAAGATTTTTTTGTACGTGGCAGCAACAAACTCCGGAGGAAAGCAAGTAACACCGTAAGCTTTGATGAATTTCTGAGTACAGATCACCATAATAAAACATGAATCGGTCAATGACTGCATGGAAAAAAGCAGCAGCAAGGATTATAATTGATATGGCAATAAACCCTGATTAGATGCCTGTCATATGCAATCCCTACTGCTACACCTCACCGTAGACAAAGTGCATATAAGAGCGATATTATTATAACAGAATAGAATCTATTTGAATTAGTCCTGAAAAAGTGATTAGTTTAATGTTGCAGCATTAAGGATTGTTATTTCACCAAGTGCAGAGGAATATAGTGTAACGTTTTGCATCTACTCAGCCTGATATGGAGGAGACCAGGATCTTCTGTACTTACTGTCAGGGTTGGTTTTAGACAAAGTGGGGCCCTGGGCTAAAGTTTAAAATGGGACCTCAAATGCTAACATATTGCACCATCACACAGAAACATTTTGGTTGTATTTCCATGCGCTGAGTTCAGGCAGCTAAATGAGTGATAATATTGAAGTCGTTCAACACTTATTTCCCGGCCTCTTTACACCGGTTGAGGAAGAATGATGGGGAGAGAATGATCACTAGTAGATCAATCTGTCCCAATACAGTATCATGTTATCAGAAGCATATCTCCAGTTTTCACCCGGCGCTGTGCTGCTGAGAACAATGATTTCTGTTCCGGCATAAACAATCCAGTCACTCGATGAATAGGCTGCATTTTGCTTGTTTAGCATAATGCACTCCATAGTCCTCCACATAGTATAATACACACCCCATAGTCCTCCATACAGTATAATATGCACACCATAGTGCTCCATACAGGATAATACACACCCCATAGTGTTCCATACAGTATAATACACACGCTATAGTCCTACACATAAGCAAAACACAAATGTGGATAGAAATGAAGTCATCAACATAGTTAGACAAACCCACTGAGGGTATCTCTGTATCTATAGTAAAGCGGGACAACAATAAGGACCATAATGGACAGACTGCACAATTGTAGCCAAAAGCAACGAGGAGAAAAAAGCAGCAAATAGTCCAAAGTAGTGAAAATATATAGAAAAATGTATTAAATGATACCAGATAAAAACATGACAAAGGGATAAAATAGTCCCTGCACTACACAAAGCATGTAAAAAGTGGGCAGGTGATAGGTATCCACATTATGAAGGTATACACATAACTACCCTAAGAGCGCAGCTCATATGCAGTAAAGGCCATGCAAGGATGGCCCATTGTAGCTAAATAAACAGAAAGACCATATGGTACAAATTATTATGGCCACATCCATGCATAACAGAGTATATACATACCGGGTAGAAATGGAAGATCTTTTATATGAGCAGACACCGCACACCTGTCCCCCCCGACGCGCGTTTCGGCTTCTGCCTTTCTCAAGGGGTATGCTAGTGACAGGCTGGGTGGAGTATAAAAAGGAGGGGGCGCACAGTGATAGGGCAGAGTTTAACTATCAGACCAATAGTGACGAAAAGTACCTGATGACAGCGTGGTGCCTAATGGATCTGCTCCCAGAACACCTGGACGCCACACTGCAGCATCCACATGGGGCCCCATGTACTACCACAGCGATGGCGCCATGATGGCAGGGCAGAACAAAAACTTCCGGATCGCTAGAGCGTCGCACGTCATCCGCGCATGCGCATATCACCTCAGTCGGCCATTTTTAAGAAGTCCGGGGAAACATACACTAGTGGCCGTTTAGATGAAAAACAAAGCGTCCGCACATGCGCGGAACGCATAAATCGGCCATATTAAAGAAGACCAACTGAGGAACACATTGTGTGGCCATATTGATAGGGACCATAATGTACCTAGCGTGGTGGCCACAATGTAAATGCCTACAACACCGGTGCTAAGGGGAGCCCTAGATATAATAAATAGGTGATATCTATGGCATAAGAAGACTGTCTTAACAGCTTTATATTATATATATATATATATATATATATATATATATATATATAAGGGAACCCAACTTACTGCATCAAACCGGTGTAAATCAAATAACGCTATAAGTAAACAATGTGTAGCAATATAAATCGAATATATAGTGCGATATGCTCTAGAAGTGTAGTCAGTACACTTAGGATCATTAGAGGTCATATTCACTGTGCCCTAATACAAAAGAAGAAACACACAATATATACATATATGTACTTACTTAAACTTTAAGAGTAACAGGAAGGATCATATATAGGGGATGGTTGACTATAAAGCCCCCCAAAACACATCCCATACGGGAAAATATAATAGAGAATAAACCAAACAAAAGTCAATTGTGTATATAAGAGGGAAACAGGAGAAGGAAGAATGTCCGCCGAAATAAATCAAGATGGAATTTCTTGAGTGGCCCATTTCAATGGTTGTCTCATCGGCTGGATGGATATGCGGAATTCCATACCGACTCCTTAGAATGTTCATAGGATAGTCACTGATAAATCATCCTCTCGTGCCAAACACATCAGTACTAAAGAATAAAAAAAAATAAAAAAACACCCATTAAAATCACATAAAATAAAATACATGCGGAAGTGCACACAGAGATACTAGCGACAGCAACCAGTGGACTACAAGAATGGGGCGAATGAAATGTTTTCATTCAAACCCTCCGGGTGGGTAGTCTGGAGATGCCAAATCCATCGCGTCTCCAGCATACCAAGTTTCTTTGAAAGCTGGCCCCCCCTGATGTTAATTCGTAGGGCGTCAATCCCCCTTACTCTTAACAGAGTTGCATCACATCCGTGGTGCTCCCAGAAATGTCTGGGCAACGTTTTAAGCATTGATGAGTCCGTGTGGTCACGTGCCGCCTGGATACCCAGAACATGCTTCCGAATGCGGACTTTTAATTGACGGGTAGTCAAACCTACATAAATAAGTCCGCAGGGGCAGGTGGCATAATAGATGACATACCGTGTAGTACACGTAATATGTGTTCTGATGGAATATACCCTGGCACCCTTTGAATCAACAAATGTGTCACAGGTATCCATATTGGGGCAGGCGACACAGTGGCCACACGGACTACATCCAGCCTTGGGAGAATACCTATCCAAAAAGGTAGGGGGACGTTTGCCCACATAATGACTTCGGACCAAGCAGTCCCGGAGGTTTCTAGCTCGTCTGAATGTAAGGAGGGGCCGATTAGGGAGAAATTTCCCAATAATTGGGTCCACCCTCAGAATAGGCCAAGCTCTCTCCAGAGTCTGGCGTATCTGATTGGATTGAAGACTAAAGGTAGTAATAAACCTAGTTTTTCCACTAGCGTCATCTGAGGATCGATTAGAGTGACCATAGATTAGGCTATCACGAGAGGTGTGTTTTGCTCTCAAGTAAGCTCTTTTTACGGACCTACCGCTGTACCCACGTTCCCTGAATCTGAGACGAAGCTCATCAGCTCTCTTTTCAAAATCCCCCATATTCGAGCAGATGTGTCTCAGACGAAAGAATTGTCCCACCGGGATGGATTTGATCATATGTGTGGGGTGTCCCGATGTGGCATGTAACAAGGTATTGGTCGATGTTTTTTGGCGGAAGATGTCCGTATTTAGGGTCCCCCCCATATCTCTCTTAATTGTGACATCTAGGAAGTCAATGGATTCATTGCTACACACAAATGTGAGGTGAATGTTTAGGTCGTTGCTGTTCAGGAGGGACATAAACTGCGTAAGGGCGACGGATGTGCCCTGCCAGATGAAGAAGATGTCATTGATATATCGTGTCCACAAAGGGACACGGTCAATCGATCCCTGTTCATCTGACAGGGGAAGGTCCCTCTCCCACAGCCCCAGGAAAAGACCAGCATATGCGGGCGCAAAAGCCGCCCCCATAGCGGTCCCCTGGAGCTGTAGGTAGAAGGACCCTTTAAAAACAAAAAAATTATGAGTGAGGGTGAACTCCAGAAGTTCCAGCAGAAGCGATCTCATACCAGTGGAAAGAGATGAATAATCCAAAAAATATCTAACCGCACCGGCCCACTTTTTACATGCTTTGTGTAGTGCAGGGACTATTTTATCCCTTTGTCATGTTTTTATCTGGTATCATTTAATAAAGTTTTCTATATATTTTCACTACTTTGGACTATTTGTTGCTTTTTTCTCCTCGTTGCTTTTAGTCCTACACATAGTATAATACACACCCCATAGTCCTGCATACAGAATAATGCACACCCCATAGTGCCCCATATAGTATAATACACATCCCATAGTCCTACACATAGTAAAATTCACCCCATAGTCCTCTATATAGTATAATGTGCCCCATAGTCCTCCATATAGT
This sequence comes from Ranitomeya imitator, assembly GCF_032444005.1. NCBI lineage: Eukaryota > Metazoa > Chordata > Amphibia > Anura > Dendrobatidae > Ranitomeya > Ranitomeya imitator. The sequence continues at coordinate 20,019,537 of NC_091282.1, forward strand.
ATAATGCACCTCATAGTCCTGAATATAATATAATGTGCCCCATAGCCCTCCATATAGTATAATGCACCACATAGTCCTCCATATAGTATAATGCACCACATAGTCTTCCATGTAGCACAATGCATTCCCCATTGTTCTCGATATAGTATAATGCAGGTCGCATATAGTACATATAGTATAATGCACCCATTAGTCCTCTATTGAGTATAATGCAGCCCCCTAAGAATATAATGCAGCCACCCATAGAGTATAGTGCAGCCAGCTCATAGAGTATAATGCAGCCCCCATATAGCATAATGTAGCACCCCATAGAATATAATGCAGCCACCATATAGTATAATGCAGCCACCTCATAGAATATAATGCAGCCCCCATATAGTATAATGCAGCCCCTCCATAGAATATAAAGCAGCCCTCTCCCAGAATATAATGCAGCCCCCTCATAGAATATAATGCAGACTCCATAGAATATAATGCAGCCCCCCTGATATAGTGTAGTGCACACTTCATATAGTATAATGCAGCTGCCATAGAATATAAAGCAGCCCTTCTCATATGGTATAGTGCAGCACCCTCTTACAGTATAATGCAGCCCCATATTCTATAATGCAGCCCCCATGGGTTGAACTAGATGGACATATAGTCTTCCTTCAACCTTAATAACTATGTAACTATGTAACTATATAATATAATGCAGCCGACCCATATAGTATAATGCAGCCACCCCATAGCATATAATGCAGCCACCATATAGTATAATGTAACACCCCATAGAATATAATGCAGCCCCATATAGTATAATGTAGCCCCTCCATAGAATATACAGCCCGCTCACAGAATATAATGCAGCACTCTAATAGAATATAGGCTCTGCTCCGATATCAGCTGATATAGTTGAATGCAGGGGAGGGGCGGTGCCGCCCCCTGACTCATGGCCTCCACAGTGCCGCTATTAGTTGTAAGGCACAGAAGAATCACGGAGGATGCTGGTACAGTTGGCAAGGTACTCCGTCAGCATTTTCAAAAACTTTTCTCTCCTTGTCAGATTATCCTGCACATCAGGGCCTGGGCGCTAGGAGGCACTGGGAAAACTGGCCCCGACATTTGAGAGTGCTCCCCTGCCTCTGCTGCATCTGGTGAGAGTCTCCCTCTTCTCTGCTCCTTGGTTGTCCAAGGAACTGTGATCTTTGCCGCCAGCGTTGTCGGATGGGAATTTTTTAATTAATTCTTCAACTAAAGCCTTCTGGTACTGCTACATGTTATTAGACCTCTCCACCATAGGAAGGAAAGATGGAAAGTTCTTCTTGGGTCTAGAAGGGTGACCAATCAGTAATTAATTTTGGCCAAAATGCGTACAACGCGAGGGTAATAGGAAAGGTGTGAAGTTATGTCAAATTTGCCTTTTTTCAATAGAATCGTAGAATGCTAGAATGTTAGAGTTGGAAGGGACCCCCGGGGTCCTCGTGTCTACCCCCTGCTCAATGCCGGAGTCACTAAACCATCTCAAAGAGATGACTGTCTGGCCGCTGTGTGAAGACTTCCATTGAAGGAGAACTCACCACCTCTCGTGGCCGCCTGTTCCACTCATTGATCACCATCACTGACAAAAAGTTTTTTCTAATAACTAATCTGTATCTTCTCCCTTTCAGTTTCATTCCATTGCTTCTCGTGTTTTTATGTGCAGATAAGAATAATGATGACTCCTTTACAATGTGAAGACTAACATCCCCCGTAATCCGAACCTCGCACCTCCGTCTCCAAGACTTCTCTCGTGCTGCGCCAGCTCTCTGGAATGCACTTCCCCAGACGATCAGACTGATACCTAGCCCCGACCTATTGAAAACCCATCTCTTCAAACAAGCCTACCACATCAACTACTCAGGAAACTAACTTTGTCCTGTTCCCTCCTTCCAAATATTACTCTGAATCTGCCCCCTACTATTCATCTGTCTCCACACCCTCCATGCACATGATAACTGCACTTGATACTTGACTATTGCACTTAAACACACGGGCTGATGACTGGATCATGCAACTTTATATGAAAATCCCTATTTATTATAATTGCCAGACCTGAAATAACGAGCACTTTTCACCTATTGTGTCCCCCCATTTCCTTGTAGATTGTAAGCTTGCGAGCAGGGACCTCACCCCTAATGTCACTGATTAAATTGTCTTAACTTGTACTGAATTTATAGTCTGTACATGTCCCCGCTTAATTGTAAAGTGCTGCGGAATTTGTTGGCGCTATATAAATAAAAATTATTATTATTATTATTATTAATGTGACAGACCTTCAGATATTTGTAGACAGCTATTAAGTCTCCTCTTAGCCTTCCTTTTTGCAGCTAAACATTCCTAGATCCTTTAACCGTTCCTCATAGGACATAGTTTGCAGTCCGCTCACCATCTTGGTTTCTCTTCTCTGAAGTTGCTCCAGTTTGTCTTTTTTTAAATGTGGAGCCCAGAATTGGACACTGTATTCCAGATGAGGCCTGACAAAGGAGGAGTAGAGGGGGAGAATTACTTCATGTGATCTAGACACTATGCGTCTCTTAATACATCCTAGAACTGTGTTTGCCTATTTTGCTGCTGCATCACACTGTTGACTCCTGTGCAGCCTGTGATCTATTAGTATACCCAAGTCTTTTTCACACGTGCTGATAAGTTCTATTAGTTCTATTCCTCCCATTCTGTAGATGTTATTTTTATTTTTCTTGCCCAGATGTAGGACTTTGCACTTCTCCCAGTTAAAAACCATTCTGTTACTTGCTGCCCAGTTTGTTTAGATCTTTTTGCATCCTCTCTCTATTCTCTAGTTTTAGCTATCCTTCTTAGCTTTGTAACAGCAGCAAATTTAATCAGTTTACCTACAATTCCTTCATGTAAATCATTGATAAAGAGGTCGAACGACAGAGTGCCCAGGACAGAACCTTGTGGTACCCCACTGGAAACATTCTTCCAACTGGATGTGCAATCATTTAAGACCACTTTTTGGGTTCAATTGTTCCAATACACACAAAGGAAAAAAACCTGTGTATAACAAAACATGTAATTGCAATAATTTACTGGGAAAAATAATTTACTTTCTTCAACAATTTCAAAGGTGCCAACACTTTCGGCCATGATTGTAGTGCTATGAAGCCTGCTGGTATCACCTGGGTAAGTATCTTTGGACCTCTGCAGATTGCCCATGTGAGTCAGCTTTGGATACTTTTCCTCATTTCTTTCTATCCTGTGTGACTTATTTTAAGACCCAGTAGACCCTTATTCTGAGCTTTATGAACGTCATGATGTTCTTCTCTTTTGCTTCTGTTTACTAATATTGTAACAATGTTTCCTTTTTATTCTTCTTGTTCTTTGCCTCTTTTGTTGGATTTGCTCTATACATTTTCAGAAGATGTAGAATGTGGAAATGATAATGATGCAATCGGCTGGAGGACGGTGAGCTGCAGATGGTCTCTGGGGTCTGAAGGACCCTCGGGAGGAGATTGGTTTTATTTTCTGCTCTTTTTATTGTGTCTGTTTTGAATATCTATCATTAATGATGGACCTCGAGTCTCTGCCAAATGTAAGAAGCCCCTCGGGCCAGAACATTGGATTACATGGATCTTCTGCCAAGCAGCAGATGGTACATGACAGGTCCAGTTTCTACCATGAGCTGCAGGATAACACATATCACCAATGTTAATACAAATTAGTTCCAGCAGATTATCAAGCAGATACTTTATCTTCCTCCAGCAATCTCTCTGCTATGAGGATGCATCTAGAGAGCGGTTGACGGCTGTTACGAAGATGCAGAGAATGGCAATATTTGTGGATCTATTATAAGGCTGCATCATTATCAGCCTCTATTCATAGGAGCAGTACTTAAAGGGATGGCCTCTTTCTAAAAACTTTCCCTATAGGAACAACTTGTTGCAAAAAACAGACTGTGCTTTTTTTACTAATCTTCCCACATCTAGTGGTGAGTCTCTGCTGCTGCACTGACCACTGGAGACGTGTGACCACTGAAGACATCGAGACCACTGGAGACGTGTGACCACTTAAGACATCAAGACCACTCGAGACGTGTGACCACATGGAGACTACTGGAGACGTGTGACCATTGCAGACATCAAGACCACTGGAGTCGTGTGACCACTGAAGACATCAAGACCACTGGAGACGTGTGACCACATGGAGACTACAGGAGACGTGTGACCATTGCAGACATCAAGACCACTGGAGTCGTGTGACCACTGAAGACATCAAGACCACTGGAGACGTGTGACCACATGGAGACTACAGGAGACGTGTGACCATTGCAGACATCAAGACCACTGGAGACGTGTGACCACTGAAGACATCAAGACCACTGGAGACGTGTGACCACATGGAGACTACAGGAGACGTGTGACCATTGCAGACATCAAGACCACTGGAGACGTGTGACCATTGCAGACATCAAGACCACTGGAGACGTGTGACCACTGGAGACATCAAGACCACTGGAGACGTGTGACCACTGGAGACATCAAGACCACTGGAGACATGTGACCACTGAATACATTAAGACCACTGGAGAGGTGTGACCACTTAAGACATCAAGACCACTGGAGACGTGTGACCACTGAAGACATCGAGACCACTGGAGACGTGTGACCATTGCAGACATCGAGAGCACTGGAGACGTGTGACCACTGCAAACATAGAGACCACTGGAGACGTGTGACCACTGAAGACATCGAGACCACTGGAGACATGTGACCACTGAAGACATCGAGACCACTGGAGACGTGTGATCACTGAAGACATCGAGACCACTGGAGACGTGTGATCACTGAAGACATCAAGACCACTGGAGACGTGTGACCACTGCAAACATCAAGACCACTGGAGACGTGTGACCACTGAAGACATCAAGACCACTGGAGACATGTGACCTCTGCAGACATTGAAACCACTGGAGACGTGTGACTACTGCAGATATCGAGACCACTGGAGACATGTGACCTCTGCAGACATTGAAACCACTGGAGACATGTGACCACTGAAGACATCGAGACCACTGGAGACATGTGATCACTGAAGACATCAAGACCACTGGAGACGTGTGACCACTGCAAACATCAAGACCACTGGAGACGTGTGACCACTGAAGACATCAAGACCACTGGAGACGTGTGAATAATGAAGACATCGAAACCACTGGAGACATGTGACCACTGCAAACATCAAAACCACTGGAGACTTGTGACCACTGCAGATATCGAGACCACTGGAGACATGTGACCACTGCAGATATCGAGACCACTGGAGACATGTGACCTCTGCAGACATTGAAACCACTGGAGACGTGTGACTACTGCAGATATCGAGACCACTGGAGACATGTGACCTCTGCAGACATTGAAACCACTGGAGACATGTGACCACTGAAGACATCGAGACCACTGGAGACATGTGATCACTGAAGACATCAAGACCACTGGAGACGTGTGACCACTGCAAACATCAAGACCACTGGAGACGTGTGACCACTGAAGACATCAAGACCACTGGAGACGTGTGAATAATGAAGACATCGAAACCACTGGAGACATGTGACCACTGCAAACATCAAAACCACTGGAGACTTGTGACCACTGCAGATATCGAGACCACTGGAGACATGTGACCACTGCAGATATCGAGACCACTGGAGACATGTGACCTCTGCAGACATTGAAACCACTGGAGACGTGTGACTACTGCAGATATCGAGACCACTGGAGACATGTGACCTCTGCAGACATTGAAACCACTGGAGACATGTGACCACTGAAGACATCGAGACCACTGGAGACATGTGATCACTGAAGACATCAAGACCACTGGAGACGTGTGACCACTGCAAACATCAAGACCACTGGAGACGTGTGACCACTGAAGACATCAAGACCACTGGAGACGTGTGAATAATGAAGACATCGAAACCACTGGAGACATGTGACCACTGCAAACATCAAAACCACTGGAGACTTGTGACCACTGCAGATATCGAGACCACTGGAGACATGTGACCACTGCAGATATCGAGACCACTGGAGACATGTGACCTCTGCAGACATTGAAACCACTGGAGACGTGTGACTACTGCAGATATCGAGACCACTGGAGACATGTGACCTCTGCAGACATTGAAACCACTGGAGACATGTGACCACTGAAGACATCGAGACCACTGGAGACATGTGATCACTGAAGACATCAAGACCACTGGAGACGTGTGACCACTGCAAACATCAAGACCACTGGAGACGTGTGACCACTGAAGACATCAAGACCACTGGAGACGTGTGAATAATGAAGACATCGAAACCACTGGAGACATGTGACCACTGCAAACATCAAAACCACTGGAGACTTGTGACCACTGCAGATATCGAGACCACTGGAGACATGTGACCACTGCAGATATCGAGACCACTGGAGACATGTGACCTCTGCAGACATTGAAACCACTGGAGACGTGTGACTACTGCAGATATCGAGACCACTGGAGACATGTGACCTCTGCAGACATTGAAACCACTGGAGACATGTGACCACTGCAGATATCGAGACCACTGGAGACGTGTGACCACTGCACATCGATTCGAGACCACTGGAGACATGCGACCACTGAAGACATCGAGACCACTGGAGACGTGTGACCACTGCAGATATCTAATGCTTTTAAAACAAGATTTTGGAAGAAAATTTATCACAATAAAAAACTGGGGACATAATTCATATTTTGCCATTTTTTAAGCTACTTTTCTTGTTTTCACTACTTTTTTTAACTTGTTGTCTTCATTTATTTTTTGGAGTCAAATTCAGCAAAATGGTCTTTAATTTTGCGTGAAGCTCAAAACTGTCATTTTTTCCTGCTTTTAACTGGTTTTGCAAATGTTTATAAGGAAAAGTCGCACATTATGTTATTTGCCGCAGACATAAAATCACAATAGCGAGAGAACTGCAGCAGATTTGCACCAAATTTTGTGACTTTTTAAAGAAAATTGAATTAAATGAGATTTGGGAAAAGGCTCAAATATTTAATGAATTTGTCACAAATCAAGAAGTCACTTATTAAAAGGTCATAAGGACAAAAAGTGCTGGAAATGAGCAGTGAGCACTAATGAATGCAGAATTTCTGTAAGGATTGTGGATATGTTACTAATGATCTATTCTTTCTTTTCTATTAGATGGTTTCTTATGGGTTACGGTATGGGGGTCATACACGGGAACTTATGGTGGCTGAATATATGTATCCTAATCGGACTCCGCAGTAGGCTCTGTAAGGACTTGGGATCGGTGAACATTCTAAGAATGGAAGATATAAGATATGAAGATCAAGGACCGATTATACATGGGAAGAAGAACCTGGAGTCTACGTTCCTGTCATACTATGTTATTTACTGTGTCATTGATTTATTTATATAGTACTATAGAGGGATGGGGAAAATTATATATATATATATATATATATATATATATATATATATATATATATATATATATATATATATATATATATATAGTATATGACTGTGCATGGTGTTATCTTCAGATAGTATAGGGATATATTTATATACAGTGGGGCAAAAAAGTATTTAGTCAGTCAGCAATAGTGCAAGTTCCACCACTTAAAAAGATGAGAGGCGTCTGTAATTTACATCATAGGTAGACCTCAACTATGGGAGACAAACTGAGTAAAAAAAATCCAGAAAATCACATTGTCTGTTTTTTTAACATTTTATTTGCATATTATGGTGGAAAATAAGTATTTGGTCAGAAACAAACAATCAAGATTTCTGGCTCTCACAGACCTGTAACTTCTTCTTTAAGAGTCTCCTCTTTCCTCCACTCATTACCTGTAGTAATGGCACCTGTTTAAACTTGTTATCAGTATAAAAAGACACCTGTGCACACCCTCAAACAGTCTGACTCCAAACTCCACTATGGTGAAGACCAAAGAGCTGTCAAAGGACACCAGAAACAAAATTGTAGCCCTGCACCAGGCTGGGACGACTGAATCTGCAATAGCCAACCAGCTTGGAGTGAAGAAATCAACAGTGGGAGCAATAATTAGAAAATGGAAGACATACAAGACCACTGATAATCTCCCTCGATCTGGGGCTCCACGCAAAATCCCACCCCGTGGGGTCAGAATGATCACAAGAACGGTGAGCAAAAATCCCAGAACCATGCGGGGGGACCTAGTGAATGAACTGCAGAGAGCTGGGACCAATGTAACAAGGCCTACCATAAGTAACACACTACGCCACCATGGACTCAGATCCTGCAGTGCCAGACGTGTCCCACTGCTTAAGCCAGTACATGTCCGGGCCCGTCTGAAGTTTGCTAGAGAGCATTTGGATGATCCAGAGGAGTTTTGGGAGAATGTCCTATGGTCTGATGAAACCAAACTGGAATTGTTTGGTAGAAACACAACTTGTCGTCTTTGGAGGAAAAAGAATACTGAGTTGCATCCATCAAACACCATACCTACTGTAAAGCATGGTGGTGGAAACATCATGCTTTGGGGCTGTTTCTCTGCAAAGGGGCCAGGACGACTGATCCGGGTACATGAAAGAATGAATGGGGCCATGGATCGTGAGATTTTGAGTGCAAACCTCCTTCCATCAGCAAGGGCATTGAAGATGAAACGTGGCTGGGTCTTTCAACATGACAATGATCCAAAGCACACCGCCAGGGCAACGAAGGAGTGGCTTCGTAAGAAGCATTTCAAGGTCCTGGAGTGGCCTAGCCAGTCTCCAGATCTCAACCCTATAGAAAACCTTTGGAGGGAGTTGAAAGTCCGTGTTGCCAAGCGAAAAGCCAAAAACATCACTGCTCTAGAGGAGATCTGCATGGAGGAATGGGCCAACATACCAACAACAGTGTGTGGCAACCTTGTGAAGACTTACAGAAAACGTTTGACCTCTGTCATTGCCAACAAAGGATATATTACAAAGTATTGAGATGAAATTTTGTTTCTGACCAAATACTTATTTTCCACCATAATATGCAAATAAAATGTTAAAAAAACAGACAATGTGATTTTCTGGATTTTTTTTTCTCAGTTTGTCTCCCATAGTTGAGGTCTACCTATGATGTAAATTACAGACGCCTCTCATCTTTTTAAGTGGTGGAACTTGCACTATTGCTGACTGACTAAATACTTTTTTGCCCCACTGTATATGGATGCCCTTCTTTGGGTGTATGTGGATAAGGGATAGCTATGTATTAGGTTTATAGTATTTATCTGGGGGTTTATATTATGGATTATATTTATTGATAGAGACGCTTTTCTTATTTCACTTAAGGGTTGGAATAGATATTTTTGCTTTCTCCGTTTTTTTATTAATTTTTATACATTTTTCATAATTATTTTTTATTACAGCACTTGCACTTTATTATGATATAATGATGAGATTTTGTATCAATATGAGAATGTATTAGTGTGGGCACTTTGATAATATTGCACTAGCACCTTAATGATATACACTAATGTAAAGAGGCATTGGTTATTAATTGAATATCATCATTGGGATACAACTAATAATATACAAGGTAATAGGCACTCAGGTCACTTTTAATCTAGTTATATTATATTTTAATTAATTGTCTTTCACGTATAATTATTATATTCACTAATAAAAATCACTTTTTCTATTAATCATGGTATTCACTGTCTATACTGTATTGGGGAATATTTTATTTTTGCTCCGTATGTCCATAACATAAAAACAAGGGTATCTTATATCACATGCATGAGACATTGTCCCTTTATAAGTCTTATAATAATATTTCACTTTTAGTATATAAATTATCTACTGCACAGTCCGACCATCTGGGATGTCACAAACATTAATAATCGTTATTCATTTGCGGTCACTTGCTTCTTTTGTATGGCACTCTCTGTAGTAAGCCCCCTAGTACGTCCGTTTAGCCGTGCGCATGCGCAGTAAATCCCAGGTCCCGGCACACTACGATGCGCTCAAATACTGGTTACGCTTGCGTTCCACGCAGCGTTCCAGTGAGCGCAGACTCAGTTGCACCCTTTTGCGTTCCACGCAGCGTTCCAGTGAGCGCAGACTCAGTTGCACCCTTTCTATAAGGAATGGGATTGGAACGCTATGCGCCGCTGTGCTTGGACGGACGTCTCTAGTTACCCCGCCCCCTGTGACGTACTGCCGTTCTATTGGTGGCGTATTGTATAAGAAGCCTTCATTCTCTCACTGGGTTACGCCCCCAGAAGAAGCTTACGGGCGAAACGCGCGTCGGGGCACACCTGGAGGGTTCGGTGGGCTCACAGCTCTGGTGTACGGTCTTCCGAGGCTATCTATGGTTGCAAGTAAGTGCTAATTTTGATAGAGTTATATATCTGCAGCGGGGTTAGTACAAGACTATTTAGTCTGGGAAACTCCTTTGGCGGTTAGGCAGTTTGCATATATAGGTATCCTGAGGTATGAGGATTGATGTGTATTGTTGCTATGGACAGGTGATTCATTACCTTTATGTACACTAGTAAAAATTTTGGTGCATATCATCCCATATTAGGCTGTTACAGGGATATATATTTGAATGGCAATTGGTATTAAATTACATTAGCTGGAGCTCCACTCTTTCCTTTGGACACATTTGTTTGTTTAGGTCTTGACTGCTTGTGGATAATTTTAGACTATGTTATGTCAATAACGTAATTTCATTTTATTCAAGTGTATGGATCTCTTCATGCGGCAAAAAAAAAATTACATAAGTCCGCAATTGGTAGAAATAAGGATTGTGGAAAGTCCGGCTCCGCTCTAATGTCCAGTTGTCGTCTGTAATCGATACAGCAATAAAAAGAAGACTGGATCCACTAGATCTGGAGCAGAAATGGGCCTGGGGCTGTGTCGGATCGCAGGTGGATCGCAGTCACTTCTGTTTCCATACAAATAATTGGATCCTAAACTGCAACATTTTATTTCTGCTTTTCTCATCCAAAAACAGATCCACAAACAGAAATAACTACTGGACATGTAAAAAAGCAGCAATTAATTTCCGGTGCAGGAGTTAAGTGTACTTGTTTTATTTAAAAAAAAAATCAATTGTAGATATCTAGTCTGCCAAATATTCCAATCTATTGTTTCGGCCATTCCCAACATTCTCAGTTACTCATGAGGCTCCTTCTCTGATTAGTGTTACATGTAATACCGCTCCTGACCACATGGTGCGCTGTTATGTGATAGACCAGTGATAAGTGTTACATGTAATACCGCTCCTGACCACATGGTGCGCTGTTATGTGATAGACCAGTGATAAGTGTTACATGTAATACCGCTCCTGACCACATGGTGCGCTGTTATGTGATAGACCAGTGATAAGTGTTACCTGTAATACCGCTCCTGACCACATGGTGTGCTGTTATGTGATAGACCAGTGATAAGTGTTACCTGTAATACCGCTCCTGACCACATGGTGTGCTGTTATGTGATAGACCAGTGATAAGTGTTACATGTAATACCTCTCCTGACCACATGGTGTGCTGTTATGTGATAGACCAGTGATAAGTGTTACCTGTAATACCGCTCCTGACCACATGGTGTGCTGTTATGTGATAGACCAGTGATAAGTGTTACCTGTAATACCGCTCCTGACCACATGGTGTGCTGTTATGTGATAGACCAGTGATAAGTGTTACCTGTAATACCCCTCCTGACCACATGGTGCGCTGTTATGTGATAGACCAGTGATAAGTGTTACATGTAATACCGCTCCTGACCACATGGTGTGCTGTTATGTGATAGACCAGTGATAAGTGTTACATGTAATACCGCTCCTGACCACATGGTGTGCTGTTATGTGATAGACCAGTGATAAGTGTTACATGTAATACCGCTCCTGACCACATGGTGTGCTGTTATGTGATAGACCAGTGATAAGTGTTACATGTAATACTGCTCCTGACCACATGGTGTGCTGTTATGTGATAGACCAGTGATAAGTGTTACATGTAATACTGCTCCTGACCACATGGTGCGCTGTTATGTGATAGACCAGTGATAAGTGTTACATGTAATACCGCTCCTGACCACATGGTGCGCTGTTATGTGATAGACCTGTGATAAGTGTTACATGTAATACCGCTCCTGACCACATGGTGCGCTGTTATGTGATAGACCAGTGATAAGTGTTACATGTAATACCGCTCCTGACCACATGGTGCGCTGTTATGTGATAGACCTGTGATAAGTGTTACATGTAATACCGCTCCTGACCACATGGTGTGCTGTTATGTGATAGACCAGTGATAAGTGTTACATGTAATACCGCTCCTGACCACATGGTGTGCTTTTATGTGATAGACCAGTGATAAGTGTTACATGTAATACCGCTCCTGACCACATGGTGTGCTGTTATGTGATAGACCAGTGATAAGTGTTACATGTAATACCGCTCCTGACCACATGGTGTGCTATTATGTGATAGACCAGTGATAAGTGTTACATGTAATACCGCTCCTGACCACATGGTGTGCTGTTATGTGATAGACCAGTGATAAGTGTTACATGTAATACCGCTCCTGACCACATGGTGTGCTGTTATGTGATAGACCAGTGATAAGTGTTACATGTAATACTGCTCCTGACCACATGGTGCGCTGTTATGTGATAGACCAGTGATAAGTGTTACATGTAATACCGCTCCTGACCACATGGTGTGCTGTTATGTGATAGACCAGTGATAAGTGTTACATGTAATACTGCTCCTGACCACATGGTGCGCTGTTATGTGATAGACCAGTGATAAGTGATACATGTAATACCGCTCCTGACCACATGGTGTGCTGTTATGTGATAGACCAATGATAAGTGTTACATGTAATACCGCTCCTGACCACATGGTGTGCTGTTATGTGATAGACCAATGATAAGTGTTACATGTAATACCGCTCCTGACCACATGGTGTGCTGTTATGTGATAGACCAGTGATAAGTGTTACATGTAATACCACTCCTGACCACATGGTGCGCTGTTTGTCATGATCCCAATGGCAGGGGATCACTAAAGGACAAGCACAGATACAAACAAGCTCTAGGGCGATGGAACCTGAGCTGACCGCGACCCTGAACCTAACACACAAATAAAAGTAGCCGGGGAATGTGCCTACGATGATCCTAGACGTCTCGCTCCAGCCGAAGATCTAACTTCCCCTATTAGAAGAAACACAGACCTCTCTTGCCTCCAGAGAAATCCCCCACAGAAATAGCAGCCCCCCACATATAATGACGGTGAAATGAGAGGAAAGCACATACGCAGTATGAAAACAGTTTCAGCAAAATGAGGCCCGCTAAAGCTAGATAGCAGAGGATACAAAAGTGAACTGCGCGGTCAGCGAAAAACCCTTCAAAAAACCATCCTGAAATTACTTGAACTCATGTGCCAACTCATGGTAATGAGGAGCAATTTCAGCCCACTAGAGCAACCAGCAGCAAGGATCACATATCTGCAGGCTGGACTAAAAACCAAATAAAGCAAAACACCAAAACAGGAAAATCCAAACTTAGCTTGACCAGAAGGTTCTAGGAGCAGGGAGCAGAGGTAACAAGACACACTGGATACATTGATAACCGGCGAGGAAATGCCAGCAAAGCCAGGTTAAATAGGAAACTCCCATATGCTGATGGAACAGGTGGAACCCAGAAACCCAGGAAAGACAAGTCACCCAGTACCATCAGTAACCACCAGAGGGAGCCCAAAAACAGAACTCACAACAGTACCCCCCCCCTTGAGGAGGGGTCACCGAACCCTCACGAGAACCACCAGGGCGACCAGGATGAGCCCTATGAAAAGCGCGAACCAAATCATCAGCATGAACATCCGAGGCAACCACCCAAGAATTATCCTCCTGACCATAACCCTTCCACTTGACCAAATACTGGAGTTTCCGTCTGGAAACACGAGAATCCAAGATCTTCTCCACAACATACTCCAATTCTCCCTCCACCAGCACTGGAGCAGGAGGCTCAAGAGAAGGAACAACAGGTACCTCATACTTCCGCAACAACGACCGATGAAACACATTATGAATAGCAAACGATGCCGGGAGATCCAAACGAAACGACACAGGGTTAAGAATTTCCAAGATCCTATAGGGACCGATGAACCGAGGCTTGAACTTAGGAGAAGAGACCTTCATAGGAACAAAACGAGAAGACAACCACACCAAGTCACCAACAAGAAGTCGAGGACCCACGCGGCGACGGCGATTAGCAAACTGCTGAGCCTTCTCCTGGGACAACTTCAAATTGTCCACCACATGACTCCAAATCCGATGCAACCTATCCACCACCATGTCCACTCCAGGACAATCAGAAGGTTCCACCTGACCAGAGGAAAAACGAGGATGAAACCCCGAATTACAAAAGAAAGGAGAAACCAAGGTAGCAGAACTAGCCCGATTATTAAGGGCAAACTCGGCCAGCGGCAAAAAGGTAACCCAGTCATCCTGATCAGCAGAAACAAAACACCTTAAATAAGTTTCCAAGGTCTGATTAGTTCGTTCAGTCTGGCCATTCGTCTGAGGATGGAATGCAGACGAAAAGGACAAATCCATGCCCATCTTAGCACAGAACGTCCGCCAAAATCTAGACACAAACTGGGATCCCCTGTCAGAAACGATGTTCTCAGGAATCCCATGCAAACGAACCACATTCTGAAAAAACAGAGGGACCAACTCAGAGGAGGAAGGCAACTTAGGCAAGGGTACCAGATGAACCATTTTAGAAAAGCGATCACACACAACCCAGATGACGGACATTTTTTGAGAGACAGGGAGATCCGAAATAAAGTCCATGGAAATGTGCGTCCAAGGCCTCTTCGGGATAGGCAAAGGTGACAACAATCCACTGGCCCGAGAACAGCAAGGCTTAGCCCGAGCACAAACCTCACAAGACTGCACAAAAGAACGCACATCCCTCGACAAGGAAGGCCACCAAAAAGACCTGGCCACCAAGTCTCTAGTACCAAATATTCCAGGATGACCTGCCAACGCAGAAGAATGGACCTCGGAGATGACTCTACTGGTCCAATTATCCGGAACAAACAGTCTCTCAGGCGGACAACGATCAGGTTTAGCCGCCTGAAACTCCTGCAAAGCACGTCGCAAGTCTGGGGAGACAGCAGACAAAATCACCCCATCCCTAAGGATACCAGTGGGCTCAGAATTTCCAAGGGAGTAAGGCACAAAACTCCTAGAAAGAGCATCCGCCTTCACATTCTTTGAACCTGGCAGGTATGAAACCACAAAATTGAAACGAGAGAAAAACAGTGACCAACGAGCCTGTCTAGGATTCAGACGCCTGGCAGACTCAAGGTAAATCAAATTTTTGTGATCAGTCAAGACCACCACACGATGTCTAGCACCCTCTAGCCAATGACGCCACTCCTCAAATGCCCACTTCATGGCCAAAAGTTCCCGATTACCAACATCATAATTCCGCTCAGCCGGCGAAAACTTTCTAGAAAAAAACGCGCATGGCTTCATCACTGAGCCATCGGAGCTTCTCTGTGACAAAACCGCCCCCGCTCCAATCTCGGAAGCATCAACCTCAACCTGAAAAGGGAGCGAAACATCTGGCTGACGCAACACAGGAGCAGAAGAAAACCGGCGCTTAAGTTCCTGAAAGGCCTCCACAGCCGCAGGAGACCAATTAGCAACATCAGCACCCTTCTTAGTCAAATCCGTCAAAGGCTTAACAACACTAGAAAAATTAGTTATAAAACGACGATAGAAATTAGCAAAGCCCAAGAACTTCTGTAGACTCTTAAGAGATGTAGGCTGCGTCCAGTCACAAATAGCCTGAACCTTGACGGGATCCATCTCAATAGTAGAAGGGGAAAAAATATACCCCAAGAAAGAAATCTTCTGGACTCCAAAGAGACACTTTGAGCCTTTTACAAACAAGGAATTGGCCCGCAGGACCTGAAACACCTTCCTGACCTGCTGAACATGAGACTCCCAGTCATCAGAAAAAACCAAAATATCATCCAAATACACAATCATAAATTTATCCAGATATTCACGGAAAATATCGTGCATAAAGGACTGGAAGACTGAAGGAGCATTAGAAAGTCCAAAAGGCATTACCAAATACTCAAAATGGCCCTCAGGCGTATTAAATGCGGTTTTCCACTCATCACCTTGCTTTATTCGTATAAGATTATACGCACCCCGAAGATCAATCTTAGTGAACCATTTAGCCCCCTTAATGCGAGCAAACAAATCAGTCAACAATGGCAAAGGATACTGATATTTTACGGTAATCTTATTCAAAAGACGATAATCTATACAAGGCCTCAAGGAACCATCTTTTTTGGCCACGAAAAAAAAACCTGCTCCCAAAGGGGACAAAGATGGACGGATATGTCCCTTTTCCAAGGACTCCTTAACATAATCCCGCATAGCAGTATGCTCTGGCACTGACAGATTGAACAAACGACCTTTAGGAAATTTACTGCCTGGAATTAAATTTATAGCACAATCGCAATCCCTGTGAGGAGGAAGCGAACTGAGCTTAGGCTCCTCAAAAACATCCCGATAGTCAGACAAAAACACAGGAATCTCAGAAGGAGTAGATGAAGCGATAGAAATCGGAGGTGCATCATCATGAACCCCCTGACATCCCCAGCTTAACACAGACATTGATTTCCAGTCAAGGACTGGATTATGAGTTTGTAACCATGGCAGACCAAGTACTAGAACATCATGCAAATTATACAGTACCAGGAAGCGAATCACCTCCTGATGAACGGGAGTCATACGCATGGTCACTTGTGTCCAGTACTGAGGTTTATTCATAGCCAAAGGTGTAGAGTCAATTCCCTTCAAAGGAATAGGGACTTCCAGAGGCTCCAGACTAAACCCACAGCGATTGGCAAATGACCAATCCATAAGACTCATGGCAGCGCCTGAATCCACATAGGCATCGACGGAAATGGATGATAATGAACAAATCAGAGTCACAGACAGAATGAACTTAGACTGTAAAGTACTAATGGCAACAGACTTATCAACCTTTTTTGTGCGTTTAGAGCATGCTGATATAACATGAGCTGAATCACCACAATAAAAGCACAACCCTTTTTTCCGCCTATACTTTTGCCGTTCACTTCTGGACTGAATTCTATCACATTGCATTATCTCAGGTGACGGTTCAGACGACACCGCCAAATGATGCACAGGTTTGCGCTTCCGTAAACGCCGATCAATCTGAACAGCCATAGTCATAGACTCATTCAGACCAGCAGGCGCAGGGAACCCCACCATAACATCTTTAATGGCCTCAGAAAGGCCATCTCTAAACTTTGCAGCCAGAGCGCACTCATTCCACTGAGTAAGTACCGACCACTTCCGAAATTTTTGACAATAAATTTCTGCTTCATCTTGCCCCTGAGAGAGGGCCAACAAAGCTTTTTCAGCCTGAATCTCTTGGTTAGGTTCCTCATAGAGCAAACCCAATGCCAGAAAAAACGCATCCGCATTAAGCAACGCAGGGTCCCCTGGTGCCAATGCAAATGCCCAATCCTGAGGGTCACCCCGCAGGAAAGATATAATTATCTTGACTTGCTGAGCAGGGTCTCCAGAGGAGCGAGATTTCAAAGAAAGAAACAACTTGCAATTGTTCCTAAAATTCAGAAAACGAGATCTATCTCCAGAAAAAAACTCTGGGACAGGAATTCTAGGTTCAGACATAGGAGCATGTACAACAAAATCCTGTATATTTTGAACCTTAGTGGCAAGATTATTCAGGCTGGAAGCCAAACTCTGGACGTCCATGATAAACAGCTGGGATCAGAGCCATTCAAAGATTAAGAGGAGGAGGAAGTAGCCACGCTGCAATAAGGCTAGGCAGCAAACTCTGAGGGAAAGAGAAAAAAAAAAAAAAACTTCCTCAGACTACTTATCCTCCTACTTCAGCCAATACAATTAACACTTTGTGGGCCGGTTATACTGTCATGATCCCAATGGCAGGGGATCACTAAAGGACAAGCACAGATACAAACAAGCTCTAGGGCGATGGAACCTGAGCTGACCGCGACCCTGAACCTAACACACAAATAAAAGTAGCCGGGGAACGTGCCTACGATGATCCTAGACGTCTCGCTCCAGCCGAAGATCTAACTTCCCCTATTAGAAGAAACACAGACCTCTCTTGCCTCCAGAGAAATCCCCCACAGAAATAGCAGCCCCCCACATATAATGACGGTGAAATGAGAGGAAAGCACATACGCAGTATGAAAACAGTTTCAGCAAAATGAGGCCCGCTAAAGCTAGATAGCAGAGGATACAAAAGTGAACTGCGCGGTCAGCGAAAAACCCTTCAAAAAACCATCCTGAAATTACTTGAACTCATGTGCCAACTCATGGTACATGAGGAGCAATTTCAGCCCACTAGAGCAACCAGCAGCAAGGATCACATATCTGCAGGCTGGACTAAAAACCAAATAAAGCAAAACACCAAAACAGGAAAATCCAAACTTAGCTTGACCAGAAGGTTCTAGGAGCAGGGAGCAGAGGTAACAAGACACACTGGATACAATGATAACCGGCGAGGAAATGCCAGCAAAGCCAGGTTAAATAGGAAACTCCCATATGCTGATGGAACGGGTGGAACCCAGAAACCCAGGAAAGACAAGTCACCCAGTACCATCAGTAACCACCAGAGGGAGCCCAAAAACAGAACTCACAACAGCTGTTATGTGATAGAGCAGTGATAAGTGTTACCTGTAATACCGCTCCTGACCACATGGTGCGCTGTTATGTGATAGACCAGTGATAAGTGTTACATGTAATACCGCTCCTGACCACATGGTGTGCAGTTATGTGATAGACCACTGATAAGTGTTACATGTAATACCGCTCCTGACCACATGGTGTGCTGTTATGTGATAGACCAGTGATAAGTGTTACATGTAATACCGCTCCTGACCACATGGTGCGCTGTTATGTGATAGACCAGTGATAAGTGTTACATGTAATACCGCTCCTGACCACATGGTGTGCTGTTATGTGATAGACCAGTGATAAGTGTTACATGTAATACCGCTCCTGACCACATGGTGTGCTGGTATGTGATAGACCAGTGATAAGTGTTACATGTAATACCGCTCCTGACTACATGGTGCGCTGTTATGTGATAGACCAGTGATAAGTGATACATGTAATACCGCTCCTGACCACATGGTGTGCTGGTATGTGATAGACCAGTGATAAGTGTTACATGTAATACCGCTCCTGACTACATGGTGCGCTGTTATGTGATAGACCAGTGATAAGTGATACATGTAATACCGCTCCTGACCACATGGTGTGCTGGTATGTGATAGACCAGTGATAAGTGATACATGTAATACCGCTCCTGACCACATGGTGCGCTGTTATGTGATAGACCAGTGATAAGTGATACATGTAATACCGCTCCTGACCACATGGTGCGCTGTTATGTGATAGACCAGTGATAAGTGTTACCTGTAATACTGCTCCTGACCACATGGTGTGCTGTTATGTGATAGACCAGTGATAAGTGTTACATGTAATACTGCTCCTGACCACATGGTGCGCTGTTATGTGATAGACCAGTGATAAGTGTTACATGTAATACCGCTCCTGACCACATGGTGTGCTGTTATGTGATAGACCAGTGATAAGTGTTACATGTAATACCGCTCCTGACCACATGGTGCGCTGTTATGTGATAGACCAGTGATGTGTACATGTAATACCGCTCCTGACCACATGGTGCGCTGTTATGTGATAGACCAGTGATAAGTGTTACATGTAATACCGCTCCTGACCACATGGTGTGCTGTTATGTGATAGACCAGTGATAAGTGTTACATATAATACCGCTCCTGACCACATGGTGCGCTGTTATGTGATAGACCAGTGATGTGTACATGTAATACCGCTCCTGACCACATGGTGCGCTGTTATGTGATAGACCAGTGATAAGTGTTACATGTAATACTGCTCCTGACCACATGGTGTGCTGTTATGTGATAGACCAGTGATAAGTGTTACATGTGATACCGCTCCTGACCACATGGTGCGCTGTTATGTGATAGACCTGTGATAAGTGTTACATGTAATACCGCTCCTGACCACATGGTGTGCTGTTATGTGATAGACCAGTGATAAGTGTTACATGTAATACCGCTCCTGACCACATGGTGTGCTGTTATGTGATAGACCAGTGATAAGTGTTACATGTAATACCACTCCTGACCACATGGTGTGCTGTTATGTGATAGACCAGTGATAAGTGTTACATGTAATACCGCTCCTGACCACATGGTGCGCTGTTATGTGATAGACCAGTGATAAGTGTTACATGTAATACCGCTCCTGACCACATGGTGTGCTGTTATGTGATAGACCAGTGATAAGTGTTACATGTAATACCTCTCCTGACCACATGGTGCGCTGTTATGTGATAGACCAGTGATAAGTGTTACATGTAATACCGCTCCTGACCACATGGTGTGCTGTTATGTGATAGACCAGTGATAAGTGTTACATGTAATACCGCTCCTGACCACATGGTGCGCTGTTATGTGATAGACCAGTGATAAGTGTTACATGTAATACCGCTCCTGACCACATGGTGCGCTGTTATGTGATAGACCAGTGATAAGTGTTACATGTAATACCGCTCCTGACCACATGGTGCGCTGTTATGTGATAGACCAGTGATAAGTGTTACATGTAATACCGGTCCTGACCACATGGTGTGCTGTTATGTGATAGACCAGTGATAAGTGTTACATGTAATACCGCTCCTGACCACATGGTGTGCTGTTATGTGATAGACCAGTGATAAGTGTTACATGTAATACCGCTCCTGACCACATGGTGCGCTGTTATGTGATAGACCAGTGATAAGTGTTACATGTAATACCGCTCCTGACCACATGGTGTGCTGTTATGTGATAGACCAGTGATAAGTATTACATGTAATACCGCTCCTGACCCCATGGTGTGCTGTTATGTGATAGACCAGTGATAAGTGTTACATGTAATACCGCTCCTGACCACATGGTGCGCTGTTATGTGATAGACCAGTGATAAGTGTTACATTGAATACCGCTCCTGACCACATGGTGCGCTGTTATGTGATAGACCAGTGATAAGTGTTACATGTAATACCGCTCCTGACCACATGGTGTGCTGTTATGTGATAGACCAGTGATAAGTGTTACATGTAATACCGCTCCTGACCACATGGTGTGCTGTTATGTGATAGACCAGTGATAAGTGTTACATGTAATACCGCTCCTGACCACATGGTGTGCTGTTATGTGATAGACCAGTGATAAAGTGTTACATGTAATACCGCTCCTGACCACATGGTGTGCTGTTATGTGATAGACCAGTGATAAGTGTTACATGTAATACCGCTCCTGACTACATGGTGCGCTGTTATGTGATAGACCAGTGATAAGTGTTACATGTAATACCGCTCCTGACCACATGGTGTGCTGTTATGTGATAGACCAGTGATAAGTGTTACATGTAAAACCGCTCATGACCACATGGTGCGCTGTTATGTGATAGACCAGTGATAAGTGTTACATGTAATACCGCTCATGACCACATGGTGTGCTGTTATGTGATAGACCAGTGATAAGTGTTACATGTAATACCGCTCCTGACCCCATGGTGTGCTGTTATGTGATAGACCAGTGATAAGTGTTACATGTAATACCGCTCCTGACCACATGGTGCGCTGTTATGTGATAGACCAGTGATAAGTGTTACATGTAATACCGCTCCTGACCACATGGTGCGCTGTTATGTGATAGACCAGTGATAAGTGTTACATTGAATACCGCTCCTGACCACATGGTGCGCTGTTATGTGATAGACCAGTGATAAGTGTTACATGTAATACCGCTCCTGACCACATGGTGTGCTGTTATGTGATAGACCAGTGATAAGTGTTACATGTAATACCGCTCCTGACCACATGGTGTGCTGTTATGTGATAGACCAGTGATAAGTGTTACATGTAATATCGCTCCTGACCACATGGTGTGCTGTTATGTGATAGACCAGTGATAAGTGTTACATGTAATACCGCTCCTGACCACATGGTGCGCTGTTATGTGATAGACCAGTGATAAGTGTTACATGTAATACCGCTCCTGACCACATGGTGTGCTGTTATGTGATAGACCAGTGATAAAGTGTTACATGTAATACCGCTCCTGACCACATGGTGTGCTGTTATGTGATAGACCAGTGATAAGTGTTACATGTAATACCGCTCCTGACTACATGGTGCGCTGTTATGTGATAGACCAGTGATAAGTGTTACATGTAATACCGCTCCTGACCACATGGTGTGCTGTTATGTGATAGACCAGTGATAAGTGTTACATGTAAAACCGCTCATGACCACATGGTGCGCTGTTATGTGATAGACCAGTGATAAGTGTTACATGTAATACCGCTCCTGACCACATGGTGCGCTGTTATATGATAGACCAGTGATAAGTGTTACATGTAATACCGCTCCTGACCACATGGTGCACTGTTATGTGATAGACCAGTGATAAGTGTTACATGTAATACCGCTCCTGACCACATGGTGCGCTGTTATGTGATAGACCAGTGATAAGTGTTACATGTAATACCGCTCCTGACCACATGGTGCGCTGTTATGTGATAGACCAGTGATAAGTGTTACATGTAATACCGCTCATGACCACATGGTGTGCTGTTATGTGATAGACCAGTGATAAGTGTTACATGTAATACCGCTCCTGACCACATGGTGTGCTGTTATGTGATAGACCAGTGATAAGTGTTACATGTAATACCGCTCCTGACCACATGGTGCGCTGTTATGTGATAGACCAGTGATAAGTGTTACATGTGATACCGCTCCTGACCACATGGTGCGCTGTTATGTGATAGACCAGTGATAAGTGTTACATGTAATACCGCTCCTGACCACATGGTGCGCTGTTATGTGATAGACCAGTGATAAGTGTTACATGTAATACCGCTCCTGACCACATGGTGTGCTGTTATGTGATAGACCAGTGATCAGTGTTACATGTAATACCGCTCCTGACCACATGGTGCGCTGTTATGTGATAGACCAGTGATAAGTGTTACATGTAATACCGCTCCTGACCACATGGTGCGCTGTTATGTGATAGACCAGTGATAAGTGTTACATGTAATACCTCTCCTGACCACATGGTGTGCTGTTATGTGATAGACCAGTGATAAGTGTTACATGTAATACCGCTCCTGACCACATGGTGCGCTGTTATGTGATAGACCAGTGATAAGTGTTACATGTAATACCGCTCCTGACCACATGGTGCGCTGTTATGTGATAGACCAGTGATAAGTGTTACATGTAATACTGCTCCTGACCACATGGTGTGCTGTTATGTGATAGACCAGTGATAAGTGTTACATGTAATACTGCTCCTGACCACATGGTGTGCTGTTATGTGATAGACCAGTGATAAGTGTTACATGTAATACCGCTCCTGACCACATGGTGCGCTGTTATGTGATAGACCAGTGATAAGTGTTACATGTAATACTGCTCCTGACCACATGGTGCGCTGTTATGTGATAGACCAGTGATAAGTGTTACATGTAATACCGCTCCTGACCACATGGTGCGCTGTTATGTGATAGACCAGTGATAAGTGTTACATGTAATACCGCTCCTGACCACATGGTGCGCTGTTATGTGATAGACCAGTGATAAGTGTTACATGTAATACCGCTCCTGACCACATGGTGTGCTGTTATGTGATAGACCAGTGATAAGTGTTACATGTAATACTGCTCCTGACCACATGGTGTGCTGTTATGTGATAGACCAGTGATAAGTGTTACATGTAATACCGCTCCTGACCACATGGTGTGCTGTTATGTGATAGACCAGTGATAAGTGTTACATGTAATACTGCTCCTGACCACATGGTGTGCTGTTATGTGATAGACCAGTGATAAGTGTTACATGTAATACCGCTCCTGACCACATGGTGTGCTGTTATGTGATAGACCAGTGATAAGTGTTACATGTAATACTGCTCCTGACCACATGGTGTGCTGTTATGTGATAGACCAGTGATAAGTGTTACATGTAATACCGCTCCTGACCACATGGTGCGCTGTTATGTGATAGACCAGTGATAAGTGTTACATGTAATACCTCTCCTGACCACATGGTGTGCTGTTATGTGATAGACCAGTGATAAGTGTTACATGTAATACCGCTCCTGACCACATGGTGCACTGTTATGTGATAGACCAGTGATAAGTGTTACATGTAATACCGCTCCTGACCACATGGTGCGCTGTTATGTGATAGACCAGTGATAAGTGTTACATGTAATACTGCTCCTGACCACATGGTGTGCTGTTATGTGATAGACCAGTGATAAGTGTTACATGTAATACTGCTCCTGACCACATGGTGTGCTGTTATGTGATAGACCAGTGATAAGTGTTACATGTAATACCGCTCCTGACCACATGGTGCGCTGTTATGTGATAGACCAGTGATAAGTGTTACATGTAATACTGCTCCTGACCACATGGTGCGCTGTTATGTGATAGACCAGTGATAAGTGTTACATGTAATACTGCTCCTGACCACATGGTGTGCTGTTATGTGATAGACCAGTGATAAGTGTTACATGTAATACCGCTCCTGACCACATGGTGTGCTGTTATGTGATAGACCAGTGATAAGTGTTACATGTAATACTGCTCCTGACCACATGGTGTGCTGTTATGTGATAGACCAGTGATAAGTGTTACCTGTAATACTGCTCCTGACCACATGGTGTGCTGTTATGTGATAGACCAGTGATAAGTGTTACATGTAATACCGCTCCTGACCACATGGTGCGCTGTTATGTGATAGACCAGTGATAAGTGTTATATGTAATACCGCTCCTGACCACATGGTGTGCTGTTATGTGATAGACCAGTGATAAGTGTTACCTGTAATACCGCTCCTGACCACATGGTGTGCTGTTATGTGATAGACCAGTGATAAGTGTTACATGTAATACTGCTCCTGACCACATGGTGTGCTGTTATGTGATAGACCAGTGATAAGTGTTACCTGTAATACTGCTCCTGACCACATGGTGTGCTGTTATGTGATAGACCAGTGATAAGTGTTACATGTAATACCGCTCCTGACCACATGGTGCGCTGTTATGTGATAGACCAGTGATAAGTGTTACATGTAATACTGCTCCTGACCACATGGTGTGCTGTTATGTGATAGACCAGTGATAAGTTTTACATGTAATACCGCTCCTGACCACATGGTGCGCTGTTATGTGATAGACCAGTGATAAGTGTTACATGTAACACCGCTCCTGACCACATGGTGTGCTGTTATGTGATAGACCAGTGATAAGTGTTACATGTAATACTGCTCCTGACCACATGGTGCGCTGTTATGTGATAGACCAGTGATAAGTGTTACATGTAACACCGCTCCTGACCACATGGTGCGCTGTTATGTGATAGACCAGTGATAAGTGTTACATGTAACACCACTCCTGACCACATGGTGCGCTGTTATGTGATAGACCAGTGATAAGTGTTACATGTAACACCGCTCCTGACCACATGGTGCGCTGTTATGTGATAGACCAGTGATAAGTGTTACATGTAACACCGCTCCTGACCACATGGTGTGCTGTTATGTGATAGACCAGTGATAAGTGTTACATGTAATACCGCTCCTGACCACATGGTGTGCTATTATGTGATAGATCAGTGATAAGTGTTACATGTAATACCGCTCCTGACCACACCAGTGATAAGTGTTACATGTAATACCGCTCCTGACCATATGGTGTGCTGTTATGCGATAGACCAGTGATAAGTGTTACATGTAATACCGCTCCTGACCACATGGTGCGCTGTTATGTGGTAGATCAGTGATAAGTGTTACATGTAATACCGCTCCTGACCACATGGTGTGCTGTTATGTGATAGACCAGTGATAAGTGTTACATGTAATACTGCTCCTGACCACATGGTGTGCTGTTATGTGATAGACCAGTGATAAGTGTTACATGTAATACCGCTCCTGACCACAGGGTGTGCTGTTATGTGATAGATCAGTGATAAGTGTTACATGTAATACCGCTCCTGACCACATGGTGCGCTGTTATGTGATAGACCAGTGATAAGTGTTACATGTAACACCGCTCCTGACCACATGGTGTGCTGTTATGTGATAGACCAGTGATAAGTGTTACATGTAATACCGCTCCTGACCACATGGTGTGCTATTATGTGATAGATCAGTGATAAGTGTTACATGTAATACCGCTCCTGACCACACCAGTGATAAGTGTTACATGTAATACCGCTCCTGACCATATGGTGTGCTGTTATGCGATAGACCAGTGATAAGTGTTACATGTAATACCGCTCCTGACCACATGGTGCGCTGTTATGTGGTAGATCAGTGATAAGTGTTACATGTAATACCGCTCCTGACCACATGGTGTGCTGTTATGTGATAGACCAGTGATAAGTGTTACATGTAATACTGCTCCTGACCACATGGTGTGCTGTTATGTGATAGACCAGTGATAAGTGTTACATGTAATACCGCTCCTGACCACACGGTTCGCTGTTATGTGATAGACCAGTGATAAGTGTTACATGTAATACCGCTCCTGACCACATGGTGTGCTGTTATGTGATAGACCAGTGATAAGTGTTACATGTAATACTGCTCCTGACCACATGGTGTGCTGTTATGTGAAAGACCAGTGATAAGTGTTACATGTAATACCGCTCCTGACCACATGGTGTGCTGTTATGCGATAGACCAGTGATAAGTGTTACATGTAATACTGCTCCTGACCACATGGTGTGCTGTTATGTGATAGACCAGTGATAAGTGTTACATGTAATACCGCTCCTGACCACATGGTGTGCTGTTATGTGATAGACCAGTGATAAGTGTTACATGTAATACCGCTCCTGACCACATGGTGCGCTGTTATGTGATAGTCCAGTGATAAGTGTTACATGTAATACCGCTCCTGACCACATGGTGTGCTGTTATGTGATAGACCAGTGATAAGTGTTACATGTAATACCGCTCCTGACCACATGGTGTGCTGTTATGTGATAGACCAGTGATAAGTGTTACATGTAATACTGCTCCTGACCACATGGTGCGCTGTTATGTGATAGACCAGTGATAAGTGTTACATGTAATACCGCTCCTGACCACACCAGTGATAAGTGTTACATGTAATACCGCTCCTGACCATATGGTGTGCTGTTATGCGATAGACCAGTGATAAGTGTTACATGTAATACCGCTCCTGACCACATGGTGCGCTGTTATGTGGTAGATCAGTGATAAGTGTTACATGTAATACCGCTCCTGACCACATGGTGTGCTGTTATGCGATAGACCAGTGATAAGTGTTACATGTAATACTGCTCCTGACCACATGGTGTGCTGTTATGTGATAGACCAGTGATAAGTGTTACATGTAATACCGCTCCTGACCACACGGTTCGCTGTTATGTGATAGACCAGTGATAAGTGTTACATGTAATACTGCTCCTGACCACATGGTGCGCTGTTATGTGATAGTCCAGTGATAAGTGTTACATGTAATACCGCTCCTGACCACATGGTGCACTGTTATGTGATAGACCAGTGATAAGTGTTACATGTAATACCGCTCCTGACCACATGGTGCACTGTTATGTGATAGACCAGTGATAAGTGTTACATGTAATACCGCTCCTGACCACATGGTGCGCTGTTATGTGATAGACCAGTGATAAGTGTTACATGTAATACCGCTCCTGACCACATGGTGCGCTGTTATGTGATAGACCAGTGATAAGTGTTACATGTAATACCGCTCATGACCACATGGTGCGCTGTTATGTGATAGACCAGTGATAAGTGTTACATGTAATACCGCTCCTGACCACATGGTGTGCTGTTATGTGATAGACCAGTGATAAGTGTTACATGTAATACCGCTCCTGACCACATGGTGCGCTGTTATGTGATAGACCAGTGATAAGTGTTACATGTGATACCGCTCCTGACCACATGGTGCGCTGTTATGTGATAGACCAGTGATAAGTGTTACATGTAATACCGCTCCTGACCACATGGTGTGCTGTTATGTGATAGACCAGTGATCAGTGTTACATGTAATACCGCTCCTGACCACATGGTGCGCTGTTATGTGATAGACCAGTGATAAGTGTTACATGTAATACCGCTCCTGACCACATGGTGCGCTGTTATGTGATAGACCAGTGATAAGTGTTACATGTAATACCGCTCCTGACCACATGGTGCGCTGTTATGTGATAGACCAGTGATAAGTGTTACATGTAATACCTCTCCTGACCACATGGTGTGCTGTTATGTGATAGACCAGTGATAAGTGTTACATGTAATACTGCTCCTGACCACATGGTGCGCTGTTATGTGATAGACCAGTGATAAGTGTTACATGTAATACTGCTCCTGACCACATGGTGTGCTGTTATGTGATAGACCAGTGATAAGTGTTACATGTAATACTGCTCCTGACCACATGGTGCGCTGTTATGTGATAGACCAGTGATAAGTGTTACATGTAATACCGCTCCTGACCACATGGTGCGCTGTTATGTGATAGACCAGTGATAAGTGTTACATGTAATACTGCTCCTGACCACATGGTGCGCTGTTATGTGATAGACCAGTGATAAGTGTTACATGTAATACCGCTCCTGACCACATGGTGTGCTGTTATGTGATAGACCAGTGATAAGTGTTACATGTAATACTGCTCCTGACCACATGGTGTGCTGTTATGTGATAGACCAGTGATAAGTGTTACCTGTAATACTGCTCCTGACCACATGGTGTGCTGTTATGTGATAGACCAGTGATAAGTTTTACATGTAATACCGCTCCTGACCACATGGTGCGCTGTTATGTGATAGACCAGTGATAAGTGTTACATGTAACACCGCTCCTGACCACATGGTGCGCTGTTATGTGATAGACCAGTGATAAGTGTTACATGTAATACCGCTCCTGACCACAGGGTGTGCTGTTATGTGATAGACCAGTGATAAGTGTTACATGTAATACCACTCCTGACCACATGGTGCGCTGTTATGTGATAGACCAGTGATAAGTGTTACATGTAACACCGCTCCTGACCACATGGTGCGCTGTTATGTGATAGACCAGTGATAAGTGTTACATGTAATACCGCTCCTGACCACAGGGTGTGCTGTTATGTGATAGATCAGTGATAAGTGTTACATGTAATACCGCTCCTGACCACATGGTGCGCTGTTATGTGATAGACCAGTGATAAGTGTTACATGTAACACCGCTCCTGACCACATGGTGTGCTATTATGTGATAGATCAGTGATAAGTGTTACATGTAATACCGCTCCTGACCACACCAGTGATAAGTGTTACATGTAATACCACTCCTGACCACATGGTGCGCTGTTATGTGATAGACCAGTGATAAGTGTTACATGTAACACCGCTCCTGACCACATGGTGCGCTGTTATGTGATAGACCAGTGATAAGTGTTACATGTAACACCGCTCCTGACCACATGGTGTGCTGTTATGTGATAGACCAGTGATAAGTGTTACATGTAATACCGCTCCTGACCACATGGTGTGCTATTATGTGATAGATCAGTGATAAGTGTTACATGTAATACCGCTCCTGACCACACCAGTGATAAGTGTTACATGTAATACCGCTCCTGACCATATGGTGTGCTGTTATGCGATAGACCAGTGATAAGTGTTACATGTAATACCGCTCCTGACCACATGGTGCGCTGTTATGTGGTAGATCAGTGATAAGTGTTACATGTAATACCGCTCCTGACCACATGGTGTGCTGTTATGTGATAGACCAGTGATAAGTGTTACATGTAATACCGCTCCTGACCACATGGTGTGCTGTTATGTGATAGACCAGTGATAAGTGTTACATGTAATACTGCTCCTGACCACATGGTGTGCTGTTATGTGATAGACCAGTGATAAGTGTTACATGTAATACCGCTCCTGACCACATGGTGTGCTGTTATGTGATAGACCAGTGATAAGTGTTACATGTAATACCGCTCCTGACCACAGGGTGTGCTGTTATGTGATAGATCAGTGATAAGTGTTACATGTAATACCGCTCCTGACCACATGGTGCGCTGTTATGTGATAGACCAGTGATAAGTGTTACATGTAACACCGCTCCTGACCACATGGTGTGCTGTTATGTGATAGACCAGTGATAAGTGTTACATGTAATACCGCTCCTGACCACATGGTGTGCTATTATGTGATAGATCAGTGATAAGTGTTACATGTAATACCGCTCCTGACCACACCAGTGATAAGTGTTACATGTAATACCGCTCCTGACCATATGGTGTGCTGTTATGCGATAGACCAGTGATAAGTGTTACATGTAATACCGCTCCTGACCACATGGTGCGCTGTTATGTGGTAGATCAGTGATAAGTGTTACATGTAATACCGCTCCTGACCACATGGTGTGCTGTTATGTGATAGACCAGTGATAAGTGTTACATGTAATACTGCTCCTGACCACATGGTGTGCTGTTATGTGATAGACCAGTGATAAGTGTTACATGTAATACCGCTCCTGACCACACGGTTCGCTGTTATGTGATAGACCAGTGATAAGTGTTACATGTAATACCGCTCCTGACCACATGGTGTGCTGTTATGTGATAGACCAGTGATAAGTGTTATATGTAATACCGCTCCTGACCACATGGTGTGCTGTTATGCGATAGACCAGTGATAAGTGTTACATGTAATACTGCTCCTGACCACATGGTGTGCTGTTATGTGAAAGACCAGTGATAAGTGTTACATGTAATACCGCTCCTGACCACATGGTGTGCTGTTATGCGATAGACCAGTGATAAGTGTTACATGTAATACCGCTCCTGACCACATGGTGTGCTGTTATGTGATAGACCAGTGATAAGTGTTATATGTAATACCGCTCCTGACCACATGGTGTGCTGTTATGTGATAGACCAGTGATAAGTGTTACATGTAATACCGCTCCTGACCACATGGTGTGCTGTTATGTGATAGACCAGTGATAAGTGTTACATGTAATACTGCTCCTGACCACATGGTGCGCTGTTATGTGATAGTCCAGTGATAAGTGTTACATGTAATACCGCTCCTGACCACATGGTGTGCTGTTATGTGATAGACCAGTGATAAGTGTTACATGTAATACCGCTCCTGACCACATGGTGTGCTGTTATGTGATAGACCAGTGATAAGTGTTACATGTAATACTGCTCCTGACCACATGGTGCGCTGTTATGTGATAGACCAGTGATAAGTGTTACATGTAATACCGCTCCTGACCACACCAGTGATAAGTGTTACATGTAATACCGCTCCTGACCATATGGTGTGCTGTTATGCGATAGACCAGTGATAAGTGTTACATGTAATACCGCTCCTGACCACATGGTGCGCTGTTATGTGGTAGATCAGTGATAAGTGTTACATGTAATACCGCTCCTGACCACATGGTGTGCTGTTATGCGATAGACCAGTGATAAGTGTTACATGTAATACTGCTCCTGACCACATGGTGTGCTGTTATGTGATAGACCAGTGATAAGTGTTACATGTAATACCGCTCCTGACCACACGGTTCGCTGTTATGTGATAGACCAGTGATAAGTGTTACATGTAATACTGCTCCTGACCACATGGTGCGCTGTTATGTGATAGTCCAGTGATAAGTGTTACATGTAATACCGCTCCTGACCACATGGTGCACTGTTATGTGATAGACCAGTGATAAGTGTTACATGTAATACCGCTCCTGACCACATGGTGCACTGTTATGTGATAGACCAGTGATAAGTGTTACATGTAATACCGCTCCTGACCACATGGTGCGCTGTTATGTGATAGACCAGTGATAAGTGTTACATGTAATACCGCTCCTGACCACATGGTGCGCTGTTATGTGATAGACCAGTGATAAGTGTTACATGTAATACCGCTCCTGACCACATGGTGCGCTGTTATGTGATAGACCAGTGATAAGTGTTATATGTAATACCGCTCCTGACCACATGGTGCGCTGTTATGTGATAGACCAGTGATAAGTGTTACATGTAATACCGCTCCTGACCACATGGTGCGCTGTTATGTGATAGACCAGTGATAAGTGTTACATGTAATACCGCTCATGACCACATGGTGCGCTGTTATGTGATAGACCAGTGATAAGTGTTACATGTAATACCGCTCCTGACCACATGGTGTGCTGTTATGTGATAGACCAGTGATAAGTGTTACATGTAATACCGCTCCTGACCACATGGTGCGCTGTTATGTGATAGACCAGTGATAAGTGTTACATGTGATACCGCTCCTGACCACATGGTGCGCTGTTATGTGATAGACCAGTGATAAGTGTTACATGTAATACCGCTCCTGACCACATGGTGTGCTGTTATGTGATAGACCAGTGATCAGTGTTACATGTAATACCGCTCCTGACCACATGGTGCGCTGTTATGTGATAGACCAGTGATAAGTGTTACATGTAATACCGCTCCTGACCACATGGTGCGCTGTTATGTGATAGACCAGTGATAAGTGTTACATGTAATACCTCTCCTGACCACATGGTGTGCTGTTATGTGATAGACCAGTGATAAGTGTTACATGTAATACTGCTCCTGACCACATGGTGCGCTGTTATGTGATAGACCAGTGATAAGTGTTACATGTAATACTGCTCCTGACCACATGGTGTGCTGTTATGTGATAGACCAGTGATAAGTGTTACATGTAATACTGCTCCTGACCACATGGTGCGCTGTTATGTGATAGACCAGTGATAAGTGTTACATGTAATACCGCTCCTGACCACATGGTGCGCTGTTATGTGATAGACCAGTGATAAGTGTTACATGTAATACTGCTCCTGACCACATGGTGTGCTGTTATGTGATAGACCAGTGATAAGTGTTACATGTAATACTGCTCCTGACCACATGGTGTGCTGTTATGTGATAGACCAGTGATAAGTGTTACATGTAATACCGCTCCTGACCACATGGTGCGCTGTTATGTGATAGACCAGTGATAAGTGTTACATGTAATACCGCTCCTGACCACATGGTGCGCTGTTATGTGATAGACCAGTGATAAGTGTTACATGTAATACCGCTCCTGACCACATGGTGCGCTGTTATGTGATAGACCAGTGATAAGTGTTACATGTAATACTGCTCCTGACCACATGGTGTGCTGTTATGTGATAGACCAGTGATAAGTGTTACATGTAATACTGCTCCTGACCACATGGTGTGCTGTTATGTGATAGACCAGTGATAAGTGTTACATGTAATACTGCTCCTGACCACATGGTGTGCTGTTATGTGATAGACCAGTGATAAGTGTTACATGTAATACTGCTCCTGACCACATGGTGTGCTGTTATGTGATAGACCAGTGATAAGTGTTACCTGTAATACTGCTCCTGACCACATGGTGTGCTGTTATGTGATAGACCAGTGATAAGTTTTACATGTAATACCGCTCCTGACCACATGGTGCGCTGTTATGTGATAGACCAGTGATAAGTGTTACATGTAACACCGCTCCTGACCACATGGTGCGCTGTTATGTGATAGACCAGTGATAAGTGTTACATGTAATACCGCTCCTGACCACAGGGTGTGCTGTTATGTGATAGACCAGTGATAAGTGTTACATGTAATACCACTCCTGACCACATGGTGCGCTGTTATGTGATAGACCAGTGATAAGTGTTACATGTAATACCGCTCCTGACCACAGGGTGTGCTGTTATGTGATAGACCAGTGATAAGTGTTACATGTAATACCACTCCTGACCACATGGTGTGCTGTTATGTGATAGATCAGTGATAAGTGTTACATGTAATACCGCTCCTGACCACATGGTGCGCTGTTATGTGATAGACCAGTGATAAGTGTTACATGTAACACCGCTCCTGACCACAGGGTGTGCTGTTATGTGATAGATCAGTGATAAGTGTTACATGTAATACCGCTCCTGACCACATGGTGCGCTGTTATGTGATAGACCAGTGATAAGTGTTACATGTAACACCGCTCCTGACCACATGGTGCGCTGTTATGTGATAGACCAGTGATAAGTGTTACATGTAATACCGCTCCTGACCACACCAGTGATAAGTGTTACATGTAATACCGCTCCTGACCATATGGTGTGCTGTTATGCGATAGACCAGTGATAAGTGTTACATGTAATACCGCTCCTGACCACATGGTGCGCTGTTATGTGGTAGATCAGTGATAAGTGTTACATGTAATACCGCTCCTGACCACATGGTGTGCTGTTATGTGATAGACCAGTGATAAGTGTTACATGTAATACTGCTCCTGACCACATGGTGTGCTGTTATGTGATAGACCAGTGATAAGTGTTACATGTAATACTGCTCCTGACCACATGGTGTGCTGTTATGTGATAGACCAGTGATAAGTGTTACATGTAATACCGCTCCTGACCACACGGTTCGCTGTTATGTGATAGACCAGTGATAAGTGTTACATGTAATACTGCTCCTGACCACATGGTGTGCTGTTATGTGAAAGACCAGTGATAAGTGTTACATGTAATACCCCTCCTGACCACATGGTGTGCTGTTATGCGATAGACCAGTGATAAGTGTTACATGTAATACTGCTCCTGACCACATGGTGTGCTGTTATGTGATAGACCAGTGATAAGTGTTACATGTAATACCGCTCCTGACCACATGGTGTGCTGTTATGTGATAGACCAGTGATAAGTGTTAGGTGTAATACCGCTCCTGATCACATGGTGTGCTGTTATGTGATAGTCCAGTGATAAGTGTTACATGTAATACCGCTCCTGACCACATGGTGTGCTGTTATGTGATAGACCAGTGATAAGTGTTACATGTAATACTGCTCCTGACCACATGGTGCGCTGTTATGTGATAGTCCAGTGATAAGTGTTACATGTAATACCGCTCCTGACCACATGGTGTGCTGTTATGTGATAGACCAGTGATAAGTGTTACATGTAATACCGCTCCTGACTACATGGTGTGCTGTTATGTGATAGACCAGTGATAAGTGTTACATGTAATACTGCTCCTGACCACATGGTGCGCTGTTATGTGATAGACCAGTGATAAGTGTTACATGTAATACCGCTCCTGACCACACCAGTGATAAGTGTTACATGTAATACCGCTCCTGACCATATGGTGTGCTGTTATGCGATAGACCAGTGATAAGTGTTACATGTAATACCGCTCCTGACCACATGGTGCGCTGTTATGTGGTAGATCAGTGATAAGTGTTACATGTAATACCGCTCCTGACCACATGGTGTGCTGTTATGTGATAGACCAGTGATAAGTGTTACATGTAATACCTCTCCTGACCACATGGTGTGCTGTTATGCGATAGACCAGTGATAAGTGTTACATGTAATACCGCTCCTGACCACATGGTGTGCTGTTATGTGATAGACCAGTGATAAGTGTTACATGTAATACCGCTCCTGACCACACGGTTCGCTGTTATGTGATAGACCAGTGATAAGTGTTACATGTAATACTGCTCCTGACCACATGGTGCGCTGTTATGTGATAGTCCAGTGAAAAGTGTTACATGTAATACCGCTCCTGACCACATGGTGTGCTGTTATGCGATAGACCAGTGATAAGTGTTACATGTAATACTGCTCCTGACCACATGGTGCGCTGTTATGTGATAGTCCAGTGATAAGTGTTACATGTAATACCGCTCCTGACCACATGGTGTGCTGTTATGTGATAGACCAGTGATAAGTGTTACATGTAATACCGCTCCTGACCACATGGTGTGCTGTTATGTGATAGACCAGTGATAAGTGTTACATGTAATACTGCTCCTGACCACATGGTGCGCTGTTATGTGATAGACCAGTGATAAGTGTTACATGTAATACTGCTCCTGACCACATGGTGCGCTGTTATGTGATAGACCAGTGATAAGTGTTACATGTAATACTGCTCCTGACCACATGGTGCGCTGTTATGTGATAGACCAGTGATAAGTGTTACATGTAATACTGCTCCTGACCACATGGTGCGCTGTTATGTGATAGACCAGTGATAAGTGTTACATGTAATACCGCTCCTGACCACATGGTGCGCTGTTATGTGATAGACCAGTGATAAGTGTTACATGTAATACTGCTCCTGACCACATGGTGCGCTGTTATGTGATAGTCCAGTGATAAGTGTTACATGTAATACCGCTCCTGACCACATGGTGTGCTGTTATGTGATAGACCAGTGATAAGTGTTACATGTAATACCGCTCCTGACCACATGGTGCACTGTTATGTGATAGACCAGTGATAAGTGTTACATGTAATACTGCTCCTGACCACATGGTGCGCTGTTATGTGATAGACCAGTGATAAGTGTTACATGTAATACTGCTCCTGACCACATGGTGCGCTGTTATGTGATAGTCCAGTGATAAGTGTTACATGTAATACCGCTCCTGACCACATGGTGTGCTGTTATGTGATAGACCAGTGATAAGTGTTACATGTAATACCGCTCCTGACCACATGGTGTGCTGTTATGTGATAGACCAGTGATAAGTGTTACATGTAATACTGCTCCTGACCACATGGTGCGCTGTTATGTGATAGACCAGTGATAAGTGTTACATGTAATACTGCTCCTGACCACATGGTGCGCTGTTATGTGATAGACCAGTGATAAGTGTTACATGTAATACTGCTCCTGACCACATGGTGTGCTGTTATGTGATAGACCAGTGATAAGTGTTACATGTAATACCGCTCCTGACCACATGGTGTGCTGTTATGTGATAGACCAGTGATAAGTGTTACATGTAATACTGCTCCTGACCACATGGTGCGCTGTTATGTGATAGACCAGTGATAAGTGTTACATGTAATACCGCTCCTGACCACATGGTGCGCTGTTATGTGATAGACCAGTGATAAGTGTTACATGTAATACCGCTCCTGACCACATGGTGCGCTGTTATGTGATAGACCAGTGATCAGTGTTACATGTAATACCGCTCCTGACCACATGGTGCGCTGTTATGTGATAGACCAGTGATCAGTGTTACATGTAATACCGCTCCTGACCACATGGTGCGCTGTTATGTGATAGACCAGTGATCAGTGTTACATGTAATACCGCTCCTGACCACATGGTGCGCTGTTATGTGATAGACCAGTGATAAGTGTTATATGTAATACCGCTCCTGACCACATGGTGTGCTGTTATGTGATAGACCAGTGATAAGTGTTACATGTAATACCGCTCCTGACCACATGGTGTGCTGTTATGTGATAGACCAGTGATAAGTGTTATATGTAATACCGCTCCTGACCACATGGTGCGCTATTATGTGATAGACCAGTGATAAGTGTTACATGTAATACCGCTCCTGACCACATGGTGCGCTGTTATGTGATAGACCAGTGATAAGTGTTATATGTAATACCGCTCCTGACCACATGGTGCGCTGTTATGTGATAGACCAGTGATAAGTGTTACATGTAATACCGCTCCTGACCACATGGTGCGCTGTTATGTGATAGACCAGTGATAAGTGTTATATGTAATACTGCTCCTGACCACATGGTGTGCTGTTATGTGATAGACCAGTGATAAGTGTTACATGTAATACCTCTCCTGACCACATGGTGCGCTGTTATGTGATAGACCAGTGATGTGTATATGTAATACCGCTCCTGACCACATGGTGCGCTGTTATGTGATAGACCAGTGATAAGTGTTACATGTAATACCGCTCCTGACCACATGGTGCGCTGTTATGTGATAGACCAGTGATAAGTGTTACATGTAATACCGCTCCTGACCACATGGTGTGCTGTTATGTGATAGACCAGTGATAAGTGTTACATGTAATACCGCTCCTGACCACATGGTGCGCTGTTATGTGATAGACCAGTGATAAGTGTTACATGTAATACCGCTCCTGACCACATGGTGCGCTGTTATGTGATAGACCAGTGATAAGTGTTACATGTAATACCGCTCCTGACCACATGGTGCGCTGTTATGTGATAGACCAGTGATAAGTGTTACCTGTAATACCGCTCCTGACCACATGGTGCGCTGTTATGCGATAGACCAGTGATAAGTGTTACATGTAATACCGCTCCTGACCATATGGTGTGCTGTTATGCGATAGACCAGTGATAAGTGTTACCTGTAATACCGCTCCTGACCACATGGTGCGCTGTTATGTGATAGACCAGTGATAAGTGTTACCTGTAATACCACTCCTGACCACATGGTGCGCTGTTATGTGATAGACCAGTGATAAGTGTTACATGTAATACCTCTCCTGACCACATGGTGTGCTGTTATGTGATAGACCAGTGATAAGTGTTACATGTAATACCGCTCCTGACCACATGGTGCGCTGTTATGTGATAGACCAGTGATAAGTGTTACATGTAATACCGCTCCTGACCACATGGTGCGCTGTTATGTGATAGACCAGTGATAAGTGTTACATGTAATACCGCTCCTGACCACATGGTGCGCTGTTATGTGATAGACCAGTGATAAGTGTTACATGTAATACCGCTCCTGACCACATGGTGTGCTGTTATGTGATAGACCAGTGATAAGTGTTACATGTAATACCGCTCCTGACCACATGGTGCGCTGTTATGTGATAGACCAGTGATAAGTGTTACATGTAATACCGCTCCTGACCACATGGTGTGCTGTTATGTGATAGACCAGTGATAAGTGTTACCTGTAATACCACTCCTGACCACATGGTGCGCTGTTATGTGATAGACCAGTGATAAGTGTTACATGTAATACCTCTCCTGACCACATGGTGTGCTGTTATGTGATAGACCAGTGATAAGTGTTACATGTAATACCGCTCCTGACCACATGGTGCGCTGTTATGTGATAGACCAGTGATAAGTGTTACATGTAATACCGCTCCTGACCACATGGTGCGCTGTTATGTGATAGACCAGTGATAAGTGTTACATGTAATACCGCTCCTGACCACATGGTGCGCTGTTATGTGATAGACCAGAGATAAGTGTTACATGTAATACCGCTCCTGACCACATGGTGTGCTGTTATGTGATAGACCAGTGATAAGTGTTACATGTAATACCGCTCCTGACCACATGGTGTGCTGTTATGTGATAGACCAGTGATAAGTGTTACATGTAATACCGCTCCTGACCACATGGTGTGCTGTTATGTGATAGACCAGTGATAAGTGTTACATGTAATACCGCTCCTGACCACATGGTGCGCTGTTATGTGATAGACCAGTGATAAGTGTTATATGTAATACCGCTCCTGACTACATGGTGCGCTGTTATGTGATAGACCAGTGATAAGTGTTACATGTAATACTGCTCCTGACCACATGGTGCGCTGTTATGTGATAGACCAGTGATAAGTGTTACATGTAATACCGCTCCTGACCACATGGTGTGCTGTTATGTGATAGACCAGTGATAAGTGTTACATGTAATACCGCTCCTGACCACATGGTGCGCTGTTATGTGATAGACCAGTGATAAGTGTTACATGTAATACCGCTCCTGACCACATGGTGTGCTGTTATGTGATAGACCAGTGATAAGTGTTATATGTAATACTGCTCCTGACCACATGGTGCACTGTTATGTGATAGACCAGTGATAAGTGTTACTTGTAATACCGCTCCTGACCACATGGTGTGCTGTTATGTAATAGACCAGTGATAAGTGTTACATGTAATACTGCTCCTGACCACATGGTGTGCTGTTATGTGATAGACCAGTGATAAGTGTTATATGCAATACCGCTCCTGACCACATGGTGTGCTGTTATGTGATAGACCAGTGATAAGTGTTACATGTAATACCGCTCCTGACCACATGGTGCGCTGTTATGTGATAGACCAGTGATAAGTGTTACATGTAATACCGCTCCTGACCACATGGTGTGCTGTTATGTGATAGACCAGAGATAAGTGTTACCTGTAATACCACTCCTGACCACATGGTGTGCTGTTATGTGATAGACCTGTGATAAGTGATACATGTAATACCGCTCCTGACCACATGGTGCGCTGTTATGTGATAGACCAGTGATAAGTGTTACATGTAATACCGCTCCTGACCACATGGTGTGCTGTTATGTGATAGACCAGTGATAAGTGTTACATGTAATACCGCTCCTGACCACATGGTGCGCTGTTATGTGATAGACCAGTGATAAGTGTTACATGTAATACCGCTCCTGACCACATGGTGTGCTGTTATGTGATAGACCAGTGATAAGTGTTACATGTAATACCGCTCCTGACCACATGGTGTGCTGTTATGTGATAGACCAGTGATAAGTGTTACATGTAATACCGCTCCTGACCACATGGTGTGCTGTTATGTGATAGACCAGTGATCAGTGTTACATGTAATACCGCTCCTGACCACATGGTGTGCTGTTATGTGATAGACCAGTGATAAGTGTTACATGTAATACCGCTCCTGACCACATGGTGCGCTGTTATGTGATAGACCAGTGATAAGTGTTACATGTAATACCGCTCCTGACCACACGGTGTGCTGTTATGTGATAGACCAGTGATAAGTGTTACCTGTAATACCTCTCCTGGCCACATGGTGCACTGTTATGTGATAGACCAGTGATAAGTGTTACATGTAATACCGCTCCTGACCACACGGTGTGCTGTTATGTGATAGACCAGTGATAAGTGTTACATGTAATACCGCTCCTGACCACATGGTGTGCTGTTATGTGATAGACCAGTGATAAGTGTTACATGTAATACTGCTCCTGACCACATGGTGCGCTGTTATGTGATAGACCAGTGATAAGTGTTACATGTAATACCGCTCCTGACCACATGGTGTGCTGTTATGTGATAGACCAGTGATCAGTGTTACATGTAATACCGCTCCTGACCACATGGTGTGCTGTTATGTGATAGACCAGTGATAAGTGTTACATGTAATACCGCTCCTGACCACACGGTGTGCTGTTATGTGATAGACCAGTGATAAGTGTTACCTGTAATACCTCTCCTGGCCACATGGTGTGCTGTTATGTGATAGACCAGTGATAAGTGTTACATGTAATACCGCTCCTGACCACACGGTGTGCTGTTATGTGATAGACCAGTGATAAGTGTTACATGTAATACCGCTCCTGACCACATGGTGTGCTGTTATGTGATAGACCAGTGATAAGTGTTACATGTAATACTGCTCCTGACCACATGGTGCGCTGTTATGTGATAGACCAGTGATAAGTGTTACATGTAATACCGCTCCTGACCACATGGTGTGCTGTTATGTGATAGACCAGTGATAAGTATTACATGTAATACCGCTCCTGACCCCATGGTGTGCTGTTATGTGATAGACCAGTGATAAGTGTTACATGTAATACCGCTCCTGACCACATGGTGTGCTGTTATGTGATAGACCAGTGATAAGTGTTACATGTAATACCGCTCCTGACCACATGGTGCGCTGTTATGTGATAGACCAGTGATAAGTGTTACATTGAATACCGCTCCTGACCACATGGTGCGCTGTTATGTGATAGACCATTGATAAGTGTTACATGTAATACCGCTCCTGACCACATGGTGTGCTGTTATGTGATAGACCAGTGATACGTGTTACATGTAATACCGCTCCTGACCACATGGTGTGCTGTTATGTGATAGACCAGTGATACGTGTTACATGTAATACCGCTCCTGACCACATGGTGTGCTGTTATGTGATAGACCAGTGATAAGTGTTACATGTAATACCGCTCCTGACCACATGGTGTGCTGTTATGTGATAGACCAGTGATAAGTGTTACATGTAATACCGCTCCTGACTACATGGTGCGCTGTTATGTGATAGACCAGTGATAAGTGTTACATGTAATACCGCTCCTGACCACATGGTGTGCTGTTATGTGATAGACCAGTGATAAGTGTTACATGTAATACCGCTCATGACCACATGGTGCGCTGTTATGTGATAGACCAGTGATAAGTGTTACATGTAATACCGCTCCTGACCACATGGTGCGCTGTTATATGATAGACCAGTGATAAGTGTTACATGTAATACCGCTCCTGACCACATGGTGCACTGTTATGTGATAGACCAGTGATAAGTGTTACATGTAATACCGCTCCTGACCACATGGTGCACTGTTATGTGATAGACCAGTGATAAGTGTTACATGTAATACCGCTCCTGACCACATGGTGCGCTGTTATGTGATAGACCAGTGATAAGTGTTA
This sequence comes from Ranitomeya imitator, assembly GCF_032444005.1. NCBI lineage: Eukaryota > Metazoa > Chordata > Amphibia > Anura > Dendrobatidae > Ranitomeya > Ranitomeya imitator. Next base: position 20,062,041 of record NC_091282.1, read on the forward strand.
CATGTAATACCGCTCCTGACCACATGGTGCGCTGTTATGTGATAGACCAGTGATAAGTGTTACATGTAATACCGCTCATGACCACATGGTGTGCTGTTATGTGATAGACCAGTGATAAGTGTTACATGTAATACCGCTCCTGACCACATGGTGTGCTGTTATGTGATAGACCAGTGATAAGTGTTACATGTAATACCGCTCATGACCACATGGTGTGCTGTTATGTGATAGACCAGTGATAAGTGTTACATGTAATACCGCTCCTGACCACATGGTGTGCTGTTATGTGATAGACCAGTGATAAGTGTTACATGTAATACCGCTCCTGACCACATGGTGCGCTGTTATGTGATAGACCAGTGATAAGTGTTACATGTGATACCGCTCCTGACCACATGGTGCGCTGTTATGTGATAGACCAGTGATAAGTGTTACATGTAATACCGCTCCTGACCACATGGTGTGCTGTTATGTGATAGACCAGTGATCAGTGTTACATGTAATACCGCTCCTGACCACATGGTGCGCTGTTATGTGATAGACCAGTGATAAGTGTTACATGTAATACCGCTCCTGACCACATGGTGCGCTGTTATGTGATAGACCAGTGATAAGTGTTACATGTAATACCTCTCCTGACCACATGGTGCGCTGTTATGTGATAGACCAGTGATAAGTGTTACATGTGATACCGCTCCTGACCACATGGTGCGCTGTTATGTGATAGACCAGTGATAAGTGTTACATGTAATACCGCTCCTGACCACATGGTGTGCTGTTATGTGATAGACCAGTGATCAGTGTTACATGTAATACCGCTCCTGACCACATGGTGCGCTGTTATGTGATAGACCAGTGATAAGTGTTACATGTAATACCGCTCCTGACCACATGGTGCGCTGTTATGTGATAGACCAGTGATAAGTGTTACATGTAATACCGCTCCTGACCACATGGTGCGCTGTTATGTGATAGACCAGTGATAAGTGTTACATGTAATACCGCTCCTGACCACATGGTGCGCTGTTATGTGATAGACCAGTGATAAGTGTTACATGTAATACTGCTCCTGACCACATGGTGCGCTGTTATGTGATAGACCAGTGATAAGTGTTACATGTAATACCTCTCCTGACCACATGGTGTGCTGTTATGTGATAGACCAGTGATAAGTGTTACATGTAATACCGCTCCTGACCACATGGTGCGCTGTTATGCGATAGACCAGTGATAAGTGTTACATGTAATACTGCTCCTGACCACATGGTGTGCTGTTATGTGATAGACCAGTGATAAGTGTTACATGTAATACTGCTCCTGACCACATGGTGTGCTGTTATGTGATAGACCAGTGATAAGTGTTACATGTAATACCGCTCCTGACCACATGGTGCGCTGTTATGTGATAGACCAGTGATAAGTGTTACATGTAATACTGCTCCTGACCACATGGTGCGCTGTTATGTGATAGACCAGTGATAAGTGTTACATGTAATACCGCTCCTGACCACATGGTGCGCTGTTATGTGATAGACCAGTGATAAGTGTTACATGTAATACTGCTCCTGACCACATGGTGTGCTGTTATGTGATAGACCAGTGATAAGTGTTACATGTAATACCGCTCCTGACCACATGGTGTGCTGTTATGTGATAGACCAGTGATAAGTGTTACATGTAATACTGCTCCTGACCACATGGTGTGCTGTTATGTGATAGACCAGTGATAAGTGTTACATGTAATACCGCTCCTGACCACATGGTGCGCTGTTATGTGATAGACCAGTTATAAGTGTTACCTGTAATACTGCTCCTGACCACATGGTGTGCTGTTATGTGATAGACCAGTGATAAGTGTTACCTGTAATACTGCTCCTGACCACATGGTGTGCTGTTATGTGATAGACCAGTGATAAGTTTTACATGTAATACCGCTCCTGACCACATGGTGCGCTGTTATGTGATAGACCAGTGATAAGTGTTACATGTAACACCGCTCCTGACCACATGGTGCGCTGTTATGTGATAGACCAGTGATAAGTGTTACATGTAATACCGCTCCTGACCACATGGTGTGCTGTTATGTGATAGATCAGTGATAAGTGTTACATGTAATACCGCTCCTGACCACATGGTGTGCTGTTATGTGATAGACCAGTGATAAGTGTTACCTGTAATACCGCTCCTGACCACATGGTGCGCTGTTATGTGATAGACCAGTGATAAGTGTTACATGTAATACCGCTCCTGACCACATGGTGTGCTGTTATGTGATAGACCAGTGATAAGTGTTACATGTAATACCGCTCCTGACCACATGGTGCGCTGTTATGTGATAGACCAGTGATAAGTGTTACATGTAATACCGCTCCTGACCACATGGTGCGCTGTTATGTGATAGACCAATGATAAGTGTTACCTGTAATACCGCTCCTGACCACATGGTGTGCTGTTATGTGATAGACCAGTGATAAGTGTTACATGTAATACCGCTCCTGACCACATGGTGTGCTATTATGTGATAGATCAGTGATAAGTGTTACATGTAATACCGCTCCTGACCACACCAGTGATAAGTGTTACATGTAATACCGCTCCTGACCATATGGTGTGCTGTTATGCGATAGACCAGTGATAAGTGTTACATGTAATACCGCTCCTGACCACATGGTGCGCTGTTATGTGGTAGATCAGTGATAAGTGTTACATGTAATACCGCTCCTGACCACATGGTGTGCTGTTATGTGATAGACCAGTGATAAGTGTTACATGTAATACTGCTCCTGACCACATGGTGTGCTGTTATGTGATAGACCAGTGATAAGTGTTACATGTAATACTGCTCCTGATCACATGGTGTGCTGTTATGTGATAGACCAGTGATAAGTGTTACATGTAATACCGCTCCTGACCACACGGTTCGCTGTTATGTGATAGACCAGTGATAAGTGTTACATGTAATACTGCTCCTGACCACATGGTGTGCTGTTATGTGAAAGACCAGTGATAAGTGTTACATGTAATACCGCTCCTGACCACATGGTGTGCTGTTATGCGATAGACCAGTGATAAGTGTTACATGTAATACTGCTCCTGACCACATGGTGTGCTGTTATGTGATAGACCAGTGATAAGTGTTACATGTAATACCGCTCCTGACCACATGGTGTGCTGTAATGTGATAGACCAGTGATAAGTGTTACATGTAATACCGCTCCTGACCACATGGTGTGCTGTTATGTGAAAGACCAGTGATAAGTGTTACATGTAATACTGCTCCTGACCACATGGTGTGCTGTTATGTGATAGACCAGTGATAAGTGTTACATGTAATACCGCTCCTGACCACATGGTGTGCTGTTATGTGATAGACCAGTGATAAGTGTTAGGTGTAATACCGCTCCTGATCACATGGTGTGCTGTTATGTGATAGTCCAGTGATAAGTGTTACATGTAATACCGCTCCTGACCACATGGTGTGCTGTTATGTGATAGACCAGTGATAAGTGTTACATGTAATACCGCTCCTGACCACATGGTGTGCTGTTATGTGATAGACCAGTGATAAGTGTTACATGTAATACTGCTCCTGACCACATGGTGCGCTGTTATGTGATAGTCCAGTGATAAGTGTTACATGTAATACCGCTCCTGACCACATGGTGTGCTGTTATGTGATAGACCAGTGATAAGTGTTACATGTAATACTGCTCCTGACCACATGGTGTGCTGTTATGTGATAGACCAGTGATAAGTGTTACATGTAATACCGCTCCTGACCACATGGTGTGCTGTTATGTGATAGACCAGTGATAAGTGTTACATGTAATACCGCTCCTGACCACATGGTGCGCTGTTATGTGATAGACCAGTAATAAGTGTTACATGTAATACCGCTCCTGACCACATGGTGTGCTGTTATGTGATAGACCAGTGATAAGTGTTACATGTAATACCGCTCCTGACCACATGGTGTGCTGTTATGTGATAGACCAATGATAAGTGTTACCTGTAATACCGCTCCTGACCACATGGTGTGCTGTTATGTGATAGACCAGTGATAAGTGTTACATGTAATACCGCTCCTGACCACATGGTGTGCTATTATGTGATAGATCAGTGATAAGTGTTACATGTAATACCGCTCCTGACCACACCAGTGATAAGTGTTACATGTAATACCGCTCCTGACCATATGGTGTGCTGTTATGCGATAGACCAGTGATAAGTGTTACATGTAATACCGCTCCTGACCACATGGTGCGCTGTTATGTGGTAGATCAGTGATAAGTGTTACATGTAATACCGCTCCTGACCACATGGTGTGCTGTTATGTGATAGACCAGTGATAAGTGTTACATGTAATACTGCTCCTGACCACATGGTGTGCTGTTATGTGATAGACCAGTGATAAGTGTTACATGTAATACCGCTCCTGACCACACGGTTCGCTGTTATGTGATAGACCAGTGATAAGTGTTACATGTAATACTGCTCCTGACCACATGGTGTGCTGTTATGTGAAAGACCAGTGATAAGTGTTACATGTAATACCGCTCCTGACCACATGGTGTGCTGTTATGCGATAGACCAGTGATAAGTGTTACATGTAATACTGCTCCTGACCACATGGTGTGCTGTTATGTGATAGACCAGTGATAAGTGTTACATGTAATACCGCTCCTGACCACATGGTGTGCTGTAATGTGATAGACCAGTGATAAGTGTTACATGTAATACCGCTCCTGACCACATGGTGTGCTGTTATGTGAAAGACCAGTGATAAGTGTTACATGTAATACTGCTCCTGACCACATGGTGTGCTGTTATGTGATAGACCAGTGATAAGTGTTACATGTAATACCGCTCCTGACCACATGGTGTGCTGTTATGTGATAGACCAGTGATAAGTGTTAGGTGTAATACCGCTCCTGATCACATGGTGTGCTGTTATGTGATAGTCCAGTGATAAGTGTTACATGTAATACCGCTCCTGACCACATGGTGTGCTGTTATGTGATAGACCAGTGATAAGTGTTACATGTAATACCGCTCCTGACCACATGGTGTGCTGTTATGTGATAGACCAGTGATAAGTGTTACATGTAATACTGCTCCTGACCACATGGTGCGCTGTTATGTGATAGTCCAGTGATAAGTGTTACATGTAATACCGCTCCTGACCACATGGTGTGCTGTTATGTGATAGACCAGTGATAAGTGTTACATGTAATACCGCTCCTGACCACATGGTGTGCTGTTATGTGATAGACCAGTGATAAGTGTTACATGTAATACCGCTCCTGACCACACCAGTGATAAGTGTTACATGTAATACCGCTCCTGACCATATGGTGTGCTGTTATGCGATAGACCAGTGATAAGTGTTACATGTAATACCGCTCCTGACCACATGGTGCGCTGTTATGTGGTAGATCAGTGATAAGTGTTACATGTAATACCGCTCCTGACCACATGGTGTGCTGTTATGTGATAGACCAGTGATAAGTGTTACATGTAATACCGCTCCTGACCACATGGTGTGCTGTTATGCGATAGACCAGTGATAAGTGTTACATGTAATACTGCTCCTGACCACATGGTGTGCTGTTATGTGATAGACCAGTGATAAGTGTTACATGTAATACCGCTCCTGACCACACGGTTCGCTGTTATGCGATAGACCAGTGATAAGTGTTACATGTAATACCGCTCCTGATCACATGGTGTGCTGTTATGTGATAGACCAGTGATAAGTGTTACATGTAATACCGCTCCTGACCACATGGTGCGCTGTTATGTGATAGTCCAGTGATAAGTGTTACATGTAATACCGCTCCTGACCACATGGTGTGCTGTTATGTGATAGACCAGTGATAAGTGTTACATGTAATACCGCTCCTGACCACATGGTGTGCTGTTATGTGATAGACCAGTGATAAGTGTTACATGTAATACTGCTCCTGACCACATGGTGTGCTGTTATGTGATAGACCAGTGATAAGTGTTACATGTAATACTGCTCCTGACCACATGGTGCGCTGTTATGTGATAGACCAGTGATAAGTGTTATGTGTAATACCGCTCCTGACCACATGGTGCGCTGTTATGTGATAGACCAGTGATAAGTGTTACATGTAATACCGCTCCTGACCACATGGTGTGCTGTTATGTGATAGACTAGTGATAAGTGTTACATGTAATACTGCTCCTGACCACATGGTGCGCTGTTATGTGATAGACCAGTGATAAGTGTTACATGTAATACCGCTCCTGACCACATGGTGCGCTGTTATGTGATAGACCAGTGATAAGTGTTACATGTAATACCGCTCCTGACCACATGGTGCGCTGTTATGTGATAGACCAGTGATCAGTGTTACATGTAATACCGCTCCTGACCACATGGTGCGCTGTTATGTGATAGACCAGTGATAAGTGTTACATGTAATACCGCTCCTGACCACATGGTGCGCTGTTATGTGATAGACCAGTGATCAGTGTTACATGTAATACCGCTCCTGACCACATGGTGCGCTGTTATGTGATAGACCAGTGATAAGTGTTATATGTAATACCGCTCCTGACCACATGGTGTGCTGTTATGTGATAGACCAGTGATAAGTGTTACATGTAATACCGCTCCTGACCACATGGTGTGCTGTTATGTGATAGACCAGTGATAAGTGTTATATGTAATACCGCTCCTGACCACATGGTGTGCTGTTATGTGATAGACCAGTGATGTGTATATGTAATACCGCTCCTGACCACATGGTGCGCTGTTATGTGATAGACCAGTGATAAGTGTTACATGTAATACCGCTCCTGACCACATGGTGCGCTGTTATGTGATAGACCAGTGATAAGTGTTACATGTAATACCGCTCCTGACCACATGGTGCGCTGTTATGTGATAGACCAGTGATAAGTGTTACATGTAATACCGCTCCTGACCACATGGTGCGCTGTTATGTGATAGACCAGTGATAAGTGTTACATGTAATACCGCTCCTGACCACATGGTGCGCTGTTATGTGATAGACCAGTGATAAGTGTTACATGTAATACCGCTCCTGACCACATGGTGCGCTGTTATGTGATAGACCAGTGATAAGTGTTACATGTAATACCGCTCCTGACCACATGGTGCGCTGTTATGTGATAGACCAGTGATAAGTGTTACATGTAATACCGCTCCTGACCACATGGTGCGCTGTTATGTGATAGACCAGTGATAAGTGTTACCTGTAATACCGCTCCTGACCACATGGTGCGCTGTTATGCGATAGACCAGTGATAAGTGTTACATGTAATACCGCTCCTGACCATATGGTGTGCTGTTATGCGATAGACCAGTGATAAGTGTTACCTGTAATACCGCTCCTGACCACATGGTGCGCTGTTATGCGATAGACCAGTGATAAGTGTTACATGTAATACCGCTCCTGACCACATGGTGCGCTGTTATGTGATAGACCAGTGATAAGTGTTACATGTAATACCGCTCCTGACCACATGGTGTGCTGTTATGCGATAGACCAGTGATAAGTGTTACATGTAATACCGCTCCTGACCACATGGTGCGCTGTTATGTGATAGACCAGTGATAAGTGTTACATGTAATACCGCTCCTGACCACATGGTGTGCTGTTATGTGATAGACCAGTGATAAGTGTTACATGTAATACCGCTCCTGACCACATGGTGCGCTGTTATGTGATAGACCAGTGATAAGTGTTACATGTAATACCGCTCCTGACCACATGGTGCGCTGTTATGTGATAGACCAGAGATAAGTGTTACATGTAATACCGCTCCTGACCACATGGTGTGCTGTTATGTGATAGACCAGTGATAAGTGTTACATGTAATACCGCTCCTGACCACATGGTGTGCTGTTATGTGATAGACCAGTGATAAGTGTTACATGTAATACCGCTCCTGACTACATGGTGCGCTGTTATGTGATAGACCAGTGATAAGTGTTATATGTAATACCGCTCCTGACCACATGGTGTGCTGTTATGTGATAGACCAGTGATAAGTGTTACATGTAATACCGCTCCTGACCACATGGTGCGCTGTTATGTGATAGACCAGTGATAAGTGTTACATGTAATACCGCTCCTGACCACATGGTGTGCTGTTATGTGATAGACCAGTGATAAGTGTTATATGTAATACCGCTCCTGACCACATGGTGTGCTGTTATGTGATAGACCAGTGATAAGTGTTACATGTAATACCGCTCCTGACCACATGGTGCGCTGTTATGTGATAGACCAGTGATAAGTGTTATATGTAATACCGCTCCTGACTACATGGTGCGCTGTTATGTGATAGACCAGTGATAAGTGTTACATGTAATACTGCTCCTGACCACATGGTGCGCTGTTATGTGATAGACCAGTGATAAGTGTTACATGTAATACCGCTCCTGACCACATGGTGTGCTGTTATGTGATAGACCAGTGATAAGTGTTACATGTAATACCGCTCCTGACCACATGGTGCACTGTTATGTGATAGACCAGTGATAAGTGTTACATGTAATACCGCTCCTGACCACATGGTGTGCTGTTATGTAATAGACCAGTGATAAGTGTTACATGTAATACTGCTCCTGACCACATGGTGTGCTGTTATGTGATAGACCAGTGATAAGTGTTACATGTAATACCGCTCCTGACCACATGGTGTGCTGTTATGTGATAGACCAGTGATAAGTGTTACATGTAATACCGCTCCTGACCACATGGTGCGCTGTTATGTGATAGACCAGTGATAAGTGTTATATGCAATACCGCTCCTGACCACATGGTGTGCTGTTATGTGATAGACCAGTGATAAGTGTTACATGTAATACCGCTCCTGACCACATGGTGCGCTGTTATGTGATAGACCAGTGATAAGTGTTACATGTAATACCGCTCCTGACCACATGGTGTGCTGTTATGTGATAGACCAGTGATAAGTGTTACATGTAATACCGCTCCTGACCACATGGTGCGCTGTTATGTGATAGACCAGTGATAAGTGTTACATGTAATACCGCTCCTGACCACATGGTGCGCTGTTATGTGATAGACCAGTGATAAGTGTTACATGTAATACCGCTCCTGACCACATGGTGTGCTGTTATGTGATAGACCAGTGATAAGTGTTACATGTAATACCGCTCCTGACCACATGGTGTGCTGTTATGTGATAGACCAGTGATAAGTGTTACATGTAATACCGCTCCTGACCACATGGTGTGCTGTTATGTGATAGACCAGTGATCAGTGTTACATGTAATACCGCTCCTGACCACATGGTGTGCTGTTATGTGATAGACCAGTGATAAGTGTTACATGTAATACCGCTCCTGACCACATGGTGTGCTGTTATGTGATAGACCAGTGATAAGTGTTACATGTAATACCGCTCCTGACCACATGGTGCGCTGTTATGTGATAGACCAGTGATAAGTGTTACATGTAATACCGCTCCTGACCACATGGTGTGCTGTTATGTGATAGACCAGTGATAAGTGTTACATGTAATACCGCTCCTGACCACATGGTGTGCTGTTATGTGATAGACCAGTGATAAGTGTTACATGTAATACCGCTCCTGACCACATGGTGCGCTGTTATGTGATAGACCAGTGATAAGTGATACATGTAATACCGCTCCTGACCACATGGTGTGCTGTTATGTGATAGACCAGTGATGTGTATATGTAATACCGCTCCTGACCACATGGTGCGCTGTTATGTGATAGACCAGTGATAAGTGTTACATGTAATACCGCTCCTGACCACATGGTGTGCTGTTATGTGATAGACCAGTGATAAGTGTTACATGTAATACCGCTCCTGACCACATGGTGCGCTGTTATGTGATAGACCAGTGATAAGTGTTACATGTAATACTGCTCCTGACCACATGGTGTGCTGTTATGTGATAGACCAGTGATAAGTGTTACATGTAATACCGCTCCTGACCACATGGTGTGCTGTTATGTGATAGACCAGTGATAAGTGTTACATGTAATACCGCTCCTGACCACATGGTGCGCTGTTATGTGATAGACCAGTGATAAGTGATACATGTAATACCGCTCCTGACCACATGGTGTGCTGTTATGTGATAGACCAGTGATAAGTGTTACATGTAATACCGCTCCTGACCACATGGTGTGCTGTTATGTGATACACCAGTGATAAGTGTTACATGTAATACCGCTCCTGACCACATGGTGTGCTGTTATGTGATAGACCAGTGATAAGTGTTACATGTAATACTGCTCCTGACCACATGGTGCGCTGTTATGTGATAGACCAGTGATCAGTGTTACATGTAATACCGCTCCTGACCACATGGTGCGCTGTTATGTGATAGACCAGTGATAAGTGTTACATGTAATACTGCTCCTGACCACATGGTGTGCTGTTATGTGATAGACCAGTGATAAGTGTTACATGTAATACCGCTCCTGACCACATGGTGCGCTGTTATGTGATAGACCAGTGATCAGTGTTACATGTAATACCGCTCCTGACCACATGGTGCGCTGTTATGTGATAGACCAGTGATAAGTGTTACATGTAATACCGCTCCTGACCACATGGTGCGCTGTTATGTGATAGACCAGTGATCAGTGTTACATGTAATACCGCTCCTGACCACATGGTGTGCTGTTATGTGATAGACCAGTGATCAGTGTTACATGTAATACCGCTCCTGACCACATGGTGCGCTGTTATGTGATAGACCAGTGATAAGTGTTACATGTAATACCGCTCCTGACCACATGGTGCGCTGTTATGTGATAGACCAGTGATCAGTGTTACATGTAATACCGCTCCTGACCACATGGTGTGCTGTTATGTGATAGACCAGTGATAAGTGTTACATGTAATACCGCTCCTGACCACATGGTGCGCTGTTATGTGATAGACCAGTGATCAGTGTTACATGTAATACCGCTCCTGACCACATGGTGTGCTGTTATGTGATAGACCAGTGATAAGTGTTACATGTAATACCGCTCCTGACCACATGGTGCGCTGTTATGTGATAGACCAGTGATAAGTGTTACATGTAATACCGCTCCTGACCACATGGTGTGCTGTTATGTGATAGACCAGTGATAAGTGTTACATGTAATACCGCTCCTGACCACATGGTGCGCTGTTATGTGATAGACCAATGATAAGTGTTACCTGTAATACCGCTCCTGACCACATGGTGTGCTGTTATGTGATAGACCAGTGATAAGTGTTACATGTAATACCGCTCCTGACCACACGGTGTGCTGTTATGTGATAGACCAGTGATAAGTGTTACATGTAATACCGCTCCTGACCACACGGTGTGCTGTTATGTGATAGACCAGTGATAAGTGTTACATGTAATACCGCTCCTGACCACATGGTGTGCTGTTATGTGATAGACCAGTGATAAGTGTTACATGTAATACCGCTCCTGACCACACGGTGCGCTGTTATGTGATAGACCAGTGATAAGTGTTACCTGTAATACCTCTCCTGGCCACATGGTGTGCTGTTATGTGATAGACCAGTGATAAGTGTTACATGTAATACCGCTCCTGACCACACGGTGTGCTGTTATGTGATAGACCAGTGATAAGTGTTACATGTAATACCGCTCCTGACCACATGGTGTGCTGTTATGTGATAGACCAGTGATAAGTGTTACATGTAATACTGCTCCTGACCACATGGTGCGCTGTTATGTGATAGACCAGTGATAAGTGTTACATGTAATACCTCTCCTGACCACATGGTGTGCTGTTATGTGATAGACCAGTGATAAGTGTTACATGTAATACCGCTCCTGACCACATGGTGTGCTGTTATGTGATAGACCAGTGATAAGTGTTACATGTAATACCGCTCCTGACCACATGGTGTGCTGTTATGTGATAGACCAGTGATAAGTGTTACATGTAATACCGCTCCTGACCACATGGTGCGCTGTTATGTGATAGACCAGTGATAAGTGTTACATGTAATACCGCTCCTGACCACATGGTGTGCTGTTATGTGATAGACCAGTGATAAGTGTTACCTGTAATACCTCTCCTGGCCACATGGTGTGCTGTTATGTGATAGACCAGTGATAAGTGTTACATGTAATACCGCTCCTGACCACATGGTGTGCTGTTATGTGATAGACCAGTGATAAGTGTTACATGTAATACCGCTCCTGACCACACGGTGTGCTGTTATGTGATAGACCAGTGATAAGTGTTACATGTAATACCGCTCCTGACCACACGGTGTGCTGTTATGTGATAGACCAGTGATAAGTGTTACATGTAATACCGCTCCTGACCACATGGTGCGCTGTTATGTGATAGACCAGTGATAAGTGTTACATGTAATACCGCTCCTGACCACATGGTGCGCTGTTATGTGATAGACCAGTGATAAGTGTTACATGTAATACCGCTCCTGACCACACGGTGTGCTGTTATGTGATAGACCAGTGATAAGTGTTACATGTAATACCGCTCCTGACCACACGGTGTGCTGTTATGTGATAGACCAGTGATAAGTGTTACATGTAATACCGCTCCTGACCACATGGTGCGCTGTTATGTGATAGACCAGTGATAAGTGTTACATGTAATACCGCTCCTGACCACATGGTGCGCTGTTATGTGATAGACCAGTGATAAGTGTTACATATAATACCGCTCCTGACCACATGGTGCGCTGTTATGTGATAGACCAGTGATAAGTGTTACCTGTAATACCGCTCCTGACCACATGGTGCGCTGTTATGTGATAGACCAGTGATAAGTGTTACATGTAATACCGCTCCTGACCACATGGTGTGCTGTTATGTGATAGACCAGTGATAAGTGTTACATGTAATACCGCTCCTGACCACATGGTGCGCTGTTATGTGATAGACCAGTGATAAGTGTTACATGTAATACCGCTCCTGACCACATGGTGTGCTGTTATGTGATAGACCAGTGATAAGTGTTACATGTAATACCGCTCCTGACCACATGGTGTGCTGTTATGTGATAGACCAGTGATAAGTGTTACATGTAATACCGCTCCTGACCACATGGTGCGCTGTTATGTGATAGACCAGTGATAAGTGTTACCTGTAATACCTCTCCTGGCCACATGGTGCGCTGTTATGTGATAGACCAGTGATAAGTGTTACATGTAATACCGCTCCTGACCACATGGTGCGCTGTTATGTGATAGACCAGTGATAAGTGTTACATGTAATACCGCTCCTGAGCACATGGTGTGCTGTTATGTGATAGACCAGTGATAAGTGTTACATGTAATACCGCTCCTGACCACATGGTGTGCTGTTATGTGATAGACCAGTGATAAGTGTTACATGTAATACCGCTCCTGACCACATGGTGTGCTGTTATGTGATAGACCAGTGATAAGTGTTACATGTAATACCGCTCCTGACCACATGGTGTGCTGTTATGTGATAGACCAGTGATAAGTGTTACATGTAATACCGCTCCTGACCACATGGTGTGCTATGTTATTAAATAATAATATGTTACATAAATAATGTTGCACAATATGTATCCTCCTCTGTGGAAGAGATAATTAATGAGAACAGTAAATATATATTTTAATGTCAATCTGAACTCCTGTTACATAAACAGCTAAATAAAGTAAATGCCCCCCTCCTCCTCAGTGATCAGCACAGATGTGATGCAGATTCTCTTGTTTCCCGGGGACGTATCTGCCGCCTTCCAGCATAACAAAAATCTCGTCTGCTTGTAGGAAATGAGTCTTCGGATTCCCCAGCTGAAGCGTTATCACTTTTTACATTTGCAGAAGAATCCCAATTACAGCTACGCAAATAACATGCAAATCCGCCGAGGCTCCGGATGATTGCTACATTACCATCTCCACGCGCCAAGACTCACTGCGTAATTTAAATCAATTTCATTAATCGTATTTTTATGCTCTGGACCCTTGAAACAAACGATAGTGGATGAGTTTAAGCTCTGCCATGCCTGGAGCTACCTGAATGTCTCACCTCACCGTGAGCCGACACCGACCTCCCTTCATTGCTCAGTTCCTTCCAGTTACAATGGAAACCATCTGACCTAATGACGGCACCACTGGTGGTCTGAAGAAAACATGGTCGCTCCTGACCTTTTTCCTCGTGTCTTTCACATTTTCAACTGACATCATGGATGTTCTTATGAAAATTGGCAACTTTATATAACCCACCCGTTCTTCAATTACAGGTGTTTGGGGAACAATTAGGTTTTAGGAAACCCAATCCTTTGCTCCATGGGAGATAAGCCACCATAAGAGGGCTCCATCAAAATAAAGTCTAGTTGTCATGGCTGGTGGGCACCCACCAATATGAAGTACTTGCGTCTTCTGCTCCTGGTTAGTTAGCGTATTCCTGTTTTGACCTCGGCTTATGTTTCGGACTAATCTTATGGATCCTGATTTCGTCCTTGACGTGACCACTTGGCTCTGACTCTCCTTGGCGACCATTGCTACCTCCAGACGGCAGCCCTTCCACGGTAGCATTTCACTGGGTCCTATTGTAAAACCATATCACTGTACTGGAATTAAAGACTATTGGGATTTCTCAGGAGTCGGCCAGACGGAGTGGCTTGTGCCAAGTCCTTCTGAGGCAGCCTTCTGAGCCTGTGGCCTCAGGCAGTTGTTATATTTAGTCTCTATGGCAGTAATTCAGTTTACATTTCTTATAGCCAATGATGCCATATTTCATGGCACGCACAAGGGCTGCAACACTCTTTGGTATGTCTATAAAACTATCCGAGTGGTCTTGAGGGTACGACATCTTCGAGAGAGGACAGTAGGGTTTACAGAAGACGTAGCAGTCTTTGGGGCACAGGTTGTTCTAGGGAGCACAGAGGAGTCTGGAGAAGAACACTACCATCTAGAAGGGACAGATGTGTCTGGAAGTGACCAAGGTGCCCGGAAGATAGAGGCATCTTAAGGAGTTAGAGGAGTCAGAAGGGGACAGGTTTGGAGGGGATAGATTTGGAGGGGGATTGAGGAGTGTGTGCCGGGATAGAGGAGGCTGGAGAAGAACATTAATATCTAGAAGGGACAGATGTATTTGGAGGTGACCATGGTCACGTGAAGGGGACAGAAAAGTGTAAGGAGCACAGAGTAATCTGTAGGGGACAAAGGCTTCTTGAGGAGTTAGGGGTGTCTGGAGGGGATACAGGTGTTTGAAGGGGACAGGTCTGAAGAAGGACAGGGAAGTCTGGACCGGGACGGAGGAGATTGGAGAAGAACACTAGGGTTTAGAAGGGACAGATGTGTTTGGAAGTGAAGTGACCAAGGTGCCTGGAAGACAGAGAAATCTGAGGAGGATAAAACAGTCTTGAGTGGTTAGGGGAGTCTGGCAGGGACAGGTTTGAGGAGGACAGGTGACTGAAGGGTCTGTTAAGGACAGAGGAGTATTAAGTTAGGGAAGTCTGGAGGAGACTGATCTGGAGGGGGATTGGGTAGTCTGAAGAGGACAAAAGAGTTTGTGTGAACAGACACATCTGGAGGTGAATGAAGTTAGTCTTGCAGGGACAGGTTTGAAGGGGACATAGCTGGATGGAGATTGGGGAGTGTGAAGAGCTGGGCACAGACTAAAGACTATTGGACATAGAGCAGAGTTCAGGGCTCTAAGGGATTCAGACTTCTTCAGCAAGAAGCATCGGTGACATTCATTGTATTTTATTAGCGATTTCCTTCTCTTCAAAATAAGGTGCACAAATTCCTCCTGGAAAGCGTTCAGCCTCAGGAATTGATGTTGCCATAAAATGACATTAAGCAGAGGAAGAGGTGCCATATGGATCTTATGCATACATAAAGTCAGACGCAAGATTAGTAATCAGGAAAAGCAATCATTCCATTATTCTCATCAGTGTCTCAGGGGCCTCAAGACATTGTTGTCCCAGTCACTAGTCCCATTATGCGGATGGGGATAGTAGACCCAGCAGAGCCGTCACCATAGGAGGCCTCACATGGAGTCCCAGGTGATGGGCTTGGCATAAGAGAAATACCTCCATCGATGCACAGTTAGCTTTGGAGAGGAGGGTTCCCGAGGGTCGAGCTCAATTCCTGGGGAGGTGGCTTTCGGGTTTTTAGGATACTGACGAGGAAATGGAAGAGATGTTGCTGGTTGGAGTTGGATACATGTGCTACGGTTGTGTTATTTGTCATCTGGAGGAACATTGACTGTAACTACAGACATATTTGCAGGAGATACAAAAGCTGTGGGCCAACCAAAAGTTGGGAGACAGTCGGTATCACCTGGTACAGGGGCAGTGCAACTACTGACCCCGGGTTGGGATTTTGTGGACTGGGAGCATTGTATTTTGGCCATCTACCTGGGGTTGTTCTAAGACCATGGACGAAAGGAATAGAAAATAGTTGCATCGTTAACTTGCCTAGGTGATTATTATAGCCCAGATCTTCACAGGGAGTCTTGAAGGGGACATAGGAACCTGGAGAACAAGCGTATCTGGAGGTGACTGAACGGTCTGGATGGGACATAGAAGTCTTGATGAAATCCTCATGCATGCTGGACTGAGTGATTGAACATGGTTATGGCGCAGTCTTTATTATTTGGCCATCTTGTGTTTCATGTTGTTTGTCACAATTCCCTGATTCCGACCTTCCTAGATAAAGCCTTGGCTCTCCTGCTGCAGCACCTCATCTCTTATGAAAGACAGAAGGCCAAGACCTGGGAAGAATATTGAGTGAAGAACGGCGATTCCCTAACACTCGTCCCACTGAATTCATCGCATCTCACTGGAGTCCACGACCTTGAGCTCAGCTGTTTTTGCTTCATTTATGACAAGTCTACAGAGCTGCTCTCACTTCTCATCTCCGGCTCTGGGCTACAACATCTTGTACTGAGCTGAAATTTCAATTTGTATCTTGTGTGCAGATTTTTCTGCTCCATTTTGCTTCCGTCTTTTCTTCTTTGAGGTTTATTATTGTGCTTTCATCGCTCCCCCACCCATGGTCTAGGATTACGGGTGAGATCCCTGAGGGTCGGAAAGACCTTGAAGACCTTAAAGATGATAACCTGTAACACTCATCATTAAGAGAGGCAGAAATCTCCCCGTCTGGTTCTTCTCCAGTTACATGCCAAGACCCCGTCTTTCCTCCTGCTGAGCTTGTTGACTTATTTGGAGATTTCGACTCGTTTCTGTGTTCCTTTTTTGCAGTCAGTTAATAATGGCGGGTGCACCGAGTTCTCAGAAGTACCTTCAGCAAAACAACATATCAGTGATGCAATACTCGGTAATTGCACCTTCACACGTCGTAGTTTTCTTTTTTAGGTTTTATCTTCGAGCAACTTCTGACATATCATAGCGATCCTACACTAATGATCTTCAGTGGACTGGTTTTTGAAAGACAGAAATCACGACTTCCTTCATCCAAGAGCAAAAAACGGGCAGAGTGCCACACAATAAAGTGCACAAGGATGAGAACTCTCTCTAAGGGAGAGCGTTGCCCCAGAGAAACTGCAACTTTCTTTATCCTTTTAGACAAAAGACCAAAGCAAAGGAGGGGGGTATGTCGGCTGTTATAGTGGAAGCTTAAAGAGAGCTCAAACGGTATCTCTGTTGATGCCAACTCTGATCCCTCCATCCATGGGGCCCAGATCTTTTCATATTTGGTAATAATATTGCTTTTTCAATAAATGCCCTTTCTAAATTTAATAACCCGTTGATTTTATTTATATACTACAGGACTGTAGAGACCTGATCTGATATCCAATATTGAGCTATTAATTCCCTAGCCATGAACAACATACGGGACGTGGCCATCTTACCATATTCATCACCCTTAGGAGGCGGGGAGCGTGCTTGCACCCTAAGCACACTCCTAAAAGGCCTGCGAGCAGGTCCTGGGAGAGAGCAGATACTGAGGGAGAGTGGACTGGTGAGTCCACACGCCGGCATGCCTGCAAGAGGGAGGAAGAGGACACGCGCAGGGACGCTGGCACTGATGTAACATTTAACTATGAGATCAGACCACTAGAGTTATGTAATCAATCTGTGTATTATCATATTCTTAGGTAGGTGGCCCTCCAGGATAAGTCCCACTGCCGGATGTGCATGTTTCAGCTGAATGCTTTTATAAAATTAATTGTAGTTGAGAAAATTCTTTGATCAGGTCACCTACCAAAGCAAGGGACAGTCTGTGAACCCCCTCAAATTCCACTTCCTGAACCCTTCTAATTGATAAAGATTAGAAATCTAATGGGTGACCCCTTGCAGACCCTGCATTTATACAGCCTTCTACCCTTTTTGCATCCCTTTCCTGTTTTATACAGTTCAACTACATTTTTCCGTAGATCCATTGACAATTCTTTTGCTTTCCCTATGACTCACAATCCATAAATGTCAGTGGCTGGATGAAAGATGCAAGAGTCTGTCTGGAACCCAGAAACTCACTCAGCTTTTATGCACACACACTCATAACAAGCAAACAGGTCACAGGTGAGGATGTTACCTTTAGTAGCATCAAACCCATTTGTGTCAACTTCTGTGCATGTTATCAGTCCTAAATCACCAGGGTATGTGAACTTTTGATCAGGGTCATTTGGATGTTTTGGGTTGGCATTATGATTTAAAAAGAGAAACCACAGTAGTCTGACAATAAGTGGCTTCACCCAACCACTAACCATGAGTGGAGAAAACGTTTTGGTGTTATCATTCATATTCTCTGAAATAAGGCCAAGAAAGCAAAAATTCTGCCGGGGTATGTAAACTTTTGAGCACAACTATTTTTAATTCATTACATATGGGATCATGCTGCAGCGCAGGGGCCACCGCTTGTGGAGCGCCCCCAAGGGCTAGGGGGCACTCGGTACGGGGTCCTTCGGTTCTCAGGGGGATGTCACGGTGGCTGACCCGGTCCGTGGCCCTTGTGATGTCCGTTGTAAAAGGGAAAGGTCTTTTAAGGGATAAGTTCGTGACGCCACCTGTGGTATTTGGTCAGGGTGACCGACGCTGCTTTAAGGGGTCCACTGGGGTGATGTTATGGCAGCTAGATGGTATACCTTCCCACAGGTGAAGTATGTCCCCAGGGCTTCCCAGAGTGTAGATGGTGGATGGTGAGAGGCGCAGAGAAGAACAAGGACACAAAGTTGCAGTCTCTTTACCTTTACTGAAGACTTCAGCATCCACAGTCCAGAGCACAGACCACAGGGCAGGCAGAGTCCGGCCGGTTTGGAGGCAAATCCAGAGTTCCCTTATCCAGGTAGAAATCAGTAGCCTTCCTTCCTACTTTTTTATTTTAACTTTGTTTCAGGTGACAATGGTCTTCAATTGGATTGAGCGTTTAATAAACTTTTACAACACCCTGTGTCTTTATTTCATTAAAATACTTTTTTCCTAATGTGTGTGTGTTTTTTTTTAACCCTTTATGAACATAGGATTAATAATGGATAGGTGTCTTATTGACACCTCTCCATTTTTAACCAGGCTTAATGTCACCTTATATTAGCAAGGTGACATTAACCACTTATTACCCCATATCCCACCGCTACAGGGGAGTGGGAAGAGAGAGGCCAAGTGGCAGAATAGGCGCATCCTACAGATGTATATACAAAGCAGGATATAATCCACAAGGATAAGTATATGATTAGCAATGGACCTAAAACTTAAGTTTTATTATCTCCAAGATTAGAAACATACAAAAAAGTGCCACCTGAAGACCACCTAAGTGAAAAAAACGAACATGACACAACAAGACACAAAAAGGGGAAAAGGGTTATAAAAAACTGATGACAATGTTTATGGTGTGGTCCTATACAGGGACCTATACCAAAAATGTGCCCACAGGTGGCTCTCAGCAACCTTGTCCAATAAAAAATGGGGTCTCAGGAAAAAAGATTCTTGCCAAATCAGAGACAAATGGACCACAACACTGAGCCTATTATGAACAGAGTTGCCACAAAAGGCAAATGAACAGAAGTTTGTAAGACGTGTTGTTTTAGTTATATACCAGCGTTCTTATTAAGCAATACCAAGCCTTCTACCACCAGGGCTGCCAAATAGCAAATAAGCTTGAAGAGCTTTGCAAAAATGTACTTTTTTACTTATAACACAGCGTACTCGTTAGGTATTATATAATGGTGACCCATTGTACCCATCGTTTATTTAGCTGTGATCAAATAAACACATGTCACCTTATCATGATGTTCGTCCTTCGTTTTCGAAGATGACCATGACTTCAGGGGAAGAGAATTAATAGTTATGGGTCCGGAGGTGGCTGATGAGTCCAATCCGGGCCCTGAGGGTTCGCCCACATACTTGACATACGAAAGCGGATGTGGTCAGTACACCAGATTCTGCTTGTGCCTTGCGTACAGCACGCTTTCTTTTTGCGTCACAGATTTTCCTATCTTCAGCTGCACGTGCTCCTGAGGTGATCCTGCCCCGCCAACCTGGACGATCCAGGGCAAGCTCTTCCCATTCATTGGTGTTGACTTCCAGGTTTTTGAGAGACACCTTAAGGCAGCCTTTATAGCGCTTCTTCTGCCCCCCAACTGCTCGCTTTCCTTGGCACAGTTCTCCGTACAGCAGTTGTTTCGGTAGTCGGCTGTCCGGCATTCGGACCACATGTCCAGCCCACCTGGCTTGGACTTTCAGCAGGAGAGTGTAAATGCTGCAGAGCCCAGTTTGTTCCAGAATTGCCGTGCCCGGGACATTGTCTTGCCACCTGATGTGGAGGAGTCTGCGGAGGCAACTCATGTGGAAATGATTAAGCTGTTTAGCATGCCGGCTGTACACTGTCCAGGTCTCGCTAGCATAGAGAAGTGTGGTGAGGACCACCGCACAGTAGACCTTCAGCTTGGTGGTAAGGCTGAGTCCCCTTCATTCCCAGACATTCTTACACAGTCTCCCGAAGGCGGCACTGGCTTTGGCGATTCTGTTGTTAACCTCAGCGTCTATGGTTACTTCACGGGAAAGTGTGCTGCCTAAGTAGGTGAAGTTATCGACTGCTTTGAGGTTTTGCTCCTTCACCGTGATACGTGGCTCCTTGTACAGTTTTCCTGGAGCCGGTTGATACATAACTTCGGTTTTTCTAATGTTGATCTCGAGACCAAAACTGTCGCAGGCTTGCGAAAAAACAGTCCATTTCATGCTGCATCTGCTGTTCCGTGCTAGCGTTAAGTGCACAGTCATCAGCAAAAAATAATTCACGGATAACAGTCTCATGCACTTTCGTAACCGCCTTCAGGCGTTTTGGGTTGAATAGCTTGCCATCAGTCCTGTACCTAACCTGGATTCCATCTTCACAGTTGTTAAAGGCATCACTTAACATTACAGAGAACAGCATACTGAACAGGGTTGGAGCCAGCACACAGCCTTGTTTTACGCCATTTGTTACTGGCAAAGCCTCAGATACGTCTCCATCATTCAGAACCTTCACCATCATGCCATCATGGAACTGCCGGATGACTGAGATGAACTTGCTCGGGCAGCCAAATTTTGCCATGATCTTCCACAGGCCATCTCTACTGACTGTGTCAAAAGCCTTGGTCAAATCAACAAAAGTTACATAAAGGTCACGGTGTTGCTCCTGGCACTTTTCCTGAAGTTGACGTGCTGAAAAGTCCATACCTACTGTTCCACGTTTAGCACGGAAACCACACTGGCTTTCGGGTAATAGTCCTTGCTCAAGGTGATGTAAAAGGCGGTTGAGCAAGACACGAGCCAATATCTTGCCTGCAGTGGACAGAAGGGAGATGCCTCGATGGTTGTCACAAGATTGGCGATTACCTTTCCTCTTGTATATGTGGATTATGCCGGCATCTTTCATCTGTTGTGGAACCTGTTCCTTTGTCCACATATATTGGAATAGTTTGGTCACCGTACGCAGCAGGTATAGCATCATTTCCGGGTGCTTTTCCACAAGAAAGTTGTTTTACTGCTTTCCTGACTTCATCTCCACTTGGAAGAACATCAAGCTCCTTGTTGATTTCTACCTGGGGCAGGCAAGCAATAGCCTCATCATTGATATTGGCAGGGCGATTAAGAATATTATTAAAATGCTCAGCCCACCGTTCCAGAATTTGTTTCCTTTCTGTCAGCAGCTTAGTTCCATCTGCGTTAAGCAGAGATGAAGAGCTTGATGACTGGGGTCCATATACAGCTTTGAGCGCATCGTAGAAGCGTTTCTGGTCATGGGCATCTGCATAGCCCTGAATTTCGTCGGCCTTCTTGCTAAACCAGATATCCTGCATCTCGCGTAGCTTGATTTGTACCTTTCTTTTTATGTTGGTAAAGGCACCTTTCTTAGCTAACGACGTGGGGTCATTTTGGTACACCTTATACCGCTGATGTTTCTCTTCTAGGAGTGTCTTTATTTCCTCGTCGTTTTCATCGAACCAGTCTTGATTATTTCTGGTTGCTGATCCGAGATGCTCCAGAGCAGTATTATAAACAGCATCTCTCAGAATTGTCCACTGTTCCTCATCGCCAATCTCCTCTGCCTGTAGTATATTTAACAGTCTGCCATCAAGGTCATTGGCAAATTCCCTTGCAATTCTTTTATTTTGCAGCTTATAGATATTCAGCCTCTTTGTCGTTTTCTGCCCTTGGGGTCTCCTCGCAGGCAGGATGCGGAGCCTGCACTTAGACACAATGAGGCGATGGTCAGTCCAGCAGTCTGCACCGCACATGGCCCTCGTCACTCTAAAGTCCATCTCATCCCTTTTCCTGGCAATGATGTAATCAATGAGATGCCAATGCCTCGAGCGTGGGTGCATCCATGATGTCTTCTTGCGTGTGGGTAAGCGGAATAAAGTGTTGGTGATGACAAGGTCATGTGTGGCACACATCTTGAGGAGCAGCAGGCCATTACTGTTACACTTGCCAGTGCCGTGTCTCCCAATGACCCCTTCCCAGTTTTGATGGTCTGTTCCCACTCTGGCATTAAAGTCTCCAAGTATAATGAGCTTGTCTGCCTGTGGGATTGCTGAAATAAGTGTGTCAAGTTCATCATAGAACTTATCTTTAATGTCATCTGGATTAGTCATCGTGGGAGCATAGGCACTGATCAGAGTCGCGCGTTTCTTGTTTGTAAGTGGGAGCTGAAATGTCATCAGACGGTCGTTGATGCCCTCCGGAAGCCAGCCTTATCATGTTATCATGCTCAATATTGTAACAGAGGTATATATTTGGCTCGCTATTGTACATCAGCATATAAAATTGCAGCGTATGTGATACAATAGAGGACTCAAAATGGTAAATAGCATAAGAAGGCTCCTACTTTATAGCGGGCTGTATGCCCATCTCTTAATCAATGTATATATGTTTTTACAAATATTTGAGGCCATGGATCCATTCTATGTCCATTTTGCAAGCCGGCAAGCGTACGGATGCCATACGGATGACACACGGATAATTTTTGGAGAAAAAAAATCGCATCCTCGCATTGAATACGGATCACTGTTCAGGAAATTTTCTGCGTATCTCAGCTATCAAAAATGGACCGTATTTTTATACGTTGTGCGTGACTCCGGCCTAAGGCCGCTTTCACACATCAGTTTTCACAATCCGTCGAATGTTGAAAAAAACGAATCCGTTGCAGAATGTGAAATACTGATGCGACGGATCCTTTTTTTCGACACATCCGACTAGCTGATCCAGCTAATTGGATCCTAAAAAAAATCGGAGCATGCTCAGAAAAAAAAAAAACAGAATCTGTCGCCGGATTCCATGATTTGACGGATCCGGTGCTATAGGGTTATATTATATCAAACGACAGACAGATCCGTCGCTAATACAAAAAACGTTACTATGTCCATTTTCTCAGGACTCCGGAAAAACAATTTTCGATGGATCCGGTGAAAAATGGATGATCCAATCCGTCGCTAATACAAGTCTATGAGTAAAAAACGGATCCGGCGGCAACTTTTGCCGGATCTGATTTTTTTTCAAAATTCGCCGGATTGTGCCTGACGGCAAAACTGATATGTGAAAGCTGCCTAACTCAAAACTGAAAATACAGATTACACAACAACCACAAGATGGATTTCATCACCAGGTATCATTGTAATGAGTATAATGGCTCGGACCGGACACTGTCTGTAGTCACTGAGCACAATCCTGCTAACAGCGGCACTTTAAGTAATTATGGATCAATCAAGATCAATTTGAACCAAAGCGCCAAAATCTGTTCTTTTTCAAGAAGTTGCTTTAATCTATGAATGTCCTGGAAGAATTCTGAAAAAAATGTTTTGTATCTGGTCAGATAGGTTGACTATCACACCGTCTATAACCCGTAAGGTCCCTATGAAGGAGGACCCGGCTTGGCCATTTGCAATCACTGCTCCACTTTTACCCCCTTCTCAAAACCTGGTGCTGAGAAAACATGCGGATATTTTCGGCTTTTTCATTTACATGCCGTTTGTGCTTTTTGCACCTCAGCAGATCCCCAGCTGTTCCATGAAACGTTCCTCCATAGTTTTAACACAATCTTGGAGGAATTCCCGGAACTGTCTCGTTTTGGTTTTAGACCTACTAGTAACCCTCATAAGCATGACTTCATGGCACCCCAGGTAATGTTAGGAGAAGCTAATGTTTTCCTGAATGTAATATTTGAGAGTGGATGACACCAGATAATCATTCATGATCTGGAGCCAGAAAGGGTTCACAGCTATGAAACCAAAGATGTTATTGGTCTAGGTGAAATACAGCGGCCATATCAGGGCCAAGCGAGGGGTATGAGAAGACGTTGTACAAGTTTTGGACAACTTCTTTAAGAACTGTGTAGCAGATTTTGAAAAGAACACTAGAGCCCAAGGAATAGACAAACAACATGAAATCACAATTCTGAGGATGACAGAAGCAAGAAGGCACCAGCCCATCCTGCAACCAGGCAAAGAGCGGCTAGGTGAAGATTCCTTGGGAGCTTGCCATTACAGAAGAATAGATAGGATACATAATTCCCCTGGGCCGTGAAGCGATATGTGACTGCAACACTCAGATGGAAGGACTCCAATGGTGCATAGCTTGTGGTATGGAGCTTCAGTGTTCCAGATTTCATCCAAGTCTCTGCCCGTTCAGGTCCATCCAGCGAGGCACATCTTTAGGATGTACAAAGAAAGGTGTTGCCCAGAAAAGCCACTCTGAAATTTGCTAGGTATAGCATAGAATGGAAAATTTGCAAATTACGTCAATGACGCTTTGTGTCTAGGAATTGTGCTCTTCATTGTGAGACTTCATTGGAATAATCTGGAAAAATTGAGATTTTATGACTATTGATGGAGACGTCCCCATTGGTGAGGGCAGCTCTGAGGATGGTGTCTCTGTCCTGATAATGGAGCAGCTGAATGAGAACTGGACATGGAGGGCCCCTGGCAGTAGTGGCCTGGTAGGTACCTACAGTGGGGAAAAAAGTATTTAGTCAACAACAGTTGTGCAAGTTCTCCCAGACATCATAGGTGACCACAACTATGAGAGTCAAAATGAGAAAACAAATCCAGAAAATCACTCTGTCTGATTTGGTAAGATTTATTTTGCAAATTATGGTGGAAAATAAGTATTTGGTCACCTAAAAACATGCAAGATTTCTGGCTCTCACAAGATTTTCTGCCCCTCCAGCTCCCCTTGGCATTATTTGTGCCCTTCGAGCTCCTCTTGGCATTATTTGTGCCACTCCAGCTCCTCTGGGCTTTATTTGTGCACATCTGCGTTTTATTTTTTTCCATCTGGCTCCTCTAGGTTTTATTTGTACCCCTCCCGATTCTCTTGGCTTATTTGTACCCATCAAACTCCTCTGGTTTTATTTCTGCCCCTCCAACTCCTCTTGGCTTTATTTGTGCCTCTCCGACTCCTCTTGGTTTTATTTGTGCCCCTCCAGCGCCTCTTGGTCTTATTTGTGCCCTCCAACTCATCTTGGTTTTATTTTTGCCCCTCCAGCTCCTCTTGGTCTTATTTGTGCCCCTCTGACTCCTCTTGGTTTTATTTGTGCCCCTCCAGCTCCTCTTGGTCTTATTTGTGCCCCTCCGACTCCTCTTGGTTTTATTTGTGCCCCTCCAGCTCCTCTTGGTCTTATTTGTGCCCTCCAACTCCTCTTGGTTTTATTTTTGCCCCTCCAGCTCCTCTTGGTCTTATTTGTACCCCTCCGGCTCCTCTTGGTTTATTTGTGCCCCTCCGACTCCTCTTGGTTTTATTTGTGCCCCTCCAGCTCTCTTGGTCTTATTTGTGCCCTCCAACTCCTCTTGGTTTTATTTTTGCCCCTCCAGCTCCTCTTGGTCTTATTTGTACCCCTCCGGCTCCTCTTGGTTTATTTGTGCCCCTTCAGCTCTTCTCGGTCTTATTTGTGCCCCTCCGGCTCCTCTTGGCTTATTTCTGTCCCACCAGCTCTTCTTGGCTTTACTTCTGCCTCTCCAGCACCTCTTGGTCATATATGTGTCCCCTCTGTCTCCTCTTGGCTTATTTCTGCCACTACAGCTCCTCTTGGTATTATTTGCATCCCTCCAGCTCCTCTTGGCTTTATTTGTGCTCCTCCAGCTCCTCTTGACTTTACTTCTGCCCCTCCAGCTCCTCTTGGTCATATCTGTGCCCCTCCAGCTCCTCTTGGCTTATTTGTGCCCCTTCAGCTCCTCTTGGTCTTTTTTCTGTCACTCCAGCTCTTTTTGGCTTTAATTCTGCCCATCCAGCTCCTCTTGGTCTTGTTGGTGCCCCTCTGTCTCCTCTTGACTTATTTCTGTCCCGCCAGCTCCTCTTGGTCTTATTTGCATCCCTCCAGCTCCTCTTGGCTTTATTTGTGCCCCTCTGTCTCCTCTTGACTTATTTCTGTCCCGCCAGCTCCTCTTGGTCTTATTTGCATCCCTCCAGCTCCTCTTGGCTTTATTTGTGCCCCTCCGGCTCCTCTTGACTTATTTCTGTCCCGCCAGCTCCTCTTGGTCTTATTTGCATCCCTCCAGCTCCTCTTGGCTTTATTTGTGCCCCTCTGTCTCCTCTTGACTTATTTCTGTCCCGCCAGCTCCTCTTGGTCTTATTTGCATCCCTCCAGCTCCTCTTGGCTTTATTTGTGCCCCTCCGGCTCCTCTTGGTTTATTTGTGCCCCTTCAGCTCCTCTCGGTCTTATTTGTGCCCCTCCGGCTCCTCTTGGCTTATTTCTGTCCCACCAGCTCTTCTTGGCTTTACTTCTGCCTCTCCAGCACCTCTTGGTCATATATGTGTCCCCTCTGTCTCCTCTTGGCTTATTTCTGCCACTACAGCTCCTCTTGGTATTATTTGCATCCCTCCAGCTCCTCTTGGCTTTATTTGTGCTCCTCCAGCTCCTCTTGACTTTACTTCTGCCCCTCCAGCTCCTCTTGGTCATATCTGTGCCCCTCCAGCTCCTCTTGGCTTATTTGTGCCCCTTCAGCTCCTCTTGGTCTTTTTTCTGTCACTCCAGCTCTTTTTGGCTTTAATTCTGCCCATCCAGCTCCTCTTGGTCTTGTTTGTGCCCCTCTGTCTCCTCTTGACTTATTTCTGTCCCGCCAGCTCCTCTTGGTCTTATTTGCATCCCTCCAGCTCCTCTTGGCTTTATTTGTGCCCCTCCGGCTCCTCTTGACTTATTTCTGTCCCGCCAGCTCCTCTTGGTCTTATTTGCATCCCTCCAGCTCCTCTTGGCTTTATTTGTGTCCCTCTGTCTCCTCTTGACTTATTTCTGTCCCGCCAGCTCCTCTTGGTCTTATTTGCGTCCCTTCAGCTCCTCTTGGCTTTATTTGTGCCCCTTCATCTCCTCTTGGCTTATTTCTGTCCCGCCAGCTCTTCTTGGTCTTATTTGCGCCCCTCCAGCTCCTCTTGGCTTTATTTGTGCCCCTTCATCTCCTCTCGGCTTATTTCTGTCCCGCCAGCTCTTCTTGGCTTTACTTCTGCCCCTCCTGCTCTTCTTGGCTTTATTTGTGCCCCTTCATCTCCTCTTGGCTTATTTGTGCCCCGCCAGCTCTTCTTGGCTTTACTTCTGCCCCTCCTGCTCCTCTTGGTCTTATTTGCGCCCGCTCTGTCTCCTCTTGGCTTATTTCTGTCCCGCCAGCTCCTCTTGGTTTTATTTGTGTCCCTCCAGCTCCTCTTGGTCTTATTTGTGCCCCTCCAGCTCCTCTTGGCTTTACTTGGCTTTACTTCTGCCCCTCTGTCTCCTCTTGGCTTATTTATGCCCCTCCAGCTCCTCTTGGCTTTAATTTTGCTGCTCCAGCTTCTCTTCATTGTATTTTTGCCCCTCCACAACATCTAGGTTATATTTTTTCCCCTCTGGCTCCTCTTGGTTTTATTAATGCCCCTCCGGCTCCTCTTAAGTGTATTTGTTTCCCTCCAGCTCGTCTTGGTTTTAATTGGCAGAGGCGCAATGTATTAACTGCAATAAACCCCATATCGAAACCTTTGGCCCCCCTGACCATTAGCTTCCATGTTAGCAG
Source organism: Ranitomeya imitator (assembly GCF_032444005.1). Lineage (NCBI taxonomy): Eukaryota > Metazoa > Chordata > Amphibia > Anura > Dendrobatidae > Ranitomeya > Ranitomeya imitator. Next base: position 20,090,481 of record NC_091282.1, read on the forward strand.
TGAGTTCACCCTTTTTCCGGCTATAGCAGCTTATTGCTCTTTTGGGAAGACTTTCCACGAGGTTTTGGGGTGTCTGTGGGAGTGTTTCCTGCATTTGTCTGTGGTCGGCCTCAGATGTTGGGGAGAGGGTCTAACACATTCACCCATCCATTCATACTTTTGGCCATATGGTGTACAGGTGTATTTTCTATGTTTGTCTCTTCTGAATACTCAGAACTAAGGAGCCTTAATGAACACATACTATGGGGTGACGTGCATGGCAGTCCCGGGACACTGGGACTTTGGGGTGCTTGTGACTGGTTCTGGGGGTCCGCACATCTGTAATAACATTGATAATAACCATATGACCTCGGCTCTACGAGGATGAAGCGCATTGTGCTGGTAACACAGAGGATTCATCGTATCACATGGCTATAGCCGTGAACGTAATCGCCAGCGTGGATAATGCGCTCAGCCCCAGAGGTCGTAGGACTCCGTGTACAAAAGCGCCACACTTCATTTTCCACGGGAGATTCGAGGCTGGTGGTGACGGCGCCTTCATTTACCTTCACCTCTGGCACAAGTCCTCAAACATAAGCCGGAAATTGTAGGACATTATACGGAAATCTGCAGAATCTCAGCGTGAAATGAAAAGAGGGAGAAGAAAATCATCAAATCCTCCGAGTAACCTCAGCAGTCATCGCAGTGCTCCGGATAGATGGAGAAATCGATCGCGGGGGTCTTCTGTAACTGCGGCGGGGGCAACCGTGCCCCCAAACTCAGAAAGGTGCACTCCTTAACCCTATGTTCTCCTCAACAAGGAACAGAGCACAGAGTCATGCCATCCATTGTAGATAGATAGAAAGATAGATAGATAACAGATAGATAATAGATAAATAATAGATAGATAATAGATAGATAGAAAATAGATAGAAAATAGATAGAAAATAGATAGATAATAGCTAGATAAATAATAGATAGATAATAGAAAATAGATAATATATAGTTAGATAATAGATAGATAATAGATAATAGATAATAGATAGATAGATAGATAGATAGATAGATAGATAGATAGATAGATGATAATAGATAATAGATAGAAAATAGATAGAATATAGATAATAGATAGATAGATAGATAGATAGATAGATAGATAGATAATAGATAATAGATAGATAATAGACAATAGATAATATATAGTTAGCTAATAGATAGATAATAGATAAATAATAGATAGATAGATAGATAGATAGATGATAATAGATAATAGATAGAAAATAGATAGAATATAGATAATAGATAGATAGATAGATAATAGATAATAGATAGATAATAGACAATAGATAATATATAGTTAGCTAATACATAGATAGATAGATAAATAGATAGATAGATAGATGATAATAGATAATAGATAGATGATAGATAATAGAATAATAGATAGATAATAGATAGATAGATTGATAATATATAGATAATAGATAGATAGATAATAGATAATCGATAGATAGATAATAGATAGATAATAAATATATAAATCATAGATAGACAATAGATAGAAAAAACATAGGCAGATAGATAATAGATAGATAATAGATAGATAGATAATAGATAGATAGATGATAGATAATAGATAGATATATAGATAATAGATAGATAATAGATAGATAGATAGATAATAGATAATAAATAGATAGATAATAGATATAGATTATAGATAGATAATGGATAATAGATAGATAGATAATAGATATAGATTATAGATAGATGATAGATAATAGATAGATAATAGATAGATAGATAGATAATAGATAGATAATAGATAATAGATAGATAGATGATAGATAATAGATAGATAATAGATAGATAGATAATAGATAGATAATAGATAGATAGATAATAGATAGATAATAGACAGATAGATAGATAGATAGATAATAGATAATAAATAGATAGATAATAGATATAGATTATAGATAGATAATGGATAGATAATAGATAGATGATAGATAATAAATAGATGATAGATATATAGATAATAGATAGATGATAGATAGATAATAGATAGATATATAGATAACAATAGATATATAGATAATAGATAGATGATAGATAGATGTATAGACAATAGATTATAGATAGATATATAGACAATAGATGATAGATAGATAATAGATAGATAATAGATGATAGATAGATAATCGATAGATAATAGATAGATAGATAATAGATTATAGATAGATAATAGATAGATAATAGATATATAGATAATAGATGATAGATAGATAATAGATAATAGACCTGTTATTATCGGCCCTGATGGATATCTTCCCCCCTCTTTTTGGCTCGGCCGCCTCCTCCTAATCTTCACTTTTTCAGCCTCTTACTGGAGACACTTGATTCTGCACAGAAGGATTAGATCAAGGTTCAGTCCTAATTGGATTGTGTTTTTCCGGTGTTTTGGTGAAATATAATTTTCGGCTTCTAGAATCTCACGTCCTCAAGTCAGAGAGAGAGGTGACAGCAGCTGTCACAGCTCTGCAGCAAGTAAGTACACCCCCAATGATGGCGGAGGTAAAGGGTAATTCCGGGGTCTGGCAGAGCTTCCATTGTGTCCTTCAAGACATCTTCCCCCTGCACAGGGCAGGAGACAGTCACAGAAGGCACCATATCACATGGCCCTATGATAACACTTCTAGTTTCAAGCATGCACCAGGGTCTTCATCAAGTACTTGGAGAAGAAAGAACAGAGACATCCAGCAATCAGCAGAGACCTCCAACCATCACTATTCTGACTCCATAACTAGGCTGTGAGTGTGAGGCTCTGAAGACATTGTTTCTTTGGAAGTCTGTATTGGCCAGTACTCACACAAAGAGATTTCATCAGATGCGTAACTGGACTGCAGAAAGATGCCTGTATGAATATTCCAGAAGGAGATGTCAGAGGGGCACTGGCAGTGAGGGGCATTCAGCAGAAACCTGAGAGTGTAGGGTGTAGACCCAAATCCAGGACTGTCCTCTGTATCCGGGACTGTTGGGACTAGAGATGAGCGCATTGATTCCCGGGTCTCCGGTACAGATCAGTGGTACCGGGTGACTGGACGGGAGGACACAAATCTCTAACCTCCTGGGGTCCTCGGCAGCTTTTGGTCCCCCAGGGTCGGAGCGTCCTCTGTGCGCCCGGCCCATCTCTCGTTGGGACCTGGGGATTATTGTTTGTTCTTTCATTCACAGTCGGAGCCGCCAGAACTTTCTCCTCTTTATGTAGCGTAACTCATTATGTGACATCCGGCTTCTGGCCACGTGAACAAAGTGTTGAGACAAAGTGGACGTGATTCCATGAAATCTCCACAATCTGCGGTCTGAAGACGCTGCCGAACTCTGCAGTTTTGGGGCTTTTATTTTTTATAGGCTTCTGAAAAAATACACATGAAACACAGAATATAAGCTCTTCTGTAGTATTAAGAAAAGTAAAAATAGTTGCTTTATATCTGCACCAAAAGTGCATCAAATATGGGGGAAAACGCATAATAGAAACGCAGCAAAATTGCAGTAATCAGAGAAGATTGAATAATAAATAGATTTTTATTTCGTCTTTTGGTGCGGACACCTGCAGAAAAAAAGCAGTAGACAAAAATCAGCATTTACGCCTCAGCATTAAATTTTTATTATATTTTTTATGGGTTTAATATTGAAAAAATATCAATCACGCCATTTATTTTATGCCATGTACTGATTCCCGTACAAAATCTGCTCGCTGTGATGTGCGGGTCATTACGAATACAGGGACACCAAATATGTCAGTTATTTGCTGATGTTCATTTTTCATTTTCTTTTTAAAGAAAATTAAAAATGACAATACTTTATGTGTTTTTCATTATTCGTCAGTTATTTTATAGGATAAAAAAAATCTTTTTTTCTCTCTCTAGAATACAAGGACATAGAAATCCACTGATATGTACAATGTATCTCTATGTAATCTGCCTGTAGAGTCAGAGCCTGCAACACAGATCAAGGACACAAAATTCTTCCCGTTACATCACCATAACCTGTGTGTCATGCTGCTGCAATGCAGGCAGGTGCAGGCTTCACTAGATGGCAGTAGATAGAAAGCAGGGCTGCACCTAAAACAAAGCTGACCTGCAGTGCAGCAGTGAGGCTACCACAGGTGAAAGTAGAATAGTCAAACAAACTGGCTCAAATCCTAGACTGTAGCACAGTAACAAAGGTATAAGCAAACTCACGGTCAAAGACAAACCAGGGGGTCCGTGACAGTCAGGAGCGGATAAGCCCAAAGACAAAGGACAGTAGCAGGTCAGGATACAAGCCAAGTCAAAACCAGGAGGTCTGCACACTAAAGGGAAACACTGAACCAAGTCAGGAACAGGGGAAAACAGAGACACAGGTTCAGATAGCAAACGCAGCAGGATTAATCAGAGCAATCACAGTCAGCTAGTGCAGCATTAGGCAAAAACTATAACTGACATGATCTGCAGGACACAGCGGGGATAAATAGCAAACCTGAGACCAGTCTGAGGCTGAGAAAAGTTAACCCCTTTCATGATCAGACAGTGAAAAGGGAAGACAGGACTCAAAACCCGGTCTGGATCATGACACTGTGGCTCAGTAGCTTTATCTCCTGCCTGTGATGTTGAGGGTTATGGGTTAAATTACAGGGGAGACTCAAAAATATCCTTTTTTGAAATTGCTTTTTATTATTTTTAGCAGTTTTATAGGAACAAAAGAATTCTAACTTTCTCTTCACTTTAGTATACAGGGAACATAGAAATACAATGAAATATACAACGTATCTCTATGTACATACATAATGTGCTTCAGGGGTCTCTGCCTGCAAAACATGTCAAGATTACCAAATTCTCCTATGTTTATCATTATGGCCTGTGGCCTGGGAACATTAGATGATTTTGAGTCCTGGGTAGACAGGACGAGAAGTAGTGAATAATGTAATTTAATTTATGGACTAAGCAGAGACATCCGGCCCCGCCCTACGAGGAGGAGGAGCTACGGAGTAATGAAGATGTCGGCGAGAGGTGAGTATTTAGAAGCCGCAACAAAGCCCTGATGTGCCAGGACGGTGGGACGGTCCCGCTGAATCCGGGACAGCTGGGATAAATAATGTATGATTCCCAAGTCGCGTGGACAGACAAACAGAGAAGATATTAGAACAGAGCACAAAAGAAATAATATTTAATAAGGAGATACAAACACATAGCTTTACATACACAAAGATTTCCGCCTCTAAATTGAAGATGTCATCCACTTTGGGACATTAACACATTGAGCTCCTTCCAACAGGGAGATTTTAGCTCCAACCTCCTCTCAGCTGATCTGTGACCACAAACCAAAAAATGTCCCTGGAAACAAAAATACTGTAAAAACAAAACAGTACAATATTTTAGCCCCAAATACAGATATTTAAGAAAAAATGAATGTCCCTGAAGCTGGACAACCCATGTAAACCCATGATAGTGATGCCCGCGCCCCATGTTCTATAGATGACATCGGCCGTGACTGGCATTGTTTGCATGTAAATAGGAATTCATTTGTTTTCATGTAAATGCCGATTTTCTTCTCGGTGATGAAACACTTGTAAACTAATGTCATTGATGGGCGATGATATGTGACAGGAAGGAGAGGAGGGGGCACATCACACTGCAGGCTCCTCCAACTGTATCCCAACCATCGTCCATCATAATGAGAATGCGGTGACATCCAGAAGTGTCTCATATAGCCGGGAGATACAGCCATTGTTACTCTGAATTCAAGGGGCAAGTGACAAGGAGGAGAAGAACAGATATATAGAAGATACACAGATAATAGATAGATAATAGAGAGATAATAGATAGATAATAGAGAGATTATAGATAGATAATAGATAGATATTAGATAGATAATAGATAGATAATAAATAGATAATAGAGAGATAATAGATAATAGATATTAGATAGATGTTAGATAGATAGATAATAGATAGATAGATAATATATAGATAATTGAAAGATAATAGATAGATAATAGATAATATATAGATATGGAGCTCCCCCACGTCAGGGCAATGGGGTAATCGGTACCGGGTCTTCAGTACTCAATGGGGATGTCATGGTGGCCCGACCCAGCCCGTGGCCCTATGAGGGGCGTCCAATAAAAGGAAGAGTTTATATAGAATAGTAGTGTTCATGACGCCACCTGTGGTATTCGGTCAGGGTGACCGACGCTGCTTAGGGGTCCGCTGGGGTGATGTGATGGCAGCTAGATGGTATACCTTCCCACAGGTGAAGTGTGTCCTCAGGGCTTCCCAGTGTGTAGATGGTGGATGGTGGATGGTGCAAGGCGTGGTGAATAACGAGGACACAAGGGGTACAGTCTCTTTACCTTCACTGAAGGCTTCAGCATCCACAGTCCAGAGCACCAGACCACAGGGCAGGCAGAGTCCGGCAGGTCTGATGGCAATTCCAGAGTCCCCTTATCCAGGTGGAAATCAGTAGCCTTCCTATGTGCACAGTAACACAGTAGGTCCTTATTTGCATAAGCTCCAATAAGGTCCTCACTGTTATTACTCCTCTCACTGTTCCCCGTAGTCAGATAGAACAAAACCCGTATGACTGATGGCCTGAGGCTTGTTTATAGGGACCCTAGAGACGCCCCGACCCCACAATTGCCACCGTGTCTTGTTAGGTATTAGGGTTGGGCAGCCAACTTGGAATTGACTGTCCTGCCGGTCTCTGAAGTAAAGCGTAGAGTCTATTACTCCCTCGGTATTCTGGCTAACGGTACTGCGCTTCAGAAGGAAGCAGCCTCTCACAGGACAGGACTCCTTCTGGTTTTCTTCTCCTTGTGCTGTGACTTCGTTTCTCACTCCCTACAATACACTTCTCTTCAATGTCTCTTTCCTTAGATGCTGCCGCACGTGGGGCAGGCGCAGCTCCGTGTACCCTCCTCCTCCTCAGACCGTAGTCTGGATCTGACTGGATATCACTCCAGCCAGCTCGACCTGCAACGACCAGGACTCTGGGGCGCTGCAGATAGATAATAGATAAATGATAGATAGATAATATATGTTGATAGATAATAGATAGATGATAGAGAAATAATAGATATATAGATAATTGATAGATAGATAATAGATAGATAATAAATAGATAATTAATAGATAGATAGATAATAGATGGATAGCTAGATAGCTAGCTAATAGATAGATAGATAGATAAATATATAATAGATAATAGATAGATAAAAGATAGATAATAAATAATAGATAAATAGATAAAAGATCATAGATAGATAATAGATAGATAGATAAATAGATAATAGATAGATAAAATATAGATGATAGATAGACAGACAGACAGACAGATAGATAGATACATAGATAGATAAGAGATCATAGATAGATAGATAATAGATAGATAATAGATCATAGATAGATGATAATAAACAATAGATAGATAATAGATAGATAAAAGATAGATAACAGATAATAGATAGATAGATAGATAGATAGATAGATAGATTAGATAGATAGATAATAGACAGATAGATAATACACAATAGATAGATAATAGATACAGTTGTGCTCAAAAGTTTACATACCCCGGCAGAATTTTTGCTTTCTTGGCCTTTTTTTCAGAGAATATGACTGATAACACCAAAACCTTTCCTCCCCTCATGGTTAATGGTTGGGTGAAGCCATTTATTGTCAGACTACTGTGTTTTCTCTTTTTAAATCATAGAAAGTTTGTAGGTTTCCATTTCTCAGACTTACAGCGTCACGTGGTTATTGACCATTTCTGTGATATCTAAACCTGATTAAAAACATTGAAAAGTATTTAGAATTGAGAGTCCTCAGTGGTTGATACCTTTTAATGGCTAACTGAAAAGATGGTAACAAATTGCAGCTTTCGAGACTACACAGGTCTCTTCATCAGGCAGAGACTAAAACACATATCACATATTTGTGCACAACTTGGCATAGAAAAAAAGAAGAAAAAACCATGGATAAGCCAGGTGACATGAAGCAGAATTACCATGGGTGATAAACAGTTACGTCCATAAATATTGGGCCAGTTCTTAGATAAGGATTGTAAAAACATTGAAACATTTTTCTGGAATGAATTTCATTGTCATCCACATACTTTTACATTCTTTCTGTTATATTACTGCTGTGGCTGCTTCAGGTGACCAATTTTTTTCTTTTATTAAAATAAAGTTAGTTTCAAGAGACCTAGCAATTATAAAATGCGTAAAACGTGTATTACCGCACGGGGAAGTGGAAGTGCTGATGATGGTGCACGAAGATGCTGAGGCCGTGGGACAGGTGCCACTACGCCTGGTGCTGGAGCACAAGAAACTCGCCCATCCACGACACATAAAATGCAATTTGTTGTGGGCCTGGAATGTTTTATTGTCAGTTTTAAAGTGGAGTAAAAGTGTGACCCCATTGTTCTAAGCAGAGATCTGGGGTCAGAGATGTTTCCAGGGATCTTCCTCATGATGTTCTCCTTACATTCAGCACTTTCCCCACCCATTTGAATATTTTCACTACCTCCCAGACCTCTTTGTAGGGTCTGCTGGAAAAAAGTTTGGTTTGTTACCTGTTACTCGAAATGAGCATCTGAGTAATAGGAATTGCTCGGTTTTTGAGCAACAAGGACCCGAACATTTCAGTGCTCGCTCATCCCTGGTGTGAACCTAGCTCCCACGTCACCATATAAAGTCAGTGTGGACCTGCCACCAATGTCACCATGGAAGGTCAGTGTGAACCTGCCACCAATGTCACCATGGAAGGTCAATGTGAACCTGCCACCAATGTCACCATGGAAGGTCAATGGCAACCTGCCACCAATGTCACCATGGAAGGTCAGTGTGAACCTGTCACCAATGTCACCATGGAAGGTCAGTGTGAACCTGCCACCAATGTCACCATGGAAGGTCAATGTGAACCTGCCACCAATGTCACCATGGAAGGTCAATGGCAACCTGCCACCAATGTCACCATGGAAGGTCAGTGTGAACCTGTCACCAATGTCACCATGGAAGGTCAGTGTGAACCTGCCACCAATGTCACCATGGAAGGTCAATGGCAACCTGCCACCAATGTCACCATGGAAGGTCAGTGTGAACTTGCCACCAATGTTACCATGGAAGGTCAGTGTGAACCTGCCCCCAATGCCACCATGGAAGGTCAATGTGAACCTGCCCCCAATGCCACCATGGAAGGTCAGTGTGAACCTGCCACCAATGTCACCACATAAAGTCAGTGTGAACCTGCCACCAATGTCACCATGGAAGGTCAATGTGAACCTTCCACCAATGTCACCATGGAAGGTCAGTGTGAACCTGCCACCAATGTCATCATGGAAGGTCAATGTGAACCTTCCACCAATGTCACCATGGAAGGTCAGTGTGAACCTGCCACCAATGTCACCATGGAAGGTCAGTGTGAACTAGCACTAATGTCATCATGGCAGTTCAGTGTGAACCTGCCACCAATGTCACCATGGAAGGGCAGTGTGAACCTGCCACCAATGTCACCATGGAAGGGCAGTGTGAACTAGCACTAATGTCATCATGGCAGTTCAGTGTGAACCTGCCACCAATGTCACCATATAAAGTCAGTGTGAACCTGCCACCAATGTCACCATGGAAGGTCAATGTGAACCTGTCACCAATGTCACCATGGTAGGTCAATGTGAACCTGCCACCAATGCCACCATGGAAGGTCAATGTGAGCATAGTGTCATTGGCATCATATAAGGTTGGAGTGCACCTGCCACCAACGTCACCATGGAAGGTGAGTGTGAACCTAGGACTAATGTCATCATGGAAGGTCAGTGTGAACCTAGCATCAGTGTCATCATATAAGGTCAGTATGAACTAGCACTAATGTCACCATATAAGGTCGGTGTGAGCCTAGTGTCAATGTCATCATAAAAGGTGTGAGCCTAGCGTCAATGTCACCATATAAGGTCACTGTGAACCTAGCACCAGTGTCACTATAGGATGTCAGTGAGAACCTAGCGTCAATGTCACCATATAAGATCAGTGTGAACTTAGCGTCAATCTCACCATATATGGTCAGTGTGAGCCTAGCATCAATGTCACCATATATTGTCAGTGTGAACATAGCGTCAATGTCACCATATATGGTCAGTGTGAGCCTAGCATTAATGTCATAATATAAGGTCAGTGTGAGCCTAGCGTCAATGCCACCATGGAAGGTCAGTGTGAGCCTAGCGTCAATGTCATCATATAAGGTCAGTGTGAGCCTAGCGTCAATGTCACCATGGAAGGTCAGTGTGAGCCTAGCGTCAATGTCATCATATAAGGTCAGTGTGAGCCTAGCGTCAATGTCACCATGGAAGGTCAGTGTGAGCCTAGCGTCAATGTCATCATATAAGGTCAGTGTGAGCCTAGCGTCAATGTCACCATGGAAGGTCAGTGTGAGCCTAGCGTCAATGTCACCATATAAGGTCAGTGTGAGCCTAGCGTCAATGTCACCATATAAGGTCAGTGTGAGCCTAGCGTCAATGTCACCATATAAGGTCAGTGTGAGCCTAGCGTCAATCTCACCATATATGGTCAGTGTGAACCTGCCACCAATGTTACCATGGAAGGTCAGTGTAAATTTAGCATCAATTTCACCGTGGAAAATCAGTGTGAACCTACCACAAATATCACCAGGGAAGGTCATTGTGGAGCTAGGCTTACAAGGAAAAATTCCATGTAAACAATTTAGGTATGTTAAAGTGACAAACCCCAAAACAAACCACCATAAATAAAAACTGTTAGATATCAGCAAAAAGGTAACAATACCCAACCATGGGAAAAACTGGCAATGGTAATGAGGGCGTCAAAAACAAACTGATAAATGAATATAGAGGAAATCCCTATGTTATTTCCTACATAGGCCGCTGAGGTTGGCACTCTGGGAACAAGCGCAAAATAGCGCCCCTGCTCAACGATGCCAAAACCTATGATAACCCTGGCCAGGGATAATCCGCACAAACTAGAAAAATTCCAGTAATTAGGGATAATCAAAATAGGAAAGAAAAATACCCTAAGGTAACTATAGGTCACCCAACATGATATATCATAAATAAATAAACAACCTATATACTGTATGTATCAATAGACCACCATTGTCAATATCGATCAATAAACACAGCAGGGTATCACAAAGATAACACATACTAGATACTCCTAACTGAATACAGTAACTTGTGCCCATCTTGCAACAAGGTCAACATATTAAAAAGGTTGTAAAGGTTCCTTTAAAATCAAGTAACCAGAAAGAACAGCATGCCATAAGATGCTCATCAGTCCACATGATGTGCCTCGACAAGTTTCCCCTCTAGAAAATAGGTTCATCAAGAGGCTGTTCTTTGAAGGATGCAGAAATAAGAAGTGGAGTTCCTGCTGATATTTTGTTCCTTGTTAGCATTTAATAATAATCCTAGGATTGTATCTGTTTTTGTACACTCCAGTGTGAACCTACCACAAATGTCACCATGGACGGTCAGTGTGAGCCGAGAACAAATGTCACCATGGAAGGTCAGTGTGAACCGAGAACAAATGTCACCATGGAAGGTCAGTGTGAGCCTAGTGTCAATGTCATCATATAAGGTCAGTGTGAACCGAGCACAAATGTCACCATGGAAGGTCAGTGTGAACCTACCACAAATGTCACCATGGAAGGTCAGTGTGAACGGAGCACAAATGTCACCATGGAAGGTCAGTGTGAACCTACCACAAATGTCACCATGGAAGGTCAGTGTGAGCCTAGTGTCAATGTCATCATATAAGCTCAATGTTAACCTAGCGTCAATGTCACCATATAAGGTCAGTGTGAACCTACAACCAATGTCATCATTAAAGATCAGCGTGAACCTAGCGCAAATGTTACTATGGAAGGTTAATATGAACCTACCACCAATGTTAATGTTACCATGGATGGTCACTGTGAACCAAGCACAAATGTCACCATGGAAGTACAGTGTGAACCTATTGTCAATGTCATCATATAAGGTCAGTGTGAACCTAGCATCAATGTCACTTTAGAATGTCAGTGTGAACCTACAACCGATGTCACCAGGGAAGATCAGTGTGAACCTACAACCGATGTCACCAGGGAAGGTCAGTGTGAACCCACAACCAATGTCATAATTAAAGATCAGTGTGATCCTAGCGCCAATGTTACTATGGAAGGTGAATATGAACCTACTACCAATGTCACCATAGAAGGTTAGTGTGATCTTATAATTAATATCAATATGGAAGGCCAGCGTGAACCTATCACCAATGTGTCTATTGAAGTTCAATGTGAACCTACCACTAATGCCACCTGGAGATGTCAGTGTGAATTGAGCACCAATGTCACTATGGAAGGCCAGTTTGAACCTACAATCAATGTATTCATGGAAAGTCAGTGTGAATCTATAAATGTCACCATGGAAGGTCAGTGTGAACTTAGTGTCCATGTCACCATAGAAGATCAGTGTGAACTAGCGCAAATGTCATTATGGAAGGTCACTGTGAACCAGGCACCAATGGCACCATCCATGGAAGGTCAGTGTGCTACTAGCATCAATATCCTCATAGAATGTCAATGCTAACCTACAACCAATGTCCCCAAGGAAGGTCAGTGTGAACCTGGTGCCAATGTCACCATGGAAGATCAGTGTTAACTGGCATGATTATCTTTACGGAAGGCCGATGTGAACCTGGTACCAGTGTGACCTTCTGATTGTGAAATTCTCCTAACCCTTCATGCAATATTTATAATAGGTCCCCCATTTACAATGCAGAGGACTTGTCCCTGTGTCTCTGGAGCAGGATTGTGAATATTGCCTCTCCACCCATAATAACGTCATCTTTGTTAGTCACCATGAAGACTGGTCTCGTGATGGGCAATGTTCCACCTCCACGTCTCACACCCAGGCTCATGACGAACATGAAGATGAGCAGTAAATTATCTTCTCCCTTTCATACAATCATATTGATCCCAGCTGTACATCTTGGGGATAGACGAATCCCTCTCTTCCAATGAAGCCCACATTATATCAACGCATTGTCCAGATAATGACACATCTATCATTCCGACCCTATACACAGCCTCGTATGTCTCCAGCATTTTACAAGAAGAGCTTCATGTCAGCTCTTTAAATTACTGGGAAGCTTCCTATTGGCTGGTAGGGGGTAATCATTGAGTTGCTATGGATACGGGGCTCGTTAAGAGATTACTTTCAGAGTGATTAGTGGAGTACAGGTGTCTCGCTCCCGCTTAGTACGATATTTTCCCCATTGTGGCACTAATTACCTATTAAATAGCGGGAAACTGTATTATATGCCGATTTATAAGCCGGGAATGCAGCTAACAAGTTCAGGGACGTTAAACCCATAAAACCAGCCGTTTAGGTTCACAGATTTGTTTTAGAGCTTAGACAATGATGGACCAAAGACATCAATTACCGGGAGAAGAGATCAGGACAGAAATTGACAAAAGGCGGAGGGGGAAGGGACATGTTCACGTTTACAGGAGCATCATTGCGAGCAAAGCCGAGCTAAAAGAAACTCAGGAGGGGACTAAAAAGTAACAAAAAGCAACCAAATATATAATTAACGCACTGTATCTCTGCTTCCTGTAGTCAGGTTTCACACCTGTAGGGACACGGGGGTCAGCGGGTGCCCTAGTCCGCTAGCCGAAACCACATGGACCAGAGATGATCCCACGATTGCCCGCTCTCCTTTTACCGTGTGCGTAATACTACTCAGACAACATGGAGTGAGGATATATTTTATTAAATCACAAAACAGGCAGATAACACAAAAGGAGTCCCAGCAAAATACCCAAGATGGTGCAAAATTAGAATCTCACCCTTCCGCTGACTCGCCGGGATAAGAGCAGCAGTGACTTCAGAGCCTCCAGGACCGACTACCCCACCTGTGGCATGCACAAAAAGGAAGTAACAACAAGCTAAGGAAGTTGACAGTCCATTGAGGTACAAGGCCAGGTGACCGATGGGTCCAAATGCTGACTTCTCCAAATTTGCCCATGGGTTCAGTGAAGGTCAATAGAGCAGAGCTGTATCATTTCAGCTGGGGCAATAGTCCCCTAAGCTGGCATCCTGTAGACAGTCAAATCTGTGTCCTTCATAATAGAGCCATGATCTGGCAGCTATACTGTAGAGTGTTCCTGGCACATTTCTTTGCTACAATTTTTCAAAAAGGAAGCAGGAGCCCCCTGGTCTGTACTTTGTAGCAGTACATGGCTGTTATCTACTTCACAACTATTTTCCAGCACTAGTTCCACCTTTTATGTATAAATAGTCTACAGTGACCGAAAACTGTTGGCCATCATACCCTTATCAGAGGAGTCATTTTAAGATCCCACAAAATCAACAACAGGACCCACTCTTATCTCCTATGGGAGATATTTTTGCGTCTTCCTTCCTTCTTGAACCTCCTATAACCACAATTCTGCACCTTCTGTCAGGTTCTGTTCTTTACACAGGTGTAGTCACACTATAACAATACTATAAAGCTTGAAATTGGATTTTATTGCAAATAATGCCTGGTGTGAAATCATTTAAATTAACATTATTCTTGGTCACCAATACAGGAGGTGAGAGATGATGTCAAAGTTTTAAAACAGCTTTGCAAAATCTCTGATCTAAGGGCAGATTGTAATAGAGGGGAAAACACTGAACTCGGGGATATATAATTTTCTATAATTTGGGTTAGTATTTTTATGTAAAAAGCTGTTAAAATGCAGCCACAATTCAGAAAAAAAGCCTGTGAGTCCTGTTGTCCCCGCCCTCTCACTGCTGATTGGCAGTTATATATTTATAATTTCAAAAATGTATCAATTCTCGGTGTGTGGGCGGAGTTGTCAGGACTCTTAGGCTTTTTTTTAATCTGTGAATTCTGGCTGCTTTTTAAATGCTTTTTATATGAAAAGACTGAAACAAATCATAGAAAACTATATATCCCCAAACTCAGCGTCGCCTTACCTGTGCTATGCTGTACTCAGTTAGGGCTGCAGAGAAATCCATAAAAAATTAGTTCTGTTAACACAACTGATAGCTTGCTGCAATGTATCCACCCCAGACAATCATCTATGAGCTGAGCAGTCTGGACAGGTGAGAGTTTCTGCTACTTTTAGGGAAAATTGTATCTCATTCTCAGATATAAAGGTCAGAGGTTTCCACTCACTGACAGTAGACAGAGATCCTACAAGTCAAGCAGAGACAGAACTTAATGGACATACTGTTGGACTAGATAGCACATTTTTAGAGCAGCTTTTTTGACCTTTGCTGATCTGGTCAGTGGTCTGACATTAGTGGTCACTTTCCATAGCTGGCGGCCGATACACGAGGCTCCGCGTCCACTGGATCCATTCCCAGATTGTTTGGGATTTACAGTCTCGGCACAAAGATTCATAACTATTGTCCTTATTTATACGTTCCAGCTCCCGTCTTCTAAATCATTTCTATTTTTCTTTCTCGTTGGAAGAATAATGAAGCAACGTCTCAGGTAGTCACCAGTCAGGGAGATGAGACCGGTGAGGAGCTGCGCTTGGTGCCAGTTCGGCAGAGGGATACTCATACTTGGCACCGCGGCTCAGACAGTTTCTATGGAAATGAGCTTATGACTATTCATTTTTGGAGCCGGCTCCCATCTGATTCATTATGTACATTACACACTTCTCTCTGTGTTTTTTATAGGCAATTATTCTCCCTAACGACGTTACTCTTTTAACTTTCTTTCGGAGGAAGAAGGAATCGCGGTAATTGGTCGGCAAATCCTCAGAGGAAGTGCGGAAAATGGATTTTGTATTAATTTAGATCCTGGGTATTAGGATGGTTGTTATGTTGGATTTGAGGAATCCCCCCGATCACACGCCGATCTATTACTAAGGTTCCATCTGTTCCTAGAGTTTGGGTCCGTTTCGCCCCAGCCGAATGGCATGTGATGACAGATGTATTCACGCTGGACCTCATTGCTTGAGCATTGCCTTTTAACAAGAAGTAGGATATTGCATCAGAGAAGGCTTACATAAGCTCAGACATGGCTGCACTGTCCATAATGCCTTGCAGGTATCACATCACATCATATAGCACAGCCAATCAAGAAGGGCTATGTA
This sequence comes from Ranitomeya imitator, assembly GCF_032444005.1. Lineage (NCBI taxonomy): Eukaryota > Metazoa > Chordata > Amphibia > Anura > Dendrobatidae > Ranitomeya > Ranitomeya imitator. The sequence goes on from NC_091282.1 coordinate 20,106,625, forward strand.
AGCCACTATAAAAGCCAAGACAGGGAATGCAGCAACACTACATCATAGCTCACACCTTGGGAAGAGAAAGCCATAAAACACTCAATTAACTGTACAGATAGTGTGGGTGACAGCTCTTCAGTGCGGAGCAGTCACAGTCCTAGGAGACCTCAGAGCATCACACACGTCTTCGCAAGCCAAATGAAAACTTTTCTGCAGTTGCGATTTTAATTTTTGGGAATCTAGCAAAACAGGTCAATTTAAATTGCTAAAAAGATTTAGTTCTGACCCATGTATTTCCTCCACGAGAGCTTGTTCAGATGTCTCCACCACTCCAACAAATTACTCATCTGCCTATAAGGATGCGCTGTAATTTACATATAGAATGGCCTATACCACCATGATCGCCAGCGAGGTGGAGCTGTCCAGAAGTAGAAACTGATCAGCCAAGAAGTGAGGGGCTAGTCCTAAACGGTAGCTCAGATTGGTGTCTCCATGGCCGAGCAAGCAAGCACAATGTGAGATCTGTATGCTCAATGTCTGGAAGCTGCTAGAGAAGCGTAAAGCCAACACTGAAAGATTGGAAGGATGGATTATTCAGGAATCTGGGATTGGTTGATCACACATCATATCTCCTTACACTGCCCCATCACAAGACAGAAAATAAGACCTGACACGACGATGTACAATATGCAGTATAAACGTGCGTTTATCTCAAGGATCCTACGCCCACCCTTGTGTCATGCTCCCCACGGTGTAACTCGTGCACTATGCGGCATCACTAATCCGCAGACACATTATATCTGTGACGCCTCCTGGTCAGGTATCACTGACACCCTGAATGATATATTCAGACTTTATTGCACAGACTGAGTGTACGTGGAGAGGAGATTGTTTGTTCTCCACTTAATAATCGTCAGGACGCGGCGGGGGACGCGGCGCATTCATCAAGGATCATCCACTCGGCTGATTCTATGAGAGTCGATGAATATATAATGACCTGAGGATGACGTGCAACACAAATATAGAAGATCTGCATAAATAATGAGGACATAGTGACAGGCGGCCCCCCACAACTCTGATGTCTGCTACCTACAGGGGGCACAGACTTATCATTCTGGTCTGTAGGACAGCGTTAATAACTGGAATACTCAAATTAGACTAGGGAACAATGCACCGTCCTCCAACCTCAGGCTGATGGGAGCTCTAGTTTTTATCTAGAGGACCAGCATGGTGTCCAAGCATAGAGGGAAGAGGCTGCACCCCAATGGCTCGGATTCCGGTTGCCCCCTGTCTACATACCATTGTAAGGACTTGTTGCCCTCAGCACCTGGAGCCTGTTCCGGACCAGCTCCACCATCTTGTCCTTGTCCTCATAGATACATCTATGGGTCACCTTACATCTGCTCTTCTACCAGCCTACAAGGCATTTCTTCATCGCTGCATCCTCAGTCATGGACGATTGACCCAAAAACATATAAAGACAAAGGCACCATGTGGTGGAAGAGGAGTGCCGCTCTTTACAGCTGGAACAGTTCATTTAGGAAAGTGCAAACTTCTGCCGTTGTGGCCACAGTTGGGGGAAGACTGCTCCCACAATAATGATTCATCCTTGCCTTTGCATCTGTTTTTTCAGCAGCTCAAAGTGTAAAAAAAAGGACATTTTTGACTTTGCGAAAAATAAGCCGCATGTGCCATTTTGAAAAATTCGGCACAAAACACGGCAACTAAGACCGCAAGACAAAAAAAGAAAGTGACCTAAAAAAGATGCAAATGTTGAATCAGAACTGTAAGAATTTTTCTCAACCTGACAAGTTATCACTTATCCACGGCATCGATGATACCTTGCTGATTGCAGGGGTCTAATGGCTGGGACCCCCAACAGTTAGTTGGGCTCTATAGTGCCCCCGTAGAGTGGAGCCTTGTACTCAGTGGTTGGACCACAGCGATCAGCTAGTTGTGATCTATCTTGTTTGACCTGAAACACTTGATTAAAGTTGTGTGAAAATATTCTCAGGACCCTGATCCACTATGTTGGTGGTCTGTGGCCACTGGACAACAGCCCTGTGAACCTTCATCTTCCGTGGCTTCTCCAAGACCCCGTGACTTTGTTACATTGTGTCACGACAAGCACACGACATCCCAAGGGTTGACTAATCAGTGGAGGTGCCTGGGAGGCCACCAGGAGACCCTTCCCATTGCTTTGGTCCTGTGGTCACCGACTACTGATGTGGCCGCTCTATCAGGGTCCTGCAGATGTTTTTTCCCCAACTCTAATTGCAACTTTGACTATGAGTCAATGTTCGAATGTGAATCCAAATCCAGGAAGACCCCATTAAGAAAATTGGGGTCTGCCATTCATCATAGAGGGTCCTCCTAATAATTCACAGGGGGCACATACTTTGTGTTATTTAGTACGAACCCATGAGTGAAATATTCCCTACTGGTGGCTCCCATCAATGTTCTGTTACATACTGGCCGAGTGATCCCTCCTGTTGTCCTCCGCAGACCCCTCGGAGTGTGGCCCATGACTACTCTGGGTCCATGTTTTCTTCCGTTGCTGATTTTGCTCTGTATTGCACACTTCCTCCGGCATCATGAGATCTTTCTTCTCAAATTTAATTTGTACAATCTGAAATGAACACAAAAAAACCCCCAAAACCTGTAACCTCCTCCATCAGATGAAAGCATGTCTTCCCATCATCCCCCTGTTCTGTGGGGGCGCAGCGTGTGGGGCGGCAGAGGTGACTGGCGGCGGCAGCGGATCTTTAGTGGAAGATTTGATTCCAGCAGATGGTCGGCGTCGTTGCAACGATTTAATGTAGCAGAACTAACACTTTATCGCTTATTTCACATCTTTCTTCTGTGTTTATGGCGCCGGTTGTGCTGAGGTCAGGGGAAGTTCTCAGCACAAAACTCTTCTCCACTTTTCCACATTGTTTGCTGCGATATTCTGAAGGAGCGGATTCTACGTCTCAGCCGGGAATCTTTCTTGTATCTCTGCCGCTCGCTCCCACTTTACACCTGTCACATATTTATTGCATGACTTACGTTCCTCTAATCCTGAGATACAATCTCCTCATTTGTGCCAAAAGCGCTGTCCTGGAAGGCACGTGGCACAGGCATCACGTGGTTTGGGCACTTTTTAACCCATCACTCCAGTGGGTGTAACCATAAAAAGAAGCCTCGGGGCCTCCGACAACAAAGTTGTGACATTAGCACTGACAGAAACCGTTTTTTGATCCATTATGGATCCGATGACTGAACTGACTGAGCAACTGCAGCAGTTGAGCCTGGAGGTGGCAGATCTACGGACCGTCATTTTGGTGGTGGTAGATTCAGTAAAATGTCACATTTTATTGCGCTACCTGCTTTACCCAATGCCAAACCGGTGCAAATTTTCATTAGTAACATTGTAAAATTGCGTAGGATCCCTATTGATATTGTACTTGACCAGGGGTGCAGTTTATTTCCAAATTTTGGAGGGTATTTTGCACCTGTTTGGGGATCCACCTGTCGTTCTCTTCAGCATTTCACCCACAGTCTAATGGGCAAACTGAACGGGTTAACCAGAATCTAAAGACTTGTCTTAGGTGTTTTGTATCTGAGAATCAGGAGGATTAGTTGCCTACGTATCTAGCTGAATTTGCAGTAAATAATAATCATTGTCATGAGTCTACTGGTAAGTCCCTGTTCTTCGGGGCAGTTCAGATCATTTAATAGGAATAGTTCTTCTGGAATTCCTGAAGAGGAACAGTTTTCATCATCAATTACATCCATGTAACAGGGGGTTACTAATAATTTGAGGGAGATATGGTCCAAGTAGAAGAGTATGGTTGATCGGAGACGTTTGCTGGGTCCAGACCTGTGTGTTTTGTCACTTGGTGTGGCTGTCCTCAAGGAACATTAAGTTGAACGTTTCCTCTTGAAAACTGGGTCCCAGGTTCATCGGCCCTTGTAAGATTGTTACCGTCGTCAATCCCGTATCATTCCGCCCTGCCTTACAGCCTACCTTTAGGATCCATAATGTGTTTCATCAATCTCTACCTAAAAAATACGTTACATCCTCTGTACCATCACCGTTACCGTCATCTCCAGTCATGGTAGATGGAAACTTGAAATTTCAAGTAGCAAAGATCGGTGATTCTCGCTTAGTTCGTCGGTCGCTTCAGTATCTGGTACACTGGAAGGAATATGGTCCTGAAGAGAGGATGTGGGTACCAGCATCTGACGTCCATACGGAAAGGCTGATCTGGTCTTTTCACCTGGCACACCCCAATAAACCCGGTTTGAGGTTCTCGGGGTACTGTCACGGGTTTACCGTGACAGAGAGTAGCTAGAAGACCACAGCGTCTGATTTCTCCTACTCCTTCAGTGATTAGAAGAACTTCACCTTCATATTAAAAGGTGTGAATTTATTTTGGCAGTGCATGGGGTTAATCTGCTCTGTTGAGAGCTCCTGGAGCATTAAGTCTCTCTGCTGTGCACTGTTAGCCACACCCATCTCCTATATAACTTGGGCCCTGGCTAGCACTCATGCTGCATGGCTGGAAGTTGTTGATGGTGGTTATTGGAGAAGGCGTTTGGTGGGTTTATCTCGGACTGTTACTAGGTTTTGAGTGTGTAATAATTCCCTTTCTTCTCTTACTTTGACCACATCCTCCACACCCCGGTGTTTACCTCTGTTTGTGTTAGTATATTTGTATGATTGGTATTTTCCTTTATCCCTGTGTGCATTACCTTGTTAGTCGGGTTGGTGTATTACAGTAAACTACTACTCCCCTCTTTCTTGGGTGGGGGAAGGCTACAGACTGATGATGGATTCAGGAGCTAAGGCAAGGTACTTGGCCCCAGCTTCTTAAAGGGAACCTGTCATCCCGAAAATCGCGGGTGAGGTAAGCCCACCGGCATCAGGGGCTTATCTACAGCATTCTGTAATGCTGTAGATAAGCCCCCGATGTTACCTGAAAGAGGAGAAAAAGACGTTAGATTATAACTCACTCAGGGGCGGTCCCGCTGCTGGTCCGGTCGGATGGGCGTCTCTGGTCCGCTGCGGCGCCTCCCATCTTCATTCCAAGACGTCCTCTTCTGATCTTCAGCCACGGCTCCGGCGCAGGCGTACTTTATCTCCCTGTTGAGGGCAGAGCAAAGTACTGCAGTGCGCAGGGGCCGGGCCTCTCTGACCTTTCCAGCGCCTGTGCACTGCAGTACTTTGTTCTGCCCTCAACAGGGAGATAAAGTACGCCTGCGCCGGAGCCGTGGCTGAAGATCAGAAGAGGACGTCTTGGAATGAAGATGGGAGGCGCCGCAGCGGACCAGAGACGCCCATCTGACCTGACCAGCAGCGGGACCGCCCCTGGGTGAGTATAATATAACGTCTTTTTCTCCTCTTTCAGGTAACATCGGGGGCCTATCTACAGCGTTCCAGAATGCTGTAGATAAGCCCCTGATGCCGGTGGGCTTAGCTCACCCGCGATTTTCGGGGTGACAGGTTCCCTTTAACCATCAGAAGTAATCAGGGGAACAGGGCGAGGTAGGGCACCCCCTAGTGTTAGGGACAGTGAAAGAGTGGTACTGGGACACCCGACAACAGATTTGTGACAATATTAATGTCTATGGATGTTGATGAGGACAGAGAAGCCCCCGGAGGAGGATATGGGGGGCACATACTTTTCTGCATATACTGCATGCTATAGAGCTGCATTGGGTTGACAGAAGCCTCTTCGGCTGATCCTCCCCATAGTAGATCCCATGCTCAGCCTGTGCAGTAATTGCAGCACATTTCATCCCCGTTCATGCACCTTCTCTGCAGAGCGTTGCATCGTTCATCACCAGAAGCACAAGTGTAATAGAGTGCAGGGTAGAGTCTGTCACCATGGAACAGACAGACCAACTGTTGAGGGGGATTTATTAACAAGAGTAAGATTCTCCTCACAGGGAGAAAACAGAGGGGGTTACTAGAGAAAGAGCAAACAGTATAACAATACACAACAAGCTAACTGAAGCTATGAAAGAGTTAAGCGGAATAGAAATGGTTAACGAGTGTTCTTGTAACTTATCAGTTCAGTGAGGTCCTGAGGTCTTCTCTGATTACGGAGGCTTCCGAGTCCCCACTCTCACATCCAGCCTGGTATCTCAGCCTCAGTGCCCTCACGGGGAGCACTCTCTCTCGGGGAGCGGGGTGCTGCAACCTGCTTTCTCTCTAGCGCGCTGTCCCCTCTGTCTCGCGCGCTCTGCTCTCCTGCTCTTTTTTGACCACACCCCTCTCTCGTTCTCTCTGCCCCCAGCAGTAACATGGTCCCCTCTGTCCTGGGCAGAAAGTCCTCCCCCCCAACAACCCAGCTGTACGACTAAGTGGTTCCAGGTAAGGAGCAGGGAAAGCAACTGCAGCGCCCCAGGGTCCTGGTCGTTGCAGTAATGTCATTCTCCTCTAGGGGGAGTGGTGTTACGTTTGGAGACAAAGAAAGACAACCGAATCCAGGTATCACAAACATACAACACAATTCATACTCCAGGCCGCCAGGGGGAGCTCTGCTCCTATTTACTAGGGCACTCCTCACACTGAGGTAAAACTGGTTGCCTGGAGAGGAAGCTAGTTGCTGGCTGAGCTTCGCTCAGGTAGTTGGTCCCTGACAGGGGTGGGATCCTGTCAGAGGTTGAGACAGAAGGACACGGAGCTTTGTCTGCCCTGAGTGCGGCAGCTTCCAGAAAGAGACACTGGAAGAGAACTGTATTGTTGTGAGGGTGAAGAAGTCGTAGCAAAGGAGTGGATATCAGAGGAGTTCTGTCCTGTACAGGCTGCCTCCTTCTGAGGCGCAAGATCCCGGTAGCCGGAACACCGAGGGAGCAACAGTCCTTTATGCCTTGCTCTAGAGACCGGCAGGACAGCTAATTTCACGTTACTGATCCGCCCATATACCCAGAAGGCACGGTGCCCAGACTCTGCCAGCCCTGTGATCTGGTGCTCTGGACTGTGGATGCTGGAGCCTTCAGTAAAAGGTAAAGAAACTGCAACCTTGTGTCCTCTGTTATGAAAGGCAATTCAGTACCACAATGGACATAGCGGTCAGAGCACATACAGTGATCTGACAATAACCCAAAATCATAGAACGAGATCTGAGACGTGGGAACTCTGCAGACCGCAATCCCTAATCCTCTCCAAACAACACTAGAGGCAGCCGTGGATTGCGCCTAACTCTGCCTATGCAACTCGGCACAGCCTGAGAAACTAACTAGCCTGAAGATAGAAAATAAGCCTACCTTGCCTCAGAGAAATACCCCAAAGGAAAAGGCAGCCCCCCACATATAATGACTGTGAGTTAAGATGAAAAGACAAACGTAGAGATGAAATAGATTCAGCAAAGTGAGGCCCGACTTTCTTAACAGAGCGAGGACAGAAAAGGTAACTTTGCGGTCTACACAAAACCCTAAAGAAAACCACGCAAAGGGGGCAAAAAGACCCTCCGTACCGAACTAACGGCACGGAGGTACACCCTTTGCGTCCCAGAGCTTCCAGCAAAAAATTAGACAAGCTGGACAGAAAAAAATAGCAAACAAATAGCAAAGAAGAACTTAGCTATGCAGAGCAGCAGGCCACAGGAATGATCCAGGGAAAAGCAAGTCCAACACTGGAACATTGACAGGAAGCCAGGATCAAAGCATTAGGTGGAGTTAAGTAGAGAAGCACCTAACGACCTCACCAGATCACCTGAGGGAGGAAACTCAGAAGCCACAGTACCACTTCCCTCCACCAACAGAAGCTCACAGAGAGAATCAGCCGAAGTACCACTTGTGACCACAGGAGGGAGCTCTGCCACAGAATTCACAACAGTCCTCGTTCTTCACTGCACCCCTCACCATCCACCATCTACACATCGGGAAGCCCTGGGGATATACTTCACCTGTGGTAAGGTATACCATCTAGCTGCCATAACATACCCTTAAAGCAGCGTTGGTCACCCTGACTGAATACCACAGGTGGCGGTCACGAACATATCCCTTTAAAGACCTTTCCCTTTAGCTTGGATGTCCCAAGGGCCACGGACCGGGTCAGCCACCGTGACATCCCCCTGTGAACCGAATGACCCGGTACCGAGTACCCCACGGCCCTTTGGGGGCGCTCCACAACCTCCTTTGGGCTCGTCTTCCTCTTCACCCCCTTACACAAGGTCATTTATCTCCTCAGCTAAAATACTGCACAAGTGGATGAATAAATGATTAAATCTATTATTTATTGTACCGGATGTAAAACAACAGATTGGGAAGAGGCGGGGGTGTTATATTAGTGAACGACAGGCTCCATTCTGCCCCCTGTGACTGCAGATTGCACCCCCATCTTGTAAGTAAGAGTTTGACCTTCATTGTCGCCTGAGGTCACAGCTTCCAGGTCCCAAGCACACAGAAATGTGACTTTTGTAATCAGAAATAAATGAAATCTTCAGAGAGAAATGATAAAATATATAAGGCATGAAGTCCGGAGCCTCCTCCGCAGAAGGGAAAATCCACTAATCACAACGCGCCACAAAGTGAGACACGATCGTCGGAGATGTGTGATGACCCCACATTACAAGGTCAACCTGTGCACGCTCCTTCCAATATAACACACGTTATGTGCTCGACACGGCGGTCTCTAATCTATCATATCCAGCTGCTGCAGAACTATAAACCCCATCATTACTGAATGGGGCCAGGATGGGGGGACATTATTACAGGAAGGGGCCAGAACTGAGTACATTATCACATGATGGGAGCTAGGATGGGGGGCATTATGACATGAAAATGCCTGGATGCGGGACATTATTACAGGAAAAGGCCAGGATTGGGGACAGGATGGGGTCATTATCATCCAAGGCTAAAGGTCAGGATGTGGGACATTATTACAGGAAAAGGCAAGGATGGGGGACATTATTACAGGAAAGGGTCAGGAAAGATGATCATTGGCTAGAGGTCAGGATGCGGGACATTATTACAGGAAAAGGCCAGGATTGGGGATTGGGTGGGGTCATTATCATCCAAGGCTAGAGGTCAGGATGTGGGACATTATTACAGGAAAAGGCAAGGATGGGGGACATTATTACAGAGAAAAGGCCATGATAGGGGACATTATTACTAAATGTGGCCTTGGATGGGTGGCATTATTACAGGAAAGGGTCCAGGACAGAGGTCAATATTACAGGATAGGGGACATTATTACAGGAAGGGCCCAGGAGAAGGGACATTATTACAGGATAGGGGACATTATTACAGGAAGGAGCCAGGATGAGGGGCATTATTACAGGATAGGGGACACTATTACAGGAAGGGGCCAGGAGAAGGGACATTATTACAGGATAGGGGACATTATTACAGGAAGGGGCCAGGAGAAGGGACATTATTACAGGATAGGGGACATTATTACAGGAAGGGCCCAGGAGAAGGGACATTATTACAGGATAGGGGACATTATTACAGGAAGGAGCCAGGATGAGGGGCATTATTACAGGATAGGGGACACTATTACAGGAAGGGGCCAGGAGAAGGGACATTATTACAGGATAGGGGACATTATTACAGGAAGGGGCCAGGAGAAGGGACATTATTAGAGGATAGGGGACATTATTACAGGAAGAGACCAGGAGAAGGGACATTATTACAGGATAGGGGACATTATTACAGGAAGGAGCCAGGATGAGGGCATTATTACAGGATAGGGGACACTATTACAGGAAGGGGCCTGGATGGGGGGCAATATCACAGGCTGGAAGCTAGTATAGGGGACATTATTGCAGGTTGGAGGTCAGGATGGGGGGGACATTATTAAAGAAATAGGGTGGACAAGGGACATTATTACAAGATGGGGGCCAGGATGGAGGACATTATTACATTATGGGGGCCAGGACAGGGTACATTATTACAGGACAGGGGACATTATTACAGGAAGGGGTCAGGACGAGGGACATTATTACAGGATAGAGGCCATTATTAAAGGAAGGAGCCAGGATGGGGCATTATCACAGGATGGGAGCTAGTATGGGGGACATTATTAAAGGAAGGGGCGAGAACTGAGTACATTATCACATGATAGGAGCTAGGATGGGGGGCATTATGACATGAAAAGGCCTGGATGGGGGGACATTATTACAGGAAAGGGTCAGGAAGGATGACATTATTACAGGAAAAGGCCAGGATTGGGGACAGGGTGGGGTCATTATCATCCAAGGCTAGAGGTCAGGATGTGGGACATTATTACAGGAAAAGGCCATTATAGGGGACATTATTACTAAATGGGGCCTAGGATGGATGGCATTATTACAGGAAAGGGTCCAGGACAGGGGTCAATATTACAAGATAGGGGACATTATTACAGGAAGGGCCCAGGAGAAGGGACATTATTACAGGAAGGAGCCAGGATGAGGGGCATTATTACAGGATAGGGGACACTATTACAGGAAGGGGCCTGGATGGGGGGGCCATATCACAGGCTGGAAGCTAGTATGCGGTACATTATTGCAGGTTGGAGGTCAGGATGCGGGGGGGGGGGACATTATTAAAGAAATAGGGTGGACAAGGGACATTATTACAAGATGGGGGTCAGGATGGAGGACATTATTACAGTATGGGGGCCAGGACAGGGTACATTATTACAGGACAGGGGACATTATTACAGGAAGGGGTCAGGACGAGGGACATTATTACAGGAAGGGGTCAGGACGAGGGACATTATTACAGGATAGAGGCCATTATTAAAGGAAGGAGCCAGGATGGGGGCATTATCACAGGATGGGAGCTAGTATGGGGGACATTATTAAAGGAAGGGGCGAGAACTGAGTACATTATCACATGATGGGAGCTAGGATGGGGGGCATTATGACATGAAAAGGCCTGGATGGGGGACATTATTACAGGAAAGGGTCAGGAAGGATGACATTATTACAGGAAAAGGCCAGGATTGGGGACAGGGTGGGGTCATTATCATCCAAGGCTAGAGGTCAGGATGCGGGACATTATTACTAAATGGGGCCTAGGATGGGGGACATTATTACAGGATGGGGGCCAGGATGGAGGACATTATTACAGTATGGGGGCCAGGACAGGGGACATTATTACAGGATGGGGGGCCAGGATGGAGGACATTATTACAGTATGGGGGCCAGGACAGGGGACATTATTGCAGGATGGGGGGCCAGGATGGAGGACATTATTACAGTATGGGGGCCAGGATGGAGGACATTATTACAGTATGGGGGCCAGGACAGGGGACATTATTGCAGGATGGGGGGCCAGGATGGAGGACATTATTACAGTATGGGGGCCAGGACAGGGGACATTATTGCAGGATGGGGGGCGAGGATGGAGGACATTATTACAGGATGGGGGGCCAGGATGGAGGACATTATTACAGTATGGGGGCCAGGACAGGGGACATTATTGCAGGATGGGGGGCCAGGATGGAGGACATTATTACAGTATGGGGGCCAGGACAGGGGACATTATTGCAGGATGGGGGGCCAGGATGGAGGACATTATTACAGTATGGGGGCCAGGACAGGGGACATTATTGCAGGATGGGGGGCCAGGATGGAGGACATTATTACAGTATGGGGGCCAGGACAGGGGACATTATTACAGTATGGGGGCCAGGATGGAGGACATTATTACAGTATGGGGGCCAGGACAGGGGACATTTTTAGAGAAAGAGGCCAAGAGATTTTAATAGTACAGAAAAGCTTTGATTCTGCGCTTAAAAATGTAACAGTTTTTATTTTCAGAAGAAGCCTATAGAGGAAAAAAAGCACCAAAACTTCAGATTCAGCGGCGTCTTCAGACCGCAGAGAATAGAGATTTCATGGAGTCACATTTGCTTAGCAATTTAGGCCGTGTTCACATGTAGCGTCAATGCTGAGTTCTTTCTGCTGCTTTTTTTTTGCACAGAAATTCTGTTGTGTTTGCTTGGTCAGTTAAAGTGGATGTGAAGTCATGAGAACGGCGCCCCCTGTGGTGTAAAGATGCCGCTGACCTGTGCGGTTTGGTTCTTTTTTTCTCTTTTGTCTTTTATGTAAAGCCTAAAAAATATGAGGGAGAAGATGGTTGTTGTGTAATTTGGTGCGGAACCTCCAGAAAACAAAAAAACCCACAGTATTTCTGCAGCGTGTGAACACGCCCTTACAGACGCCAGAAGCCGGATGTCGTGTAGTGATGCTATAGAAAGAATAAAAAGTTATGGCGGCTTCGACTGTGAATAAAGGAACAAAAGCTACGGTAATCCCCAGTATCACTAAGGTCTTCTTCCGTTTTTTTATGTCCTTTTGTGTTAAGAACCGCAAATACGGTCACACGCACACCCATTGCATTCAATGGTGGTGCGCACATATCAGGTTTTTCACATGGACTGTGTGTCTGTGAAATCCCCGCAGACATGTCCTTTTTTCACGCATCATGAATGAAATGCTTGCTGCACGTGTGCACACAGATGATACACGGATGACATCCTTGTGTAATCGGAGTGACACGTAACGATGCCCGGGAAAAGCAGTATAATTAGCACTGTTCCCAGGCAACGGGGGCTGTATGCAGCTCTTATCATTGTTGCCTGGTCTCCCTGAGACCAGCGAGACCAGTTGGCGCTGATGGGAGTTGGGGTCAGCACCCGCTGTGTATAGCATGTATTAAATAGTTAAATTTAAAAAAAACGCGTGGGTCCACCTTCATTTTCATAACCAGCTGAAGGAAAGCTGACAGCTGGGTGCTGATGTTAATATTCTGGGAAGGGGCCAATAGCCATAAAGGTTCCCAGGCTATTAATATCAGTTCACAGCTGTTTGTTTAGCTTTTACTGGTTATTATAGGGGACACCCCTCCAAAAAAAATGATTTGGTGTCCCCCCTCTATTTACTAACCAGCAAAGGCTAAACAAACAGCTGTGGGCTGATATTAGTAGCCTAGGATTGGGGCAATAGATATTGGTTCCCTCCTCCCAGGCTAAGAGCATCATCTCTCAGCCGCCCCAGAAATGGCGCATCCATTAGATGGAGCTTAGACTTCGCTCTTCCCCACTTGCCCTGGTTGTAGCAAGGAGGGTTGTGGGGTTGATGTCGCCTGCTTTATGTTCGCTGACATCAAGCCCATGGGTTAGTAATGGAGAGGTGTCTATCAGACACCCACATTACCAACACCATAATCAAATTTAATAAAGACACAGACAGAGTGAAGTCCTTTAATTGATATAAACACTCCCCAACCTCCTTTTACCCATTTATTCACCAAAAAATAAAATTAAAAAAGCAATGCTGTTCTTAGCTTTCTGCCAATAATCCATTAAATGCGCATGTCTGGTGACGGGTCACATCAGTGGTGTGACCACTCTCCACGCCACTCGGAAAGCTGAGCATGAGAAGCGCTGCCTGTGACAGGCGGTAACCTTAATGTCATCACCGCCGGTCACAGGCACACACGGATGTCACATACATACGGATGGCACACGGACCACGGATCTCCCCAGTAATGGTTTTTCCAGTACAGGAATCACCAGGACTTGAGATGGAGGCCTGAAGAACGTGTGTTCTTGCAGTCTCCTAGTGAAGTCAGTGAGCCCGGGTACAGATATTCCTCTCTGCAGAGAGTGATAGCTTTTAACTCTGTCATTTCCAGAGTGCGCAGCCTGCAAGTCTGGTGTAACCAGTGCACTATTCAGCATCACTAATCCACGGACACATTGGATTTATGATATCTCCTCCTGGATCAGGTCACAGGCGCCGGACATCGCGGGTATCAATGACACCCTGAATGTCTCCTCTCATGGGTCCTTATTCTGCCAGATTTTCAGACTGATTGTACGTGGAGAGGAGATAGTTTGCTCTCCACTTAATGATGGTCAGGACACGGCGGGGGACGCGGCGCATTCATCAAGGATCATCCACTCGGCTGATTCCATGAGAGACGATGAATATGTAAAGACCTGAGGACAACGTGCAGCAATAAGAAGGTCGTAGAGATATGTACCCCCCCCCAGATGTCTGCTGCCCACAGGGGGACACGCCAAGTTCTCGCCTGTGTGGCCAACTTGACTTTTCATTTTTTCTGGATCGCTTATCAAAAAACCACGGACAGACAATATTTTTTATGGACACAGCGGAAAACTATAATAAATGATTCTGATCAGTGATCAGAGTCTACAGCCCAGAATTGTGACGTGAGACATCATCATCCGCCGTCACTGGAAGATGATGATAATTAGTGAGAATCAGCTGGAGAAGTTTCTTCAGCTTTTAAAAAAAATCACGGGCACCTTCATTTTATTTACAGACAAGTGACGTATTTTTATGGCCTGTCCTGGAATTTCTGGACCGTTTTCCACCCTGGTCCTTGCCCGTGGCTGGGGTGGTCACACTTAGGCTTTCTCAAGCCTTCGAGAAGTCGCTTACTAAAAGTTGTTGCATCTTTAGAGGTGAAATGCTGATGTCTTCTCTATATTTAATGGCCGCACGGTTTTGCAGGACAGTAAGCAAAACAAATCGTAACTTATTTCCAAAGATGGAGCAGAAAGCCGCAGTGAGGTTTAGGGGGGCTTTTCAGACCCACCTTGGACCCCTGCTCCACTCTATGTCTGACCCTTCCATGGTCACCGGTCACCGATCCACACGCAGATTATTCCAGACCCTTTCTTGATCGCTGCCTGCTGAATGACACGTGGAGGTGAGTGCTTCCATTTTTCCGCCTCTTGTCATTTTCTTGCTGGGATTATTTCTGATGAATAATAATACTTTCTGTAATAATCTATTTGTATAATGATGCACGGTGGGAATTTACCGGATCTCCCTCCGCGTCTATCTGCTCAGCACGCAGTGAATATTAATGGTGTTCGGCCCGGAATAAGTCACACGTGACCTGCGCCACTTTACATTAGGGAGATAATATAAATCCTGGGCTCTGATTGGCTGAGGCCGCGGCACGCAGTTAAGGCGCTTATTCCCGCCTGAGTAGAGCTGTCTCTCAGACGACTGAGGAAAATATACAGTTAATCCGGTGGGTCACCAGATATCCACATTTATTGCTCCAAAGTTAATATGGAAATAGCCTGTCTCCATCACGGAGCCGCGGGGACGGGTGGGAAGTGGTTACCTGCATGATTTATATTTACATATAGCAGCACAATTCTGTATTTCACTTCTCATAACGGCCTTCTAACACAACTACAAACTCCATGTGCCACCCAAGGAAACAGGACCTGTGAGATCTGCTCATGTCTGCAGGACCTAGGACATCTGCTCCTGTGTGCTGGACCTGGGACATCTGCTCCTGTCTGCAGGACTTAGGACATCTGCTCCTGTCTGCAGGACTTAGGATATCTGCTCCTGTCTGTAGGACCTGGGACATCTGCTTCTATCTGTACAACCTTGGACATCGGCTCCTGTCTGCAGGACCTGGGACATCTGCTCCTGTCTGCAGGACTTAGGACATCTGCTCCTGTGTGCTGGACCTGGGACATCTGCTCATGTCTGCAGGACTTAGGACATCTGCTCCTGTTTGCTGGACCTGGGACATCTGCTCCTGTCTGCAGGACTTAGGACATCTGCTCCTGTCTGCAGGACTTAGGACATCTGCTCCTGTCTGCAGGACTTAGGATATCTGCTCCTGTCTGTAGGACCTGGGACATCTGCTTCTATCTGTACAACCTTGGACATCGGCTCCTGTCTGCAGGACCTGGGACATCTGCTCCTGTCTGCAGGACTTAGGACATCTGCTCCTGTGTGCTAGACCTGGGACATCTGCTCATGTCTGCAGGACTTAGGACATCTGCTCCTGTGTGCTGGACCTGGGACATCTGCTCCTGTCTGCAGGACTTAGGACATCTGCTCCTGTCTGCAGGACCTGGGACATCTGCTCCTGTCTGCAGGACCTGGGGCATCTGCTCCTGTCTGCAGGACCTGGGACATCTGCTCCTATGTGTATGACCTGGGACATCTGCTCCTGTCTGTACGACCTTGGACATCTGCTCCTGTCTGCAGGAACTGGGACATCTGCTCCTGTCTGCAGGACCTGGGACATCTGCTCCTGTCTGTATGACCTGGGACATCTGCTCCTGTCTGTACGATCTTGGACATCTGCTCCTGTCTGCAGGACCTAGGACATCTGCTCCTGTCTGTACAACCTTGGACATCTGCTCCTGTCTGCTGGACCTGGGACATCTGCTCCTGTATGACCTGGGACATCTGCTCCTGTCTGTATGACCTTGGACATCTGCTCCTGTCTGCATGACCTAGGACATCTGCTCCTGTCTGTACAACCTTGGACATCTGCTCCTGTCTGCTGGACCTGGGACATCTGCTCCTGTATGACCTGGGACATCTGCTCCTGTCTGTATGACCTTGGACATCTGCTCCTGTCTGCATGACCTAGGACATCTGCTCCTGTCTGTACAACCTTGGACATCTGCTCCTGTCTGCAGTACCTGGGACATCTCCTCCTGTCTGCAGGACCTGGGATATCTGCTCCTGTCTGCAGGACCCTGTCTGGGACATCTGCTCCTGTCTGTATGACATGGGACATCTGCTCCTGTCTGTACCGCCTTGGACATCTGCTCCTGTCTGCAGGACATCTGCTCCTGTCTGCAGGACTTAGGACATCTGCTCCTGTCTGTAAAACCTTGGACATCTGCTCCTGTCTGCAGTACCTGGGACATCTCCTCCTGTCTGCAGGACCTGGGACATCTCCTCCTGTCTGCAGGACCTGGGACATCTGCTCCTGTCTGCAGGACCTGAGACATCGTCTCTTGTCTGCATGACCTTGGACATTTGCTCTTGTCTCTAGGAACTGAGACATCTGCTCCTCTTTGCATGACCTGAGACATCTGCTCCTGGCTGTAGTGCCTCATACATATGCTCCTAGCTGCAGCACCTGGGAGATCTGCTTCTGATGGCATGACCTGAGACATCTGCTCCTGTCTGCATGACCTGGGACATCTGCTTCTGCCTGTAGGAACTGAGACATCTGCTCCTGTCTGCATGACCTGGGACATCTGCTCCTGCCTGTAGGAACGGAGACATCTGCTCCTGTCTGCATGACCTGGGACATCTGCTCCTGTCAGTATTAACTGAGACATCTGCTCCTGACTGCAGGACCTAGAACATCTGCTCCTGGCAGAGGGTGTACAAAGTTTTATGTGGAATTATAAGGAATTTACCTACCTAAACCTCGCCCATTAAGATGACCATAGATGTGTAAAATGAATACTGGATGATGGACCATTTGTTGTGCAATCAGAACACCAGATTCCCTTTTGCTACGTCTATCAGCTTCTTCCCGTCTCTGAAGGGTTCACTTTGGTGCAATCCAAAATGATTTCCTAGGATCAGGATCCCCGATGCCTGGGTTATTTTGTGGTGGATCCCTTATGGTGGATCAGCAATGCTCAGTGTGGGTAGGGAGCTCTTTGTCTGCTCTCCAGCTTTACTCATTGCTTCCACCTACGACTTCTGCTTTTCTTCCAGACTCCACTTTTTTTTCCCTGTTTCCTTTTTTGGCAGCTCCAAACTACATGTCCCAACATGGCAACCGCTTATTAAAGGAGTGTGCAAACTACTGGAGTCTGCCATCTTCCAATCCTTCCTCTTTAAGCTCCCGAGTTCCTCTTGTGCTTATAAAATTGCAATGACTGAGGATTTCAACATGAACATTTCAAAGTATCTTCATCTCATCTGGGATCATAATACTTTGTGCTTGGCTTTATAATCATGGATTATGGAGAGGAGAAGCTACAAATTTCACAAGCTTTTTGTCCATGCAGGTCACAGCACTACTGTACTTTCCACCGTCCTCATGTTCCACCAGCTGGAGAGCCATCAAGGTTCAGATGATGCTCCTTGTGGTCCACACCACAGACCACATGTTTCTACATATCATTACTTGGCTGTTATGATTGTTAGCAGTCAAGTTCCCGCTGCTGCACAGGGGGAATCTCGAACCATCTCTGCTTCGGTCTCCCATTCTACATCAGCCGCAGAGGAGCCTGCTCAGCGGAGACGTCAGTCCCAGTGTCTCACTCAGTCTGATACTGTGCAAAGCGTAACTGCTGCCTTTCCAGGCTCTGCTGTTGTAGCCTGCACTGGTCAGTGACGAGCAGGCTTTTCTGGGACTAAATCCTGCTTTGCACACACTGAGCATGCCCACGGGAGGACCTCTCATTGGAGGTCGGGGGTCACACGCTCAGGCCCTGTATCAGCTCCTATTGGACCACTAGGAAGGTCCTTGTCTGCTGCAGCTATAAAAGGTTTGCATGGCCGCACGGCCATGCGCTAGTATCAACATATGTTATGAGCTTTGCTACTTGGTGGTCATGTCTGCATGTGGTCAGGGTTGGCTGAAATAAGCCCCTAGAATACCGACACCTCCGGTGAGGAGTTTTGTATGCTTGGATTCAGGGCCCGGCTGAAATAAGCCCCTAGAATACCGGCACCTCCAGTGAGGAGTTTTGTATGCTTGGATTCAGGGCCCGGCTGAAATAAGCCCCTAGAATACCGGCACCTCCGGTGAGGAGTTGTTTGTGTGCTATGCTGACTGCATGACCACTCTTTGCTTTGCTCAGATAGGTAGCTGTAGTCCTCTGTGGGGTTAACAGGGCACAGCGTTATCATATCTGTGCGATTCTGTGAAGTTAACAGAGTTCACTTATACTGCCATATAGTGCCGCCAATTACTTTGCAGCAGATATCTCTGCACGGTGGACCCCGGGCTGCGAACACACCTTGTTGTTTCCTTCCTATACTCGGTGTGTTCCGCTAGCCCTAACAATGATTACTTTTCATATTTTGTCTTTTGATGCCAAAATCCTACTTATTTGAAAGCCTAATTGCCATTTCTGTGCAGACACTGAGTGACCTGACCACAATGACTTTGCTCAGGTCTTGTCTTCTGCGGTGCCCATGATTGTTGTGAATTCTGTGGCTGAATTCACTCCTGTGGTCACAAGTGGTACTGCAGCTTCTGAGCTTCCTCCCTCAGGTGTTCTGGTGAGCTCGTTAACTGCTTCATTACTTAACTCCGCCTGATGCTGCTATCCTTGCTCCTTGTCAATGTTTCAGTGTTGGATCTGAGCTTCTCCTAATTGTTCCTGTGACCTGCTGCTCTGTATAGCTAAGTGCTTTTTGCTTTTTTGTTGCTTTTTTTCTGTCCAGCTTGTCTTTTGTTTTGCTGGAAGCTCTGAGACGCAAAGGGTGTACCGCCGTGCCGTTAGTTCGGCACGGTGGGTTTTTTTTGCCCCCTTTGCGTGGTTTTGCTTTAGGGTTTTTTGTAGACTGCAAAGTTCGCTTTACTGTCCTCGCTCTGTCCTAGAATATCGGGCCCCACTTTGCTGAATCTATTTCATCCCTACGTTTTGTCTTTTCATCTTACTCACAGTCATTATATGTGGGGGGCTGCCTTTTCCTTTGGGGAATTTCTCTGGGGCAAGTCAGGCCTATTTTTCTATCTTCAGGCTAGCTAGTTTCTTAGGCTGTGCCGAGTTGCCTAGGTAGTTGTTAGGCGCAATCCACAGCCGCTTTTAGTTGTGTTTAGGATAGGATCAGGTGTGCAGTCTACAGAGTTTCCACGTCTCAGAGCTCGTTCTTGTATTTTTGGGTATTTGTCAGATCACTGTGTGCGCTCTGATCGCTAAGCACACTGTGTTTCTGGATTGCCTTCATAACACCTGTCATTAGCAAACATAACAGTACAAGGAGCCTAACTAATGATTCTCAATAGAGGGAAAGAAAAAGTTCTGACATCATTATTTTTTTTTTTCTGCTCTGTGTTCACTTTTTTTTTTCCCCTAGACATTTGGGTGATTCTGGACACAGGTGTGGACATGGATATTCAGGGTCTGTGCTCTTCAATGGATAATCTCGTTATAAATGTACAAAAAATTCAAGATACTATTGATTAGAAATCTATGTTAGAACCAAGAATTCCTATTCCTATTCCTGATTTGTTTTTTGGAGATAGAACTAAGTTTCTAAGTTTCAAAAATAATTGTAAGCTATTTCTGGCCTTGAAACCTCATTCTTCTGGTAATCCTATTCAACAGGTTTTGATTATTATTTCTTTTTTGCGCGGCGACCCTCAGGACTGGGCATTTTCTCTTGCGCCAGGAGACCCTGCATTGAGTAGTGTCGATGCGTTTTTCCTGGCGCTCGGATTGCTGTACGATGAGCCTAATTCAGTGGATCAGGCTGAGAAAAATTTGCTGGCTTTGTGCCAGGGTCAAGATGATATAGAAGTATATTGTCAGAAATTTAGGAAATGGTCAGTACTCACTCAGTGGAATGAATCTGCGCTGGCAGCTTTGTTCAGAAAGGGTCTCTCTGAGGCTCTTAAGGATGTCATGGTGGGATTTCCTATGCCTGCTAGTTTGAATGAGTCTTTGTCTTTGGCCATTCAGATCGGTCGACGCTTGCGCGAGCGTAAATCTGTGCACCATTTGGCGGTACTGCCTGAGGTTAAACCTGAGCCTATGCAGTGCGATAGGACTATGACTAGAGTTGAACGGCAGGAATACAGACGTCTGAATGGTCTGTGTTTCTACTGTGGTGATTCCACTCATGCTATTTCTGATTGTCCTAAGCGCACTAAGCGGTCCGCTAGGTCTGCCGTCATTGGTACTGTACAGTCCAAATTCCTTCTGTCCATTACCTTGATATGCTCTTTGTCGTTGTTTTCTGTCATGGCGTTTGTGGATTCGGGCGCAGCCCTGAATCTGATGGATTTGGATTATGCTAAACGTTGTGGGTTTTTCTTGGAGCCTTTGCGGTGTCCTATTCCATTGAGAGGAATTGATGCTACACCTTTGGCCAAGAATAAACCTCAATACTGGGCCCAGCTGACCATGTGCATGGCTCCTGCACATCAGGAAGTTATTCGCTTTCTGGTGTTGCATAATCTGCATGATGTGGTCGTGTTGGGGTTGCCATGGCTACAAACCCATAATCCAGTATTGGATTGGAATTCCATGTCGGTATCCAGCTGGGGTTGTCAGGGGGTACATGGTGATGTTCCATTTTTGTCGATTTCGTCATCCACCCCTTCTGAGGTCCCAGAGTTCTTGTCTGATTATCAGGATGTATTTGAAGAGCCCAAGTCCGATGCTCTACCTCCGCATAGGGATTGTGATTGTGCTATCAATTTGATTCCTGGTAGTAAATTCCCTAAAGGTCGATTATTTAATTTATCCGTGCCCGAACACGCCGCTATGCGCAGTTATGTGAAGGAATCCCTGGAGAAGGGACATATTCGCCCATCGTCATCACCACTGGGAGCAGGGTTCTTCTTTGTAGCCAAGAAGGATGGTTCGCTGAGACCGTGTATTGATTACCGCCTTCTTAATAAGATCACGGTTAAATTTCAGTACCCCTTGCCATTGTTATCTGATTTGTTTGCTCGGATTAAGGGGGCTAGTTGGTTCACTAAGATAGATCTTCGTGGTGCGTATAATCTGGTGAGAATCAGGCAAGGAGATGAATGGAAAACTGCATTCAATAAGCCCGAGGGCCATTTTGAGTATCTAGTGATGCCATTCGGACTTGCCAATGCTCCATCTGTGTTTCAGTCTTTTATGCATGACATCTTCCGTGAGTATCTGGATAAATTCCTGATTGTTTACTTGGATGACATTTTGATCTTCTCAGATGATTGGGAGTCTCATGTGAAGCAGGTCAGAATGGTTTTTCAGGTCCTGCGTGCTAACTCTTTGTTTGTGAAGGGATCAAAGTGTCTCTTCGGTGTGCAGAAAGTTTCATTTTTGGGGTTCATCTTTACCCCTTCTACTATCGAGATGGATCCAGTTAAGGTCCAAGCCATCCAGGATTGGATTCAGCCGACATCTCTGAAAAGTCTGCAAAAGTTCCTGGGCTTTGCTAATTTTTATCGTCGCTTCATCTGTAATTTTTCTAGCATTGCCAAACCATTGACCGATTTGACCAAGAAGGGTGCTGATTTGGTTAATTGGTCTTCTGCTGCTGTGGAAGCTTTTCAGGAGCTGAAGCGTCGTTTTTGTTCTGCCCCTGTGTTGTGTCAGCCAGATGTTTCTCTTCCGTTCCAGGTCGAGGTTGATGCTTCTGAGATTGGAGCAGGGGCGGTTTTGTCACAGAGAGGTTCTGATTGCTCAGTGATGAAACCATGTGCTTTCTTTTCCAGGAAGTTTTCGCCCGCTGAGCGTAATTATGATGTGGGCAATCGAGAGTTGCTGGCCATGAAGTGGGCATTCGAGGAGTGGCGTCATTGGCTTGAAGGAGCTAAGCATCGCGTGGTGGTATTGACTGATCATAAGAACTTGACTTATCTCGAGTCTGCCAAGCGCTTGAATCCTAGACAGGCCCGTTGGTCGTTATTTTTTGCCCGCTTCGACTTTGTGATTTCGTACCTTCCGGGCTCTAAAAATGTGAAGGCGGATGCTCTGTCTAGGAGTTTTGTGCCCGACTCTCCGGGTTTATCTGAGCCAGCGGGTATCCTCAAGGAAGGAGTCATTGTGTCTGCCATCTCCCCTGATTTGCGGCGGGTGCTGCAAAAATTTCAGGCGAATAAACCTGATCGTTGTCCAGCAGAGAAACTGTTCGTCCCTGATAGGTGGACTAATAAACTTATCTCTGAACTTCATTGTTCGGTGTTGGCTGGTCATCCTGGAATCTTTGGTACCAGAGAGTTAGTGGCTAGATCCTTCTGGTGGCCATCTCTGTCACGGGATGTACGTACTTTTGTGCAGTCCTGTGGGATTTGTGCTAGGGCTAAGCCCTGCTGTTCTCGTGCCAGTGGGTTGCTTTTGCCCTTGCCGGTCCCAAAGAGGCCTTGGACACATATTTCGATGGATTTCATTTCTGACCTTCCCGTTTCTCAAAAGATGTCAGTCATTTGGGTGGTCTGTGATCGCTTTTCTAAAATGGTCCATCTGGTGCCCTTGGCTAAATTGCCTTCCTCCTCTGATTTGGTACCTTTGTTCTTTCAGCATGTGGTTCGGTTGCATGGCATTCCTGAGAATATTGTTTCTGACAGAGGTTCTCAGTTTGTTTCAAGGTTTTGGCGAGCCTTTTGTGGTAGGATGGGCATTGACCTATCCTTTTCCTCGGCTTTCCATCCTCAGACTAATGGCCAGACCGAACGAACCAATCAGACCTTGGAAACATATCTGAGATGTTTTGTTTCTGCAGACCAGGATGATTGGGTGTCCTTTTTGCCGTTGGCTGAGTTCGCCCTTAATAATCGGGCCAGCTCGGCTACCTTGGTTTCTCCATTTTTTTGCAATTCTGGGTTCCATCCTCGTTTCTCTTCAGGACAGGTTGAGTCTTCGGACTGTCCTGGTGTGGATTCTGTGGTGGATAGGTTGCAGCAGATCTGGACTCAGGTAGTGGACAATTTGATCTTGTCCCAGGAGAAAGCTCAACTTTTCGCTAATCGCAGACGCCGTGTGGGTCCCCGACTTCGTGTTGGGGATCTGGTTTGGTTATCTTCTCGTCATATTCCTATGAAGGTTTCCTCTCCTAAATTTAAACCTCGTTTTATTGGTCCGTATAGGATTTCTGAGGTTCTCAATCCTGTGTCTTTTCGTTTGACCCTCCCAGACTCCTTTTCCATACATAATGTATTCCATAGGTCGTTGTTGCGGAGATACGTGGCACCTATGGTTCCATCTGTTGAGCCTCCTGCCCCGGTTTTGGTGGAGGGGGAATTGGAGTATATTGTGGAGAAGATTTTGGATTCTCGTGTTTCTAGACGGAAACTCCAGTATCTGGTTAAATGGAAGGGTTATGCTCAGGAAGATAATTCCTGGGTTTTTGCCTCTGATGTTCATGCTTCCGATCTTGTTCGTGCCTTTCATGCGGCTCATCCTGGTCGGCCTGGGGGCTCTGGTGAGGGTTCGGTGACCCCTCCTCAAGGGGGGGGTACTGTTGTGAATTCTGTGGCTGAATTCACTCCTGTGGTCACAAGTGGTACTGCAGCTTCTGAGCTTCCTCCCTCAGGTGTTCTGGTGAGCTCGTTAACTGCTTCATTACTTAACTCCGCCTGATGCTGCTATCCTTGCTCCTTGTCAATGTTTCAGTGTTGGATCTGAGCTTCTCCTGATTGTTCCTGTGACCTGCTGCTCTGTATAGCTAAGTGCTTTTTGGTTGCTTTTTTTCTGTCCAGCTTGTCTTTTGTTTTGCTGGAAGCTCTGAGACGCAAAGGGTGTACCGCCGTGCCGTTAGTTCGGCACGGTGGGTTTTTTTTGCCCCCTTTGCGTGGTTTTGCTTTAGGGTTTTTTGTAGACTGCAAAGTTCGCTTTACTGTCCTCGCTCTGTCCTAGAATATCGGGCCCCACTTTGCTGAATCTATTTCATCCCTACGTTTTGTCTTTTCATCTTACTCACAGTCATTATATGTGGGGGGCTGCCTTTTCCTTTGGGGAATTTCTCTGGGGCAAGTCAGGCCTATTTTTCTATCTTCAGGCTAGCTAGTTTCTTAGGCTGTGCCGAGTTGCCTAGGTAGTTGTTAGGCGCAATCCACAGCCGCTTTTAGTTGTGTTTAGGATAGGATCAGGTGTGCAGTCTACAGAGTTTCCACGTCTCAGAGCTCGTTCTTGTATTTTTGGGTATTTGTCAGATCACTGTGTGCGCTCTGATCGCTAAGCACACTGTGTTTCTGGATTGCCTTCATAACACCTGTCATTAGCAAACATAACACATGATGCCATTGACAACTTAGATTATGATGGTGCACACCATGTTGTAATCTGAGATCTGTAAGTATCATGAGGTTCTGGTTCTTTTCTTCTAAGTTCAGATTCACCCAGCAACGATTAAACCCATAAATAAGTCATCTCAACATCAAAATTGTTGCATGGTCATTGTGACCTGTCAAGGTTCAAATCTTCTCGTGGTGATGCCCATTACACCATTATGCATAGGTAAACCTTATTGAGGTGTTTCATTTTGTGTCTTTCTGGTCCAAAAATTAGGCTCTAGAGATGAGAGAATCAAATTTGTGTTGAATTTTAGGAAATTTGCTGGGTCCGGCAAAACAAAATATTTTGCGGTTCGATTCACATAATTCGTCAATACAAAAATGTCCGTCACCATTTTACACAAATCGGAAGCATGTGTCAGCCAGAGAAGGCTCACATGAACTAAGACCCGTCCATGTGAGCTTCCCCATAATGCCTATCAGCCATCACATCACATGGCCTAGCACGGTCAATCAAGAGAGACCAATAGAGCCTGTATAAAAGCCGAGGCAGGGAATGCAGCAGACATTTTATAGTGAATCTGGTTAGCGAGAAGATGTTACAGCTCAGAAGCAGAGATAGGGAGAGAAAGTCTGTGTGCCCTCTTTGTTCCGCTGTCCACACATTGGCTAGTCATCAGCATAGTGACAAGCCATAACTGGGCAATGCTCCTGACACCCAGTAGGAATGGGCCAAAAAAAAAACCCCATAAGAGGAGAGAATAGTGAATGCGAGGTGATGACTACGGGTCTAATGAGGCCACTACCTAAGGAAGCACAAGACTTTTTTGGGGAACACTGGATTGCAAGTCACGTCACGCCTGGAGGATGTTAGGGGTTATGGTCCCAGCATTAGTTGTGATCATTTTTGGGGTAAAGTTGCATCAGACTTCATCTCTTGGAAACTTTTTCCTTGTACCTTGTCCGTCTCGGAGAATTTCCATTCTTTCTAGTTTTTGCGCTGTGAATATTCATGGGTCAGATCTCATTACACATATGAGCCCAGTAATTTGCTAATCACACAAGGAGAATTACCCGGCCGTCTCTTTGTGGAGCCTTTGAATCTGAAGCTATCATCGCGCCGCGCTACACTCGCCTTATTATCTCTTGCCGTTTTCTTGCTCGGCTGAATTTCGAGATTAAACTAAAATATTCAAATATTTCATTATCTTGATTTTCTAATAGTTCCATTACAAGGCATAGCACAACTTCCCCCAAGATTTCTGCTCTAGGAAATTGAACGCAGCATATTATTCAGAGGTTTATCAGCCCTTAGTGGTGCTGCGGGGGCTCCATGGGGGCAGAACTACAACCCTCAGCATAATTACAGTAACCCAGCGATGCAGCTGCAGACGGTTGACAGCTTCTTGGCGCAGCATGAAAGGGAGGACGGGAAGGGGTTAATCTAGGCACCCCGAAGGGATGCTTAATTCTCCCTATTAACAAAGTGTCCGCGTTATCATATAATTATACACATTAGCTCGTCCCGGCTGTTGGCACGGAGACCGGGGATTGGGCAGAATCATTTTGAGTTTGTAGAGATGCAAAATTGTTGGAACGTTGATGATTTTTGTGCTGCAGGTTGAAGACAAAGATGGCAATCAGCAAGAACCTGGAAACAAATCAATAAACTATCCTATAGAAAAAAAGCATTTTATAATCTGTGCCAAGCAGAGAAACCTCCGGGAAAGACGCTATAGGACACCGGCCACAAAAGGGCACCATGTCCCAGTGCTGACCTCTAAATGGGGTTCTTCGGTCCCGCAAGAGAAAGTGCTTCTTAAGGAAACTCTCCCCTATCCTTTCTCTCTCCTTTTTGACCCTTAGCAAGATGTATATTTATCTATACAAGCAGGAACAACTGGGGTCTATCCTTCAGATCCATCCACTGATTCCCTTGGTCTAATTCTAGATCCATCTATTGATGTCCATATTCTATCCTCTAGACTCATCCACTGATGCCCTTGGTCTGTTCTCCAGATCCATCCACTGATGCTCTTAGTCTATCCTATAGACTCCTCATCCACTGATGCCCTTAGTCTTCTAGACTTATCCACTGATGCTCTTAGTCTATCCTATAGACTCATCCATTGATGCCCTTAGTCTATCCTCTAGACCCATCCATTGATGCCTGATGTCCTTGGTCTAACGTCTAGATCCATCCACTGATGTCATATTCTATCCTATAGACTCTTCCACTGATGCCCTTAGTCTATCCTCTAGACTTATCCACTGATGCTCTTAGTCTATCCTATAGACTCATCCACTGATGCCCTTAGTC
This sequence comes from Ranitomeya imitator, assembly GCF_032444005.1. Taxonomy (NCBI): domain Eukaryota; kingdom Metazoa; phylum Chordata; class Amphibia; order Anura; family Dendrobatidae; genus Ranitomeya; species Ranitomeya imitator. Next base: position 20,133,581 of record NC_091282.1, read on the forward strand.
TATCCTCTAGACTCATCCACTGATGCTCTTAGTCTATCCTATAGACTCATCCACTGATGCCCTTAGTCTATCCTCTAGACTTATCCACTGATGCTCTTAGTCTATCCTATAGACTCATCCATTGATGCCCTTAGTCTATCCTCTAGACCCATCCATTGATGCCTGATGTCCTTGGTCTAGCGTCTAGATCCATCCACTGATGTCATATTCTATCCTATAGACTCATCCACTGATGCCCTTAGTCTATCCTCTAGACTTATCCACTGATGCTCTTAGTCTATCCTATAGACTCTTCCACTGATGCACTTAGTCTATCCTCTAGACTCATACACTTGTGCCCTTGGTCTAACCTCCAGATATATCCACTGATACCCTTGGTCTATCCTCTAGACCCATCCATTGATGCCTGATGTCCTTGGTCTAACGTCTAGATCCATCCACTGAATGTAGTGCATCCACTACAGTCATCCATTGATGCCCTTGGCCTATGCTCTAGATTTATCTACTAATGCCCTTAGTCTATCCTCTAGACTCATCTATGCATGCCCTTGGTCTATCATCCAGATCCATCCACCGATGCTCTTAGTCTATCCACTAGAATTATCCACTGATGCCCTTGGTCTATCATCTAGACTTATCCCCTCATGCCCTTGGTCTATCCCCCAGATCCCTACACTGATATCCTTCGTCTATCCTCTAGACCCATCTACTGATGCCCTTGACTTATCCTCTAGACTGATTTACTGATGCCCTTCATCTATCCTCTAGGCCCTTTGTCTATTCTCTAGACTCATCCACTCATGTGCTTGAACTCTCCACCAGACTCTTTAACTGATGCCCTTGGTCATTCTTTAGACTCATCCACTGATGCCCTTTATAATAGTTCAAACCACAGCACCCTATGACAGTTCCGGCTGTGATACTTCCTTACAATGCCAAGCATTGTGTCCCTGTACTCTGCTTTATAAATTTATGCAGCAAATCCAGCACCAGTGCCATCCAGCAACCGTACCAGTTACAACCAATGGTGTAACTGTCCTCAGGCTCAGGATGCATCAGTGTCAATTCAAACAATCCTTCAACATTTCCATGAAATTAAATGCTATGGCAAGAGACCCAGGAAATGACACGGAGACATAAAAAAGCTAGACTGCAGTTTGCCAAAACATATATGAGTAAGCCAAAATCCTTCTGGGAAAGTGTCTTTTGGACAGATGAGACCACAATAGAGCTTTTTGGTAAAGCACATCATTCTACTGTTTACCAAAAATGCAATGAGGCCTACATAGAAAAGAACAGAGTACCTACCGTCAAATGTGGTGGAGGTTCAAAAATGTCTTGGGGTTGTTTTGCTGCGTCTGGCACTGGGTGCCTTGACTATGTGCAAGGCATTATGAAATCTGAACATTACCAGAGTATTTTGGGTGGCAATGTAGTGTCCAGTGTCAGAAAGCTGGGTTTGTATTCTAGGTCATGGGTCTTCCAGCAGGACAATAATCCCAAACATACTTCAAGAAGCCCCCACAAATGGCCATGTCTGTATATATTGTATATATTTATTTTTTCACAAATTTTAAAAAAAAATTCTACCACTAAATTAATAAAAAATGACTCGGAGAAGTTTGGTATCGCTGTAATCGTACTCACAAGGAGAATCATATTTTCCATGTAATTTTTAGCACACAATGTGCACTGTAGCACCTGCTCCACTCAGGAGGACACACCACCGGACGCGTCACAGTCTCCTTATTAGTAAAGGTGTTAATTAAGGAAAATCATTTGTAGAGAAGTCACAGAATCCATCATGGCGTCCTCAGCACTGAGGGCTGTTAGAGGAGGCGGCAGGACGGAGGGCGCCGAACACACGAATGTCACGTTCCACTGTATCTCTATGGGAACAGGATTCAGCGCGACCTCTGTTGTGAATTCTGTGGCGGAGCTCCCTCCTGTGGTCACAAGTGTTACTTTGGCTGATTCTCTCTGTGAGCTTCCGTTGGTGGAGGAGAGTGGTACTGCGGCTTCTGAGTTTCCTTCCTCAGGTGATGTGGTGAAGTCGTTAGGTGCTGCTCTATTTAACTCCACCTAGTGCTTTGATCCTGGCCTCCAGTCAATGTTCTAGTATTGGACTTGCTTCCTCCTGGATCGTTCCTGTGGCCTGCTGCTCTGCATAGCTAAGTTCCGCTTTTGTTACTTTGTTTGCTGTTTTTTTCTGTCCAGCTTGCTTATTTGGTTTTTCTTGCTTGCTTGTAGCTCTGGGACGCAGAGGGTGTACCTCCGTGCCGTTAGTCGGTACGGAGGGTCTTTTTGCCCCCTTTGCGTGGTTGTTTGTAGGGTTTTGTGTTGACCGCAAAGTTACCTTTCCTATCCTCGCTCTGTTCAGAAAGTCGGGCCTCACTTTGCTAAATCTATTTCATCTCTACGTTTGTCTTTTCATCTTAACTCACAGTCATTATATGTGGGGGCTGCCTTTTCCTTTGGGGTATTTCTCTGAGGCAAGGTAGGCTTATTTTCTATCTTCAGGCTAGCTAGTTTCTCAGGCTGTGCCGAGTTGCATAGGGAGCGTTAGGCGCAATCCACGGCTGCCTTTAGTGTGGTTGGAGAGGATTAGGGATTGCGGTCAGCAGAGTTCCCACGTCTCAGAGCTCGTTCTATGTTTTTGGGTTATTGTCAGGTCACTGTATGTGCTCTGACTTCTATGTCCATTGTGGTACTGAATTACCTAATCATAACAGTACTGGAGGCCAAAAGTACTAATGATTCTCAATAGAGGGAAAAAAGAAGTTCTGAGACCATTTTTTTTTCTCTGCACTGTGTTTTGCCTTTTTTTTCCCCTAGACATTTGGGTGGTTCAGGACACAGGTGTAGTGATGGACATTAAAGGTCTGTCTTCATGTGTGGATCAGCTCACGGCAAGAGTACAAAATATTCAAGACTTTGTGGTTCAGAATTCTATGTTAGAACCAAGAATTCCTATTCCTGATTTGTTTTTTGGAGATAGAACTAAATTTCTGAGTTTCAAAAATAATTGTAAACTATATCTGGCTTTGAAACCTCGCTCCTCTGGTGACCCAGTTCAACAAGTTAGGATTATTATTTCTTTTTTACGTGGCGACCCTCAGGACTGGGCATTTTCTCTTGCGCCAGGAGATCCTGCATTAAGTAATATTGATGCGTTTTTCCTGGCGCTCGGATTGCTGTACGATGAACCTAATTCAGTGGATCAGGCAGAGAAAAATTTGCTGGCTCTGTGTCAGGGTCAGGATGAGATAGAGGTATATTGTCAGAAATTTAGAAAGTGGTCCGTACTCACTCAATGGAATGAAGCTATTTTCAGAAAGGGTCTCTCTGAAGCCCTTAAGGATGTCATGGTGGGATTTCCTATGCCTGCTGGTCTGAATGAGTCTATGTCTTTGGCCATTCAGATCGGTCGACGCTTGCGTGAGCGTAAATCTGTGCACCATTTGGTGGTATTACCTGAGATTAAACCTGAACCTATGCAGTGCGATAGGACTTTGACCAGAGTTGAACGGCAAGAACACAGACGTCAGAATGGACTGTGTTTCTACTGTGGTGATTCCACTCATGCTATCTCTGATTGTCCTAAGCGCACTAAGCGGTTCGCTAGGTCTGCCACCATTGGTACGGTACAGTCAAAATTTCTTTTGTCCGTTACCTTGATCTGCTCTTTGTCATCTTATTCTGTCATGGCATTTGTGGATTCAGGCACTGCCCTGAATTTGATGGACTTGGAGTATGCTAGGCGTTGTGGGTTTTTCTTGGAGCCCTTGCAGTGTCCTATTCCATTGAGAGGAATTGATGCTACGCCTTTGGCCAAGAATAAGCCTCAGTACTGGACCCAGCTGACCATGTGCATGGCTCCTGCACATCAGGAGGTTATTCGCTTTCTGGTGTTGCATAATCTGCATGATGTGGTCGTGTTGGGGTTGCCATGGCTACAAGTCCATAATCCAGTATTAGATTGGAAATCCATGTCTGTGTCCAGCTGGGGTTGTCAGGGGGTACATGGTGATGTCCCATTTCTGTCTATTTCGTCATCCACCCCTTCTGAGGTTCCAGAGTTCTTGTCTGATTACCGGGATGTATTTGATGAGCCCAAATCCGATACCCTACCTCCGCATAGGGATTGTGATTGTGCTATCGATTTGATTCCTGGTAGTAAATTCCCAAAAGGTCGACTGTTTAATTTATCTGTGCCTGAGCACGCCGCTATGCGGAGTTACGTGAAGGAGTCCTTGGAGAAGGGGCATATTCGCCCGTCATCGTCGCCATTAGGAGCAGGGTTCTTTTTTGTGGCCAAGAAGGATGGTTCGCTGAGACCTTGTATAGATTACCGCCTTCTAAATAAGATCACGGTTAAATTTCAGTACCCCTTGCCGCTGTTATCTGATTTGTTTGCTCGGATTAAGGGGGCTAGTTGGTTCACCAAGATAGATCTTTGTGGTGCGTATAATCTTGTGCGTATTAAGCGAGGCGATGAATGGAAAACTGCATTTAATACGCCCGAGGGCCATTTTGAGTATCTAGTAATGCCATTCGGACTTGCCAATGCTCCATCAGTGTTTCAGTCCTTTATGCATGACATCTTCCGAGAGTACCTGGATAAATTCCTGATTGTATACTTGGATGATATTTTGATCTTCTCGGATGATTGGGAGTCTCATGTGAAGCAGGTCAGAACGGTGTTTCAGGTCCTGCGTGCTAATTCTTTGTTTGTGAAGGGATCAAAGTGTATCTTTGGTGTTCAGAAGGTTTCATTTTTGGGGTTCATTTTTTCCCCTTCTACTATCGAGATGGACCCTGTTAAGGTCCAAGTCATCCATGATTGGACTCAGCCGACATCTCTGAAAAGTCTGCAAAAGTTCCTGGGCTTTGCTAATTTTTATCGTCGCTTCATCTGCAATTTTTCTAGTATTGCTAAACCATTGACCGATTTGAACAAGAAGGGTGCTGATGTGGTCAATTGGTCTTCTGCTGCTGTGGAAGCTTTTCAAGAGTTGAAGCGTCGTTTTTCTTCTGCCCCTGTGTTGTGTCAACCAGATGTTTCGCTTCCATTCCAGGTCGAGGTTGATGCTTCTGAGATTGGAGCAGGGGCTGTTTTGTCGCAGAGAAGTTCTGATTGCTCGGTGATGAAACCATGCGCCTTCTTTTCCAGGAAGTTTTCGCCTGCTGAGCGAAATTATGATGTTGGCAATCGAGAGTTGCTGGCCATGAAGTGGGCATTCGAGGAGTGGCGTCATTGGCTTGAAGGAGCTAAGCATCGCATGGTGGTCTTGACTGATCATAAGAACTTGACTTATCTCGAGTCTGCCAAGCGGTTGAATCCTTGACAGGCTCGTTGGTCGCTGTTTTTTGCCCGTTTTGACTTTGTGGTTTCGGACCTTCCGGGCTCTAAAAATGTGAAGGCGGATGCCCTGTCTAGGAGTTTTGTGCCCGACTCTCCGGGTTTATCTGATCCGGCGGGTATTCTCAAAGAGGGAGTAATTGTGTCTGCCATCTCCCCTGATTTGCGGCGGGTGCTGCAAAAATTTCAGGCTAATAAACCTGATCGTTGCCCAGCGGAGAAACTGTTTGTCCCTGATAGGTGGACGAATAAAGTTATCTCTGAGGTTCATTGTTCGGTGTTGGCTGGTCTGTTGTGAATTCTGTGGCTGAGTTCACTTCTGTGGTCACAAGTGGTATTGCAGTCTCTGGGCTTCCTCCCTCAGGTGTTTTGGTGAGCTCGTTGGCTGCCTTGCTATTTAGCTCCACCTGAGTCTGTCTTCCTTGCTCCTTGTCAATGTTCCAGTGTTGGATCTGAGCTACTGCATCTTTCCTTGGGCCTGCTGCTCTGCTAGATAAGTGCTTCTAGTTTGTTTTCTGTTTTTTTTCTGTCCAGCTTGCTATTGTCTTTTGCTGGAAGCTCTGAGAAGCAGAGGGGTGCACCGCCGTGCTGTTAGTTCGGCACGATGGGTCTTTTTGCCCCTTTGCGTGGTTTTCGTTTTAGGGTTTTTTGTAGACTGCATAGTTCTCTTTGCTATCCTCGCTCTGTCTAGAATATCAGGCCTCACTTTGCTGAATCTATTTCATTCCTACGTTTGTCTTTTCATCTTGCTAACAGTCATTATATGTGGGGGGCTGCCTATTCCTTTGGGGTATTTCTCTGAGGTAAGTCAGGCTTGTATTTCTATCTTCAGGCTAGTCAGCTCCTCAGGCAGTGCCGAGTTGCATAGGTAGTTGTTAGGCGCAATCCACTGCTGCTTATAGTTGTGTGAGGATAGATCAGGTACTGCAGTCTACAGAGATTCCACGTCTCAGAGCTCGTCCTATTGTTTTTGGTTATTGCCAGATCTCTGTATGTGCGCTGATTACTGCACGCTGTGTTGCCTGATTGCCAGCCATAACAGTACAAGGAGCCCCACCAATGATTCCCAATAGAGGGAAAAAAGAAATCCTGACATCATTTTTTTTTCTTAGCTCTGTCTTCAGTCTTTTTTTTCCCCTAGACATTAGAGTGCTTCAGGACACAGCTGTGGACATGGATATTCAGGCTCTGTGCTCCTCAATGGATAATCTCGTTGTAAATGTACAAAAGATTCAAGATACTATTGATCAGAAATCGATGCTAGAACCAAGAATTCCGATTCCTGATTTGTTTTTTGGTGACAGAACTAAGTTCCTGAGCTTCAGAAATAATTGTAAGCTATTTTTGGCCTTGAAACCTCATTCTTCTGGTAATCCTATTCAACAGGTTTTGATTATTATTTCTTTTTTGCGCGGCGACCCACAGGACTGGGCGTTTTCTCTTGCACCAGGAGATTCTGCATTGAGTAATGTTGATGCATTTTTCCTGGCGCTCGGATTGCTTTACGATGAGCCTAATTCAGTGGATCAGGCTGAGAAAAATCTGCTGGCTTTATGCCAGGGTCAGGATGATGTAGAAGTATATTGTCAGAAATTTAGGAAATGGTCAGTACTCACTCTGTGGAATGAATCTGCACTAGCGGCTTTGTTCAGAAAGGGTCTCTCTGAAGCTCTTAAGGATGTAATGGTGGGATTTCCTATGCCTGCTGGTTTGAATGAGTCTATGTCCTTGGCCATTCAGATCGGTCGTCGCTTGCGCGAGCGTAAATCTGTGCACCATCTGGCGGTACTGCCTGAGAGTAAACCTGAGCCTATGCAGTGCGACAGGACTATGACTAAAGTAGAACGGCAAGAACACAGACGTCTGAACAGACTGTGTTTCTATTGTGGTGATTCTACTCATGCTATTTCTAATTGTCCTAAACGCACTAGGCGGTTCGATAGCTCTGCCGTTATTGGTACTGTACAGTCCAAATTCCTTTTGTCCATTACCTTAATGTGCTCTTTGTCATCGTATTCTGTCATGGCGTTTGTGGATTCAGGCGCTGCCCTGAATCTGATGGATTTGGATTATGCTAAACGTTGTGGATTTTTCTTGGAGCCTTTGCGGTGTCCTATTCCGTTGAGAGGAATTGATGCTACACCTTTGGCCAAGAATAAGCCTCAGTACTGGGCCCAGCTGACCATGTGCATGGCTCCTGCACATCAGGAAGTTATTCGCTTTCTGGTACTGCATAATTTGCATGATGTGGTCGTGTTGGGGTTGCCATGGCTACAAACCCATAATCCAGTATTGGATTGGAACTCTATGTCGGTAACCAGCTGGGGTTGTCAGGGAGTACATGGTGATGTTCCATTTTTGTCTATTTCGTCATCCATTCCTTCTGACATCCCAGAGTTCTTGTCGGACTTTCAGGATGTATTTGAAGAGTCCAAGTCTGATGCCCTACCTCCGCATAGGAATTGTGATTGTGCTATCGATTTGATTCCTGGTAGTAAATTCCCTAAGGGTCGTTTATTTAATTTGTCCGTACCTGAACACACCGCTATGCGCAGTTATGTGAAGGAATCCCTGGAGAAGGGACATATTCGCCCATCGTCGTCACCATTGGGAGCAGGGTTCTTTTTTGTAGCCAAGAAGGATGGTTCGCTAAGACCGTGTATTGATTACCGCCTTCTTAATAAGATCACTGTTAAGTTTCAGTATCCCTTGCCATTGATTTCTGACTTGTTTGCTCGGATTAAAGGGGCTAGTTGGTTTACTAAGATTGATCTTCGTGGTGCGTATAATCTGGTGAGAATCAGGCAGGGAGATGAATGGAAAACGGCATTTAATACGCCCGAGGGTCATTTTGAGTATCTGGTGATGCCGTTCGGACTTGCCAATGCTCCATCTGTTTTTCAGTCTTTTATGCATGACATTTTCCGTGAGTATCTGGATAAATTCTTGATTGTTTACTTGGATGACATTTTGATCTTCTCAGATGATTGGGAGTCTCATGTGAAGCAAGTCAGAATGGTTTTCCAGGTACTGCGTGCTAATTCCTTGTTCGTGAAGGGATCAAAGTGTCTCTTCGGTGTGCAGAAAGTTTCATTTTTGGGGTTCATCTTTTCCCCTTCTACTATCGAGATGGATCCGGTTAAGGTTCAGGCCATCCAGGATTGGACTCAGCCGACATCTCTAAAAAGTCTGCAGAAATTCCTGGGCTTTGCTAATTTTTATCGTCGCTTCATCTGTAATTTTTCTAGCATTGCCAGACCATTGACCGATTTGACCAAGAAGGGTGCTGATTTGGTTAATTGGTCTTCTGCTGCCGTGGAAGCTTTTCAGGAGTTGAAGCGTCGTTTTTGCTGTGCCCCTGTGTTGTGTCAACCTGATGTTTCTCTTCCGTTCCAGGTCGAGGTTGATGCTTCTGAGATTGGTGCAGGGGCGGTTTTGTCACAGAGAGGTTCTGGTTGCTCAGTGTTCAAACCATGTGCTTTCTTTTCCAGGAAATTTTCTGCTGCTGAGCGTAATTATGATGTGAGCAACCGAGAGTTGCTGGCCATGAAGTGGGCATTCGAGGAGTGGCGTCATTGGCTTGAGGGTGCTAAGCATCGCGTGGTGGTATTGACTGATCATAAGAACTTGACTTATCTCGAGTCTGCCAAGCGCTTGAATCCTAGACAGGCCCGTTGGTCGTTATTTTTTGCTCGTTTTGATTTTGTGATTTCATACCTTCCGGGCTCTAAAAATGTGAAGGCGGATGCTCTGTCTAGGAGTTTTGTGCCCGACTCTCCGGGGTTATCTGAGCCGGCGAGTATCCTCAAGGAAGGAGTCATTGTGTCTGCCATCTCCCCTGATTTGCGGAGAGTGTTGCAGAAATTTCAGGCTAATAAACCTGATCGTTGTCCGGCCGAGAAACTGTTCGTCCCTGATAGGTGGACTAGTAAAGTTATCTCTGAACTTCATTGTTCGGTGCTGGCCGGTCATCCAGGAATCTTTGGTACCAGGGAGTTGGTTGCTAGATCCTTCTGGTGGCCATCTCTGTCACGGGATGTGCGTGCTTTTGTGCAGTCCTGTGGAATTTGTGCTAGGGCTAAGCCCTGCTGTTCACGTGCCAGTGGGTTGCTTTTGCCCTTGCCGGTCCCGAAGAGGCCTTGGACACATATTTCGATGGATTTCATTTCTGACCTTCCCGTTTCTCAAAAAATGTCGGTCATTTGGGTGGTCTGTGATCGCTTTTCTAAAATGGTCCATCTGGTGCCCTTGGTTAAATTGCCTTCCTCCTCTGATTTGGTGCCTTTGTTCTTCCAGCATGTGGTTCGTTTACATGGCATTCCTGAGAATATTGTTTCTGACAGAGGTTCCCAGTTTGTCTCGAGGTTCTGGCGAGCCTTTTGTGGTAGGATGGGCATTGACCTATCTTTCTCCTCGGCCTTCCATCCTCAGACTAATGGCCAGACCGAACGAACCAATCAGACCTTGGAAACATATCTGAGATGTTTTGTTTCCGCTGACCAGGATGATTGGGTGTCATTTTTGCCGTTGGCTGAGTTCGCCCTTAATAATCGGGCCAGCTCGGCTACCTTGGTCTCTCCATTTTTCTGCAATTCTGGGTTCCATCCTCGTTTCTCTTCAGGACAGGTTGAGTCTTCGGACTGTCCTGGTGTGGATTCTGTGGTGGACAGGTTGCAGCAGATCTGGACTCAGGTAGTGGACAATTTGACCTTGTCCCAGGAGAAGGCTCAGCTTTTCGCTAATCGCAGACGCCGTGTGGGACCCCGACTTCGTGTTGGGGATTTGGTTTGGTTATCTTCTCGTCATATTCCTATGAAGGTTTCCTCTCCTAAATTTAAACCTCGTTTTATTGGTCCGTATAGGATTTCTGAGATTCTCAATCCGGTGTCTTTTCGTCTGACCCTCCCAGACTCCTTTTCCATACATAATGTATTCCATAGGTCGTTGTTGAGGAGATACGTGGCACCTATGGTTCCATCTGTGGAGCCTCCTGCCCCTGTTTTGGTGGAGGGGTAATTGGAGTATATTGTGGAGAAGATTTTGGATTCTCGTGTCTCTAGACGGAAACTCCAGTATCTGGTCAAATGGAAGGGTTATGCTCAGGAAGATAATTCCTGGGTTTTTGCCTCTGATGTCCATGCCCCAGATCTTGTTCGTGCCTTTCATGTGGCTCATCCTGGTCGGCCTGGGGGTTCTGGTGAGGGTTCGGTGACCCCTCCTCAAGGGGGGGGTACTGTTGTGAATTCTGTGGCTGAGTTCACTTCTGTGGTCACAAGTGGTATTGCAGTCTCTGGGCTTCCTCCCTCAGGTGTTTTGGTGAGCTCGTTGGCTGCCTTGCTATTTAGCTCCACCTGAGTCTGTCTTCCTTGCTCCTTGTCAATGTTCCAGTGTTGGATCTGAGCTACTGCATCTTTCCTTGGGCCTGCTGCTCTGCTAGATAAGTGCTTCTAGTTTGTTTTCTGTTTTTTTCTGTCCAGCTTGCTATTGTCTTTTGCTGGAAGCTCTGAGAAGCAGAGGGGTGCACCGCCGTGCTGTTAGTTCGGCACGGTGGGTCTTTTTGCCCCTTTGCGTGGTTTTCGTTTTAGGGTTTTTTGTAGACTGCATAGTTCTCTTTGCTATCCTCGCTCTGTCTAGAATATCGGGCCTCACTTTGCTGAATCTATTTCATTCCTACGTTTGTCTTTTCATCTTGCTAACAGTCATTATATGTGGGGGGCTGCCTATTCCTTTGGGGTATTTCTCTGAGGTAAGTCAGGCTTGTATTTCTATCTTCAGGCTAGTCAGCTCCTCAGGCAGTGCCGAGTTGCATAGGTAGTTGTTAGGCGCAATCCACTGCTGCTTATAGTTGTGTGAGGATAGATCAGGTACTGCAGTCTACAGAGATTCCACGTCTCAGAGCTCGTCCTATTGTTTTTGGTTATTGCCAGATCTCTGTATGTGCGCTGATTACTGCACGCTGTGTTGCCTGATTGCCAGCCATAACACTGGTCATCCTGGAATCTTTGGTACCAGAGAGTTAGTGGCTAGATCCTTTTGGTGGCCATCTCTGTCGCGGGATGTGCGTTCTTTTGTGCAGTCCTGTGGGATTTGTGCTCGGGCTAAGCCCTGCTGTTCTCGTGCCAGTGGGTTGCTTTTGCCCTTGCCGGTCCCGAAGAGGCCTTGGACACATATCTCTATGGATTTTATTTCAGATCGCCGTTTTTCTGCAACTCTGGGTTCCATCCTCGTTTCTCTTCAGGGCAGGTTGAGTCTTCAGATTTGGACTCATGTGTTGTGAATTCTGTGGCTGAGTTCACTTCTGTGGTCACAAGTGGTATTGCAGTCTCTGGGCTTCCTCCCTCAGGTGTTTTGGTGAGCTCGTTGGCTGCCTTGCTATTTAGCTCCACCTGAGTCTGTCTTCCTTGCTCCTTGTCAATGTTCCAGTGTTGGATCTGAGCTACTGCATCTTTCCTTGGGCCTGCTGCTCTGCTAGATAAGTGCTTCTAGTTTGTTTTCTGTTTTTTCTGTCCAGCTTGCTATTAACTTTTGCTGGAAGCTCTGAGAAGCAAAGGGGTGCACCGCCGTGCTGTTAGTTCGGCACGGTGGGTCTTTTTGCCCCTTTGCGTGGTTTTCGTTTTAGGGTTTTTTGTAGACTGCATAGTTCTCTTTGCTATCCTCGCTCTGTCTAGAATATCGGGCCTCACTTTGCTGAATCTATTTCATTCCTACGTTTGTCTTTTCATCTTGCTAACAGTCATTATATGTGGGGGGCTGCCTATTCCTTTGGGGTATTTCTCTGAGGTAAGTCAGGCTTGTATTTCTATCTTCAGGCTAGTCAGCTCCTCAGGCAGTGCCGAGTTGCATAGGTAGTGATAGGCGCAATCCACTGCTGCTTATAGTTGTGTGAGGATAGATCAGGTACTGCAGTCTACAGAGATTCCACGTCTCAGAGCTCGTCCTATTGTTTTTGGTTATTGCCAGATCTCTGTATGTGCGCTGATTACTGCATGCTGTGTTGCCTGATTGCCGGCCATAACAGTACAAGGAGCCCACCAATGATTCCCAATAGAGGGAAAAAAGAAATCCTGACATCATTTTTTTTTCTTAGCTCTGTCTTCAGTCTTTTTTTTCCCCTAGACATTAGAGTGCTTCAGGACACAGCTGTGGACATGGATATTCAGGCTCTGTGCTCCTCAATGGATAATCTCGTTGTAAATGTACAAAAGATTCATGATACTATTGATCAGAAATCGATGCTAGAACCAAGAATTCCGATTCCTGATTTGTTTTTTGGTGACAGAACTAAATTCCTGAGCTTCAGAAATAATTGTAAGCTATTTTTGGCCTTGAAACCTCATTCTTCTGGTAATCCTATTCAACAGGTTTTGATTATTATTTCTTTTTTGCGCGACGACCCACAGGACTGGGCGTTTTCTCTTGCACCAGGAGATTCTGCATTGAGTAATGTTGATGCATTTTTCCAGGCGCTGGGATTGCTTTACGATGAGCCTAATTCAGTGGATCAGGCTGAGAAAAATCTGCTGGCTTTATGCCAGGGTCAGGATGATGTAGAAGTATATTGTCAGAAATTTAGGAAGTGGTCAGTACTCACTCTGTGGAATGAATCTGCACTAGCGGCTTTGTTCAGAAAGGGTCTCTCTGAAGCTCTTAAGGATGTAATGGTGGGATTTCCTATGCCTGCTGGTTTGAATGAGTCTATGTCCTTGGCCATTCAGATCGGTCGTCGCTTGCGCGAGCGTAAATCTGTGCACCATCTGGCGGTATTGTCTGAGAGTAAACCTGAGCCTATGCAGTGCGACAGGACTATGACTAAAGTAGAACGGCAAGAACACAGACGTCTGAACAGACTGTGTTTCTATTGTGGTGATTCTACTCATGCTATTTCTAATTGTCCTAAACGCACTAGGCGGTTCGATAGCTCTGCCGTTATTGGTACTGTACAGTCCAAATTCCTTTTGTCCATTACCTTAATGTGCTCTTTGTCATCGTATTCTGTCATGGCGTTTGTGGATTCAGGCGCTGCCCTGAATCTGATGGATTTGGATTATGCTAAACGTTGTGGATTTTTCTTGGAGCCTTTGCGGTGTCCTATTCCGTTGAGAGGAATTGATGCTACACCTTTGGCCAAGAATAAGCCTCAGTACTGGGCCCAGCTGACCATGTGCATGGCTCCTGCACATCAGGAAGTTATTCGCTTTCTGGTACTGCATAATTTGCATGATGTGGTCGTGTTGGGGTTGCCATGGCTACAAACCCATAATCCAGTATTGGATTGGAACTCTATGTCGGTAACCAGCTGGGGTTGTCAGGGAGTACATGGTGATGTTCCATTTTTGTCTATTTCGTCATCCATTCCTTCTGACATCCCAGAGTTCTTGTCGGACTTTCAGGATGTATTTGAAGAGTCCAAGTCTGATGCCCTACCTCCGCATAGGAATTGTGATTGTGCTATCGATTTGATTCCTGGTAGTGAATTCCCTAAGGGTCGTTTATTTAATTTGTCCGTACCTGAACACACCGCTATGCGCAGTTATGTGAAGGAGTCCCTGGAGAAGGGACATATTCGCCCATCGTCGTCACCATTGGGAGCAGGGTTCTTTTTTGTAGCCAAGAAGGATGGTTCGCTAAGACCGTGTATTGATTACCGCCTTCTTAATAAGATCACTGTTAAGTTTCAGTATCCCTTGCCATTGATTTCTGACTTGTTTGCTCGGATTAAGGGGGCTAGTTGGTTTACTAAGATTGATCTTCGTGGTGCGTATAATCTGGTGAGAATCAGGCAGGGAGATGAATGGAAAACGGCATTTAATACGCCCGAGGGTCATTTTGAGTATCTGGTGATGCCGTTCGGACTTGCCAATGCTCCATCTGTTTTTCAGTCTTTTATGCATGACATTTTCCGTGAGTATCTGGATAAATTCTTGATTGTTTACTTGGATGACATTTTGATCTTCTCAGATGATTGGGAGTCTCATGTGAAGCAAGTCAGAATGGTTTTCCAGGTACTGCGTGCTAATTCCTTGTTCGTGAAGGGATCAAAGTGTCTCTTCGGTGTGCAGAAAGTTTCATTTTTGGGGTTCATCTTTTCCCCTTCTACTATCGAGATGGATCCGGTTAAGGTTCAGGCCATCCAGGATTGGACTCAGCCGACATCTCTAAAAAGTCTGCAGAAATTCCTGGGCTTTGCTAATTTTTATCGTCGCTTCATCTGTAATTTTTCTAGCATTGCCAGACCATTGACCGATTTGACCAAGAAGGGTGCTGATTTGGTTAATTGGTCTTCTGCTGCCGTGGAAGCTTTTCAGGAGTTGAAGCGTCGTTTTTGCTGTGCCCCTGTGTTGTGTCAACCAGATGTTTCTCTTCCGTTCCAGGTCGAGGTTGATGCTTCTGAGATTGGAGCAGGGGCGGTTTTGTCACAGAGAGGTTCTGGTTGCTCAGTGTTCAAACCATGTGCTTTCTTTTCCAGGAAATTTTCTGCTGCTGAGCGTAATTATGATGTGGGAACCGAGAGTTGCTGGCCATGAAGTGGGCATTCGAGGAGTGGCGTCATTGGCTTGAGGGTGCTAAGCATCGCGTGGTGGTATTGACTGATCATAAGAACTTGACTTATCTTGAGTCTGCCAAGCGCTTGAATCCTAGACAGGCCCGTTGGTCGTTATTTTTTGCTCGTTTTGATTTTGTGATTTCATACCTTCCGGGCTCTAAAAATGTGAAGGCGGATGCTCTGTCTAGGAGTTTTGTGCCCGACTCTCCGGGGTTATCTGAGCCGGCGAGTATCCTCAAGGAAGGAGTCATTGTGTCTGCCATCTCCCCTGATTTGCGGAGAGTGTTGCAGAAATTTCAGGCTAATAAACCTGATCGTTGTCCGGCCGAGAAACTGTTCGTCCCTGATAGGTGGACTAGTAAAGTTATCTCTGAACTTCATTGTTCGGTGCTGGCCGGTCATCCAGGAATCTTTGGTACCAGGGAGTTGGTTGCTAGATCCTTCTGGTGGCCATCTCTGTCACGGGATGTGCGTGCTTTTGTGCAGTCCTGTGGAATTTGTGCTAGGGCTAAGCCCTGCTGTTCACGTGCCAGTGGGTTGCTTTTGCCCTTGCCGGTCCCGAAGAGGCCTTGGACACATATTTCGATGGATTTCATTTCTGACCTTCCCGTTTCTCAAAAAATGTCGGTCATTTGGGTGGTCTGTGATCGCTTTTCTAAAATGGTCCATCTGGTGCCCTTGGTTAAATTGCCTTCCTCCTCTGATTTGGTGCCTTTGTTCTTCCAGCATGTGGTTCGTTTACATGGCATTCCTGAGAATATTGTTTCTGACAGAGGTTTCCAGTTTGTCTCGAGGTTCTGGCGAGCCTTTTGTGGTAGGATGGGCATTGACCTATCTTTCTCCTCGGCCTTCCATCCTCAGACTAATGGCCAGACCGAACGAACCAATCAGACCTTGGAAACATATCTGAGATGTTTTGTTTCCGCTGACCAGGATGATTGGGTGTCCTTTTTGCCGTTGGCTGAGTTCGCCCTTAATAATCGGGCCAGCTCGGCTACCTTGGTCTCTCCATTTTTCTGCAATTCTGGGTTCCATCCTCGTTTCTCTTCAGGACAGGTTGAGTCTTCGGACTGTCCTGGTGTGGATTCTGTGGTGGACAGGTTGCAGCAGATCTGGACTCAGGTAGTGGACAATTTGACCTTGTCCCAGGAGAGGGCTCAGCTTTTCGCTAATCGCAGACGCCGTGTGGGACCCCGACTTCGTGTTGGGGATCTGGTTTGGTTATCTTCTCGTCATATTCCTATGAAGGTTTCCTCTCCTAAATTTAAACCTCGTTTTATTGGTCCGTATAGGATTTCTGAGATTTTCAATCCGGTGTCTTTTCGTCTGACCCTCCCAGACTCCTTTTCCATACATAATGTATTCCATAGGTCGTTGTTAAGGAGATACGTGGCACCTATGGTTCCATCTGTGGAGCCTCCTGCCCCTGTTTTGGTGGAGGGGGAATTGGAGTATATTGTGGAGAAGATTTTGGATTCTCGTGTCTCTAGACGGAAACTCCAGTATCTGGTCAAATGGAAGGGTTATGCTCAGGAAGATAATTCCTGGGTTTTTGCCTCTGATGTCCATGCCCCAGATCTTGTTCGTGCCTTTCATGTGGCTCATCCTGGTCGGCCTGGGGGTTCTGGTGAGGGTTCGGTGACCCCTCCTCAAGGGGGGGGTACTGTTGTGAATTCTGTGGCTGAGTTCACTTCTGTGGTCACAAGTGGTATTGCAGTCTCTGGGCTTCCTCCCTCAGGTGTTTTGGTGAGCTCGTTGGCTGCCTTGCTATTTAGCTCCACCTGAGTCTGTCTTCCTTGCTCCTTGTCAATGTTCCAGTGTTGGATCTGAGCTACTGCATCTTTCCTTGGGCCTGCTGCTCTGCTAGATAAGTGCTTCTAGTTTGTTTTCTGTTTTTTCTGTCCAGCTTGCTATTAACTTTTGCTGGAAGCTCTGAGAAGCAAAGGGGTGCACCGCCGTGCTGTTAGTTCGGCACGGTGGGTCTTTTTGCCCCTTTGCGTGGTTTTCGTTTTAGGGTTTTTTGTAGACTGCATAGTTCTCTTTGCTATCCTCGCTCTGTCTAGAATATCGGGCCTCACTTTGCTGAATCTATTTCATTCCTACGTTTGTCTTTTCATCTTGCTAACAGTCATTATATGTGGGGGGCTGCCTATTCCTTTGGGGTATTTCTCTGAGGTAAGTCAGGCTTGTATTTCTATTTTCAGGCTAGTCAGCTCCTCAGGCAGTGCCGAGTTGCATAGGTAGTGATAGGCGCAATCCACTGCTGCTTATAGTTGTGTGAGGATAGATCAGGTACTGCAGTCTACAGAGATTCCACGTCTCAGAGCTCGTCCTACTGTTTTTGGTTATTGCCAGATCTCTGTATGTGCGCTGATTACTGCACGCTGTGTTGCCTGATTGCCGGCCATAACACTCATGTAGTGGACAATTTGACCTTGTCCCAGGAGAAGGCTCAACGTTTCGCTAATCGCAGAGGCTGTGTGGGTCCCCGACTTCGTGTTGGGGATTTGGTTTGGTTGTCTTCTCGTCATATTCCTATGAAGGTTTCCTCTCCTAAGTTTAAACCTCGTTTCATTGGTCCGTATAGGATTTCTGAGGTTCTTAATCCTGTGTCTTTTCGTTTGACCCTTCCAGATTCTTTTTCCATCCATAACGTATTCCATAGGTCATTGTTGCGGAGATACGTGGCACCTATGGTTCCATCTGTTGATCCTCCTGCCCCGGTTTTGGTGGAGGGGGAGTTGGAGTATATTGTGGAGAAGATTTTGGATTCTCGTGTTTCAAGATGGAAACTCCAGTATCTGGTTAAGTGGAAGGGTTATGCTCAGGAAGATAATTCCTGGGTCTTTGCCTCTGATGTCCATGCTCCCGATCTTGTTCGTGCCTTTCATATGGCTCATCCTGGTCGTCCTGGGGGCTCTGGTGAGGGTTCGGTGACCCCTCCTCAAGGGGGGGTACTGTTGTGAATTCTGTGGTCGAGCTCCCTCCTGTGGTCACAAGTGGTACTTCGGCTGATTCTCTCTGTGAGCTTCCGTTGGTGGAGGAGAGTGGTACTGCGGCTTCTGAGTTTCCTTCCTCAGGTGATGTGGTGAAGTCGTTAGGTGCTGCTCTATTTAACTCCACCTAGTGCTTTGATCCTGGCCTCCAGTCAATGTTCTAGTATTGGACTTGCTTCCTCCTGGATCGTTCCTGTGGCTTGCTGCTCTGCATAGCTAAGTTCCGCTTTTGTTACTTTGTTTGCTGTTTTTTTCTGTCCAGCTTGCTTATTTGGTTTTTCTTGCTTACTGGTAGCTCTGGGACGCAGAGGGTGTACCTCCGTGCCGTTAGTCGGTACGGAGGGTCTTTTTGCCCCCTTTGCGTGGTTGTTTGTAGGGTTTTGTGTTGACCGCAAAGTTACCTTTCCTATCCTCACTCTGTTCAGAAAGTCGGGCCTCACTTTGCTAAATCTATTTCATCTCTACGTTTGTCTTTTCATCTTAACTCACAGTCATTATATGTGGGGGGCTGCCTTTTTCTTTGGGGTATTTCTCTGAGGCAAGGTAGGCTTTTTTTCTATCTTCAGGCTAGCTAGTTTCTTAGGCTGTGCCGAGTTGCATAGGGAGCGTTAGGCGCAATCCACGGCTGCCTCTAGTGTGGTTGGAGAGGATTAGGGATTGCGGTCAGCAGAGTTCCCACGTCTCAGAGCTCGTTCTATGTTTTTGGGTTATTGTCAGGTCACTGTATGTGCTCTGACTTCTATGTCCATTGTGGTACTGAATTACCTCATCATAACAGACCTCCAGACGCTCAAAGTGGAAAACGAGGAATCTTCCGTTTCCTGCAACTTCTCATCCAGCCACTAATTATCCAGAGACTTCATCTTACATGGGGGTCCCGCGGCAGCGAGGACAATGGGGGGCCGGAGATCATCATCTATGAGATATAACAATGTAACCGATGCAATAACTGTCCATCAGGAACCCTCAGCACTTTGATACATTGTATCTATAGACAATGTTCACACCACATTTTTGCTGTATTTTTCCCTCATTTTTTTTTAAAAAAAGCAACATTTATTGTCTGAAAAAAAAGGGAAGAAGATTCCTGAGGTCGCATTCACACATTGCTCCTGTTTTTCTTGCAGATTTGAAGCCGTTTCTATTCATCATCACTACAATTCTATAAACGATTTTCACCCATTCTAATGACTGGAATTTTTTTTTAAAAATGCCTAAAAAATTGATACAAAAACACAACAAAAATATGTATTTTTCATGCAGCATTTTTCCTGACAACATGGTAGAAATGTCTGCAGCAATACTCACCGTGTGCACATAGCCTTATATTTCTATCTAAAACTCACAAAAAGCTGAGCTGCATTGTCTCTTGGATGGTATGGTAGTAGCTCAGACCGCGGACCCATGCATTACACTGCAGCTCTGCACCAATAATACCCAGCTGTAAAAAAAACTATGTTGCTAAATATCTTATATGTGAGTCGTAAGCAATATATAGGGGCAGTATATATTACACAATGCATCCTAAGAAAACTCCAAGAAATGGAGGAAAACCTAAAGAAAAAGCATTTCCATTCATGAACGCACACATTGCTGTTGGTGTTGGTGTTGGCTGCACTGGAGGATTCCTTTACTGTTTTTGCCGTGATGACCCATGGTTCCATTTTTGGTAAATCCTGTAGGATCCCTGATACCACCAGCCGCAAAATGGAAGGGGATATTTGCCCCCAGCCTCATGCTTTTCTCATCTCCATACAAAAAGGGAATAGGATGGGGCAGATAAACCTCTGCTTGTGATGCTGAAGACATCTAAAGTGTCACCAAAATGCGTTACGCACCGAACTGATGGCCGTTTTGCGTCAGATGACACATTTTCTCTTATTCATGGCAAACAAGAAGAAGTGCAGGTCGTGAGGTTTGCACTAAGACTAAGGATGTTTCACTTCAGGTGACACTTCTGGCCAGAAGAAGCACAGGACAGGAGGTCCACATCGGGGCAATAGGAATTTTGCATTAGATGATACACCTTCTGGCCTTCTTGAGAGAGAAGAAGTGCAGGACGTGAGGTTTGCACCAAGACTAAGGACGTAATATGTGAGGAGACACTTCTGGCCAGAAGAAGCACAAGACAGGAGGTCTACATCGGGGCGACAGATGTTTTATGTCAAATTATACACCTTCTGGATTTCTTGACCGGCAAGAAGAAGTGTAGGATGTGAGGTTTGCACCAAGACTAAGGATGTTTCATGTCAGGTGACACTTCTGGCCAGAAGAAGCACAGGACGGGAGGTCTACATTGGGGCGGCAGACATTTTACGTCAGATGACTCACCTTCTGGATTTCTTGACAGACAAGAAGTGCAGGACGTGAGGTTTGCACTAAGACTAAGGATGCAATGCGTGAGGTGACACTTCTGGCCAGAAGAAGCACTGGAAGGGAGGACTACATTGGGGCGACAGCCGTTTTGCGTCAGATGACACACCTTCTGGCCTTCTTGACAGACAACAAGAAGTGTAGGATGTAAGGTTTGCACCAAGACTAAGGATGTTTCATGTCAGGTGACACTTCTGGCCAGAAGAAGCACAGGACGGGAGGTCTGCATTGGAGTGACAGACGTTTTGCGTCAGATGACACACCTTCTGGCCTTCTTCACAGACAAGAAGAAGTGCAGGATGTGAGGTTTGAACCAAGACTAAGGATATAATGCGTGAGGTGACACTTCTGGCCAAGCACAAGATGGGAGGTCCACATTGGGTCGAGAGCCATTTGGTGTCAGGCATGACGAGAGGTTTGCACCAATGCGATGGCTGCTTTGCGTCAGCTGACAGATATACTAGAGTTGGAATCTATCACAGAAATGTTTCATGCAAAAGTATTGGCATCACACAGGTGTACATAGACATGCACCATAATCTTGCGTGACAGAGTAGTGATTCGAGCTAACAGTGCTCAGTCAGACATATACGACGATAAAAGTTAAAACCTGACATAGACAGGACAGGAAGAAGCAGGATAGGAGGTGAGCACCAAGGCTTTGTCCATTTCATATTAGGTGACGCTTCATCAGAGGTCTATAAGAAACCAGAAGATGGTTATTTTTGCATCAATGCGACAGGGGGTTTACGTCATGTGATAGAAGAACTGTAGATGGAGTCTAGCATAGCAACGTTTAATGCAGATAGGACTGTAAGAAACACAGGTAGAGAGGTATGAGCCAAGACGTTGGCCGTTTCACAACAGGTGACGCTTCTTCAGGGGTCTTTAAGAAACTAGAAGATGGTCATTTTTGCATCAATGCGACAGGGGGTTTACGTCATGTGATAGAAGAACTGTAGATGGAGTCTAGCATAGCAATGTTTAATGCAGATAGGACTGTAGGAAACACAGGTAGAGAGGTATGAGCCAAGACTTTGGCCGTTTCACAACAGGTGACGCTTCTTCAGAGGTCTGTAAGAAACCAGAAGATGGTCAGGACGTAAAGTTTGCACCAATACGACGGTGGGTATGCATCATGTCATAGAAGTGAGTGATTCCTGTCAAATGATTTTCTATCTAAGCTGTGTCAATGGCAGATCAGGAGGTGTGCACTAAAGCAATGGCCATTTTGCATCAGGTAATGTATTATCTCGCCTTTGTTAGAGCCAAGAAGAAGCGCAGGACAGGAGAAGCACAACAAAACTTAGTCCGTTTCGCATCAGGTGACGCTCCTTCAGGGGTCTGTGAAGAAGCACAGGATGGGAGGTGCAATGACGGGAACTCTGATTCTGACCTAAGATAAAGGCCAGAAAAAGCATCGTCCTCAGTGCGAACTTCCCATCCTGCAGGATATTGTTTGCCGTATGAAGAGAAATAAAGAAATACTAAGCACTTTGCTAAGTGCCACTTCACGTCTTCATTATCGCCTTTTGGATTGCTGTTTCAGAGGAGTTGAGCAACGCTTTATGTATTGATTCCTCCAACCATCGCTGGTTTCTGGATATTTTCTCAGATTTTCTTCTTCTGTAAGAATCATCTGTTTGTCTCTACATGAGGTCGGAGATACATGCATCTCTGTGTAGCACTATTCATAAATAATACCGCACAGCCATGGCGGCCATGAGACGTTAGGATAAGAGGATAACCCCCATCATCACTGCTTTATTCAGTGCTTTGTGCATCTTATATAATGAAACGTTAAAAGTCGAGCTATTGATGTGAACGTTGGCGCTGAGTCAGTCATTTCCATTTAATTATCTAATTCCTCACATTTGCGCAGGATAAAAGACTGGAATTACAGCTCGGGTTTATGGGATGTTTGTAACGCTCGATTATAAGACTAAAGATGAAATAAAACCTTCACTGGATTAATAAACATTCAGAATCGGCTGCATCAGAGGAAGAATAAATCTGCAAAAACATCGAAGTCGTTCTCTTCCTCCATCTCTGCATTGTATCTGTCTATGGAAATCTGGAGTGACACTAATGTCCTTCACTAGAGTCAGAGTGGTCGACCCCGACAAAAGGACCATGTAGTTCCCCCGCTAATTATTAGTACTGAGGGGCAGGCGGGGCTGCTCAGAGATACAATGTGCCACCAAATTCTGAAATCAATAATGTCACGTTCAGTTAACTCAGCCGGCGGTGGGAAGAGGTGGCAGCTCTGACCTCAGCGCTGAAAGGTTCCTAAAAGATCAGCAGCACAAGCGTAAGGCACAAGCCCCACCACAAAACATCAGAGACCATACCCCTCATCTTTGCCCTTCTACAGAAGGAGAACATTGATTATTCAGGCCCTTTTTTCAGGGCAAGGCCACTCCGCTTCGCTGTCTTTCCACTCTGCTTCCTCGTCTCCTCCTTGTGTCCAAGACTCGTCCACTTCTCCCCATATGTCTTCCACATCATCTCTACTTCTCTTCCTTGTCTCTCCATGTTTATTCCACGACATACCATGTCTTCTGTATTGCTCATCTCTCTATTGTCTCTTGCTCATCTCTCTCTAGTCTTCTTCCATATTTCTCCTTGCTTCTTCTACATCTCTACGCTCCTCTTCCACATTTCTCCACTCCTTTCCGCATCACTCCAGTCCTCCTCCACATCTCCCCATGTGTAGTCCACCTAATCTCTACTCCTCTTCCATGTCTGTTACACATTTCTGCATGTCTCCTCCAAGACTCTCTATACGTATTCCATGTCATACATGCTCTTCCTTTTCTTTTCACTCCTCTTGCTCATCTACAGTGGGGCAAAAAAGTATTTAGTCAGTCAGCAATAGTGCAAGTTCCACCACTTAAAAAGATGAGAGGCGTCTGTAATTTACATCATAGGTAGACCTCAACTATGGGAGACAAACTGAGAAAAAAAAATCCAGAAAATCACATTGTCTGTTTTTTTAACATTTTATTTGCATATTATGGTGGAAAATAAGTATTTGGTCAGAAACAAAATTTCATCTCAATACTTTGTAATATATCCTTTGTTGGCAATGACAGAGGTCAAACGTTTTCTGTAAGTCTTCACAAGGTTGCCACACACTGTTGTTGGTATGTTGGCCCATTCCTCCATGCAGATCTCCTCTAGAGCAGTGATGTTTTTGGCTTTTCGCTTGGCAACACGGACTTTCAACTCCCTCCAAAGGTTTTCTATAGGGTTGAGATCTGGAGACTGGCTAGGCCACTCCAGGACCTTGAAATGCTTCTTACGAAGCCACTCCTTCGTTGCCCTGGCGGTGTGCTTTGGATCATTGTCATGTTGAAAGACCCAGCCACATTTCATCTTCAATGCCTTTGCTGATGGAAGGAGGTTTGCACTCAAAATCTCACGATACATGGCCCCATTCATTCTTTCATGTACCCGGATCAGTTGTCCTGGCCCCTTTGCAGAGAAACAGCCCCAAAGCATGATGTTTCCACCACCATGCTTTACAGTAGGTATGGTGTTTGATGGATGCAACTCAGTATTCTTTTTCCTCCAAACACGACAAGTTGTGTTTCTACCAAACAGTTCTAGTTTGGTTTCATCAGACCATAGGACATTCTCCCAAAACTCCTCTGGATCATCCAAATGCTCTCTAGCAAACTTCAGATGGGCC
The DNA here is from genome assembly GCF_032444005.1 of Ranitomeya imitator. Taxonomy (NCBI): domain Eukaryota; kingdom Metazoa; phylum Chordata; class Amphibia; order Anura; family Dendrobatidae; genus Ranitomeya; species Ranitomeya imitator. The sequence continues at coordinate 20,157,550 of NC_091282.1, forward strand.
CGGACATGTACTGGCTTAAGCAGTGGGACACGTCTGGCACTGCAGGATCTGAGTCCATGGTGGCACAGTGTGTTACTTATGGTAGGCCTTGTTACATTGGTCCCAGCTCTCTGCAGTTCATTCACTAGGTCCCCCCGCGTGGTTCTGGGATTTTTGCTCACCGTTCTTGTGATCATTCTGACCCCACGGGGTGGGATTTTGCGTGGAGCCCCAGATCGAGGGAGATTATCAGTGGTCTTGTATGTCTTCCATTTTCTAATTATTGCTCCCACTGTTGATTTCTTCACTCCAAGCTGGTTGGCTATTGCAGATTCAGTCTTCCCAGCCTGGTGCAGGGCTACAATTTTGTTTCTGGTGTCCTTTGACAGCTCTTTGGTCTTCACCATAGTGGAGTTTGGAGTCAGACTGTTTGAGGGTGTGCACAGGTGTCTTTTTATACTGATAACAAGTTTAAACAGGTGCCATTACTACAGGTAATGAGTGGAGGAAAGAGGAGACTCTTAAAGAAGAAGTTACAGGTCTGTGAGAGCCAGAAATCTTGATTGTTTGTTTCTGACCAAATACTTATTTTCCACCATAATATGCAAAAAAATGATAAAAAAACAGACAATGTGATTTTCTGGATTTTTTTTTCTCAGTTTGTCTCCCATAGTTGAGGTCTACCTATGATGTAAATTACAGACGCCTCTCATCTTTTTAAGTGGTGGAACTTGCACTATTGCTGACTGACTAAATACTTTTTTGCCCCACTGTATCTAATCCTATTCCATATTTCCCCTTGGTCATTCCACGTTCTTCCACATATTTGATGTTTTTATACTCTTCCACATCTCTATGTCTCTTCTATATCTCCCCACTCTTCTTCCATATCTCCCAACTCTTCTTCCATATCTCGCAACTCTTCTTCCATATCTCCCAACTCTTCTTCCATATCTCCCCTCTCTTCTTCCATATCTCCCAACTCTTCTTCCATATCTCCCAACTCTTCTTCCATATCTCCCCACTCTTCTTCCACATCTCTATGTCTCTTCTATATCTCCCCACTCTTCTTCCATATCTCCCAACTCTTCTTCCATATCTCCCCACTCTTCTTCCATATCTCCCCACTCTTCTTACATATCTCCCCACTCTTCTTCCATATCTCCCCTCTCTTCTTCCATATCTCCCCTCTCTTCTTCCATATCTCCCCACTCTTCTTCCATATCTCCCCACTCTTCTTACATATCTCCCCACTCTTCTTCCATATCTCCCCTCTCTTCTTCCATATCTCCCCTCTCTTCTTCCACATCTCTATGTCTCTTCCATATCTCCCCTCTCTTCTTCCATATCTCCCAACTCTTCTTCCATATCTCCCATCTCTTCTTCCATATCTCCCATCTCTTCTATATCTCCCCACTCTTCTTCCATATCTCCCAACTCTTCTTCCATATCTCCCAACTCTTCTTCCATATCTCCCATCTCTTCTTCCATATCTCCCATCTCTTCTATATCTCCCCACTCTTCTTCCATATCTCCCATCTCTTCTTCCATATCTCCCATCTCTTCTATATCTCCCCTCTCTTCTATATCTCCCAACTCTTCTTCCATATCTCCCAACTCTTCTTCCATATCTCCCAACTCTTCTTCCATATCTCCCAACTCTTCTTCCATATCTCCCAACTCTTCTTCCATGTTTCTTCACACATTTTCCACTTCTCTCCGCTCTTCTTCCACATATCCCCATGTGTCTTCCACATCATCTCTACTCCTCCTCCATGTCTCTTACACATTTCTGCATGTCACACCCAAGTCTCGCCTTGTTTATTCCATGTATTACATGCTCTTTCATTTCCATGCACTCCTCTTGCTTGTTTCTCCATTCCTCTTCCATATTTCTCCTATTTCTTCGATATCTCCATTCTCCTTTCAAAGTCTACCCACTCCTTTTCCATGTTTTTCCATTTCTCTTCCATATCTACACAATCCTCTTCAATGTCTCTCCACTTCCCTTCCAGATCACCCCATGTGTCTTCCACAACATCTCCACTCCTCTTCATCATATCTCAATATCCCTTTCATGTCTTTCGATTCCTCTTCCAAGTTTCTTCATGTTTATTCCATTTCTCTGCATTCCTCTTGCTCATCTCTCTATTCCTCTTTGCATTTCTCCATGTCTCTTCTACGATTTTTCACATATTCCATGTATCTCCACACTCTCAGATCTTTACACTCCTCTTCTAAGTCTCTCTATGTCTCTCCAATCCTCTTCCACATTTCTTCATGGTTCTTCCATGTCTCCTCACTCCTTTTTTAAGCCTGCAGATTGTGTATTTGGATTGAGGTCCTCCATCATCACAAATAGCTTTTCACGAAGCTTTGGATGCACTCAGGTGATTTTCCAGCCCTGAAGTCATTCTAGATTCTCTTAGACTTCTCCAGTCTAATAAAGAATTATAACCAAAGGTAAGGAAGATAATGAGTAATTAATCTGTGTCCAGAGCGGGGCCCCTTGGGTAATTTTATGACTGCACCCCCTCAGCCCCCAGTCCTTCATAAGACGGATGGATTAATGACATGAACAAATGGAATATTGTCCACAGGAGCCTGACATGTCAGGAGGACCCATGTAGGCCCTTGTAAACCATATGTTTTTTTTCTAAGAACAGACATGCAAGAGGGCACCTTGGATTAGATAGCTGTAAACAGAATTACTTAGGAAAACATATATCTCTCAATCAATCATTGGCTTAATAGGTAGCCAATATCCTGGTCCAAAGTAATCAGAAAGTCACAAAAAGTCACAGAAAGTACATATTTTTTACACCCATGCTGCAGAAAAAAAGCCCTCGATGCATATGCAAGTGGGGAGGTCCCCAATGCGCGTTTGGCAGGATGATGGAGCAGTAGAACAATGTTCTTTGACACCTCATGATAGGATGTGGGGTGATAGTCCAGCGCCCCAGAGACCTGGTTGTTGCTGTAGTATCACTCTGCCACTAAGGGGAGTGGTGGTACTTCTGATGGCACTAAAGGAGTTCTTCTGACCAGGTATCACCAGCACACATTACACTTCACACTCCGGCCACTAGGGGGAGCAAAAGGTTTTATTTATTGGGCCACTCCTCACACTAGTAAAACTAGGGGTTGGATAGGAAGTTAGTCAGAAGCTGACTGGGTTTTGTCCAGGCAACATCCCGTGGCAGGGGGTGTTGCGGGGAAGATTCAGGGGGGTCCCTGTCAGGCGTGGGAACCTGGCAGGTACCTAGCGACTAGAACAGAATGTTACGGAACCGCGCCTGCACCACCCGCGGCGGTATCCTAAGAAAGAGACACTAATCGAAGGATATTGTGGAACAGTGAGAAACGAGATCAAGCACAAAGGAGAGCCAGTAAGAGTCGTGCCATGAGACCAAGGCAACATCCTACTGAGGCGCGTAGCCGGTGGCCAGAACACCGAGGAAGTAACTGACTCTATGCCTTACTTCAAACTCTGCAGGACAGTTAATTATAGGTTGGCTGTCTACCTTACATCACCTAAGCAGACATAGGGGGCAACGCGTGGAGAGGGGCGTCTCTAGGGTCCCGGAAGAACTCCGAGCCTACCCGTCAAACGGGTCCGTCCTAGCCATAACATACTGGGGGACGGAGAACTAGAAAGAACTGGAACGAATTAGAAAGAACGAGAATAGAAGTTGTGAGGACTATCCCGAATGCTCAGCAGGGAAGCACTACAACACACAGGCGCTAGTGGTAGGCAACGATTTCCATCTGCGAAGGGAACTCTGGATGTGCCTTCGGACCGGCTGGTCTCAGACAGCCCTGTTAAACGTACTCTGGATTGAGGATCCTGAAGTCACCAGTAAAGAGGTAAAGAGACTGCAACCCTGTGTCCTCGTTATTGACTGCACCTCACACCATCACCATCCACCTTACTGGGAAGCCCTGGGGACATACTTCACCTGTGGGAAGGTATACCATCCAGCTGCCATTCCATCACCCCAGCGGACCCCACAGCAGCGTCGGTCACCCTGATCGAACACCACAGGTGGCGTCACGAACCCTTGACAGACTCGTTTCACCTTTTATTGGACGCCCGTTAGCAGGGTCACGGACCGGGTCCAGCCGCCATGACATCCCCAGAACTGAGCCAGAAAGGCCCGGTACCAAGTAACCCGCGGCCCTGCGTCTGGGGGCGCTCCAATATACCATATGGGGCTACAGGAAACAGGGAGAAATGTATCACCCAAGAGTCTCTGTAATTTATAAGACTAGAGTTCCAAGGAGGAAGACACATGCATATTGATGCTCTATTCAATCACTATGGGACTGGCAGAAATAGCCGAGGACTTTACTCAGTCTGACCAATGCTTCATGCAAATGCTTCCTCGCCGTGACCCTGTTTTAGTATTTATGAGGGTCCTGGTTGGACAAATAGGTGATAGATGTCCAATGTGGCACAATCCATTTCTTAAATAAGATGCATAGCAGAGACCTCCTGGTCCTTAATTGCCTCTTTATTCCAAGGAAACCAGGAAAGCCAATCCATAAAAGGGTCCTGTGACTGCAGGATAGCAAATATCTACAAGCTGTAAGAAGAAAAAAAAGAGCGAAAAGCTTCTGGAGCTAACAGCAAGCGCAACCACCTGACCACCAGGTATCGAGCAGTCGTCTCTGCAGAGGATGGTGGCAGGTGAGGAATCATTTTTAGCACTTGTCCACAGATGTAAGTTTCCAAGTATTCCATGATGTTTGATAGGTTTGGCGAATCTTCAGATATTACACGTCTGCCTAGAATTGTTCCTCCACCTTTTACTCCACACACCATTTTTGGAGTTTGCAAATTTTCGTGAAACATTTTTAGAAAGTTGCATATTGTAAATGTGACATAAATATGGAAATTGCCAGAGCCGCCTCCTTTGAGGAGCTAAAAAAAAATGATGGACTGGACACAAAATGCATTGAAATTGGCAAACTACGTATTTAATTATGTCTAAGAAGTAACCTTTCCATCAAACGTCTATTGGAAAGTAGCAGAACGTGCCATTTTCTGACAACAGGCCATCCCTTTTGAGCTGTAGATGCGTGTATCTTATGGACGTGTTGGGGTGATACACGACCTTGTTAGGTTTGATGAATATCAGGAACATTTGATGAGTCGTTGTAATAAATTATTTTACTCTTCCTTTTTGACGCTGATCTCCGCTAGTTACATGCCCTCTAACAATGAACTCTTGTAAAGATCACTCATAAAACTAAGAAATCCATTTGATGTTCTGCTGGAGAAGGTCTGTAAAAGGGAAGCCGACAAATCAGGTCACAGACCTTCACGTAATCATCTGTGCAATTAAATTCATCCTTTGCCTTCCAGGATTGAAATTTAACCTCAGTGAGACACGCTCATTCCGTGAAATCATAGAGGTCGCCTGATGTCGCACCATTGAGTTCTGAACATCGCTACCTGGCAATTTTAGTAAATTAGTCACAAAACAAAAATGGTGAGACGGAGAAGCATAAAGGGGAAAGGGTAATAGAGGAGGAAACCGCTGGAAGAACGTGGAGAATGCCAGGAGGAGCATAGATCTTACCAGGAGGAGCATGGAGTAAACCAGGAGGAGCATAGCTCATACCAGCAGAAACATGGATCTTACAAGGAGGAGCATGCATCATACCAGGAGGAACGTGGAGGAGGAGCATGGATCTAACCAGTAGGAGAAAGGATCTTGCCAGGAGGAGCATGGAGGAGGAGCATGAATCATACAAGGAGGAACATGGAGGAGGAGCATGCATCATAACAGGAGGAGCATGGATCCTGCCAGGAGAATCATGGAGGAGCACGGCTCATACAAGGAGGAGCATGGAGGAGGATCATGCATCATTCAAGGAGAAGCATGGAGAAGGATCATGGATCATGCCAGTAGAAGCATGAATCTTGCCCGGAGGATCATGGAGGAGGAGCATAGATCATACAAAGAGGAGTAAGGAGGAGGTGCATAGATCATAGCAGGAGGAGCATGGATCATACAAGGAGGAGAAGGGACATGGATCATACCAAGAGGACCATGTATGAGAAGCATGGATCATACCACGAGCAGCATGGATAATACCAACAGAAAAAAAGAGGAGCATGCATCATACAAGGAGAAGCATTGATCATTCAAGGAGGAGCATGGATCATACCAGGAGGAGAAGGAACATAAATCATACCAGGAGGAGCACGGATGAGAAGCATGGATCATACCAGGAGGAGCATGGATAATACCAGCAGAAACAAAGAGGAGCATGAATCACACAAGGAGGAGCATGGATCATACAAGGAGGAGCATGGAAGCAGAGATCATACCAAGAAGATCATGGAGGAAGATGGATAATACAAGGAGAAGCACGAAGAGAGAACATGGATCATACAAGAAGGAGGAGTAACATGGATCTTACCAGGAGGAGCATGGAGGAAGAGCAAGGATCATACCAGGAGGATCATGGAGGAGGATCATGGACCATACCAGAAGGAGCATGGAGCAGGAGCATGTATCATACTAGCAGGAACATAGAGAAGGAGCATGGATTATACCAATAGGAGAATGGATAATACCAGCAGAAGCATGGAGGAGGAGGATTGATAATATCAGGAGAATCATTGAGAGAGAACATGGATCATAGCAGAAGGAGAAGGAACATGTATCTTACCAGGAGTCGCATGGATCATACGAGGATAATCATGTAGGACGAACATGGATCATGCTATGGTCTTTTATCCTCTTGGCCTTTGTCTATGGTCTGTTATCCTTTTGGCCTTTGTCTGTGGTCCATTTTCCTCTTGACTTTGGTCTGTGGTCCATTATACTTTTGGCCTCTGTCTGGGTCTAGTCTCCTCTTGGCCCTGGTCTGTGGCCCATTATTCTCTCAGCCTTGGTCTGTGGTCCATTATCCTATAGACCTCGGTCTGTGGTCCATTATTCTCTTGGCCTTTGTTTGTGGTCCATTATACTCTTGACCTCAGTCTGTGGTCTATTATCCTCTTGGCCTTGGTCTGTGGTCCATTATCCTATTGGCCTTGGTCTGTGGTCTATCATCCTCTTGACCCCTGTCTGTGGTCCATTATCTGCTTGACCTAGGTGTGTGGTCTATTATTCTCTTGGTCTCGGTCTGTGACCCATTATCCTCTTGGCCTTGGTCTGTTGTCTATTATTCTCTTGGCCTCGGTGTGTGGTACATTATCCTCTTGGCCTCAGTCTGTGGTCCATTATCCCCTTGGCCTTGGTCTGTGGTACATTATCTTCTTGGCCTCAGTCTGTGGTCTCTTATTCTCTTGGCCTTGATCTGTGGTCCATTATCCTTGTGGCCATGGTCTGTGGTCTATTATTCTCTTGGCCTTGGTCTGTGGTCCATTATCCTCTTGGCCACTATCTGTAGTCCATTATCTTTTTGGCCTCAGTCTGTTGTCTATTATCCTTGTGGCCTCGGTCTGTGGTCTATTATCCTCTTGGCCTAGGTCTGTGGTCCATTATTATCTTGGCCCCGTTCAGTAGTCCATTATTCTCTTGGCCTCGGTCTGTTGTTCATTATCCTCTTGGCCTTGGTCTGTGGTTGATTATTCTCTTGGTCTTGGTCTGTTGTCCAGTTTGATCTGTTGTAGGTTTTCATGAAGGAGCTCTCTGGATTTTATTTCTTTCTTCTCTTCTTCTTGCCCTCCCGACCTCCCATTTGCTGCACATCAAACACTTCTCTACAATGAGACAACACTGCCACCACCACCACCGTTTGCTGAAAATGGATCATACAGGGGCAATACAAGGACTGATGCAGGTCAATATGGCAGATCACATGAACATTGATACACTTGGACCATAAAGTCGCAGCTTGCACGACTTATATCCATATTTCACCCATAAGCCAGGGGGTGCACGGAACACAGCTCACATTGATTACCACCCGTATGTCATGGGTTTTTGATGGATCCATTGCATTTATTAACATAAGAAAATGTATTTTAGCTTTTGTTATTTATTAAATTGTTGATCTGAATATCAGATGCCGTACAGATGTTTAAAACGGACACACGGATGTTAAAAAAGCACACGTTTTGTGCAGTGATGTAAAATGCTCTGTGTTTTCTTATTTTGCATGCACTTGTCCCCTTTCCTATTACTGACCTGTCATGATGTATGGAGACAAGGAGAAAAAAAAACTCCACAGAAAATAATGCAGCACCCACGTGCTGTGTACACATAACGGGAGTCGTTGCTTTCTGTTGCCTCCGCTGGGAATATTGTTTGTGTAAATACATAAAATTCCTGACGCCATCTGTAGAGTAGGGAATCGATGCCAGGAAAGCACCATCACCCCGCCGTGTCTTCTGGAGATGGGGTAGCAGTGCAGCTCCTGGGGATAGCGAGGAAGAGGAGGAGGTGTGATTTATAGGATGTGAATGTCATTACATATAATTACCCCTCTATACATTACACAGCAGCCATCCTACATAGACATCACATGGATGTCCTTACGTCTTCTTTAGCCCCACTCCATACTCACATGCCAGAACGACTCAACAGCAAAGTAACCTAGCAATGTCAAAACTATCTGCCCCTCACAGACGCCCTTCTCTCCTCATAAACGCCCTTCTTTCCTCACATACACCCTTCTCTCCTCATAGACGCCCTTCTCTCCTCATAAACGCCCTTCTTTCCTTATAGACGCCCTTCTCTCCTCACAGACGCCCTTCTTTCCTCACACACACCCTTCAATCCTCACAGACGCCCTTCTCTCCTCACAGACGCCCTTCTTTCCTCACAGACGCCCTTCTCTCCTCACGGACGCCCTTCTCTCCTCACAGACGCCCTTCTTTCCTCACACATACCCTTCTCTCCTCACAGACGCCTTTCTCTCCTCACAGACGCCCTTCTTTCCTCACACATACCCTTCTCTCCTCACACACACCCTTCAATCCTCACAGATACCCTTCTCTCCTCACAGATGCCCTTCTTTCCTCACACACACCCTTCTCTCCTCATGGACGCCCTTCTCTCCTCACAGACGCCCTTCTTTCCTCACACATACCCTTCTCTCCTCACAGACGCCCTTCTCTCCTCACAGACGCCCTTCTCTCCTCACAGACGCCCTTCTCTCCTCACAGACGCTCTTCTCTCCTCACCGACGCCCTTCACTCCTCACAGACGCCCTTCTCTCCTCACAGACGCCCTTCTCTCCTCACAGATGCCCTTCTCTCCTCACAGACGCCCTTCTTTCCTCACAGACGCCCTTCTTTCCTCACACATACCCTTCTCTCCTCACAGACGCCCTTCTCTCCTCACAGATACCCTTCTCTCCTCACCGACGCCCTTCACTCCTCACAGACGCCCTTCTCTCCTCACAGATGCCCTTCTTTCCTCACAGACGCCCTTCTTTCCTCACACATACCCTTCTCTCCTCACAGACGCCCTTCTCTCCTCAGACGCCCTTCTTTCCTCACAGACGCCCTTCTCTCCTCACAGACACCCTTCTCTCCTCACAGACACCCTTCTCTCCTCACAGACACCCTTCTCTCCTCACAGACACCCTTCTCTCCTCACAGACGCCCTTCTCTCCTCACCGACGCCCTTCACTCCTCACAGACGCCCTTCTCTCCTCACAGACGCCCTTCTCTCCTCACAGACGCCCTTCTTTCCTCACAGACGCCCTTCTCTCCTCACAGACGCCCTTCTCTCCTCACCGACGCCCTTCACTCCTCACAGACGCCCTTCTCTCCTCACAGACGCCCTTCTCTCCTCACAGACGCCCTTCTTTCCTCACAGACGCCCTTCTTTCCTCACAGACGCCCTTCTTTCCTCACAGACGCCCATCTCTCCTCACCGACGCCCTTCTCTCCTCACGGACACCCTTCTCTCCTCACCGACGCCGTTCTCTCCTCACCGATGCCCTTCTCTTCTCACCGACGCCCTTCTCTCCTCACAGACGCCCTTCTCTCCTCACAGACGCCCTTCTCTCCTCACAGACGCCCTTCTCTCCTCACCGACGCCCTTCACTCCTCACAGACGCCCTTCTCTCCTCAAAGACGCCCTTCTCTCCTCACAGACGCCCTTCTCTCCTCACAGATGCCCTTCTTTCCTCACAGACGCCCTTCTTTCCTCACAGACGCCCTTCTCTCCTCACTGATGCCCTTCTCTCCTCATGGACGCCCTTCTCTCCTCACGGATGCCCTTCTCTCCTCGTAGACGCCCTTCTCTTCTCACAGACGCCCTTCTCTCCTCACAGATGCCCTTCTCTGATCACACCTTTCTTCCCTCACAGATGCCCTTCATTCCTCACAGACGCCCTTCTCTCCTCACAGATATCCTTCTGTGGAGAAACGGGGTCAGTGGGTGGTCTCGTCTGCTGGCCCGGCTGTCTTTAGCAAGTCTGCATGGACCAGGGCTCATACCACTGAACGCCCGCTGGGCAATACACTACACAGACAATACAGGGTTAACCCTCCGTCAGGGGCAATATGTTTCATAACGATTTTAGCGGCATTGTGCCTGTCCGGCACAGGCTAGAAAATTGGCTATATTTTCCTTTTTTTAAAATTTCAATGCTCTAAAAGTGATCAGTTACCTTAATAGGAATGTAATAACTGAGAATACACATAATCAGGTGTAAAAAAAATGTTTAATAACCAGAAAAGTATGGTGTTTCCCAGACAAACCACTGAAAATAGAGAAATGAAACTAAGTGAGCTGCGCCTGTCAGATCAGTTGCCCCTGACGAAGGGTTGAGGTTAACAGTGTGACAATACTTTATTGAACCACAACACACAATAGCAAACAGAACAATCTCAGCAATTACCCCAAGATGGTGCACATTACAGGGCCTCACCCTTCCGCTGACTCGCCGAGATAATGGTAGACACCCTTCTGTCCTCACAGACGCAATTCTCTCCTCACAGACACCCTTCTTTCCTCACAGACGCCCTTCTGTCCTCACAGACACCCTTCATTCCTCACAGACACCCTATTCTCCTCACTGACGCCCTTCTCTCCTCACAGACGCCCTTCTTTCCTCACAGACGCCCTTCTCTCCTCACAGACGCCCTTCTCTCCTCACAGACGCCCTTCTCTCCTCACAGACGCCCTTCTCTCCTCACAAACGTCCTTCTCTCCTCACAAACGCCCTTCTCTCCTCACAGACGCCCTTCTCTCCTCACAGACGCCCTTTGTTATGAAAGGCAATTCAGTACTACAATGGACATAGCGGTCAGAGCACATACAGTGATCTGACAATAACCCAAAATCATAAAACGAGTTCTGAGACGTGGGAACTCTGCAGACCGCAATCCCTAATCCTCTCCAAACAACACTAGAGGCAGCCGTGGATTGCGCCTAACTCTGCCTATGCAACTCGGCACAGCCTGAGAAACTAACTAGCCTGAAGATAGAAAATAAACCTACCTTGCCTCAGAGAAATACCCCAAAGGAAAAGGCAGCCCCCCCACATATAATGACTGTGAGTTAAGATGAAAAGACAAACGTAGAGATGAAATAGATTCAGCAAAGTGAGGCCCGACTTTCTTAACAGATCGAGGATAGAAAAGGTAACTTTGCGGTCTACACAAAACCCTAAAGAAAACCACACAAAGGGGGCAAAAAGACCCTCCGTACCGAACTAACGGCACGGAGGTACACCCTTTGCGTCCCAGAGCTTCCAGCAACAAATTAGACAAGCTGGACAGAAAAAATAGCAAACAAATAGCAAAGAAGAACTTAGCTATGCAGAGCAGCAGGCCACAGGAATGATCCAGGGAAAAGCAAGTCCAACACTGGAACATTGACAGGAAGCCAGCATCAAAGCATTAGGTGGAGTTAAGTAGAGAAGCACCTAACGACCTCACCAGATCACCTGAGGGAGGAAACTCAGAAGCCGCAGTACCACTTCCCTCCACCAACAGAAGCTCACAGAGAGAATCAGCCGAAGTACCACTTGTGACCACAGGAGGGAGCTCTGCCACAGAATTCACAACAGTACCCCCCCCTTGAGGAGGGGTCACCGAACCCTCACCAGAGCCCCCAGGCCGACCAGGATGAGCCACATGAAAGGCACGAACAAGATCGGGAGCATGGACATCAGAGGCAAAAACCCAGGAATTATCTTCCTGAGCATAACCCTTCCATTTAACCAGATACTGGAGTTTCCATCTAGAAACACGAGAATCCAAAATCTTCTCCACAATATACTCCAATTCCCCCTCCACCAAAACCGGGGCAGGAGGATCAACAGATGGAACCATAGGTGCCACGTATCTCCGCAACAATGACCTATGGAATACGTTATGTATGGAAAAAGAATCTGGAAGGGTCAGACGAAAAGACACAGGATTAAGAACCTCAGAAATCCTATACGGACCAATGAAACGAGGTTTAAACTTAGGAGAGGAAACCTTCATAGGAATATGACGAGAAGATAACCAAACCAGATCCCCAACACGAAGTCGGGGACCCACACGGCGTCTGCGATTAGCGAAACGTTGAGCCTTCTCCTGGGACAAGGTCAAATTGTCCACTACATGAGTCCAATTCTGCTGCAACCTGTCCACCACAGTATCCACACCAAGACAGTCCGAAGACTCAACCTGTCCTGAAGAGAAACGAGGATGGAACCCAGAATTGCAGAAAAATGGCGAAACCAAGGTAGCCGAGCTGGCCCGATTATTAAGGGCGAACTCAGCCAAAGGCAAAAAGGACACCCAGTCATCCTGATTGGCAGAAACAAAGCATCTCAGATATGTTTCCAAGGTCTGATTGGTTCGTTCGGTCTGGCCATTAGTCTGAGGATGGAAAGCCGAGGAAAAAGACAAGTCAATGCCCATCCTACCACAAAAGGCTCGCCAAAACCTTGAAACAAACTGGGAACCTCTGTCAGAAACGATATTCTCTGGAATGCCATGTAAACGAACCACATGCTGGAAGAACAATGGCACCAAATCAGAGGAGGAAGGCAATTTAGACAAGGGTACCAGATGGACCATCTTAGAAAAGCGATCACAGACCACCCAAATGACTGACATCTTTTGAGAAACGGGAAGATCAGAAATAAAATCCATAGAGATATGTGTCCAATGCCTCTTCGGGACCGGCAAGGGCAAAAGCAACCCACTGGCACGAGAACAGCAGGGCTTAGCCCGAGCACAAATCCCACAGGACTGCACAAAAACACGCACATCCCGCGACAGACGGCCACCAAAAGGATCTAGCCACCAACTCTCTGGTACCAAAGATTCCAGGATGACCAGCCAACACCGAACAATGAACCTCAGAGATAACTTTATTGGTCCACCTATCAGGGACAAACAGTCTCTCCGCTGGACAACGATCAGGTTTATTAGCCTGAAATTTTTGCAGCACCTGCCGCAAATCAGGGGAGATGGCAGACACAATTACTCCTTCCTTGAGAATACCCGCCGGCTCAGACAAACCCGGAGAGTCGGGCACAAAACTCCTAGACAGAGCATCCGCCTTCACATTTTTAGAGCCCGGAAGGTACGAAATCACAAAGTCAAAACGGGCAAAAAACAGCGACCAACGAGCCTGTCTAGGATTCAACCGCTTAGCAGACTCAAGATAAGTCAAGTTCTTATGATCAGTCAATACCACCACGTGATGCTTAGCTCCTTCAAGCCAATGACGCCACTCCTCGAATGCCCACTTCATGGCCAGCAACTCTCGGTTGCCCACATATCAGCATGGGTTTATGAGAAATCGCTCCTGTCAAACCAATCTAATCAGTTTATTGGACGTGGTATATCTCGATTTTTCCAAAGCGTTTGATACCGTGCCGCACAAGAGGTTGGTACACAAAATGAGAATGCTTGGTCTGGGGGAAATTGTGTGTAAATGGGTTAGTAACTGGCTTAGTGATAGAAAACAGAGGGTGGTTATAAATGGTATAGTCTCTAACTGGGTCGCTGTGACCAGTGGGGTACCGCAGGGGTCAGTATTGGGACCTGTTCTCTTCAACATATTCATTAATGATCTGGTAGAAGGTTTACACAGTAAAATATCGATATTTGCAGATGATACAAAACTATGTAAAGCAGTTAATACAAGAGAAGATAGTATTCTGCTACAGATGGATCTGGATAAGTTGGAAACTTGGGCTGAAAGGTGGCAGATGAGGTTTAACAATGATAAATGTAAGGTTATACACATGGGAAGAAGGAATCAATGTCACCATTACACACTGAATGGGAAACCACTGGGTAAATCTGACAGGGAGAAGGACTTGGGGATCCTGGTTAATGATAAACTTACCTGGAGCAGCCAGTGCCAGGCAGCAGCTGCCAAGGCAAACAGGATCATGGGGTGCATTAAAAGAGGTCTGGATACACATGATGAGAGCATTATACTGCCTCTGTACAAATCCCTAGTTAGACCGCACATGGAGTACTGTGTCCAGTTTTGGGCACCGGTGCTCAGGAAGGATATAATGGAACTAGAGAGAGTACAAAGGAGGGCAACAAAATTAATAAAGGGGATGGGAGAACTACAATACCCAGATAGATTAGCGAAATTAGGATTATTTAGTCTAGAAAAAAGACGACTGAGGGGCGATCTAATAACCATGTATAAGTATATAAGGGGACAATACAAATATCTCGCTGAGGATCTGTTTATACCAAGGAAGGTGACGGGCACAAGGGGGCATTCTTTGCGTCTGGAGGAGAGAAGGTTTTTCCACCAACATAGAAGAGGATTCTTTACTGTTAGGGCAGTGAGAATCTGGAATTGCTTGCCTGAGGAGGTGGTGATGGCGAACTCAGTCGAGGGGTTCAAGAGAGGCCTGGATGTCTTCCTGGAGCAGAACAATATTGTATCATACAATTAGGTTCTGTAGAAGGACGTAGATCTGGGGATTTATTATGATGGAATATAGGCTGAACTGGATGGACAAATGTCTTTTTTCGGCCTTACTAACTATGTTACTATGTTACTATGTTACATCATAATTTCGCTCAGCAGGCGAAAACTTCCTGGAAAAAAAAGCGCATGGTTTCATCACTGAGCAATCAGAACCTCTCTGCGACAAAACAGCCCCTGCTCCAATCTCAGAAGCATCAACCTCGACCTGGAACGGAAGAGAAACATCTGGTTGACACAACACAGGGGCAGAAGAAAAACGACGCTTCAAGTCTTGAAAAGCTTCCACAGCAGCAGAAGACCAATTGACCAAATCAGCACCCTTCTTGGTCAAATCGGTCAATGGTTTGGCAATACTAGAAAAATTGCAGATGAAGCGACGATAAAAATTAGCAAAGCCCAGGAACTTTTGCAGACTTTTCAGAGATGTCGGCTGAGTCCAATCATGGATGGCTTGGACCTTAACAGGATCCATCTCGATAGTAGAAGGGGAAAAGATGAACCCCAAAAATGAAACCTTCTGAACACCAAAGAGACACTTTGATCCCTTCACAAACAAAGAATTAGCACGCAGGACCTGAAAAACTGTTCTGACCTGCTTCACATGAGACTCCCAATCATCCGAGAAGATCAAAATGTCATCCAAGTACACAATCAGGAATTTATCCAGGTACTCTCTGAAGATGTCATGCATAAAGGACTGAAACACTGATGGAGCATTGGCAAGTCCGAATGGCATCACTAGATACTCAAAATGACCCTCGGGCGTATTAAATGCAGTTTTCCATTCATCTCCTCGCCTGATTCGCACCAGATTATACGCACCACGAAGATCTATCTTGGTGAACCAACTAGCCCACTTAATCCGAGCAAACAAATCAGATAACAATGGCAAGGGGTACTGAAATTTAACCGTGATCTTATTTAGAAGGCGGTAATCTATACAAGGTCTCAGCGAACCATCCTTCTTGGCTACAAAAAAGAACCCTGCTCCTAATGGTGACGATGACGGGCGAATATGCCCCTTCTCCAGGGATTCCTTCACATAACTGCGCATAGCGGCGTGCTCAGGCACGGATAAATTAAACAGTCGACCTTTTGGGAATTTACTACCAGGAATCAAATTGATAGCACAATCACAATCCCTATGCGGAGGTAGGGCATCGGACTTGGGCTCATCAAATACATCCCGGTAATCAGACAAGAACTCTGGAACCTCAGAAGGGGTGGATGACGAAATTGACAGAAATGGAACATCACCATGTACCCCCTGACAACCCCAGCTGGACACAGACATAGATTTCCAATCTAATACTGGATTATGGGCTTGTAGCCATGGCAACCCCAACATGACCACATCATGCAGATTATGCAACACCAGAAAGCGAATAACCTCCTGATGTGCAGGAGCCATGCAAATGGTCAGCTGGGTCCAGTATTGAGGCTTATTCTTGGCCAAAGGCGTGGCATCAATTCCTCTCAATGGAATAGGACACTGCAAGGGCTCCAAGAAAAACCCACAACGCTTAGCATACTCCAAGTCCATCAAATTCAGGGCAGCGCCTGAATCCACAAATGCCATGACAGAATACGATGACAAAGAGCAGAACAAGGTAACGGACAGAAGAAATTTTGACTGTACCGTACCAATGGTGGCAGACCTAGCGAACCGCTTAGTGCGCTTAGGACAATCAGAGATAGCATGAGTGGAATCACCACAGTAGAAACACAGCCCATTCAGACGTCTGTGTTCTTGCCGTTTAACTCTGGTCAAAGTCCTATCGCACTGCATAGGCTCAGGTTTATGCTCAGATAATACCGCCAAATGGTGCACAGATTTACGCTCACGCAAGCGTCGACCGATCTGAATGGCCAAAGACATAGACTCATTCAAACCAGCAGGCATAGGAAATCCCACCATGACATCCTTAAGGGCTTCAGAGAGACCCATTCTGAACATAGCTGCCAGCGCAGATTCATTCCATTGAGTGAGCACGGACCACTTTCTAAATTTCTGACAATATACCTCTATCTCATCCAGACCCTGACAAAGAGCCAGCAAATTTTTCTCTGCCTGATCCACTGAATTAGGTTCATCGTACAGCAATCCGAGCGCCAGGAAAAACGCATCGATATTACTCAATGCAGGATCTCCTGGCGCAAGAGAAAATGCCCAGTCCTGAGGGTCGCCGCGCAAAAAAGAAATAATAATCAAAACCTGTTGAACTGGATCACCAGAGGAGCGAGGTTTCAAGGCCAGAAATAATTTACAATTATTTTTGAAACTCAGAAACTTAGTTCTATCGCCAAAAAACAAATCAAGAATAGGAATTCTTGGTTCCAACATAGCTTTCTGATCCATAGTGTCTTGAATCTTTCGTACTCTTGCCGAGAGCTGATCCACAAATGAAGACAGACTTCTAATGTCCATCGCTACACCTGTGTCCTGAACCACCCAAATGTCTAGGGGAAAAAAAAGGCAAAACACAGTGCAAAGAAAAAAAAATGGTCTCAGAACTTCTTTTTTCCCTCTATTGAGAATCATTAGTACTTTTGGCTTCCTGTACTGTTATGAAAGGCAATTCAGTACTACAATGGACATAGCGGTCAGAGCACATACAGTGATCTGACAATAACCCAAAATCATAGAACGAGCTCTGAGACGTGGGAACTCTGCAGACCGCAATCCCTAATCCTCTCCAAACAACACTAGAGGCAGCTGTGGATTGCGCCTAACTCTGCCTATGCAACTCGGCACAGCCTGAGAAACTAACTAGCCTGAAGATAGAAAATAAGCCTACCTTGCCTCAGAGAAATACCCCAAAGGAAAAGGCAGCCCCCCACATAAAATGACTTTGAGTTAAGATGAAAAGACAAACGTAGAGATGAAATAGATTCAGCAAAGTGAGGCCCGACTTTCTTAACAGAGCGAGGATAGAAAAGGTAACTTTGCGGTCTACACAAAACCCTAAAGAAAACCACGCAAAGGGGGCAAAAAGACCCTCCGTACCGAACTAACGGCACGGAGGTACACCCTTTGCGTCCCAGAGCTTCCAGCAACAAATTAGACAAGCTGGACAGAAAAAATAGCAAACAAATAGCAAAGAAGAACTTAGCTATGCAGAGCAGCAGGCCACAGGAATGATCCAGGGAAAAGCAAGTCCAATACTGGAACATTGACAGGAAGCCAGGATCAAAGCATTAGGTGGAGTTAAGTAGAGAAGCACCTAACGACCTCACCAGATCACCTGAGGGAGGAAACTCAGAAGCCGCAGTACCACTTCCCTCCACCAACAGAAGCTCACAGAGAGAATCAGCCGAAGTACCACTTGTGACCACAGGAGGGAGCTCTGCCACAGAATTCACAACAGCCCTTCTCTCCTCACAGACGCCCTTCTCTCCTCACAGACGCCCTTCTGTCCTCACAGACGCCCTTCTCTCCTCACAGACGCCCTTCTCTCCTCACAGACGTCCTTCTCTCCTCACAGACGCCCTTCTCTCCTCACAGACGCCCTTCTCTCCTCACAGACGCCCTTCTCTCCTTACAGATGCCCTTCTCTCCTCACAGATGCCCTTCTCTCTTCACAGACGCCCTTCTCTCCTCACAGACGTCCTTCTCTCCTCACAGACGCCCTTCTCTCCTCACAGACGCCCTTCTCTCCTCACAGACGTCCTTCTCTCCTCACAGACGCCCTTCTCTCCTCACAGACGCCCTTCTCTCCACACAGATGCCCTTCTCTCCTCACAGACGCCCTTCTCTCCTCACAGACGCCCTTCTCTCCTCACAGACGCCCTTCTCTCCTCACAGACGCCCTTCTCTCCTCACAGACGCCCTTCGCTCCTCACAGATGCCCTTCTCTCCTCACAGATGTCCTTCTCTCCTCACAGATGCCCTTCTCTCCTCACAGACGCCCTTTTCTCCTCACAGACGCTCTTCTCTCCTGTTGATGTAGATGATTTGATCTAGGCTCTTCTTCCTGCACAGTTGCACATGTTTTCGGTCTACTGGGTACATTCCCATGTAGACTCACTTTTATAAGATCTTTGTTTTTCTATGTAACCTAATGAAGACATTTCATCATAAACTGTTATTGGAAACCAACCTGCATGATCCTGAGTGGAGAGCATCTGTCCCCTGACCTTGGCCCAGAGGATTGCAGCTCCACATGTCTCTGCCCAGCCACACCCCAACACAGTCCCAAAAACTATCCTCAGCATGGTCTTAACCGCAGCCATTACTGGTAACTCTCGCTCCGCTGCTCAGAGCTGCGTTCTGTTCCGTGACTTTTCAGACCTGCTTTTTGAGGTGTTTTGTCTGGTACAGAGCCTCCCCAGGCACTCCAAGTGGCCTCAGCCACACACTCACTAACTTCCTATTTCACAACCCATTTATAGTGTATGACTCTGCACTGACAACTGGTGGCCACACGTAATATTGCACATGTATATTCATTACATTGCAGCATAGAGCCCAATGCATCGCAGTACATAGAGACATGCACATTATTTCTCACGTCACAGGGAAGAAAGCACCCACCAAGCACAGACATCGCAATGTGCAGAGGAACAACAGTGACAGCATCAAACAGGTAAACAATACAAAAGCCTCCTTGAGAAGAGCAGTGAATCTACAACTAGAGATGAGCAAACCCAAAGCTAAAAGTTGTGGATTCGTACCGTACCTTTTTTTTACTCAAATTTGTTTTATTAAATATAAGAGTCCAATAAAAAATTTCACATTTTCCCCACTCTTAACCCCCCCTTACCTAGCCCGCCCCTCCTTCCCTTTTAGACAGCTCACGCTTTCCTCTTAACATATCCTGTAGTATTATATACGTTAACCATATACAATAACTTTTATTTGTAAACGAATACACCATAAATATATAGGCGAACCCTCCTCAGGCCTAACTTCTCTTGGCCTTCCCTAGCCTAGTTCCAACTAAGGCGTCCACAATTTTTCGAACAGGCCCATCTTCCCTCTTTTCTGATATACACCCTTTTCCAGGGTAATTACCTGCTTCACATATTTAAGATATTCTCCCCTCGAGGGAAGTTCCTCTTTGATCCAATTTCTGGCTATGACCATCCGAGCCATGTATAGTAGTCTAGGATCTCTTAGAAGGTTCTCTTGGAATTACACATCTGTAGGCCCCTTCTATCCGGCTTACAACCACCAACCAAAAAGTAGACAATCTCGGACACGACCATAACATATGAAGCATTCCATCACTATCATTCCTACATCTAGGGCATTCCGAGTCCGATCTCAGCCCAGCTCTGTACAGGACACCCGGGGATCTATACACTCTGTGTACAATATAAGGCTGGGAGAGCCTATACGGCTCATTCAGTGATAGTTCCGGTATCCATTCTAATACAGACTCCCACGTTTCATCCTCTAAACGACCCAGCTCTCTTTCCCATTTAGCCCTCGCACCAATCAGATATTCTAATAGGTGAGTGTGAAGTAGATCCTTATATAAAGATGCAATAGCTCCCCTCGTTGTCCCCACTCCACAGATGTAGTCTAATACTAAGTCGTTTCGAATTTGGAAACAGTCCCCCTCATTCTGGGCCACAAACGCATGCCGTACTTGTGCATATTGGAACCCCCCAGATGTCCTAAGACCATATTCCGACTGTAGCTGGGAAAAGGGTTTCAACTCCCGTGGTTCTAAAATCTGACAGGCATACCGGATCCCCCTGGCTTGCCATTCTGGTATATGTCCCATCGCCAAAAACTCCGGTAGATTATTATTCAACCACAGCGGACAAAACCTGGTCAGACAAGTAACCCCGTGAATTTGTTTAACTCTCCCCCATCCTTTTATATCAGAAATAATGTTGGGTATTTCTTCCCCAGTATCCCTAGGGAGCCATCTTCCAGACACTGTACCGCCGGACTTCTCGTCACCACCTTCGTACCAAACCTTAAGTGTCCGGTGCTAAATGCTGAACATGGACTTCTTCTTGGAGTCTATTGCAATGTTTGGAGTTCTGGGGAAAATCCGTTGCACAGACAGAGAGAGATTATCGAACTCAAAAGTTCGGGTCCCCATTGTTTTCAATGGGGTTTGGGTTCTGGTTCAAGTTTGGGTTGAGTTCTGGTACCAGAACCGAACTTTGGAATAAAGTTTGAGTTGTGTACCAGAACCAAACTTCCAGGGGTCCGATCATCCCCATCTACAACCCAAACACATGGCTAAAACAAATCTGTAATATATCACTCAAAGGCATTGTCCACTCCAAATCGATAGTTCTGCAGTCATTCTGTAAGACGGCAGAATTATGAATCCTCCAGGGTACTTACTGTGAGCTGCAGGGATTCACCAGTTTCTGACCCGGCACTGGAAGGTATGTATGAGTTATACATACTCCTGGCCAGGGGCCATGGCCTCACTTTCATCCACGGGAGTACGTATAACTTAGGCTATGTTCACATTTGCGTTGTTGGGCGCAGTGTTGGAGACGCGACGCAACCAACAACGCATGTGCACAACACTGCGTTTTGTGACGCATGCGTTGTCATAAGAAAGCACAGAGCAGTAATTTCAGTGCAGGAAAAACGCTACAAGTAGTGTCCTCTGCACCCTGTCTGTGCGTCTATATGATGCATGCGTTGTAAAACGCAGTACAACGCATACCGGCGCATGTCCATGCGCCCCCCATGTTAAAGATAGGGGCGCATGACGCATGCGTCGGTATGCGTCAACGACGCTACGCCCCAAGGCGCAAATGTGAACATAGCCTTATACATACCCTCCAGTCCCGACACAGAAACAGGCATCCACTGGGGGGGATTCACAAGTCTGCAGTTGCACAGTGACTTCAGACTTATCGATTTGGACCAGACAACCCCTTAAAAGGGATGAACCACTCTGGGATATTAATGCCATTTATCAACAGGATATGCAATCAATTTCTTAAATATGCAGGTCCCACTGCTGGATTTTGAGAACATACACATAGATGGCCACCCAGTAGCATAGCTACCAGGGGGGCAGAGGGGGCCCGATGCTCAGAGGGGGCCCACCCGGAGCTACGCTACTGTAACTGTATCGCACGCAGCACGCTGATACAGATACATTCTGTGGCAGAGCAGGGAGAATCGATCTCCCTGTTGTGCCGTTATAGGGTCCCTGAGCAGGCGGGGGGGTCCGGTGCCAGCAGTGGGCCCCCCCACCCATCATCGCAAGGTCAACTGTATCGGCAATTAGCCCATCATCCCCCTGTCAGTGTCTGACATCACCGACGCCGACACTGACAGCAGGCACGATGACATCACTACCCGGAGCCCGCTGTCAGGCGATGAGCGGGAGCTCAGAGCACCACGGGAACAAGGAGGAAGAGAGGTGAGTATTTATTGTTTTATCTTTTTCTAATGGGGTGCTGCCTTATACTACAGGGTCTGCCTATGGAGTGCTGCCTTATACTACAGGGTCTGCCTATGGGGGTGCTTCTTTATACTACAGAGTCTGCCTATGTGGGTGCTTCTTTATACTACAGGGTCTGCCTATGGGGGTGCTGCCTTATACTACAGGGTTTGCCTATGGGGGTGCTGCCTTATGCCACAGGGTCTGCCTAAGGGTGCTGCCTTGTGCTATAGAGTCTGTCTATGGGAGCTGCCTTATGCTGTAGAGTCTGACTATGGGTGCTGCCTTGTGCTATAGAGTCTGCCTATGGGGGTGCATTATACAATAAAGAGTCTGCCTATGGGGAGTGCATTATACTATATTTATGACGATCTGGTGCATTAAACTATATGGAGGCTATCTAGGGGGCCATCATACAGTGTGGAGATTACTGTGAGGGGGCCATCGTACAGTGTGGGGATTACAGTGAAGGGGCCATCAAACAGTTTGGGGGCTACTAAAGGGCCAGTATACTGTGTGGGTGGTACTATATAATGAAGGGGCATCATACTGTGTATAGGGGAGCAGTACAGGGGGGAGACTCGGGACATTATTAAATGTAAAGTGGGCACTTATTGTTATAGGGGAACTCAGATTACTGTGACTGTCAAAGGGGCACACAGGGCATTGTTACTTTCTAGGGGGAAAAATATGGGCACTGATTTCTAGGGCACTTGCATTGGCATTACTATGTTATAGAGAGTTACTATAAAATTTAGTGGACACAGAGACCCGCACAGCAGGTGCAGTAATAGGGACACACATAGCAGCAGCGGCTCAGTATTAGGGTATCAGGTGCAGTAATAGGGACACACATAGCAGCAGCGGCTCAGTATTAGGGTATCAGGTGCAGTAATAGGGACACATACGGCAGTAACGGCTCAATATTAGTATCAGTCTGCTGTGTGATTCCTATAAGTGTGTCCTAAAAGTGTGGATTACAGTAGAATTAAAACCTGAATTGAACCTGAGGGGAACTGAAGGTAACTGGACACAGTCACTGTAAACAATGTTTCTGTTTGATTTCACTTTCACCCCTATAATCTTTTACTTTCTGCTACCTCCCCCAATCCCCACACCAAGCAAGGAACTGTTCATCTCCTCTTCAATCCTCCCCATCCATCTCACCTCCTCCTCAGAACTGTTCCTTAACATACAATCCTCAGTCTTCAAACACAGACAGCCCCCTCATGCCCTCTCCTGCTCCCACCTGCTAACACTTCCTCTGCTCCTTTTCACTGCTGGTGATATCTCTCCAAATCCTGGTCCTCCTCACCAGGGGCGGACATACCGCCGGTTCAACCGGTGCAACCGCACCGGGGCCCAGAGCGGGAGGGGGCCCGACCCGACGGACATACACGGCACGTCGGCATTGTTGTGACTGCTGCGTGGATCCTGTAATGAGCGCCGGCGCCGCGGTACCCAGAGCGAGTGACCGCTGGTGAAGAAGCTCAGAAGCTGCCGTGCCCGCCGCTGCCCGGAGTCTGCAGAGACCATCTGTCCGCAGTCCGGGTCCGGGAGAAGGAGCCAGGAGCAGGTGAGTATCATATTTACCTGTCCACGATCCACGCGCCAGGCGCCGCTCCATCTTCCCGGCGTCTCTGCGCTCTGACTGTGCAGGTCAGAGGGCGCGATGACGCATATTGTGTGCGCGGCGCCCTCTGCCTGATCAGTCAGTGCGGAGAGACGGGACGGTGAGGACCAGCGGGCGGGCAGAGACGATAGTCGAGGTGAGTATGTCTTTTTTTTTTTTTTTTTTAATTGCAGCAGCATTTATATGTGGCACAACGTTATATGGAGGAGCATCTATGGGGCCATAATGAATTGTATGGAGCATTATGTGTGGCGGCACAGCTTTATATGGAGTCCATATAAAGCTGTGCCGCCACATATAATGCTCCATACAATTCATTATGGCCCCATAGATGCTCCATATTATGGATGGAGCATCTATGGGGTAATAATGAATTGTATGGAGCATTATATGTGGCGGCACAGCTTTATATGGAGCATCTATTGGCCGGGGCCATAATGAATTGTATGGAGCATTATATGTGGCGGCACAGCGTTATATGGAGCATCTATGGGCCGGGGCCATAATGAATTGTATGGAGCATTATATGTGGTGGCACAGCGTTATATGGAGCATCTATGGGCCGGGGCCATAATGAATTGTATGGAGCATTATATGTGGCGGCACAGCATTATATGGAGCATCTATGGGCCGGGGCCATAATGAATTGTATGGAGCATTATGTGTGGCGGCACAGCTTTATATGGACTCCATATAAAGCTGTGCCGCCACACATAATGCTCCATACAATTCATTATTACCCCATAGATGCTCCATAACATCTATGGGCTAATAATAATTTGTATGGAGCATTATATGTGGCAGCACAGCTTTATATGGAACATCTATGGGGCAATATGCAATAATGAATTGTATGGAGCATTATATGTGGCGGCACAGCTTTATATGGAGCATATATGGGGCAATATTCAATAATGAATTGTATGAAGCATTATATGTGGCGGCACAGCTTTATATGGAGCATCTATGGGGAGATATTTAATAATTAATTGTGTGGAGCATTATATGTTGCAGTATGGGGGGATGGGGGGCCAGGAAGATTTCTTGCACAGGGGCCCTCTGCAGTCTGTGTCCGCCCCTGCTCCTCACCATATTCTCACAGTCATTTTTACCTCCCATCCACGCTCTATCACAAACTTCCGTAACCTCTCTAACCTTATACCCATTCGCCCAGCCCCCGCTTCCCCAGTCCCACTAACAGGAGCTCTGTGGAACGCTCGCTATGTCTGCAACAAGCTTTCCTACATCCACGATATTTTTGTTACTACCAAACTTTCCTTCCTCGCCATCACCGAAACCTGGCTCACCCCTTCTGACACAGCCTCCCCTGCTGCACTCTCTTACGGTGGCTTCCACCTTTCTCACACACCCCGCCCCAGCAACAAGCATGGCGGAGGATTTGGTTTTCTCCTGTCAGATAACTGCTCCTTCACCCCAATCCCTGTGCCATCCTCTGTTACCCTCCCTTCCTTTGAGGTGCACTCTGTGCGCATCTACTCCCCCTCCAACCTCCAACTGGCTGTCATTTACCGCCCCCCAGGGCCAGCCATCACCTTCTTTGACCACTTCACCACCTGGCTACTTCATTTCCTTTCCGCGGACATCCCCATTATCATCATGGGCAACTTCAACATCCCCATTGACACTTCCCTCTCAGCTGCCACTAAACTTCTATCTCTCACTTCCTCCTTCAGCCTCACTCAATGGTCTTCTGCAGCCACTCACAAAGATGGTCACACACTATACCTCATCTTCACCCGCCTCTGCTCTCTATCTAACCTCTCTAACTCACCTCTTCCTCTCTCTGACCACAACCTTCTCACATTCTCATCTCTCTCCACTCCATGTCTACAATCCCCACCCCACAAACTTTCACACCCTCGCAGAAATCTTAAACATCTTGACCTACATTGCTTTTCTGAATCCCTCCTCCCTCTCACAGACATAAGTTCCATACACAATGCGGATGATGCTGCCGCTCTATATAACACCACAATAGCTGTAGCTTTGGAATGTGCTGCCCCCTAACACATACCAAAGCTCACAAAATCAACAGACAGCCCTGGCACACCAGCCTGACCAAAAAACTGAGGCGAGCTTCCACGGCTGCTGAGCGCAGATGGAAAAGATCCCACTCCATCGAGCACTTCATCGCATTCAAACAGTCCCTCACTACTTTCAAGACCACACTCGCCACAGCTAAACAAACCTACTTCTCGTCTCTCATATCCTTCCTGTCTCACAACCCTAAACAGTTATTCAACACCTTCAATTCTCTCCTCCGTCCCCCAGCACCTCATCCCTCCCCACTTATCTCAGCTGAAGACTTTGCCTCATTTTTCAAGCAGAAGATTGATAGCATCAGAGACAGTTTTGGTCAACAACCCCCAGAGCCCTTCCTCCCAACTTCCCAGCCCTCCACCTCCAAAACCAACTTCTCCACCATTACAGAAGATCAACTCTCCAGTCTACTCTCAAGATCGCATCTCACCACCTGTGCACTTGACCCGCTCCCATCCCACCTCATCCCAAACCTCACCACAGTCTTCATCCCAACCCTAACACATCTCTTCAACCTATCACTAACTGGTGTTTTCCCCTCAAACTTTAAACATGCCTCCATCACACCTATCCTCAAAAAGCCCTCTCTTGACCCATCCTCTGTATCTAGCTATCGCCCTATATCACTTCTCCTTTATACCTCCAAACTACTGGAACAACACGTTTACCTTGAACTGTCCTCCCATCTCTCTTCTTGCTCCCTCTTTGACCGCTTACAATCAGGCTTCCGGTCACACCATTCCACTTAAACTGCCCTAACTAAGGTCACCAATGACCTATTAACCGCCAAGAGCAAGCGACACTACTCTGTCCTCCTCCTCAACTTGTCGGCTGCGTTTGACACAGTGAACCATTCCGTATTATTACAGACCCTCTCATCCCTTGGCATCGCAGACTTGGCCCTATCCTGGATCTCATCATACCTAACAGACCGGACATTCAGCGTCTCCCACTCACACACCACCTCCTCACCTCGCCCCCTATCTGTCGGAGTCCCACAAGGTTCAGTCCTTGGGCCCCTGCTCTTCTCCATTTACACCTTTGGCCTGGGACAGCTCATAGAATCTCATGGCTTTCAGTATCACCTCTATGCTGATGACACACAGATCTACATCTGACTCTATAGCGACAGGGTCTGTTCCGCAGGACTGGCGCATAGCAAATGTGGTGCCAATATTCAAAAAGGGCTCTAAAAGTGACCCTGGAAATTATAGGCCAGTAAGTCTAACCTCTATTGTTGGTAAAATATTTGAAGGGTTTCTGAGGGATGTTATTCTGGATTATCTCAATGAGAATAACTGTTTAACTCCATATCAGCATGGGTTTATGAGAAATCGCTCCTGTCAAACCAATCTAATCAGTTTTTATGAAGAGGTAAGCTATAGACTGGACCACGGTGAGTCATTGGACGTGGTATATCTCGATTTTTCCAAAGCGTTTGATACCGTGCCGCACAAGAGGTTGGTACACAAAATGAGAATGCTTGGTCTGGGGGAAAATGTGTGTAAATGGGTTAGTAACTGGCTTAGTGATAGAAAGCAGAGGGTGGTTATAAATTGTATAGTCTCTAACTGGGTCGCTGTGACCAGTGGGGTACCGCAGGGGTCAGTATTGGGACCTGTTCTCTTCAACATATTCATTAATGATCTGGTAGAAGGTTTACACAGTAAAATATCGATATTTGCAGATGATACAAAACTATGTAAAGCAGTTAATACAAGAGAAGATAGTATTCTGCTACAGATGGATCTGGATAAGTTGGAAACTTGGGCTGAAAGGTGGCAGATGAGGTTTAACAATGATAAATGTAAGGTTATACACATGGGAAGAGGGAATCAATATCACCATTACACACTGAACGGGAAACCACTGGGTAAATCTGACAGGGAGAAGGACTTGGGGATCCTAGTTAATGATAAACTTACCTGGAGCAGCCAGTGCCAGGCAGCAGCTGCCAAGGCAAACAGGATCATGGGGTGCATTAAAAGAGGTCTGGATACACATGATGAGAGCATTATACTGCCTCTGTACAAATCCCTAGTTAGACCGCACATGGAGTACTGTGTCCAGTTTTGGGCACCGGTGCTCAGGAAGGATATAATGGAACTAGAGAGAGTACAAAGGAGGGCAACAAAATTAATAAAGGGGATGGGAGAACTACAATACCCAGATAGATTAGCGAAATTAGGATTATTTAGTCTAGAAAAAAGACGACTGAGGGGCGATCTAATAACCATGTATAAGTATATAAGGGGACAATACAAATATCTCGCTGAGGATCTGTTTATACCAAGGAAGGTGACGGGCACAAGGGGGCATTCTTTGTGTCTGGAGGAGAGAAGGTTTTTCCACCAACATAGAAGAGGATTCTTTACTGTTAGGGCAGTGAGAATCTGGAATTGCTTGCCTGAGGAGGTGGTGATGGCGAACTCAGTCGAGGGGTTCAAGAGAGGCCTGGATGTCTTCCTGGAGCAGAACAATATTGTATCATACAATTATTAGGTTCTGTAGAAGGACGTAGATCTGGGTATTTATTATGATGGAATATAGGCTGAACTGGATGGACAAATGTCTTTTTTCGGCCTTACTAACTATGTTACTATGTTACTATGTTACATCTCTGGACCAGATATCACCTCCCTACTAACCAGAATCCCTCGATGTCTGTCCACTATTTCATCCTTCTTCTCCGCTAGATTTCTGAAACTTAACATGGACAAAACAGAATTCATCATCTTTCCTGTTGTGAATTCTGTGGCAGAGTTCACTCCTGTGGTCATAAGTGGTACTTCGGCTGATTCTCTCTGGGAGCTTCCGTTTGTGGAGGAAAGTGGTACTGCAGCTTCTGAGTTTCCTCCCTCAGGTGATCTGGTGAGGTCGTTAGCTGCTTCTCTACTTAACTCCACCTGATGCTTTGATCCATGCTTCCTGTCAATGTTCCAGTGTTGGACTTGTGTTTCTCTGGATCATTCCTGTGGCCTGCTGCTCTGCATAGCTAAGTGCTTCTTTGCTATTTGTTGCTATTTTTTCTGTCCAGCTTGTCTATTTGTTTTGCTGGAAGCTCTGGGACGCAAAGGGTGTACCTCCGTGCCGTTAGTTAGGTACGGAGGGTCTTTTTGCCCCTTTGCGTGGTTTTCTTTAGGGTTTTGTGTAGACCGCAAAGTTATCTTTCCTATCCTCATTCTGTCTAGAATATCGGGCCTCACTTTGCTGAATCTATTTCATCCCTACGTTTGTCTTTTCATCTTACTCACAGTCATTATATGTGGGGGGCTGCCTTTTCCTTTGGGGTATTTCTCTGAGGCAAGGTAGGCTTATTTTTCTATCTTCAGGCTAGTTAGTTTCTCAGGCTGTGCCGAGTTGCATAGGGAGCGTTAGGCGCAATCCACAGCTGCCTCTAGTTGTGTTTGGAGAGGATCAGGAATTGCGGTCTACAGAGTTTCCACGTCTCAGAGCTCGTTCTATTATTTGGGTTATTGTCAGATCACTGTATGTGCTTTGATCGCTATGTACATTGTGTTACTGAATTGCCTATCATAACAGTACAGGAAGCCAAAAGTACTAATGATTCTCAATAGAGGGAAAAAAGAAGTTCTGAGACCATTTTTTTTCCTTTGCACTGTGATTTGTCTTTTTTTTCCCCTAGACATTTGGGTGGTTCAGGACACAGGTGTTACAATGGACATTAAAGGTCTGTCTTCATGTGTAGATCAGCTCACGGCAAGAGTTCAAGATATTCAAAATTTTGTGGTTCAGAATTCTTTGTTAGAACCGAGAATTCCTATTCCAGATTTGTTTTTTGGAGATAGAACTAAATTTCTGAGATTCAAGAATAATTGTAAACTGTTTCTGGCTTTGAAACCTCGCTCCTCTGGTGACCCAGCGCAACAGGTTAGGATCGTCATTTCTTTTTTGCGTGGCGACCCTCAGGACTGGGCATTTTCTCTTGCGTCAGGAGATCCTGCATTGAGTGATATCGATGCGTTTTTCCTGGCGCTTGGATTGCTGTACGATGAGCCTAATTCAGTAGATCAGGCAGAAAAAAATTTGCTGGCTCTTTGTCAGGCTCAGGATGAGATAGAGCTATATTGCCAGAAATTTAGAAAATGGTCCGTGCTCACTCAATGGAATGAATCTGCGCTTGCAGCTATGTTCAGAAAGGGTCTCTCTGAAGCCCTTAAGGATGTCATGGTGGGATTTCCTATGCCTGCTGGTTTGAATGAGTCTATGTCTTTGGCCATTCAGATCGGTCGACGCTTGCGTGAGCGTAAATCTGTGTACCATTTGGCGGTATTACCTGAGATTAAACCTGAGCCTATGCAGTGTGATAGGACTATGACCAGAGTTGAACGGCAGGAACACAGACGTCTGAATGGGCTGTGTTTCTACTGTGGTGATTCCACTCATGCTATCTCTGATTGTCCTAAGCGCACTAAGCGGTTCGCTAGGTCTGCCACCATTGGTACTGTACAGTCAAAATTTCTTCTGTCCGTTACCTTGATCTGCTCTTTGTCATCCTATTCTGTCATGGCGTTTGTGGATTCAGGCGCTGCTCTGAATTTGATGGACTTGGAATATGCTAAGCGTTGTGGGTTTTTCTTGGAGCCCTTGCAGTGTCCTATTCCATTGAGAGGAATTGATGCTACGCCTTTGGCCAAGAATAAGCCTCAATACTGGACCCAGCTGACCATGTGCATGGCTCCTGCACATCAGGAGGTTATTCGCTTTCTGGTGTTGCATAATCTGCATGATGTGGTTGTGTTGGGGTTGCCATGGCTACAAGCCCATAATCCAGTATTGGATTGGAATTCCATGTTGGTGTCCAGCTGGGGTTGTCAGGGGGTACATGGTGATGTTCCATTTCTGTCAATTTCGTCATCCACCCCTTCTGAGGTTCCAGAGTTCTTGTCTGATTACCGGGATGTATTTGATAAGCCCAAGTCCGATGCCCTACCTCCGCATAGGGATTGTGATTGTGCTATCAATTTGATTCCTGGTAGTAAATTCCCAAAAGGTCGACTGTTTAATTTATCCGTGCCTGAGCACACCGCTATGCGCAGTTATGTGAAGGAATCCCTGGAGAAGGGGCATATTCGCCCGTCATCGTCGCCATTAGGAGCAGGGTTCTTTTTTGTAGCCAAGAAGGATGGTTCGCTGAGACCGTGTATAGATTACCGCCTTCTTAATAAGATCACTGTTAAATTTCAGTACCCCTTGCCATTGTTATCTGATTTGTTTGCTCGGATTAAGGGGGCTAGTTGGTTCACTAAGATAGATCTTCGTGGTGCGTATAATCTGGTGAGAATCAGGCAAGGCGATGAATGGAAAACTGCATTTAATACGCCCGAGGGTCATTTTGAGTATCTAGTGATGCCGTTCGGACTTGCCAATGCTCCATCAGTGTTTCAGTCCTTTATGCATGACATCTTCCGAGAGTACCTGGATAAATTCCTGATTGTGTACTTGGATGACATTTTGATCTTCTCGGATGATTGGGAGTCTCATGTGAAGCAGGTCAGAACGGTTTTTCAGGTCCTGCGTGCTAATTCTTTGTTTGTGAAGGGATCAAAGTGTCTCTTTGGTGTGCAGAAGGTTTCATTTTTGGGGTTCATCTTTTCCCCTTCTACTATCGAGATGGATCCGGTTAAGGTCCAAGCCATCCATGATTGGACTCAGCCGACATCTCTGAAAAGTCTGCCAAAGTTCCTGGGCTTTGCTAATTTTTATCGTCGCATCATCTGCAATTTTTCTAGTGTTGCCAAACCATTGACCGATTTGACCAAGAAGGGTGCTGATTTGGTCAATTGGTCTTCTGCTGCTGTGGAAGCTTTTCAAGAGTTGAAGCGTCGTTTTTCTTCTGCCCCTGTGTTGTGTCAACCAGATGTTTCTCTTCCGTTCCAGGTCGAGGTCGATGCTTCTGAGATTGGAGCAGGGGCGGTTTTGTCACAGAGAGGTTCTGGTTGCTCAGTGATGAAACCATGCGCTTTCTTTTCCAGGAAGTTTTCGCCTGCTGAGCGAAATTATGATGTGGGCAACTGAGAGTTGCTGGCCATGAAGTGGGCATTCGAGGAGTGGCGTCATTGGCTTGAAGGAGCTAAGCATCGCGTGGTGGTATTGACTGATCATAAGAACTTGACTTATCTCGAGTCTGCCAAGCGCTTGAATCATAGACAAGCTCGTTGGTCGTTGTTTTTTGCCCGTTTTGACTTTGTGATTTCGTACCTTCCGGGCTCTAAAAATGTGAAGGCGGATGCTCTGTCTAGGAGTTTTGTGGCCGACTCTCCGGGTTTGTCTGAGCCGGCGGGTATCCTCAAGGAAGGAGTAATTGTGTCTGCCATCTCCCCTGATTTGCGGCGAGTGCTGCAAAAATTTCAGGCTAATAAACCTGATCGTTGCCCAGCGGAGAAACTGTTTGTCCCTGATAGGTGGACGAATAGAGTTATCTCTGAACTTCATTGTTCGGTGTTGGCTGGTCATCCTGGAATCTTTGGTACCAGAGAGTTAGTGGCTAGATCCTTTTGGTGGCCCTCTCTGTCGCGGGATGTGCGTACTTTTGTGCAGTCCTGTGGGATTTGTGCTCGGGCTAAGCCCTGCTGTTCTCGTGCCAGTGGGTTGCTTTTGCCCTTGCCGGTCCCGAAGAGGCCTTGGACACATATCTCTATGGATTTTATTTCTGACCTTCCCGTTTCTCAAAAGATGTCAGTCATTTGGAAGGTCTGTGATCGCTTTTCTAAGATGGTCCATCTGGTACCCTTGTCTAAATTGCCTTCCTCCTCTGATTTGGTGCCTTTGTTCTTCCAGCATGTGGTTCGTTTGCATGGCATTCCAGAGAATATTGTTTCTGACAGAGGTTCCCAGTTTGTTTCGAGGTTTTGGCGAGCCTTTTGTGGTAGGATGGGCATTGACTTGTCTTTTTCCTCGGCTTTCCATCCTCAGACTAATGGCCAGACCGAACGAACCAATCAGACCTTGGAAACATATCTGAGATGCTTTGTTTCTGCTGATCAGGATGACTGGGTGTCCTTTTTGCCTTTGGCTGAGTTCGCCCTTAATAATCGGGCCAGCTCGGCTACCTTGGTTTCGCCGTTTTTCTGCAATTCTGGGTTCCATCCTCGTTTCTCTTCAGGACAGGTTGAGTCTTCGGACTGTCCTGGTGTGGATACTGTGGTGGATAGGTTGCAGCAGATTTGGACTCAGGTAGTGGACAATTTGACCTTGTCCCAGGAGAAGGCTCAACTTTTCGCTAATCGCAGACGCCGTGTGGGCCCCCGACTTCGTGTTGGGGATCTGGTTTGGTTATCTTCTCGTCATATTCCTATGAAGGTTTCCTCTCCTAAGTTTAAACCTCGTTTTATTGGTCCGTATAGGATTTCTGAGGTTCTTAATCCTGTGTCTTTTCGTCTGACCCTCCCAGATTCTTTTTTCATACATAACGTCTTCCATAGGTCTTTGTTGCGGAGATACGTGGCACCTATGGTTCCATCTGTTGAGCCTCCTGCCCCGGTTTTGGTGGAGGGGGAATTGGAGTATATTGTGGAGAAGATTTTGGATTCTCGTGTTTCAAGACGGAAACTCCAGTATCTGGTTAAATGGAAGGGTTATGCTCAGGAAGATAATTCCTGGGTTTTTGCCTCTGATGTCCATGCTCCCGATCTTGTTCGTGCCTTTCATGTGGCTCATCCTGGTCGGCCTGGGGGCTCTGGTGAGGGTTCGGTGACCCCTCCTCAAGGGGGGGGGTACTGTTGTGAATTCTGTGGCAGAGTTCACTCCTGTGGTCACAAGTGGTACTTCGGCTGATTCTCTCTGGGAGCTTCCGTTTGTGGAGGAAAGTGGTACTGCAGCTTCTGAGTTTCCTCCCTCAGGTGATCTGGTGAGGTCGTTAGCTGCTTCTCTACTTAACTCCACCTGATGCTTTGATCCATGCTTCCTGTCAATGTTCCAGTGTTGGACTTGTGTTTCTCTGGATCATTCCTGTGGCCTGCTGCTCTGCATAGCTAAGTGCTTCTTTGCTATTTGTTGCTATTTTTTCTGTCCAGCTTGTCTATTTGTTTTGCTGGAAGCTCTGGGACGCAAAGGGTGTACCTCCGTGCCGTTAGTTCAGTACGGAGGGTCTTTTTGCCCCTTTGCGTGGTTTTCTTTAGGGTTTTGTGTAGACCGCAAAGTTATCTTTCCTATCCTCGTTCTGTCTAGAATATCGGGCCTCACTTTGCTGAATCTATTTCATCCCTACGTTTGTCTTTTCATCTTACTCACAGTCATTATATGTGGGGGGCTGCCTTTTCCTTTGGGGTATTTCTCTGAGGCAAGGTAGGCTTATTTTTCTATCTTCAGGCTAGTTAGTTTCTCAGGCTGTGCCGAGTTGCATAGGGAGCGTTAGGCGCAATCCACAGCTGCCTCTAGTTGTGTTTGGAGAGGATCAGGAATTGCGGTCTACAGAGTTTCCACGTCTCAGAGCTCGTTCTATTATTTTGGGTTATTGTCAGATCACTGTATGTGCTCTGATCGCTATGTACATTGTGTTACTGAATTGCCTATCATAACACTTTCCCCCATCTCACGCGACCCCCCCCCAATGACCCTATCCATTACAGTGCATGGCTGCCCACTCTCCCCAGTCCCACAAGCTCGCTGCCTCGGGGTAATCCTTGATGCTGATCTCTCCTTCAAACCACATATCCAAGCCCTTTCTACTTCCTGCCGACTTCAACTCAAAAATATTTCACGAATCCGTACATTCCTCAACCAAAAATCTGTAAAAACCCTAGTCCATGCCCTCATCATCTCTCGCCTTGACTACTGCAACCTTCTGCTCTGTGGCCTCCCCTCTAACACTCTCGCACCCCTCCAATCTGTTCTAAACTCAGCGGCCCGACTAATCCACCTGTCCCCCCGCTATTCCCCGGCCTCTCTCCTCTGTCAATCTCTTCACTGGCTCCCCATTGCCCAGAGACTCCACTACAAAACCCTAACCATGACATACAAAGTTATCCACAACCTGTCTCCTCCATACATCTGTGACCTCGTCTCCCAGTATTTACCTACACGCAACCTCCGATCCTCACAAGATCTCCTTCTCTACTCCCCTCTTATCTCCTCTTCTCACAATCGCATACAAGATTTCACTTGCGCATCACCCCTACTCTGGAACTCTCTACCACAACATATCAGACTCTCACCTACCATCGAAACCTTCAAAAAGAACCTGAAGACGCACCTCTTCCGACAAGCCTACAACCTGCAGTAACCACCGATCGACCAAACCGCTGCATGACCAGCTCTACCCTCACCTACTGTATCCTCACCCATTCCTTCTAGACTGTGAGCCTTCGCGGGCAGGATCCTCTCTCCTCCTGTACCAGTTATGACTTGTATTGTTCAAGATTATTGTACTTGCTTTTATTACGTATACCCCTCCTCACATGTAAAGCACCATGGAATAAATGGCGCTATAACAATAAATAATAATAATAATAATATTAGGGTATCAGCAGGATGAGGAGTTTGTGCAGGTTGGGAATAGGGGATGGCTGGAATATGAGAAGTGAAATTTGTCTTTGTTGTAATCTCTGCAGACGAGTACTGGCTGGAAGAAGATGTCATGTCGGTCTGGGCCAGATGGAAAAGACGGGAAAAATGAACGATTCCATCAGAAAGGATGTCAGCGGTAAGTCATTATCTGTAACTGTGCTGTGATCTCTTATATGTTCTTGACCCTGGTATTGTCGAAGGTGTAGTCTTTCTGACGGTAAAACACCCCCACCCCTTCCTTTTTCTATACCCGTAGCCCACCAACTATCACCCCTATACCCAATAAAAACACGACCAGATGTAATTCTTTGGAATGATATAGGCCACCGTAGCCTTTTTATTAAACATATAACAATAAATACATTGATAACAAAGCAATAATAATAACATTTTAAACTCTAGAAGGAGTCCTTGGAGCCCCAAGAATCTGGTGATTGACAACCCATAACGTGAACGTACATAACACCAACTTTACTCCCAGCCGTTTAAAACCCTGGCTCGGGAGCACCAAAAACCCAAAAGAGGGTTCACTGTTCACGGTAAAAATTCCAGGAGATCCGGCCACCCCTGCCGGAACTCCCCAACCACCATTCACCAGATTTAAAAGATATTAACACCAAAAACAGAGGAGCCATATGCCAAAATGGATCCCCAAAACCAATTTTCACGGACTCCCCCCAGCCGCCACGGCCACAATGACCCAAAAGAGGAAAAACATCCTTGCCATTTAACAATCAAAAACCTACAACCCCCTTCTGAACCCAACAATAGGGCGGGAGGGCGGGACTGCTCACGATCCTAAAGAGTGAGAAGTGTCAGATCCCTCCCCCAAATCCCCCATACCCCCTCAAGCTGGAATCCTTCCCCCCTCTCAATTAGCATAGTTCCTACCCCTCTCCCACTCATTGTCATGCAGGCCTTCGCCTACGCCTTGGGGGGAGGAGTACGGCTCGCTCCGGCCTTTTCTATAGCGCTGGTATCTACCACTGACCATATGGCGGTAATATCCATGTTGGTCGTCATATAGAGATTATCTTCAGTATCAGCGCGGTCATTTGCTGAGGTTCTCCTCCAGTATTAGGGCGCGTCACCGAGTCGTAATCAAGGTTACCTGGTTAGGGGCCACTCCGAAGTTTCACCCCCCCAAACCAAAACCCTAGCTACGCCTCTGTGGCCACCTGTCCTCTCCTGACAGTGCACAAAGGGGCCTCCATTTAAGAAAGATGCAGGTTTCAGTGATGGGAATCACATCTATAGGATACTTGCTGCATGCCATGTTGGTAAATGACACAAAGGTCCAATATGGGACGACCCCTTTAAGAGTCTCTGCCGTTGAATACAGAGCTCTGTGTGGATTTATGTGGATGCGAAAAGATGTGGAAAGGGTTCCTGAAAATATCTCTTCACTTAGGGACCATACAGCTTCCTTTGTTATTATCATTGCACCCCGGACAGATGATTAAAGATCTAATTGATCTAACATTTGTCGGAGCCAGAGCCTATGGGGGATCTGTGGTCTCTGGCGGCTCCAGTCCTGCACCGGCCACATGTCTGTATCAGGGTCATCGGATAGCCCACTTTACAAAATAAGGCTCCAAAGATAATTAGCAAGTGACCCTACAGTTACTTATTAATTATCCGAGGCATTGAGTTGCTCCACCTCCCCTGTGGGTCCTTTTAGGTAATATCTGGAGTCGAATGTTACCATAACCGAGTGCTACATTAATAAATCCCGGCTTTTTATGAGCGTCTGTATATAAAGTGCTCCTCCGCTGTGATGTGCCATGTGTAATTGGGGGCAATCTCTCTATACAGCAGCTCGTTCCTCTAATTATCTCCTCCGCTCTCATATTTAGCAAATCCTTCCTCGTTCTGACACTTTTTTTTTTATCACATCTTATAAAAATCTTTTTTTCTCACATGGAGGAAAAGCAGCAAAGTCACAATCAAAGGAAAGAAGGACTTGGTGTTTTCTGCTTTTAACAATTTCTATCATTTCTATTTCTTAAAATTTCTCAGCATTTTTTTCATATTTTTTATTGATTTCCTGGTTAATGACTGTTTAATATAATGAGAAATCTAATGCTATTCACCCATAGGTAAGTTCTCTATTGGACATTGTATAGGGAGATCCTCCTGGGCGGGGCTCTGGTAGACCTGGACTGCCCATGCATTATATGATCAGTAGTGTTGAGCGATACCTTCCGATATCGGAAAGTATCGGTATCGGATTGGATCGGCCGATATTCAAAAAATATCGGATATCGCCGATACCGATACCCGATCCCAATGCAAGTCAATGGGACCAAAATATCGGAATTAAAATAAACCCTTTCTTTCCTTGTAGGTTCATTCTACATGAAGGAAAACAACTAAGAATAATGCAGGATGTATGGGGGAGGTGGCGGAGACATTAAAGTCATAGAGGTTTAGCCCAATCAAATAGAATAGCATGTTTTTTTTTTTTTTAACGACGTTCGTAGTGACAAAGATATTGACTATGTAATTTTTTTTTATTTTGTCAGATATTGATGTTTCACTATTCCACGCCCATCCCCCTTTTTTTTTTTTACTTTTCCCACACTTTCATCTTCATCATCATCAGCATCTTTGACATTAACTTTCTTCACCTTATTCATCTTCTTCTTCATCTTCTACCTATTTTTTTTTTTTATTACATTCTTCATATTCATTTTATTCAACTATTATTATTCTTCCTATTCTACATATTCATTTTATTCAACTATTATTATTCTTCCTATTTTACTTCTTCATCATATTCTCATTTGTGACAGGCATTCCCGTAGTTGTTATCTATAAAAGTTTGAAGATTACACCTTCCGTTCTGCCAGTCACAAAAGTTACATTTGTCCGCGTTCAGTTTGGCCTGCAGCATCAGGCTTTATCCAGGGGCACCACGAGGAGGAACGGACTCACCCCCATACACTGCTTAGTCTTCTTCTGCATATAATTGAGATAATATCTTTTGCTTTGATATTAAGTCTTATGCTTAATGTTCTTCTGCTCTTTGTTCTGCAGCCTCTTGTTCTTCTGCTTCTCGGTCTTCCATGTCGTCGTCTCCAGGGTCGTCGTCTCCAGGGTCGTCGTCTCCAGGGTCGTCGTCTCCGCCGTCGTCGTCTCCGCCGTCGTCGTCTCCACCGTCGTCGTCGTCTTTGGGGTGGTCTTCCGGGTCGTCGACTTTAGGGTCTTCAACTTGGAAATGTAGCAGAAGGTACAAGAAGGCTGAGAAAATGCCAAAAACCAGCTGATGGAACTGGAACTCGGATGGCTACCCGAAGGTTCAAGAGCCTATGGAACTACCGAGGACCAGCTGACGTTACTGGAACCCGGTTACTAAGCAGGAGGTACCCGTGCTAAAAAGCACTACCAAGGACCGCCTGACGTTGGCGGAACTCGGATACCCAGAAGGAGGCACCTAAGCCAAAGGCTCTGCCCGGAACCAGCTGACGTTACTGGAACCAGGATGGGGAGCAGAAGGTACAAGAGCAAAAGACACTGCCGAGAACCAGCTGACGGTACTGAAACCCGGATGGGTAGCCGAAGGTCCAAGAGCCAATGGAACTACCAAGGACCAGCTGACGTTACTGGAACCCGGTTACTAAGAAGGAGGTACCCGTGCTAAAAAGCACTACCAAGGACCACCTGACGTTGGTGGAACTTGGATACCCAGAAGGAGGCACCTAAGACAAAGGCTCTGCCCGGAACCAGCTGACGGTACTGGAACCAGGATGGGGAGCAGAAGGTACAAGAGCAAAAGACACTGCCGAGAACCAGCTGGCGGTGCTGGAACCCGGATGCGTGGCCCCAGTGTGCAAGAGCCAATGGCACGACCGAGGACCAGCTGACGGTGCTGGAACCCGGTTACTAAGCTGTAGGTGCCCGCGCTTAAAAGCACTACCAAGGACCGCCTGACGTTGGCGGAACTCGGATACCCAGGAGGAGGCACCTAAGCCAAAGGCTCGGCCCGGAACCAGCTGACGGTGCTGGAACCAGGTGGTGGACCCGAAGGTCCACAGGAGAGGAGAGAACAGCTAGGCCGCGAGGCAGCCGCAGTTACCGAACCCCAACAGTCCTACAGGGGGAGCTTGGCCTACTGGCACTACAGAACCAACCTTGACTACCAATTCATGCAGCCCACATAGGAAGCTCCTAAACTGGAGGCACCCTGGAGTTGGCTAACTCGACCGCAACACGACGGGGCAACACATAGGTGTCTCAGTGAGTTTGACAGTACCCGGAAACAGCTGACGGTGCTGGAACCAGGGTGGGCACGAGGGAGTACCTGTGACAAAAACACTGCCGAGAACCAGCTGGCGGTGCTGGAACCCGGATGCGTCGCCCCAGTGTGCAAGAGCCAATGGCACGACCGAGGACCAGCTGACGGTGCTGGAACCCGGTTACTAAGCTGTAGGTGCCTGCGCTTAAAAGCACTACCAAGGACCGCCTGGCGTTGGCGGAACTCGGATACCCAGGAGGAGGCACCTAAGCCAAAGGCTCGGCCCGGAACCAGCTGACGGTGCTGGAACCAGGTGGTGGACCACAAGGTCCACAGGAGAGGGGAGAACAGCTAGGCCGCGAGGCAGCCGCAGTTACCGAACCCCAACAGTCCTACAGGGGGAGCTTGGCCTACTGGCACTACAGAACCAGCCTTGACTACCAATTCATGCAGCCCACATAGGAAGCTCCTAAACTGGAGGCACCCTGGAGTTGGCTAACTCGACCGCAACACGACGGGGCAACACATAGGTGTCTCAGTGAGTTTGACAGTACCCGGAAACAGCTGACGGTGCTGGAACCAGGCTGGGCACGAGGGAGTACCCATGACAAAAACACTGCCGAGAACCAGCTGGCGGTGCTGGAACCCGGATGCGTTGCCCCAGTGTGCAAGAGCCAATGGCACGACCGAGGACCAGCTGACGGTGCTGGAACCCGGTTACTAAGCTGTAGGTGCCTGCGCTTAAAAGCACTACCAAGGACTGCCTGGCGTTGGCGGAACTCGGATACCCAGGAGGAGGCACCTAAGCCAAAGGCTCGGCCCGGAACCAGCTGACGGTGCTGGAACCAGGTGGTGGACCACAAGGTCCACAGGAGAGGGGAGAACAGCTAGGCCGCGAGGCAGTCGCAGTTACCGAACCCCAACAGACCTACAGGGAGAGCTTGGCCTACTGGCACTACAGAACCAGCCTTGACTACCAATTCATGCAGCCCATATAGGAAGCTCCTAAACTGGAGGCACCCTGGAGTTGGCTAACTCGACCGCAACACGACGGGGCAACACATAGGTGTCTCAGTGAGCTTGACACTACCCGGAAACAGCTGACGGTGCTGGAACCAGGCTGGGCACGAGGGAGTACCCGTGACAAAAACACTGCCGAGAACCAGCTGGCGGTGCTGGAACCCGGATGCGTCGCCCCAATGTGCAAGAGCCAATGGCACGACCGAGGACCAGCTGACGGTGCTGGAACCCGGTTACTAAGCTGTAGGTGCCTGCGCTTAAAAGCATTACCAAGGACCGCCTGGCGTTGGCGGAACTCGGATACCCAGGAGGAGGCACCTAAGCCAAAGGCTCGGCCCGGAACCAGCTAACGGTGCTGGAACCAGGTGGTGGACCACAAGGTCCACAGGAGAGGGGAGAACAGCTAGGCCGCGAGGCAGCCGCAGTTACCGAACCCCAACAGTCCTACAGGGGGAGCTTGGCCTACTGGCACTACAGAACCAGCCATGACTACCAATTCATGCAGCCCACATAGGAAGCTCCTAAACTGGAGGCACCCTGGAGTTGGCTAACTCGACCGCAACACGACGGGGCAACACATAGGTGTCTCAGTGAGTTTGACAGTACCCGGAAACAGCTGACGGTGCTGGAACCAAGCTAGGCACGAGGGAGTACCCGTGACAAAAACACTGCCGAGAACCAGCTGGCGGTGCTGGAACCCGGATGCGTCGCCCCAGTGTGCAAGAGCCAATGGCACGACCGAGGACCAGCTGACGGTGCTGGAACCCGGTTACTAAGCTGTAGGTGCCTGCGCTTAAAAGCACTACCAAGGACCGCCTGGCGTTGGCGGAACTCGGATACCCAGGAGGAGGCACCTAAACCAAAGGCTCGGCCCGGAACCAGCTGACGGTGCTGGAACCAGGTGGTGGACCACAAGGTCCACAGGAGAGGGGAGAACAGCTAGGCCGCGAGGCAGCCGCAGTTACTGAACCCCAACAGTCCTACAGGGGGAGCTTGGCCTACTGGCACTACAGAACCAGCCTTGACTACCAATTCACGCAGCCCACATAGGAAGCTCCTAAACTGGAGGCACCCTGGAGTTGGCTAACTCGACCGCAACACGACGGGGCAACACATAGGTGTCTCAGTGAGCTTGACACTACCCGGAAACAGCTGACGGTGCTGGAACCAGGCTGGGCACGAGGGAGTACCCGTGACAAAAACACTGCCGAGAACCAGCTGGCGGTGCTGGAACCCGGATGCGTCGCCCCAGTGTGCAAGAGCCAATGGCACGACCGAGGACCAGCTGACGGTGCTGGAACCCGGTTACTAAGCTGTAGGTGCCCGCGCTTAAAAGCACTACCAAGGACCGCCTGGCGTTGGCGGAACTCGGATACCCAGGAGGAGGCACCTAAGCCAAAGGCTTGGCCCGGAACCAGCTGACGGTGCTGGAACCAGGTGGTGGACCACAAGGTCCACAGGAGAGGGGAGAACAGCTAGGCCGCGAGGCAGCCGCAGTTACCGAACCCCAACAGTCCTACAGGGAGAGCTTGGCCTACTGGCACTACAGAACCAGCCTTGACTACCAATTCATGCAGCCCATATAGGAAGCTCCTAAACTGGAGGCACCCTGGAGTTGGCTAACTCGACCGCAACACGACGGGGCAACACATAGGTGTCTCAGTGAGCTTGACACTACCCGGAAACAGCTGACGGTGCTGGAACCAGGCTGGGCACGAGGGAGTACCCGTGACAAAAACACTGCCGAGAACCAGCTGGCGGTGCTGGAACCCGGATGCGTCGCCCCAATGTGCAAGAGCCAATGGCA
Source organism: Ranitomeya imitator (assembly GCF_032444005.1). Taxonomy (NCBI): domain Eukaryota; kingdom Metazoa; phylum Chordata; class Amphibia; order Anura; family Dendrobatidae; genus Ranitomeya; species Ranitomeya imitator. Next base: position 20,200,073 of record NC_091282.1, read on the forward strand.
CGACCGAGGACCAGCTGACGGTGCTGGAACCCGGTTACTAAGCTGTAGGTGCCTGCGCTTAAAAGCATTACCAAGGACCGCCTGGCGTTGGCGGAACTCGGATACCCAGGAGGAGGCACCTAAGCCAAAGGCTCGGCCCGGAACCAGCTAACGGTGCTGGAACCAGGTGGTGGACCACAAGGTCCACAGGAGAGGGGAGAACAGCTAGGCCGCGAGGCAGCCGCAGTTACCGAACCCCAACAGTCCTACAGGGGGAGCTTGGCCTACTGGCACTACAGAACCAGCCATGACTACCAATTCATGCAGCCCACATAGGAAGCTCCTAAACTGGAGGCACCCTGGAGTTGGCTAACTCGACCGCAACACGACGGGGCAACACATAGGTGTCTCAGTGAGTTTGACAGTACCCGGAAACAGCTGACGGTGCTGGAACCAAGCTAGGCACGAGGGAGTACCCGTGACAAAAACACTGCCGAGAACCAGCTGGCGGTGCTGGAACCCGGATGCGTCGCCCCAGTGTGCAAGAGCCAATGGCACGACCGAGGACCAGCTGACGGTGCTGGAACCCGGTTACTAAGCTGTAGGTGCCTGCGCTTAAAAGCACTACCAAGGACCGCCTGGCGTTGGCGGAACTCGGATACCCAGGAGGAGGCACCTAAGCCAAAGGCTTGGCCCGGAACCAGCTGACGGTGCTGGAACCAGGTGGTGGACCCGAAGGTCCACAGGAGAGGAGAGAACAGCTAGGCCGCGAGGCAGCCACAGTTACCGAACCCCAACAGTCCTACAGGGGGAGCTTGGCCTACTGGCACTACAGAACCAGCCTTGACTACCAATTCATGCAGCCCACATAGGAAGCTCCTAAACTGGAGGCACCCTGGAGTTGGCTAACTCGACCGCAACACGACGGGGCAACACATAGGTGTCTCAGTGAGTTTGACAGTACCCGGAAACAGCTGACGGTGCTGGAACCAGGCTGGGCACGAGGGAGTACCCGTGACAAAAACACTGCCGAGAACCAGCTGGCGGTGCTGGAACCCGGATGCGTCGCCCCAGTGTGCAAGAGCCAATGGCACGACCGAGGACCAGCTGACGGTGCTGGAACCCGGTTACTAAGCTGTAGGTGCCTGCGCTTAAAAGCACTACCAAGGACCGCCTGGCGTTGGCGGAACTCGGATACCCAGGAGGAGGCACCTAAGCCAAAGGCTCGGCCCGGAACCAGCTGACGGTGCTGGAACCAGGTGGTGGACCACAAGGTCCACAGGAGAGGGGAGAACAGCTAGGCCGCGAGGCAGCCGCAGTTACCGAACCCCAACAGTCCTACAGGGGGAGCTTGGCCTACTGGCACTACAGAACCAGCCTTGACTACCAATTCACGCAGCCCACATAGGAAGCTCCTAAACTGGAGGCACCCTGGAGTTGTCTAACTCGACTGCAACACGACGGGGCAACACATAGGTGTCTCAGTGAGTTTGACAGTACCCGGAAACAGCTGACGGTGCTGGAACCAGGTTGGGCACGAGGGAGTACCCGTGACAAAAACACTGCCGAGAACCAGCTGGCGGTGCTGGAACCCGGATGCGTTGCCCCAGTGTGCAAGAGCCAATGGCACGACCGAGGACCAGCTGACGGTGCTGGAACCCGGTTACTAAGCTGTAGGTGCCTGCGCTTAAAAGCACTACCAAGGACCGCCTGGTGTTGGCGGAACTCGGATACCCAGGAGGAGGCACCTAAGCCAAAAGCTTGGCCCGGAACCAGCTGACGGTGCTGGAACCAGGTGGTGGACCCGAAGGTCCACAGGAGAGGAGAGAACAGCTAGGCTGCGAGGCAGCCGCAGTTACCGAACCCCAACAGTCCTACAGGGGGAGCTTGGCCTACTGGCACTACAGATCCAGCCTTGACTACCAATTCATGCAGCCCACATAGGAAGCTCCTAAACTGGAGGCACCCTGGAGTTGGCTAACTCGACCGCAACACGACGGGGCAACACATAGGTGTCTCAGTGAGTTTGACAGTACCCGGAAACAGCTGACGGTGCTGGAACCAGGCTGGGCACGAGGGAGTACCCGTGACAAAAACACTGCCGAGAACCAGCTGGCGGTGCTGGAACCCGGATGCGTCGCCCCAGTGTGCAAGAGCCAATGGCACGACCGAGGACCAGCTGACGGTGCTGGAACCCGGTTACTAAGCTGTAGGTGCCTGCGCTTAAATGCACTACCAAGGACCGCCTGGCGTTGGCGGAACTCGGATACCCAGGAGGAGGCACCTAAGCCAAAGGCTCGGCCCAGAACCAGCTGACGGTGCTGGAACCAGGTGGTGGACCACAAGGTCCACAGGAGAGGGGAGAACAGCTAGGCCGCGAGGCAGCCGCAGTTACCGAACTCCAACAGTCCTACAGGGGGAGCTTGGCCTACTGGCACTACAGAACCAGCCTTGACTACCAATTCACGCAGCCCACATAGGAAGCTCCTAAACTGGAGGCACCCTGGAGTTGGCTAACTCGACCGCAACACGACTGGGCAACACATAGGTGTCTCAGTGAGCTTGACACTACCCGGAAACAGCTGACGGTGCTGGAACCAGGCTGGGCACGAGGGAGTACCCGTGACAAAAACACTGCCGAGAACCAGCTGGCGGTGCTGGAACCCGGATGCATCGCCCCAGTGTGCAAGAGCCAATGGCACGACCGAGGACCAGCTGACGGTGCTGGAACCCGGTTACTAAGCTGTAGGTGCCTGCGCTTAAAAGCACTACCAAGGACCGCCTGGCGTTGGCGGAACTCAGATACCCAGGAGGAGGCACCTAAGCCAAAGGCTCGGCCCGGAACCAGCTGACGGTGCTGGAACCATGTGGTGGACCACAAGGTCCACAGGAGAGGGGAGAACAGCTAGGCCGCGAGGCAGCCGCAGTTACCGAACCCCAACAGTCCTACAGGGGGAGCTTGGCCTACTGGCACTACAGAACCAGCCTTGACTACCAATTCACGCAGCCCACATAGGAAGCTCCTAAACTGGAGGCACCCTGGAGTTGGCTAACTCGACCGCAACACGACGGGGCAACACATAGGTGTCTCAGTGAGCTTGACACTACCCGGAAACAGCTGACGGTGCTGGAACCAGGCTGGGCACGAAGGAGTACCCGTGACAAAAACACTGCCGAGAACCAGCTGGCGGTGCTGGAACCCGGATGCGTTGCCTATTAAAGATTGTCTTCTTAGAGCCCCAACTAGCGGTGTTGGAGAAAAGGGTAAGCAGGGGGAGCAGAGTGTAGGCCGAAGCCTGCACTGGAGGCAGCTTTGTGTCTGCGTTGCGTTTGCAGGACACTTTGCCGTCTACACAGTGGGGGAACAGCTGGCGTTGCTGAACCCCACTGACACAATGGCGGGTGTTTTTCTCTGTGCAGCTAGCACTTCCGGGCAAAAACTAGCGGTGTTAGAGCCCAGGGGCAGCAGGAGGAGGAAAGGAGCAGAGTGTAGGCCGAAGCCTAGTTGAACCAATTTCAAAGGAAACCTTTAACCCCCCCTCAGGTGTTACAAAGTACAAGAGACACACCTTGTGCAGTATTAATGCTGCACAAGTCAAAGGTTGCTCTATTAATTTGTCTACTTGCACACGCTGAATGAAAGACGTACACAATTTAGCCCATTCTACAGTCAAACTGTAGTGGAGGCGTGACTTGTCTTTTTAAGGAGACGCAGCGCAGGTGTCCCAAATAACGCCTTGGTGCTTGGCGCAGCTTCCTGAGCGTTGTTATTTGCTGTACAGGAGTCTGCGCTCTTGTGTTATCCCTTGGCAATGCCCTGTTAGCGCTGCCCGTCTTATGACCTCATTTCATGTTGGCCGGTGCGGTTAACGATGGCCATAAATCCCAGACCCACAGTGCCTTTTCATAAAGTCGCACTGCGGTGCTGGGATTCGTGGCCTCGAGCAGTAAATATTTTAGCCGCTCACACACGTCCTTACACCTGCTTCAGACTGGGCGGCCTCTGCTGATCCCTTCTCGCATGCCGCGGCCATGAGGCTGCACAGTCTGAAGAAGGCGGAAGGAGGAGAGTGAAGACAGGCGAAGATATGCACTGCTCGTGCCCATCAATCACACCCTCTCAGTCAAAATATATGAGACAACGAGGGGCGTTGTGTCGGGCAGGGTGGACGCACAGGCACAGCCAGCCAACCAATGATGTCAGAAGACGGGCAGCGCTAACAATGGGGGTGCTGCGTGTCATTAAAAAGGAAAGTCACACCTCTAATGAGACACATTTTGTACGTGTTGAGTTCCACGTGGGCAAGGAGAAAAAGTCAGCCACCTTGTACAAATGCAGCAGTACTGCTGTACAAGGTGGCTATTATACATAGAAACACCTGGGGGTGGGGGGCAGGCTCCCTTCAATTTCAGTTCATGTGCCTGCGTGGCGTTTGCAGGACACGTTGCCGGCTACACAGCAGGGGAACAGCTGGCGGTGTTGAACCCCACTAACACATTGGCTGGTGTTTTTCTCTGTGCAGCTAGCACTTCCGGGCAAAAACTAGCGGTGTTTGAGCCCAGGGTCAGCAGGAGGAGGAGAGGAGCAAAGTGTAGGCCGAAGCCTGCACTGGTGGCAGCTTTTGGTCTGTTGTGCCAGCGTGGCTTGTGCTGGACACGATGCCGGCTACACAGCAGGGGAACAGCTGGCGGTGCTGAACCCCACTAACACATTGGCTGGTGTTTTTCTCTGTGCAGCTAGCACTTCCGGGCAAAAACTAGGGGTGTTTGAGCCCAGGGGCAGCAGGAGGAGGAGAGGAGCAGAGTGTAGGCCGAGGCCTGCACTGGTGGCAGCTTTTGGTCTTTTGTGCCAGCGTGGCTTGTGCTGGACACGATGCCGGCTACACAGCAGGGGAACAGCTGGCGGTGCTGAACCCCAGTAACACATTGGCTGGTGTTTTTCTCTGTGCAGCGCGCATTTCCGGGCAAAAACTAGCGGTGTTAGAGCCCAGGGTCAGCAGGAGGAGGAGAGGAGCAGAGTGTAGGCCGAAGCCTAGTTGAACCAATTTCAAAGGTAACCTTTAACCCCACCTCAGGTGTTGCAAGGTACAAGAGCCACACCTTGTGCAGCATTAATGCTGCACAAGTAAAAGGTTGCTCTATTTATTTTGCTCCTTGCACACGCTGAATAAAACACGTACACTATTTAGCCCATTATACTGTCAAACAGTAGTGGAGGCGTGACTTGTCTTTTTAAGGAGACGCAGCACAGGTGTCCAAAATAACACCTTGGTGCATGGGCGCAGCTTCCTGAGCGTTGTTATTTGCTGTACAGGAGTCTGCGCTCTTGTTATCCCTTGGCCATGCGCTGTGAGCGCTGCCTGTCTTCTGACCTCATTTCATGTTGGCCGGTGCGGTTAGCGATGGCCATGAAACCCAGACCCGCAGTGTCTTTTCTTTAAGTCACACTACGGGGCTGGGATTCGTGACCTTGCGCAGTAAATTTTTTCGCCTGTCACTCATGTCCTTACACCTGCATCAGACTGGGCGGCCTCAGCTGATCCCTTCTCGCATGCCGCGGCCATGAGGCCACCCAGTCTGAAGAAGGCGGAAGGAGATGAGTGAACACAGGCAAACATATGCACTGCACATGCCCATCAATCACACCCTCGCTGTCCAAAAAAATAGGACACCGAGGGGCGTTGTTTCGAGCAGGGCTGACGCACAGGCGCAGTCAGCTAACCAATGATGTCAAAAGACGGGCAGCGCTACCAAGGGTGGTGCTGCGTATCATTAGAAAGGAAAGTCACACCTCAGGGACAGTGGAATGGTCTCAATGAGACACATTTAGTACGTGTTTAATTAAACATGGGCAAGGAGAAAAAGTCAGCCACCTTGTACAAATGCAGCAGTACTGCTGTACAAGGTGGCTGTTATACATAGAAACACCTGGGGGGTGGGGGCTGGTTCCCTTTAATTTCAGTTCAGGTGCCTGCATGGCGTTTGCAGGACACGTTGCCAGCTACACAGCAGGGGAACAGCTGGCGGTGCTGAACCCCACTGACACATTGACTGGTGTTTTTCTCTGTGCAGCGCGCATTTCCGGGCAAAAACTAGCGGTGTTAGAGCCCAGGGTCAGCAGGAGGAGGAGAGGAGCAGAGTGTAGGCCGAAGCCTAGTTGAACCAATTTCAAAGGTAACCTTTAACCCCACCTCAGGTGTTGCAAGGTACAAGAGCCACACCTTGTGCAGCATTAATGCTGCACAAGTCAAAGGTTGCTCTATTAATTTTGCTCATTGCACACGCTGAATAAAACACGTACACTATTTAGCCCATTATACTGTCAAACAGTAGTGGAGGCGTGACTTGTCTTTTTAAGGAGACGCAGCACAGGTGTCAAAATTTACACCTAGGTGCTGGGCGCAGATTCCTGAGCGTTGTTATTTGCTGTACAGGAGTCTGCGCTATTGTGATCCCTTGGCCATGCGCTGTGAGCGCTGCCTGTCTTCTCACCTCATTTCATGTTGGCCGGTGCGGTTAGCAATGGACAGGGATCCCAGGCCCGCAGTGTTTTTTCAAAAAATCACACTGCGTGGCTGGGATTCGTGGCCTTGTGCAGTAAATATGTTTGCCGCTCACACATGTCCTTACACCTGCTTCAGACTGGGCAGCCTCAGCTGATCCCTTATCGCCTACCACGGCCATGAGGCCGCACAGTCTGAAGAAGGCGGAAGGAGATGAGTTAAGACAGGCGAACATATGCACTGCACATGCCCATCAATCACACCCTCGCAGCCAAAATATATGAGACAACGAGGGGGGTTGTGTCGGGCAGGGCGGACGCACAGGCACAGGCAGCCAACCAATGATGTCAGAAGACGGGCAGCGCTACCAAGGGGGGCGGTGCGTGTCATTAAAAAGGAAAGTCACACATCAGGGACATTGTAATGGTCTGTAATGAGACACATATTTTACGTGTTTAATTCAACGTGGGCAAGGAGAAAAAATCAGCCACCTTGTACAAATGCAGCAGTACTGCTGTGCTAGGTGGCTGTTATACATAGAAACACCTGGGGGGGTGGGGCCAGGTTCCCTTTAATTTCAGTTCATGTGCCTGCGTGGCGTTTGCAGGTCACGTTGCCGGTTACACAGCAGGGGAACAGCTGGCGGTGCTGAACCCCACTAACACATTAGCTGGTGTTTTTCTCTGTGCAGCTAGCACTTCCGGGCAAAAACTAGCGGTGTTTGAGCCCAGGGTCAGCAGGAGGAGGAGAGGAGCAGCAGAGTGTAGGCCGAAGCCTCCACTGGTGGCAGCTTTTGGTCGGTTGTGCCAGCGTGGCTTGTGCTGGACACGATGCCGGCTACACAGCAGGGGAATAGCTGGCGGTGCTGAACCCAACTAACACATTGGCGGGTGTTTTTCTCTGTGCAGCTAGCACCTCCAGGCTACAACTGGCGGTGTTATAGCCCAGGGTCAGCAGGAGGAGAAGAGGAGCAGAGTGTAGGCCGAAGCATGCACTGGTGGCAGCTTTTGGTCGGTTGTGCCAGCGTGGCTTGTGCTGGACACAATGCCGGCTACACAGCAGGGGAACAGCTGGCGGTGCTGAACTCCACTGACACAATGGTGGGTGTTTTTCTCTGTGCAGCCAGCACTTCAGGGCCCCAACTGGCGTAGTTAGAGCCCAGGGTCTGCAGGAGGAGCAGAGTGTAGGCGGAAGGTAACCTTTAACCCACCCTCAGGTGTTACAATGTTGAAGAGCCACACCTTGTGCAGCAGTAAAGCTCCACAAGTTAAAGATTGTTCTTTAAGTTTTGCTCATTGCACACGCAGAATGAAAGACGTACACAATTTAGCCCATTGAACAGTAGTTCAGTTCTGTATTGGAGGCGTGACTTGTCTTTTTAAGGAGACGCAGCACAGGTGCATAAATAACGCCTTGGTGCTGGGCGCAGCCTCCTGAGCGTTGTTATTTGCTGTACAGGAGTCTGCGCTATTGTGATCCCTTGGCCATGCGCTGTGAGCGCTGCCTGTCTTCTCACCTCATTTCATGTTGGCCGGTGCGGTTAGCAATGGCCATGAATCCCAGACCCGCAGTGTGTTTTCAAAAAACCACACTGCGTGGCTGGGATTCGTGCCCTTGTGCAGTAAATATGTTTGCAACTCACACATGTCCTTACACCTGCTTCAGACTAGGCGGCCTCAGCTGATCCCTTATCGCCTACCACGGCCATGAGGCCACAGTCTGAAGAAGGCGGAAGGAGATGAGTTAAGACAGGCGAACATATGCACTGCACATGCCCATCAATCACACCCTCGCAGCCAAAATATATGAGACAACGAGGGGGGTTGTGTCGGGCAGGGCGGACGCACAGGCACAGGCAGCCAACCAATGATGTCAGAAGACGGGCAGCGCTACCAAGGGTGGTGCTGCGTACCATTAGAAAGGAAAGTCACACCTCAGGGACAGTGGAATGGTCTCAATGAGACACATTTTGTACGTGTTGAGTTCCACGTTGGCAAGGAGAAAAAGTCAGCCACCTTGTACAAATGCAGCATTACTGCTGTACAAGGTAGCTGTTATACATAGAAACACCTTGGGGTGGGTGGCAGGGTCCTTTTAATTTCAGTTCATGTGCCTGCGTGGCGTTTGCAGGTCACGTTGCCGGCTACACAGCAGGGGAACAGTTGGCGGTGCTGAGCCCCACTAACACATTGGCTGGTGTTTTTCTCTGTGCAGCTAGCAGTTCCGGGCAAAAACTGGCGGTGTTAGAGCCCAGGGTCAGCAGGAGGAGGAGAGGAGCAGAGTGTAGGCCGAAGCCTGCACTGGTGGCAGCTTTTGTTCTGTTGTGCCAGCGTGGCTTGTGCTGGACACATTGCCGACTACACAGCAGGGGAACAGCTGGCGGTGCTGAACCCCACTGACACATCAGCTAGTGTTTTTTCTGTGTAGACAACACTTCCAGGTGGCAACTGACAGTGTTGAAACCCAGGGAATCAAAGAGGAGCAGAGTGTAGGCCGAAGCCTGCAGTGGAGCAAGTTGAAAGGGAACCTTTAACCCCCCCCCCCCCAGGCATTTGTTGCTGAAAGAGCCATCTTGTACAGCAGTAATACTGCACATGGAAAATGGTGGCTCCTAAAATTATGCTCCTTGCAAACGCTGAAGTACACACTCATATAATGTGTCCCCTCACACCGTCAAACCGTCCCGGAAGTGGGACTTTCCTTTGTAATGTGACACAGCACAGCCGTCATTCCAACCCCCTTGGTGCCGTGCGCCACCTCCTCAACGTTGTTTGGTTCTGTCACGGAGCCCGTGCTGTAATGTTATCCCTTGGCCATGCACAGTTAACGGTGCCCGTCTTCTGACATCATTTAGGTGTCAGGCTGGCAGTGCCTGTGCGTCCAAGCTGCCCGAGATCCAACCTCGCAGTGTCATCTAATGTAATCCCACTGCGGGCCAGGGATCCATGGGCATGCGCAGTGCATATCATCGCCTCTCACTCACCTCCTTCCTGCTTCTTCAGACTGTGCGGCGTCACGGCCGTGGCATGCTATTAGGGATCAGCTGACGCCGCCTAGGCTGAAGAAGCGTGAAGAAGGGGAGTGAGAGGCTAGTATATGCACTGCGCATGGCCATGGATACCAGGCCCACTGTGGGATCACATTAGACGACAATGCGAGGTGGGATTTCGGGCAGCGTGGACGCACAGGCGCAGCCAGGACGACAACAAATGATGTCAGAGGACGGGCAGCGCAAACTGTTCATGGCCAAGGGATAACATAACAGCGCAGGGTCCATGACGGAATCAAACAACGCTAAGGAGGCAGCGCACGGTGCCAAGGGGGTAGCAATGACGGCTGTGCTGCGTCACATTACAAAGGAAAGTCCCACCTCCGGGACGGTTGGACGGTGTGAGGGGACACATTACATGAGTGTGTAGTTCAGCGTTTGCAAGGAGCATAATTTCAAGAGCGACCTTTTCCTTGTGCAGTATTAGTGCTGCACAAGGTGGCTCTTTCAGTAACAAACGCCTAGGGGGGGGGGGGACAGGTCCCCTTACATTTTAGTTGTGCCAGCGTGGCGGTCGCATGACACGTTGCCGGATACACAGCTGGGGATCAGCTGACGTTACTGAACCCCAATAACAGAGGAGCGACTGTTGACTGTGCAGACAGCACTTCCAGGCACCAACTGGCGGTGTTAGAGCCCAGGGACAGCAGGAGGAGCAGATTGGAGGTATTGCCGCACACACAGCTGGGGATCAGCTGACGTTACTGAACCCCAAGAACAGAGGAGCGACTGTTGACTGTGCAGACAGCACTTCCAGGCACCAACTGGCGGTGTTAGAGCCCAGGGACAGCAGGAGGAGCAGATTGGAGGTATTGCCGCACACACAGCTGGGGATCAGCTGACGTTACTGAACCCCAATAACAGAGGAGCGACTGTTGACTTTGCAGACAGCACTTCCAGGCACCAACTGGCGGTGTTAGAGCCCAGGGACAGCAGGAGGAGCAGAGGAACAGAGTGTAGGCCGAAGCCTGATTGGAGCAAGTTGAAAGGGAACCTTTAACCCCCCTCCCAAGACGTTTGTAGCTGAAAGAGCCATCTTGTGCAGCACTAAGGATGCAAAAGGAAAAGGTTGCTCTTTTAATTATGCTCCTTGCAAACACAGAAGTAAACACTAAAAATGTGTCCCCTTATACCGTAAAACCGTCCCGGAGGTGGGAATTTCCTTCGTAATGGGACGCAGCACAGCTGTCATTCCTATCCCCTTGGTGCCGTGCGCTGCCTCCTCAGCGTTGTTTTAAGCTGTCACGGAGCCTGCGCTGTTCTGTCATCCCTTGGCCATGCCCAATTAGCGCTGCCTGTCTTCTGACATAATTTGGTGTCAGGCTGTCAGTGCCTGTGCGTCCACGCTGCTCCAGATCTCACCTCGCAGTGTCGTCTATTGTAATCCCACTGCGGGCCTTGGATCCATGGACATGCACAGTGCATATCCTCGACTCTCACGCCCCTCCTTCCCTCTTCTTCAGACTGTGCGGCGTCACGGCCGTGGCATGCTATTAGGGATCAGCTGACGGCGCACAGTCTAAAGAAGGCGGAGGGAGATGGGCGAGAGCCCGAGGTGAAGATATGCACTGCGCATGCCCATGGATCCCAGGCTCGCAGTGTGATTCAATCAGAAGACACTGCGAGACGGGTTCTCGGGCAGCGCGGGCGCACAGGCGCAGCCATCCTGACACCAAATTATGTCAGAAGACAGGCAGCGCAAACTGGCCATGGCCAAGGGATAACAGAACAGCGCAGGCTCCGTGACAGCTTAAAACAACGCTGAGGAGGCAGCGCATGGCACCAAGGGGGTAGGAATGACGCCTGTGCTGCGTCACATTATGAAGGAAAGTCCCAGCTCCGGGACGGTATAACGGTATCAGTGAACACATTTTATAAGTGTTAAGTTCTGCGTGTGCAAGGAGCTAAAATAAAAGAGCTAACTTTTCCTTGTGCAACATTACTGCTGCACAAGATGGCTCTTTCAGTAACAAACGCCGAGGGGGGGTACAGGTTCCCTTACATTTAGGTTGTTGTGCCAGCGTGGCGGTCGCAGGACACATTGCCGGCTACACAGCTGGGGATCAGCTGACGTTACTGAAACCCAATAACACTGGGTCGTATGTTTAGACTGTGCAGCCTGCACTTCTGAGCCACAACTGGCGGTGTTGGAGCCCAGGAATAGCAGTTCAGGTGGTAGAAAGATGAACACATCAGGAGACCTGGATGACACCCAATTACTGAGTGGCAAATTCCTGCGAGATCCAGGCCTGGTTCATTTTCAGGAAAGTAAGCCGGTCAACGTTATCGGAGGATAGTCGCATGCGACGGTCTGTTAGTACACCACCTGCGGCACTAAAGACACGTTCCGATAAGACACTAGCCGCAGGGCAAGCCAGCACCTCCAATGCATACTGGCTTAGCTCTGGCCATGTATCCAGCTTAGAGACTCAAAACTTGAACGGGGAAGAGCCGTCTGGGAGTACACTAAGAGGGCAAGCCATCTAGTCTGTCACCATCTGACGGAACCGTTGCCTCCTGCTGACTGGAGCCGCCGGTGATGGTGTAGACATTTGGGGCGGGCACACAAAAGTTTGCCACAGTTGTGCCATACTTGGCTTGCCTTGGGCAGAGGCACTGCTTCTGCTCCCTCTTTGTGCAGAGCCTCCTCCTCCACTGCCTCGACGCACTGAGCTGCTTTGTAAAGCACTAGCAGCACTCCTCTCAGTTGGACTGGAGAAGATGATGGAATTCACCAGTGTGTCGTGGTACTCCCGCATTTTATGCTCCCGTGTCAACGCCGGGATGAGGTTTTGGACATTGTCACGGTAGCGAGGATCGAGGAAGGCGTACACCCAATAATCAGGCACGTTGAGAATGTGGTCGATGCGGCGGTCGTCTCTCAGGCACTGCAACATGAACTCAACCATGTGCTGCAGACTGCCAACTGGCCCAGAAACGCTGTCCCCTGCTTGAGACATGATCTCTGCCCGCTCTTCATCACCCCACCCTCGCTGTACACGCTGACCACTGGACAATGGTGGAACTCCCTCCTCTGGACGTAGCTCTTCCTCATCCATTGACTCCTCCTCATCCTCCTCACAAAGGGTCCCCTGCCGACCCCTTTGTGACGAAGCACGTGGCGCTGACTGTCCAGAACCTGATGGAAAAGGTGACTCCTCATCCTGCACCTCTTCCACATCATCCCTTATCCCTTGCAGGGTTTCTTGAAGCAAGCAGATAAGGGGGACAGTCATGCTGACTAGTGCATCATCTGCACTTGCCATCCGCGTGGAATAATCAAAAGGACGCAAAACCTGGCAGACGTCCTTCATAGTGGCCCACTCTGTGGTTGTGAAGTCTGAGCGGCGCTGACTGCTACTTTTTTGCGCCTGATGCAGCTGGTACTCCATTACTGCTTGCTGCTGCTCACACAACCGCTCCAACATATGTAACGTGGAATTCCACCTGGTAGGCAGGTCACATATGATGCGATGTTCAGGAAGGCGAAACCGACGCTGCAGAGCAGCAATGCGGGATCTTGCCAAGCTGGAACGCCGCAAGTGAGCACACTCTAGGCGGGCCTTGTGCAGAAGTGCATCAAGATCCGGATAGTCCCTCAGAAAACCCTGCACAACCAAATTGAGCACATGTGCCAGACATGGGATGTGAGTGAGGTTGCCAAGGCCTAAAGCTGCCACCAGATTTCGGCCATTGTCACACACTACCATGCCTGGCTGGAGATTCGCTGGCACAAACCACACATCGCTCTCCTGCTTTAGGGCATTCCAGAGCTCCTGCGCTGTGTGGCTTCGATTCCCCAAAGAAACTAATTTCAAGACGGCCTGCTGACGTTTGGCCACGGCTGTGCTCATGTCAGTCGTAACAGGTAAACGTTCACGGGTCCATGTGGAGGTGGACTGTGACGGATCCTGCAGCGAGGAATCTGAGGAACTGGTGTAAGAGGAGGAGTCAATGCATACAGACTGGATTCCTGCAATCCTTGGAGTGGGCAGGACACGTCCTGCGCCACTCGCATGGTCTGTACCCGGCTCAACAACATTAACCCAATGGGCAGTGACGGAAAGGTATCGCCCCTGTCCATGTTGACTGGTCCACGCATCGGTGGTGAGGTGGACCTTGCTACTGACGGCGTTCAGTAGCGCATGTTTTATTTGTCCCTCCACATGCTTGTGCAGGGCAGGGACAGCTTGCCTGCTGAAGTAAAAGCGGCTGGGCACCTGGTACTGTGGGACTGCCAATGCCATCAAGTCACGGAAGCTGTCAGTCTCCACCAGCCTGAATGAGAGCATTTCCAGGGACAGAAGTTTGGCAATGCCTGCATTCAGAGCCTGTGCTCGGGGGTGGTTTGCCGAGAATGCCCGCCTTTTCTCCCATGCCTGTACTACCGATGGCTGTAGACTAGGCTGGGAGTGTGAGGATGACTGGGAACGTGGTGCTGTGGGTGGAATTACACTAGGTCTCTGGACAACAGTGCCAGAGGTTCTTCCATGGCGATCCAAGGAGGAAGCCGAACCAGCTGTGCGTGAGCTGGAGGAAGAAGCAACATGAGCTGAAGAGGTGGTAGCTGCCGCTGTTGGTTGGCCTAGCTCTTCAGTGTGTTTTTGGAACTCCACCGCGTGCCTGGTCCGCACATGTTTCCACATATTTGTGGTATTGAGGTTGCTGACACTTTTACCTCTTTTTACTTTCTGATGACACAGCTTGCATTTGACAAAACAAATGTCATCTGCAACTGTGTCAAAAAAGGACCAGGCACTGCAAGTCTTGGGAGCGCCATTTTTTGGCTTTTGAAAGAGACAGGCTCCTAACTGGTGCCAAAGTGGAGGCTACAGGCTCCGCAGTCTTCCCCCTCCCTCTCCCTCTTTGGCCCGTTAGGGGAATCTCTTCCTCTGAGCTGCTCCCACCACCTTCCTGTTCCTCACGCCACGATGGGTCAAGGACCTCATCATCTCCACTACCCTCTGCCACCAACTGCTCCTCCTGGGTAGCCCCGGCAGCACAGTACGCACCAGAAAGCGGCACCTGAGTTTCATCATCAGATGCGTACTGCGCTGTGGTCACCGCAGGCACTGACCACCAGCCTCTTCAGAGTCAGAGAGACAAAGCTGTTGGGCATCACTGCACACTGCCTCTTCTTCCATTTCTCCAATACTGCTTGGCTGGCCCCCTGTTTCCAAGCCAAGAGATACAGAGAACAGAAGTAGAGACTGCTCCTGTCCTGGGCTCTCTGACTGCCTGGCCAATTTGGCAGGTGGTGAAGAGACAGATGGCTGCTCTCCAGTGGTCTGTGCCTGAGAGGATGTGGCACTAACTGAAGTCGATGCGTTAGCTGCCATCCATCCGACAACGGCTTCAATTTGATCTTCACGCAGCAGCGGTGCACGGCGCTCTCCGACAAAGCTGCGCATGAAGGACTGTTCCCTGCTGAAACTGGGTGATGGTGAGTCACCGGTGCCCGCAGCAGGCACAGAATCACCACGTCCTCTCCCTGCTCCTCTCCCTGCTCCACGCCCACGACCCTTACTCCCTGCCCTCTTCATCTTGGTTGACAGATAAAGATAAGCAGAAAAGTACTAAGGCCTTAGTGTGCTTATTCCTGAAATGCTCCTCCTAACAGGTGTAAGAAACACTAATGTTGTAAAGTGTGGACTAGACTTTATTATTGATAAAATGTGGCCTACACAAGTGTTAAGTGGTGTTTGGTGAACTTTACTTTTTTTTTTTTGTGCAGATCGGGCTACAGAGCGAGTTTAACTGACACGGAGACCGTGCAGACAGCCGTAAACGGTGCTGCAAGGCCCAAAAACCCTCCTCTAGGTTATCCTATCTAGTGTTTTTCCACTATTTTGCTGGAGACGGGTGGAAAGACACTAATAGGAATTTTTTAAATAATTTATAAACAGGCTGCACTAGTTGAAAAAAATGAAAAGTTATTGAACGGTATGAAGCAGTGACAAACCCTGAGCTGAATACAACGGGCTGTCGCTGCACACAGACTACAGGGTGAGCTGCGCTCACACGGAGACCGTGCAGACAGCCGTAAACGGCGCTGTAAGGCCCAAAAACCCTCCTCTAGGTTATCCTATCTAGTGTTTTTCCACTATTTGGCTGGAGACGGGTGGAAAGACACTAATAGGAATTTTTTTAAAAATTTTTCAACAGGCTGCACTATTTGCAAAAAGGACAAGTTATTTTACAGTATGAGGCAGTGACAAAACCCTGAGCTGAATACAACCGGCTGTGGCTGCACACAGACTACAGGGCGAGCTGCGCTCACACGGAGACCGTGCAGACAGCCGTAAACGGCGCTGCAAGGCCCAAAAACCCTCCTCTAGGTTATCCTATCTAGTGTTTTTCCACTATTTTGCTGGAGACGGGTGGAAAGACACTAATAGGAAATTTTTAAAAAATTTTTCAACAGGCTGCACTATTTGAAAAATGGACAAGTTATTTAACGGTATGAGGCAGTGACAAAACCCTGAGCTGAATACAACCGGCTGTGGCTGCACACAGACTACAGGGCGAGCTGCGCTCACACGGAGACCGTGCAGACAGCCGTAAACGGCGCTGCAAGGCCCAAAAACCCTCCTCTAGGTTATCCTATCTAGTGTTTTTCCACTATTTAGCTGGAGACGGGTGGAAAGACACTAATAGGAATTATTTAAATAATTTTTAAACAGGCTGCACTAGTTGAAAAAAATGAAAAGTTATTGAACGGTATGAAGCAGTGACAAACCCTGAGCTGAATACAACGGGCTGTCGCTGCACACAGACTACAGGGCGAGCTGCGCTCACACGGAGACCATGCAGACAGCCGTAAACGGCGCTGCAAGGCCCAAAAACCCTCCTCTAGGTTATCCTATCTAGTGTTTTTCCACTATTTTGCTGGAGACGGGTGGAAAGACACTAATAGGAAATTTGAAAAAATTTTTTCAACAGGCTGCACTATTTGAAAAAAGGACAAGTTATTTTACAGTATGAGGCAGTGACAAAACCCTGAGCTGAATACAACCGGCTGTGGCTGCACACAGACTACAGGGCGAGCTGCGCTCACACGGGGACCGTGCAGACAGCCGTAAACGGCGCTGCAAGGCCCAAAACCCCCCCTCTAGGTTATCCTATCTAGTGTTTTTCCACTATTTGGCTGGAGACGGGTGGAAAGACACTAATAGGAATTTTTTAAATAATTTTTAAACAGGCTGCACTAGTTGAAAAAAATGAAAAGTTATTGAACGGTATGAAGCAGTGACAAACCCTGAGCTGAATACAACGGGCTGTCGCTGCACACAGACTACAGGGCGAGCTGCGCTCACACGGAGACCATGCAGACAGCCGTAAACGGCGCTGCAAGGCCCAAAAACCCTCCTCTAGGTTATCCTATCTAGTGTTTTTCCACTATTTTGCTGGAGACGGGTGGAAAGACACTAATAGGAAATTTTTTAAAAATTTTTCAACAGGCTGCACTATTTGAAAAAAGGACAAGTTATTTTACAGTATGAGGCAGTGACAAAACCCTGAGCTGAATACAACCGGCTGTGGCTGCACACAGACTACAGGGCGAGCTGCGCTCACACGGAGACCGTGCAGACAGCCGTAAACGGCGCTGCAAGGCCCAAAACCCCCCTCTAGGTTATCCTATCTAGTGTTTTTCCACTATGTGGCTGGAGACGGGTGGAAAGACACTAATAGGAAATTTTAGAAAAAATGTGCAGCTATCAGAACCCTGTCAGCACCGGCGTGCTGCCACGGCTGAGCAGGGTGACTCACACCCACACTGTGGGAGATCCCGGGGTCAGATGGCACAGGGAAAGCTCAGGCAGAAAGGACCTGCACAGAGAGCTAAAGGTAGAGGGAAACAGAAGGACCTGCGATCATGTGACCACAGGGGGCGGGGCTTAGCGTCATGCTACTGAAGATAAGTACAGGATTTTACAGGCACCCTGAAATAGAGGAAAAGAAAACTCAAGTCGTACAAACCGGGGTCAGACACAGAGAGGGTGGCGCGGTACAGAAGGGACGAGCAGAGAATAGTCAGAACGTAAGCAAGTAGTCATACACAGAGATAGCAGCGCAGTACAAAAGGGACAGACAGAACTCTAAAACGGGGACAGAACCAGATCAGAACCAGACAAGCATAAATTAGCACAGGCACAAAGCACAGGCACAAAATACAGGCACAACAGGGTCACACACACTCGGCCAAGAGTCAGAGTATAAGCGACAGAGGATGGCTCCACAATGAGGCTATAAAAAGCCTCCCAAAATCCCAGAGAGAGGCCATCCAAGTTAACCCTAAAACCACCTAATCCCAGAAACTCAGCAGACCCCTTTTAACGGGGGGCCTCTGGACCCCCAGATCTCTCAGGGTGTCGGGCATGGAATGCACGGACCAGGCGGTCAGCGTGTACCGAACTGGCTGGTACCCAAGACCGATCCTCCGGACCGTACCCCCTCCAATGCACTAAATATTGCAAAGACCCCCGAACCCGCCTGGAGTCCACAATATGTTGCACTACAAACTCCATATGCCCATCAACCAAGACTGGAGAAGGACAAGCGTCTGAATCCTCCCTCACTGACCCCAACGGTTTAAGTAAGGACCTATGAAACACATTATGGAGTTTTAAAGAGTGAGGCAGACGAAGGCGATAGGCTACCGGATTCATAGTAACATAGTAACATAGTAACATAGTTAGTAAGGCCGAAAAAAGACATTTGTCCATCCAGTTCAGCCTATATTCCATCATAATAAATACCCAGATCTACGTCCTTCTACAGAACCTAATAATTGTATGATACAATATTGTTCTGCTCCAGGAAGACATCCAGGCCTCTCTTGAACCCCTCGACTGAGTTCGCCATCACCACCTCCTCAGGCAAGCAATTCCAGATTCTCACTGCCCTAACAGTAAAGAATCCTCTTCTATGTTGGTGGAAAAACCTTCTCTCCTCCAGACGCAAAGAATGCCCCCTTGTGCCCGTCACCTTCCTTGGTATAAACAGATCCTCAGCGAGATATTTGTATTGTCCCCTTATATACTTATACATGGTTATTAGATCGCCCCTCAGTCGTCTTTTTTCTAGACTAAATAATCCTAATTTCGCTAATCTATCTGGGTATTGTAGTTCTCCCATCCCCTTTATTAATTTTGTTGCCCTCCTTTGTACTCTCTCTAGTTCCATTATATCCTTCCTGAGCACCGGTGCCCAAAACTGGACACAGTACTCCATGTGCGGTCTAACTAGGGATTTGTACAGAGGCAGTATAATGCTCTCATCATGTGTATCCAGACCTCTTTTAATGCACCCCATGATCCTGTTTGCCTTGGCAGCTGCTGCCTGGCACTGGCTGCTCCAGGTAAGATTATCATTAACTAGGATCCCCAAGTCCTTCTCCCTGTCAGATTTACCCAGTGGTTTCCCGTTCAGTGTGTAATGGTGATATTGATTCCCTCTTCCCATGTGTATAACCTTACATTTATCATTGTTAAACCTCATCTGCCACCTTTCAGCCCAAGTTTCCAACTTATCCAGATCCATCTGTAGCAGAATACTATCTTCTCTTGTATTAACTGCTTTACATAGTTTTGTATCATCTGCAAATATCGATATTTTACTGTGTAAACCTTCTACCAGATCATTAATGAATATGTTGAAGAGAACAGGTCCCAATACTGACCCCTGCGGTACCCCACTGGTCACAGCGACCCAGTTAGAGACTATACCATTTATAACCACCCTCTGCTTTCTATCACTAAGCCAGTTACTAACCCATTTACACAAATTTTCCCCCAGACCAAGCATTCTCATTTTGTGTACCAACCTCTTGTGCGGCACGGTATCAAACGCTTTGGAAAAATCGAGATATACCACGTCCAATGACTCACCGTGGTCCAGTCTATAGCTTACCTCTTCATAAAAACTGATTAGATTGGTTTGACAGGAGCGATTTCTCATAAACCCATGCTGATATGGAGTTAAACAGTTATTCTTATTGAGATAATCCAGAATAACATCCCTCAGAAACCCTTCAAATATTCACCACCTCCAAGACTTCATAGGGGCCAATAAATTTAGGTCCAAGTTTGACGGAGGGCACTCGAAGGCTTATGTTCCGTGTGGAAAGCCAAACTTTATCTCCACATCGCAACATCTGAGCAGAGTCCCTTTTTTTTATCTGCAAAACGTTTGTATCTTTGCTGAGCCCTAGAAATATTTAGTCGAACCTTTGACCAAAGATCCCTGAGATGATTGATCCCGTCCTCTGCCCCCGGGCAACCAGAATCCATCCGAGAGAATTCGCCAAAATGAGGGTTTATCCCATAATTAACAAAAAATGGTGACCTACCGGTAGACTGGTTTACTCGGTTGTTGAAGGCGAACTCTGCTAACGGTAAGGCATCAGACCAGTCGCTTTGCAAGGAAGAAGTCAAGCACCGCAGAATTTGTTCAAGCGACTGGTTGGTGCGTTCAGTTTGTCCATTACTTTCTGGATGATACGCTGAAGAAAATGACAAAGATATCCCCAATTTTTTGCAAAATGCCCGCCAAAACTTAGACACAAATTGAGTCCCTCTATCTGACACAATATTCATAGGCACCCCATGCAAGCGTACCACCTGGGAAAGAAACAGTCTAGAGAGAGTCTCTGCTGAAGGTAAACTTGCCATGGGTACAAAATGTGCTAATTTAGAAAATCTGTCCACAATTACCCAAATAACAGTATTTCCACAGGACAATGGAAGATTGGTAATGAAGTCCATGGACAAATGAGTCCATGGTCTTCCCGGAATTGGCAAAGGCACCAATTCCCCGGCCGGCCGGCAATGAGAGCTCTTAGAACGGGCACAAATTCCACATGCAGTGACATGTTTCTTAACATCCGAAGCCATTAAAGGCCACCAAAAAACTCTTGCCACTGCTTCTCGTGTGGCCGCTATACCTGGATGAGCACTCAACTTCGAATCATGGAACTCCCACAGGAGTTTGGTACGCAAATTTTGCGGAACAAATAATTTGCCTTCAGGTTTGGACATTGGCGCTGAAGATTGAGCCCCCACAATCTCCCGCTGTAATTCCGATGATACTTCAGCAACCACGATACTGGGTTGAAGAATGGGGGATGGCGGATCGGGGACGGACAATGGTTCAAAACTACGTGACAAAGCATCAGCTTTCACATTTTTTGACCCTGGACGAAAAGTAATGGAAAACTGAAATCTGGAAGAAAAAAGTGACCAGCGAGCTTGCCTGGGAGTCAGTCTCTTAGCAGATTTGATATATTCTAAATTTTTATGGTCCGTGATAACTGTAATAGGGTGAGCCGCCCCCTCCAAAAAATGCCTCCATTCTTCGAACGCCAATTTAATAGCCAAGAGCTCCCTATTGCCTACGTCATAATTTTTTTCAGCGGGAGAAAATTTCTTTGAAAAATAGGCACAAGGCCTGAGATTAGTTAGGGAAGCCGGTCCTTGTGATAACACTGCCCCCACCCCCACCTCTGAAGCATCAACCTCAACCACAAAGTGCAATATACAAAAAGAACCCAGCACCGCGGTGGATACCGCGTCTAGCATATGGCACAGCTCCACACATCCGCAACAGTAGTTTACCCTGCATTAGATTCCCCTACGGAGCTCTGGTATAAGACGCTGCTTTTCACGTGTGCCCAGACACTTTGGTCTCTTTGACCCTACTCCAGTACAGTACGTTACTGATGAAGGTCCGTGTGTTGGACCGAAACGTTTATTTGGTACTACAAATAAATATTTTCACCTTGAGCATCAAGTTGAGTGCTGGGTTCTTTTTGTATATTGCACTAAGGTGTGGGAACCTACCTTAGCACCATCCCTTCAGTTGTGCACACGTTTCTTCCACTACCTCAACCACAAAGGGCATAGAAGGGTCGGGTTGAACCAGGATAAGAGCGGATGTGAAACAGTTTTTTAGCTTTAGAAATGACTGTTTAGCTAACGGGGACCAATTCCTGACATCTTCCCCTTTACAAGTGAGATCAGTGAGAGGCTTCGTTATCTGTGAAAACCCTTTAATAAATTTGCGATAATAATTTGCGAATCCCAAGAAGCGCTGGAGTCCCTTAAGGTCCCGAGGCTGGACCCACTCCACAATAGCTTGCACCTTCTTGGGATCCATGCGAAACCCCTGAGGTGAGATTATAAGACCTAAAAATGACAACTCTTGAACAAAAAATGAACATTTTTCGAGTTTGACAAACAATTGATTTTCTCGGAGCCTCTGCAGTACAGTTTTAACATGTAGCAAATGTGACTGTTTATCGGCAGAATAAATCAGAATATCATCCAGATATACAACTACAAAGCGGCCAATGAGGTCCGAGAACACAACATTAATAAAATTTTGGAAAACCGCTGGGGCATTGGTGAGACCAAACGGCATTATCAAGTTCTCAAATAATCCCTCAGAAGTAAGAAAAGCAGTTTTCCACTCATCCCCTTCCCGTATCCTTATCAAATTATAGGCCCCTCTGAGATCCAATTTAGAGAACCATCTGGATCCAGAGAGCTGATTAACAGAGATCGGGAATCAAAGGCAGGGGATATGTGTTCCTGACCGTGATTTTATTTAACTCTCGAAAGTCGAGGCAGGGACGTAGGCCGCCATCTTTTTTCTTAACAAAGAAAAGCCCAGCTGCCACTGGGGAAACTGAAGGTCTTATGTGCCCTTTACGGAGGCTCTCAGCAATATATTGTTTCATAGCCAGGCGCTCCGGACCAGACAAATTAAACAAACGAGCTTTGGGCAATTTGGCTCCTGGAATAAGATCGATGGCACAGTCAAATGGCCTATGAGGGGGTAACGCCTCGGCCTCACTTTCTGAAAAAACATCCTCAAAGTCTTTTAGGTACTCCGGAATACCCTCCAGACTAACAGAAGACATAGAGACAGGTTTTGCAATTTTCACACAAAAAACAGATTTATGGTAACAGTCGACACATTTGGACCCCCACTTGACAATCTCCCCCAATTCCCAATCAATAATAGGATTGTGGCGTTGAAGCCACGGCATGCCCAAAACCAGCCCTGCTGGCAATTTGTCCATAACAAAACATTCAATTTCTTCCGTGTGGGAAGAACCAATTTTCAGCACAAATTTCTCAGAAACAGAAAGAATCCCAGTTTGGGTGAGAGGAGACGAGTCGATGGCCACGACTTTAAGTGGGGTATGAAGCCTGACTGACCCTATCTGGTGTTGGGAAATGATATCAGAGGAGACCAGGTTGAGGGATGAACCACTGTCCACCAGTGCTGTAGAGAAAAAACGATACTTGTCTACCAACAGTTCAACCTTTAGAAAAACCTTAGCACATGAGGAA
This sequence comes from Ranitomeya imitator, assembly GCF_032444005.1. Taxonomy (NCBI): domain Eukaryota; kingdom Metazoa; phylum Chordata; class Amphibia; order Anura; family Dendrobatidae; genus Ranitomeya; species Ranitomeya imitator. Next base: position 20,222,962 of record NC_091282.1, read on the forward strand.
GGAAGTACCTTAAGGTCTGAGCAGCCTCCTCGACCACTACCCAGACCTAGTCGTTTCCCGTTGCCTTGGAGGACGACGGACACAACGGACACTCTTTTTTCCAGTGACCGGACTCCCCACAGTAAAAACAGCTGTTTCTTCCAGCGAAGTTCTCTCTCCAGGAGTAGCAGATGCAATACCAGTCTCTTTGCTGCCAGAGAATATAGATGTCTCGGACTGCATGATGCCCCTAGCCCGAAGCCTGCGGTCCATACGCACTGCTTGCGTAATGGCATCCTCCAAAGTGTCTGGTGGAGGATGAAGGGCCAGTGCATCTTGGAGGCGTTCAGACAGTCCTCTGCGGAATAGGCCCCGAAGGGCAGCATCATTCCACGAGATCTCCGCTGCCCAGCGTCGGAACTCTGCACAGAACCACTCAGCCGAGCGTTTACCCTGGCGCACATTCATCACCATATCTTCAGCCATACGAACCCTGTCAGGTTCATCATATACAGTGGGGCAAAAAAGTATTTAGTCAGTCAGCAATAGTGCAAGTTCCACCACTTAAAAAGATGAGAGGCGTCTGTAATTTACATCATAGGTAGACCTCAACTATGGGAGACAAACTGAGAAAAAAAAATCCAGAAAATCACATTGTCTGTTTTTTTAACATTTTATTTGCATATTATGGTGGAAAATAAGTATTTGGCCAGAAACAAAATTTCATCTCAATACTTTGTAATATATGCTTTGTTGGCAATGACAGAGGTCAAACGTTTTCTGTAAGTCTTCACAAGGTTGCCACACACTGTTGTTGGTATGTTGGCCCATTCCTCCATGCAGATCTCCTCTAGAGCAGTGATGTTTTTGGCTTTTCGCTTGGCAACACGGACTTTCAACTCCCTCCAAAGGTTTTCTATAGGGTTGAGATCTGGAGACTGACTAGGCCACTCCAGGACCTTGAAATGCTTCTTATGAAGCCACTCCTTTGTTGCCCTGGCGGTGTGCTTTGGATCATTGTCATGTTGAAAGACCCAGCCACGTTTCATCTTCAATGCCCTTGCTGATGGAAGGAGGTTTGCACTCAAAATCTCACGATACATGGACCCATTCATTCTTTCATGTACCCGGATCAGTCGTTCTGGCCCCTTTGCAGAGAAACAGCCCCAAAGCATGATGTTTCCACCACCATGCTTTACAGTAGGTATAGTGTTTGATGGATGCAACTCCGTATTCTTTTTCCTCCAAACACGACAAGTTGTGTTTCTACCAAACAGTTCCAGTTTGGTTTCATCAGACCATAGGACATTCTCCCAAAACTCCTCTGGATCATCATGTACTGGCTTAAGCAGTGGGACACGTCTGGCACTGCAGGATCTGAGTCCATGGTGGCGTAGTGTGTTACTTATGGTAGGCCTTGTTACATTGGTCCCAGCTCTCTGCAGTTCATTCACTAGGTCCCCCCGCGTGGTTCTGGGATTTTTGCTCACAGTTCTTGTGATCATTCTGACCCCATGGGGTGGGATTTTGCGTGGAGCCCCAGATCGAGGGAGATTATCAGTGGTCTTGTATGTCTTCCATTTTCCAATTATTGCTCCCACTGTTGATTTCTTCACTCCAAGCTGGTTGGCTATTGCAGATTCAGTCTTCCCAGCCTGGTGCAGGGCTACAATTTTGTTTCTGGTGTCCTTTGACAGCTCTTTGGTCTTCACCATAGTGGGGTTTGGAGTCAGACTGTTTGAGGGTGTGCACAGGTGTCTTTTTATACTGATAACAAGTTTAAACAGGTGCCATTACTACAGGTAATGAGTGGAGGAAAGAGGAGACTCTTAAAGAAGAAGTTACAGGTCTGTGAGAGCCAGAAATCTTGATTGTTTGTTTCTGACCAAATACTTATTTTCCACCATAATATGCAAAAAAAATGATAAAAAAACAGACAATGTGATTTTCTGGATTTTTTTTCTCAGTTTGTCTCCCATAGTTGAGGTCTACCTGTGATGTAAATTACAGACGCCTCTCATCTTTTTAAGTGGTGGAACTTGCACTATTGCTGACTGACTAAATACTTTTTTGCCCCACTGTATGCGACCCCTGAATCTCCAGTCAAATTGCCAGATCCTTTCTCAGGGGATAAAAGGGAGTTCAGATCCTTCAAAGAAGGATGCAAGCTTTTTTTTTCTCTAAGGCCCCGCTCATCCGGGGACGAGTTCCAGACGGTGGGGTTCGTCATTTCCCTACTTCGGGGTGCTGCACAAGCATGGGCCTTTTCTTTATCGCTTTCTGCCCCGGAGAGAATGACTGTTAATGGCTTTTTTGAAGCCCTGGGTCGCTTATAATATCAGAACCCTGTCAGCACCGGCGTACTGCCACGGCTGAGCAGGGTGACTCACCCACACTGTGGGAGATCCCGGGGTCAGATGGCACAGGGAAAGCTCAAGCAGAAAGGACCTGCACAGAGAGCTAAAGGTAGAGGGAAACAGAAGGACCTGCGATCATGTGACCACAGGGGGCGGGGCTTAGCGTCTTGCTACTGAAGATAAGTACAGGATTTTACAGGCACCCTGAAATAGAGGAAAAGAAAACTCAAGTCGTATAAACCGGGGTCAGACACAGAGAGGGCGGCGCGGTACAGAAGGGACGAGCAGAGAATAGTCAGAACGTAAGCAAGTAGTCATACACAGAGATAGCAGCGCAGTACAAAAGGGACAGACAGAACTCTAAAACGGGGACAGAACCAGATCAGAACCAGACAAGCATAAATTAGCACAGGCACAAAGCACAGGCACAAAATACAGGCACAACAGGGTCACACACACTCGGCCAAGAGTCAGAGTATAAGCGACAGAGGATGGCTCCACAATGAGGCTATAAAAAGCCTTCCAAAATCCCAGAGTGAGGCTGTAATGACCAGAGGTCCGAATAAGATCCAGTGAGTCACAAACCAAGACCAAGGCAGAAATCTCCAACGGTATTTACTCAAAGGCAAATTAATCAAGGTAATATGGAGAATATTAAGGCAGATGCACCCCAAAGATACACTAATTCAGCAGCAGCTGAAATCACTGTGCCACTCAAAGGTCTCCTGAGAACTGTGTACTACAACAGACTAGTAAGAAATTTACCTAACAGGCAACTAAAAACAGGAACAAGTGTAAATTGAATGTAGTGTTATTAAGGGAGCCCCTGGAATGGCACATTGAGTATAACTTACACAACTCTAATATAAGATACACCTCTAAAGTAACAATTTAACACTCTGAGCAGAGATACCCAGGTATCTATAACTATGGTACCGTATCCTGAGATGGATTTCCTCTCAGGCAGGAATCCGCAGAGGCTGTAGCCAGTTCATATCTTCAGCGCCAATAAGTTACAGCAAGCTCCTCTTGTCTTGTCGGCCGATGCCGAGCCTAAACGCCGGGGACTTAGTTAGTGGTCTCACGATGTAGTCTCTGCTTCTGTAGCTCCTAGGAATGGTTCCACGACAATCCGTCCTTCTCTGTATCAGCAGTCTGTCCAGACTTGTTCCTCCACTCAATGCACAGGGAATCCACAGACTTCCAAATTCGTACTGGGTTCTTAGCAAAGTCTCCATCTTTTCTTAGATAAAGGGTTAGCTCCTCTCCAGGAAACGTTAGCAACACAAGTCTCTCACAGAGTTAAACCAAAAGGTTAGCTCTTCTCCAGGGGAACGTTAGCAACAAAAAGTCTCTCAAAAGCTTCTTTTCCTCCAAAAACACTTGCAGTAAATCCACACAGTCTCTTTTTAAGATCTCACAGCAGCTTCTCCTTTTCTTCCCGCCTTTTCTCTCTCAGCTCTCACTTCCTACTTTCACTTTACACTCGAGACACTAGACCCCACCCCGCAGCACACATTGTCTCTGGGAGGTCTGTCCTCTGCTGCAACAGGCAAAAACCACAGGGTCCTAGTGCCCTCTCAGTGGGACTACAGTTCACCCTCTTACATGCCACCCCACTAGAGGTTGGCGTCCTCGACATACCTTCCCACTCAAATTCATCTTGAGCATATCGCTGAGGCAGTATTCCTGCCATAGATCGTGTAGTTCTCCTGAGTCCTACATCAACAGGTGCGACCTTAGAGGGAGCTAGAGTCTCTTCCGTGGTCGTGTTAGTGGGCGTAAGTGGAGTTGTCTCCTCCTGCGGCTCGATGTCCTGTGATACAGCGTCATGACCAAGCAGTTGACCTGATGCACTCTCCTCAACAACATCCTCCATATCCCCAACATTCTCATCACCCGAGGCCAGATCGGTCACAGGGGGCAAATAAGCAGGCGCAGGAGTAAGCACACCATCAAACTCAAGATCATTCAGAGCTTCCGCCCCTTGGAACATGGCCTCTGGCTCTAGGGGGGTAGGCGCCGAATCTTCAAACCAGCACCGTTGTAACATGTTACGATGCAAATTACGGGTTGGCCCCCCTGTCCCCACCGGTTCGACCTCGTACACTGGAATCTCAGGGTTCACCTGTTTTTTTATCAGATACGGTATCGCCTCCCATCGGTCACTCAGCTTTCCTGACCGTCGTTTTGTCCTCACCAACACTCTGTCCCCCGGAGAGAACAGCTCTGTTTGTACAGGTCGCGTGTCCTTATGGACCACCTGTCGAAGGCGGTCGCCCACCACCTGATGCACCACCCTCAACCGCCGCCGATGCTCTCGTACCCACTCGGATGCAGTCCGAAGGGGGGCGGAGGAGGGATCTGGCATGTTCAAATCCTCAATGTCTCGGCCAGGTCTACCAAACATCAACATGTGTGGTGAGTAACCAGTAGTACTGTGCACCCTGTTATTGTAAGCCCACATCAATTCGGGGAGATACTCAGGCCAGCATGTCTGTTGCTGACTCTCTAAGGACCTCAACATTTGCAACAGGGTCCGATTAAAACGCTCACACGCCCCGTTACCCTGAGGGTGGTAAGGCGTTGTTCTCGACTGCTCGATACCATAGAGCTGGTGCAACTCTTTCATCAGCGTCCCCTGAAAGCAGGCCCCTTGATCTGAATGTATTCTCTGCGGACACCCGAACACTTGGAAGAAATGTCGGCACACTGCCTCAGCCGCCGACTTGGCCGTCTGATCTCTTGTCGGCACCGCTACAGCATACTTGGTAAAGTGATCTGTCATCACCAGGCAATAGGAGTACCCTGACGTAGAGTACCCTATCAACACGTAGTCAATCATGAGTAGCTCCAGTGGAGCTGAAGTCTTAATAGACTGTGTGGGAGCCCGCTACTCAGGGCTTTTGTTGAGCCCACAAATTCGGCACTGCCGACACGCGTCGGCCACCATCCCTCCCAACTCAGGGCAGTAGAGGACTCGCTGCAACCACTGAAGTGTCTTTTCACTTCCAAAATGGGCCCCCTTCTCATACGCCTCACGAGCGACCACTGGCCCCATCCCCACAGGAATTACCAGTTGGTACCGATGCTGCAGCTCCGATGGCAGGTACACCTTACGATACAAAAGACCTTGCTCCACACACAATTTATCCCATTGTCGAAGGAGTTTCATTCCTTCCATGGACAACTGAGCCTTGTCCTCTGCACTGGGCCAGGCCTTGTTTTGTACCCAACGGCGCACAAGTGCAATGTCCGGACACTCATCCTGGACTCTTGTCCAATCTGAGGGTGTTTTACCCAGGACACAGGGCATCCCGGTGGCCACCCCACTTGAGTGTACCACACTTTGGAAGATAGGTATCTGCCCCAAAGCTGGAGTTTCAGTTTCCTCAAGTTGTTCGTCAACATCTTCCCCGGATGACCCAAGGGGCACCCTTGACAATGCATCTGCATTGCCGTTCTCTCGACCAGAGCGAAATTTAATGCGGTAATTGAACTTGGCCAGTCTGGCGACCCACCGCTGCTCCAACGCCCCCAGTTTTGCATTCTCTAAGTGAGCTAGCGGGTTGTTATCTGTCATGACTAGCACCTCAGCCCCTGTTAGATACTCGGCGAAGCGTTCTGTCATTGCCCACACCAGGGCCATCAATTCCAGCCGGAATGAGCTGTAGTTAGCCGGATTTCGCTCGGAGTCTCTTAAAGATCTGCTGCCATAAGAAATCACTCGTTCTCGGCCGTCCTGCACCTGTGCTAGTACTGCCCCCAACCCATGAAGACTACCATCGGTATACAACAAAAAAGGGGTGTCAAACCGGGCGTAGGCCAGCAATGGGGCACTCGTTAGGGCGGTTTTCACTCCATCAATTGCCTTTTTCTGTAGGGGCCCCCATGGAATGGGGCGATTTCGAGGACCCAGCGCTGTCCCTCTCAAAAGTTCATTCAAGGGACTCACCACTTGTGAGAATTTAGGCACAAACCGCCGATAGTATCCTGCTAGGCCCAGGAAGGCCCGCACTTCTCGCAGGTCACAAGGGGGTGGCCACTCTTGTACCGCCTTAATCTTACTGGCTAAAGGTAGTACCCCGTCCAGGGTCACCAGATGCCCCAAATATTCAATCTGGTTTCGTAACAGTTGACATTTTTTTGGCTTTATTTTCAGGCCGTAGCTCTTGAGCCGCCGGAGAACTTGACGCAGCTTCTCCAGATGATCTTCAAATGAGGTTCCGAACACCACAATGTCGTCTAGATATATCAGGACTGATTCAAAATTTAGATCGCCCAAGCAATGTTCCATCAGGCGTTGGAAGGTTCCTGGGGCGGTAGCGAGGCCAAAGGGCATCCGGTTGAACTCAAAGAGCCCCATTGGCAAGACAAACGCCGTCTTGGCCCGATCTTTTTCAGCCATTGGGACCTGCCAGTACCCGCTTGCCAAATCCAACGTTGAGAAATACTTGGCCCGACCCATGGCCGACAGGGATTCTTCAATACGGGGTAAAGGATATGCGTCCCGTACGGTGTGGGCATTCAATTTCCGATAGTCCACACAAAATCGGAGTGTCCCATCCTTCTTGCGGACCAAGACTACAGGGGCCGCCCAGGGACTCCGGCTCTCTCGGATCACTTGGTTGTCCAGCATACTGGCCACCATGCTCTTCACCTCTTGATAGAGCGCCGGAGGAATTTGACGATATCTTTCTCTAATGGGTGGAGTATTCCCCGTTGGAATCTCATGCTCAATCGTCTGGGTACACCCGAAGTCCTCTCCATGTCGGGAAAATGTCTCTTGATGTTCCCACAAAACTCTCTCCAACTGCTCCAACTGCACGGGGGTCAGCTTCTCCCGATCCACTCCCATCTGCTCCATGATCACATGAACATTCCATTCCTCCGTAGGAGGTTCAGTCCGGCCTACCTCGACCGCGAATGTCCAGGATGACTGTTGGTCTGGTCGCAATTCGAACCCTGCATTTTCCGGCACCTTCTCTGCCGGCACGAACAGTTCAGCCAGTATGGTCCCAGCGGGAATTGCAACAGCTTCATCTAAAACATTGATGCATCGGACCGGCACTCGTCCATTCTTCACAATCGCCAAAGACCGGGCCACATGTACCTTGGCAAATGAGGAACCCTCTCGGGCGTGCTCAAGTAGCACTTCAAGCCCATTCAATCTCTGTGCAGCTCCCACAGGCAGCATTAAGAGTTCCTCTTGTCTGGGTCCCAGCAGGATCGGGGCCCTCGAAGTCACTCGGACCCGGCCCACCCGGCCACCTGGGACCGCACTTTTCAGCAAGTCGCAACTCAGCACTAGACGGTGTAGAATTCTCTGTGTGGGTCGGTGTCTTGTCGCACGGGCCCAGTATCGGGGTCCTTCACTGGCATACATCTGGTGATTCAAATCTCGTAGCACGTTCATTCCGAGCGTCACTTCCATCCCTCTTCTAGGGGGGTGATCCACCAGTACTACCCCTTTCTGCCCCAGCTCTTGACCAAACATTTTTAGTTGCATCCACACGATCCCTTTTACTGACAATTGACCATTATTTGCGGCGGTCAGTCGTATCACTCGGCCATCCTCTGGAATCACTAGTCGACTGAAGTATCTCTCATATACTTCTAGAGGCATTATAGTACATTCGGATCCCGTGTCAACCAAGCACCTCATCTTCCGCCCTTCAAACTCTGCTTCTATCACTGGACTACATGCAAACAAATCTTGTTCATTCCGTCGAGGGCTTTGTGTGGGTGGGGCCGCTGCTGCTTGCCCTCTCATGGCAGCGGCCGGAAGTTTAAAGCCGGCGACGGGGTTTCTGGGGCTGTAAGCGCCCGGCAGTAACGCGAGATGTGTCCCTGGCGGCCACACTTCCAGCAGGTGATTGTTCCTCGTGGGCGAGGGCTTGACTCATTCTGATAGGACGACCTGGCCATTTGCGGGGTCACCGTTCCAGGGGGTGGGGCAGGAGGTTCCCGTGAGGTGGTAGAGGCGGGATCAACTGTCAGTTGAGACAATTTCAGCTTCAACTCCTTCACCTCAGCACGCAAAGCTTGTACCACGCTTACAAGCCCCTCTCCCCCCGACCCTGATGACACACCTTCCTCCAGCTGGGCACTGTTCACTGACCCCTCGGGAACATAGGCTGATTTCTCTTCCCTTTCCACTGCAGCTCGGTAAATCTGCCAGAAAGATAACTCTGGTGCAACCCGGGCCATTTCCAACAGCTTGTCCCGGAGAAGTCTATGGGCTAAACCAGTGATGAATTGGTCCCGGAGCAAGCGGTCTACCTCCCGGAACGCCCCCATGGCCCCCGGGTCTAGTCGCTGCATCTCATTCAACATCTCTTGTAAAATATTAGAGTACTGCATCAGGGACTCACACTCTCTCTGGGGACGATTAAAGAATAGGGACCGAAGCTGGGCCACACGCGCTCGGCCCCCCAAACTCCCCTCTAACAGTTCCAAAATCATTTCTAATGTATCCCTCTCTGATTCTGGGCGCACCATCACCATGCGCCTAATATCACCCTCCAGTGCATTTAATGCCAGCTCAGCGCGTAACGCGGGGGTCAAATTACACATGCGCAGAATACTCCGGATTCTCTCAGCCCAATCTTGCAACGCCATATTGCGCCCATCGTATTTCGGCATGTGCTGAAGTAAAGCTCCTACAGGCACATACCCTCCCGGAGTCGCAGCGGCTGCCAGGGGAACCCCAACCCCCGAGGAGGATGCGGATACAGCGGGGTCATTTCCACCCTCGCCCTCGTCCATGACAAACACTGGATCCTGCCGACTACGCCAAAAATGTAATGACCAGAGGTCCGAATAAGATCCAGTGAGTCACAAACCAAGACCAAGGCAGAAATCTCCAACGGTCTTTACTCAAAGGCAAATTAATCAAGGTAATATGGAGAATATTAAGGCAGATGCACCCCAAAGATACACTAATTCAGCAGCAGCTGAAATCACTGTGCCACTCAAAGGTCTCCTGAGAACTGTGTACTACAACAGACTAGTAAGAAATTTACCTAACAGGCAACTAAAAACAGGAACAAGTGTAAATTGAATGTAGTGTTATTAAGGGAGCCCCTGGAATGGCACATTGAGTATAACTTACACAACTCTAATATAAGATACACCTCTAAAGTAACAATTTAACACTCTGAGCAGAGATACCCGGGTATCTATAACTATGGTACCGTATCCTGAGATGGATTTCCTCTCAGGCAGGAATCTGCAGAGGCTGTAGCCAGTTCATATCTTCAGCGCCAATAAGTTACAGCAAGCTCCTCTTGTCTTGTCGGCCGATGCCGAGCCCAAACGCCGGGGACTTAGTTAGTGGTCTCACGATGTAGTCTCTGCTTCTGTAGCTCCTAGGAATGGTTCCACGACAATCCGTCCGTCTCTGTATCAGCAGTCTGTCCAGACTTGTTCCTCCACTCAATGCACAGGGAATCCACAGACTTCCAAATTCGTACTGGGTTCTTAGCAAAGTCTCCGTCTTTTCTTAGATAAAGGGTTAGCTCCTCTCCAGGAAACGTTAGCAACACAAGTCTCTCACAGAGTTAAACCAAAAGGTTAGCTCTTCTCCAGGGGAACGTTAGCAACAAAAAGTCTCTCAAAAGCTTCTTTTCCTCCAAAAACACTTGCAGTCAATCCACACAGTCTCTTTTTAAGATCTCACAGCAGCTTCTTCTTTTCTTCCCGCCTTTTCTCTCTCAGCTCTCACTTCCTACTTTCACTTTACACTCGAGACACTAGACCCCACCCCGCAGCACACATTGTCTCTGGGAGGTCTGTCCTCTGCTGCAACAGGCAAAAACCACAGGGTCCTAGTGCCCTCTCAGTGGGACTACAGTTCACCCTCTTACAAGGCCATCCAAGTTAACCCTAAAACCATCTAATCCCAGAAACTCAGCAGACCATGACAGCAGCAGGCTGCACTGTGAGCAAAAAAGGACAATTGATAGAACTGTGTGAGGCAGTGTGAACCCCCCCTGAGGTGAATACAACCTGGTATATGGCTGCACACAGACTACAGAGTGAGCTGCACACACACACACACACTGAGACCTTGCAGAACGCTGTTAAAACAGCGCTGCAAGGCAAGAGCAAGGTGAACTGAACAGTGAACACAGCGTTTGCTAAATTAGCCTTGGAAAAGCAAAATAAAGCAATTAGCTATCTCAACTGGCCCTCAGTTAGAACACAGCGTCCTGTCCCTAACTGAAATCACAGCAGAGTGAGCGCAAAATGGCGGCAGCGTTTTTTATAGTGCAGAGTGACATCATTTCAGCAGCCAATCACAGCCTTGCCAGTACTTACATGCCCACCATGCTAAACAGGATGTGCCCACACTTCCATTCATTCCTCATTGGCTGCTGCGTTCAGTTTGAATTCTGGGAACTTCCGATTCCGGTATCCGATACGCGGGAAGTATCGGAATTCGGTATCGGAATTCCGATACCGCAAGTATCGGCCGATACCCGATACTTGCGGTATCGGAATGCTCAACACTAATGATCAGCCAACCATTTGGCCAATCATTTGGTATGGTTGCCATTTTGATCACTGAAGTGAAATATTTGGCCGGATGTACTGATTTCTGGGGGTCTCATGGGCCCGACCTAAAGCAATCTTCTGATCGCCGTGCTGAATTCTGTACTCATGATGACAGCGAGGTTGGAAAGGTTTGCAGAAATAGTTATGATATCTAAGATAATAACTGGCAGCTACACTATGGGAACCAGCAAGTATAGGTCAAAGGCGCGGCCAAGGAGCAAGGAATATTCAGGAGAACAATATAAAGGTGGAACAAGATACAAGGTCTCTGTGGTCATCAGAATCCAACTGGGTTAATCTGTGGCCGCAATGGGTGATCTCTGGCTGACAGGTGGAGGATTCAGGGGTTCCAGCAGGTGGAAACATCAGTAACCTTAAAATGTCTCTCAAAGTTTCATATGAGCTTTCCGGGCCTCGCAGCTGCTGGAACACCTGGTGGCTTTGGACTCTGGTAACCTGAAAGGTTACCTGAGTATAAGGCACTGGGTCTCATGGTACCTCCAGTGTCGGAGTGTTGAATGCCACAGTGCCTGTTGAGTGCCAGACTCGTGGCCGTTCATCAGTCTGGCACTCGTATTTGCAAAATAAGAGAAACAGCCACTACGTGAGCACAGCATCAGTGACCAACAGTGACATTGAGGTTTCTGCCAGTCACTGAGGCTGCGTTCCCAGCTGGGACCCTGAACTGCGGTGGACTCCTTGAGTTCAGCGCTGCACCATGAGATATTTTCACACTGTGCTAGCGGGGATCTCATCGAGGTCTCCGCAGTTCATTTGCCCGGCTGTGAACGCAGCCTCAGTGACCGGTAGTAACCTCGATGACATCACTGCCGGTCACTGAGGATGCGCTCCCAGCAGCTCATTCATCAGTGGTTCTCAGCCTGGACTGTCGCATCTTGGCACCGTCCAGGTAGAAAACTGTAAATCCCTTAGACATGGGTTATGGCGTGGGACAGAACGACGGGCAGGTGATTGTTTTTTATCTTTGTTATATTACAGGAGACCATGGCTTCAATGGAACGAGCAATGACGTGAGTATGGTTTAATTTAGATTCATTAAAGGAGTCTGTGTCATTCTCTCAAATGAAGAACTTTATTCTGGCTGTGTCTTGATATACCATTTAACTATAGGATAATAATGCATAGGTGTCTTATAGATGCCTCTCCATTACTAAGCCATGGGCTTGATGTCACTGGACAATACAAAAGTGACATCAACCACACAAATATTACCCCACTTGCCACCACTACAGGGCAAGTGGAAAGAGCTGGGCAAAGCACCAGGAATGGCACATCTAATAGATGTACCATTTCTGGGAAGCTGCAGGCTGCTATTTATTTTAGGCAGCGGGAGTCAATATCCATAGCCCCTTACCAGCTTGAGAATGCCAGCCCCCAGCTGTCAGCATTAGATTAGTTGATTTTTTAATTGAATAATTTAAAAAACAGCACGGGGACCTGTCTATTTTTGATAAACACGTGGGAACCCACATCAGCCCCATTGATGGGTCAATTCATGTCACTTCCCCTAATTTTAGCTGTTGTGGCAGCTATTTGTCATCCCTGAAGCTGTCATCTATGTGTTTGGTTTCGTATCCCATTGAAGTCAAAGGGGTTCAGGTATGTTTGTTGAACCATTCGATGAAAATGTTTGGTGAACATCGGGACGTTCACCGATCCGAACCGAACTCTAAAAGGTTCACTCATCTCTACTCATTTCCATCTGTCTCTGCCTCCTCTTCCTTGATGCTTTGCAGAAGACAAAGAAGGGCAGAGATAGATGGACGGTGCTGTCAGTGTCACGATGTGACTGTCCTGGTGTGACACGACCTGGCAGGTGGTCGGTCAAAAACGGCGAAACACACAAGGGTACACCGGGGACACTTTAACAACGCTGGGCCTTGTCGGTAGGGGACGAGGAATGGGCACCTCCTGCACTCACCTGAGGCTGTGCCCTGATCTTGCTACCGTCCCTATACGGGTTCTTTCAACCCGTCGCTGACCAGGATACCTAGTCCCTCACTTGCCCTGCTCTAATCCCTATGTAGTGAACTGGCAGGTGAGAGCACTGGTCCCACTGCTGCACTAATACAACACTGGGAAAGTTACAAGGGACAAGGAAACAATAACACCACATTTAGCTTTGTCTGCTGCAATGCACCGCACAGCAGAGTAAGGCACCAGGAATGAGGATTCAGCTGTAGAACAACAGCACTCAGCAAGCTCCTAGTCCAGCAAGGTTGGTGTCCAAAGGACCTTTATAGCCAACAGTCAGCTGATGCACCAGGTGACCTTTTAAAGGAAGGTGGGAGTGGTCATCACCCACATCAGCAGAACAAGCAGCAATGCAATTACCCCAGCGGCCACCGGGGGAAAACTGCATTAACCCCCGATGATCTGAAAGGAAAAAAGGTTTTAATCTGAAGGAAAACAGATTTGCCACAGTTCCAAACATAGATCGTGACAGTCAGATTCCCTATAAAGTCTGTATTACAGGTCATCATTAATCCCAAGGTGCCGTCTGCAGCCTCCGGAGCCTCCATTATCTGCTTACCTTACATTCTCCAGCAGAGTGCCTAATTAATTTTTGCATCTTCCTTCACATTGCCATCATGTTATTAATAACTCTCAGGGCGCAGAGAATGTAACCTCTGAAGATTACATTCATCATTAGTGCACCCAGGGTCTGAGCTGTACAAATGGCATATCGGCGGGAGAGTCCGCCAGTGTATGTGGCACATATATCCATAGGCCTCCATTTAACAGACGGAGGCCAGAGATGGTCAGGGGGTAAACATCGGGGGTCCAGAAGTGGCAGCTACCAACAACACATTGTCAGAATCGAGATGTGGAAAAGGGGACAAAATATTTTCCCCCTTCTTTGCATATATGGCTTAGCAGGTGGGTTAGGAGGTTTGCAGTGAATCTTACAAATGTAAAAGAAAGCCCATATCGCCATTAATCAGGCTCGGGTTTTTGTATTTCCTCATGGAGTATGATTGTGAAGGATGACATCACATGGAGTATGACAGTGGAGGATGACATCACATGTAGTATGACAGTGGAGGATGACATCACATGGTGTATGACGGTGGAAGATGACATCACATGGAGTATGACAGTGGAAGATGACATCACATGGTGTATGACAGTGGAGGATGACATCACATGGAGTATGACAGTGGTGGATAACATCACATGGAGTATGACAGTGGAGGATGACATCAAATGGTGTATGACTATGGAAGATGACATCACATGGAGTATGACAGTCGAGGATGACATCACATGGAGTATGACAGTCGAGGATGACATCACATGGAGTATGACAGTGGAGGATGACATCACATGGAGTATGACAGTGGAGGATGACATCACATGGAGTATGACAGTGGAGGATGACATCACATGGAGTATGACACTGGAAGATGACATCACATGGAGTATGACTATGGAAGATGACATCACATGGAGTATGACAGTCGAGGATGACATCACATGGTGTATGACGGTGGAAGATGACATCACATGGAGTATGACAGTGGAAGATGACATCACATGGTGTATGACAGTGGAGGATGACATCACATGGAGTATGACAGTGGTGGATAACATCACATGGAGTATGACAGTGGAGGATGACATCACATGGTGTATGACTATGGAAGATGACATCACATGGAGTATGACAGTCGAGGATGACATCACATGGTGTATGACAGTGGAAGATGACATCACATGGAGTATGACAGTGGAGGATGACATCACATGGAGTATGACAGTGGAGGATGACATCACATGTAGTATGACAGTGGAGGATGACATCACATGGTGTATGACGGTGGAAGATGACATCACATGGAGTATGACAGTGGAAGATGACATCACATGGTGTATGACAGTGGAGGATGACATCACATGGAGTATGACGTGGTGGATAACATCACATGGAGTATGACAGTGGAGGATGACATCAAATGGTGTATGACTATGGAAGATGACATCACATGGAGTATGACAGTCGAGGATGACATAACATGGAGTATGACAGTCGAGGATGACATCACATGGAGTATGACAGTGGAGGATGACATCACATGGAGTATGACAGTGGAGGATGACATCACATGGAGTATGACAGTGGAGGATGACATCACATGGAGTATGACACTGGAAGATGACATCACATGGAGTATGACAGTCGAGGATGACATCACATGGAGTATGACAGTCGAGGATGACATCACATGGAGTATGACAGTCAAGGATGACATCACATGGAGTATGACAGTCAAGGATGACATCACATGGAGTATGACAGTGGAGGATGACATCACATGGAGGATGACATTGGAAGATGACATCACATGGAGTATGACAGTGGAAGATGACATCACATGGAGTATGACAGTGGAGGATGACATCACATGGAGTATGACAGTGGAAGATGACATCACATGGTGTATGACAGTGGAGGATGACATCACATGGAGTATGACAGTGGAAGATGACATCACATGGAGTATGACAGTGGAAGATGACATCACATGGAGTATGACAGTGGAAGATGACATCACATGGAGTATGACAGTGGAAGATGACATCACTTCTCTGCTTTCATCTGTGATTTCCATTTTCCGTATTATAAATCTTGAGATGAGACAATTTATTCTCTTATTGTACCCAGAGACTCACAGACTATATTGCCAATTGGGTGAAGGGAAACACTAAAAATTTTACGAATTTTATTGATTTTTTTTAAATCTGTTAAAAACAAGTTTCCTGAGCCGCGATGATGAGGCAGCCGCCTAATGACTGTGTAATTCAGCGTTCCACCTCGCTGCTGTTCTATAGTGAAGCTGAGATTTCTCTAAGAGAACCATAAATGACTTTTATTTCCTTCTATTGGTGGCACGGTCGGGGGAGGGGAGCAGGCTATTTTTTTTTGTGAGTCACTTGATGACAGCGGTGAATGTGTGGTGAGAACTTCCTATTAAAATGAGGAATCCTTGCCTTGTCCTGGACCTGAGGATTGTCGGGCGGTCCGCCAGAGTCACGGGAGGGTGGCATCTTCACCTATAATTAGGAATCTAGTTAGATGTTGTTGTCGGCAGCAAAACAAATTACGAGTGAAATGATACAGAGAACGCTCCATCGTTAATGGCAGCCTGTAATTGCTTTTCAGTAATTAGAAAAGTCGTCTTTTAGTGCGGATATGAATATATTAATCACGGTAGTTGTAGGGGGGCGCTCTGTCATGGGGGGCTCTGCACTGGGTCACAACATACACATGAATCATATGATCGCTGCTCGCTATGACGGTATGCAAATCTCCGCATGATGCGGTGACCTCAATATTCTCACATCGATTCTTCCTGGATTCTTAAGTTAACGCAATTTACATGAAACCGCCATCGCCCCTCCCCCACAGCGTCCTTACTGACTAATCGCAGGGGTTGGCACAAGTCACGTATACATCTCATGCTTATAATTACTTAATTCTGCATCGACCACAGATCCCTCCTGATTCTCCCGGTTTATGGATACAATGTCTCGTCTGCAGAGAAGATTGACACATGCAGTAAGTTATATCTTCAGAAAACTTCCAAGTGGGTGGGCTCTTCCTAGTGTGATGTCAGAGCTGTGCTGTGTGTCATAAGCCAATCACATGTCTTTGTCACATGCAGTCTCACACACACAGAGAAAGACACTGCAGTTGCATCCACCTCCTCCGACCCTCTCTCTCCTGCACTCCTTGTGTTACTATAATGGATAATGGTGAAAATTGGTGAAGGGAGAAGTAAAGGACGGTGCAAAAAAGTGAGAACATTTCACCTGGACCTATATTCACATGAGCTGCTGATTTATGGGAAATAATCAAAGGCAAATATCATAGATATAATTTGGTGATATACTTTTAGTTCAATTCCTCATCATTTTTTTTGAATTTTAAGATGAGCTACCTCCAGACTTTGTAATCAGTAATGTTTCTGTTCACTGACAGCAAGTAAAGATCTTAAAAAGTGTTAAGGAAATACAAGATTTTTTAGAAGAAGAAAGGATATAACTTGGGGTCTCGACCTTGCTTTGTCCATTTGAACACCTTTACTTTGCTACATGGGTGCAAATATGGGCATAGTTCAGGATGTAGAGTGCAAGCAGGTGTGTAGCTAAGGATGTTGAGTGCAAGCAGGTGTGTAGCTAAGGATGTAGAGTGTAAGCAGGGGTGTAGCTAAGGATGTAGAGTGTAAGCAGAGGTGTAGCTAAGGATGTAGAGTGTAAGCAGGTGTGTAGCTAAGGATGTAGAGTGTAAGCAGGGGTGTAGCTAAGGATGTAGAGTGTAAGCAGGGGTGTAGCTAAGGATGTAGAGTGTAAGCAGGGGTGTAACTAAGGATAAAGTGTGTAAGCAGGGGTGTAGCTAAGGATGTAGAGTGTAAGCAGGGATGTAGCTAAGGATGTAGAATGTAAGCAGGGGTGTAGCTAAGGATAGCGAGTGTAAGCTGAGGTGAGCTAAGGATGTAGAGTGTAAGCAGGGGTATAGCTAAGGATAAAGTGTGTAAGAAGGGGTGTAGCTAAGGATGTAGAGTGTAAGCAGGGGTGTAGCTAAGGATGTAGAGGGTAGCAGGGGTGTAGCTAAGGATAAAGAGTGTAAGCAGGGGTGTAGCTAAGGATGTAGAGTGTAAGCAGGGGTGTAGCTAAGGATGTTGAGTGTAAGCAGGGGTGTAGCTAAGGATGTAGAGTGCAAGCAGGGGTGTAGCTAAGGATAGAGAGTGTAAGCTGAGGTGAGCTAAGGATGTAGAGTGTAAGCAGGGGTATAGCTAAGGATAAAGTGTGTAAGCAGGGGTGTAGCTAAGGATGTAGAGTGTAAGAAGGGGTTTAGCTAAGGATGTAGAGGGTAGCAGGGGTGTAGCTAAGGATAAAGAGTGTAAGCAGGGGTGTAGCTAAGGATATAGAGTGTAAGCAGGGGTGTAGCTAAGGATGTAGAGTGTAAGCAGGGGTGTAGCTAAGGATGTTGAGTGTAAGCAGGGGTGTAGCTAAGGATGTAGAGTGCAAGCAGGGGTGTAGCTAAGGATAGAGAGTGTAAGCTGAGGTGAGCTAAGGATGTAGAGTGTAAGCAGGGGTATAGCTAAGGATAAAGTGTGTAAGCAGGGGTGTAGCTAAGGATGTAGAGTGTAAGAAGGGGTGTAGCTAAGGATGTAGAGGGTAGCAGGGGTGTAGCTAAGGATAAAGAGTGTAAGCAGGGGTGTAGCTAAGGATGTTGAGTGTAAGCAGGGGTGTAGCTAAGGATGTTGAGTGTAAGCAGGGGTGTAGCTAAGGATGTAGAGGGTAGCAGGGGTGTAGCTAAGGATAAAGTGTGTAAGCAGGGGTGTAGCTAAGGATGTTGAATGTAAGCAGGGGTGTAGCTAAGGATGTAGAATGTAAGCAGGGGTGTAGCTAAGGATAGAGAGTGTAAGCTGAGGTGAGCTAAGGATGTAGAGTGTAAGCAGGGGTACAGCTAAGAATAAAGTGTGTAAGCAGGGGTGTAGCTAAGGATGTAGAGTGTAAGCAGGGGTGTAGCTAAGGATGTAGAGGGTAGCAGGGGTGTAGCTAAGGATAAAGAGTGTAAGCAGGGGTATAGCTAAGGATAAAGTGTGTAAGCAGGGGTGTAGCTAAGGATGTAGAGTGTAAGCAGGGGTGTAGCTAAGGATGTAGAGGGTAGCAGGGGTGTAGCTAAGAATAAAGAGTGTAAGCAGGGGTGTAGCTAAGGATGTAGAGTGTAAGCAGGGGTGTAGCTAAGGATGTTGAGTGTAAGCAGGGGTGTAGCTAAGGATGTAGAGTGCAAGCAGGGGTGTAGCTAAGGATAGAGAGTGTAAGCTGAGGTGAGCTAAGGATGTAGAGTGTAAGCAGGGGTATAGCTAAGGATAAAGTGTGTAAGCAGGGGTGTAGCTAAGGATGTAGAGTGTAAGAATGGGTTTAGCTAAGGATGTAGAGGGTAGCAGGGGTGTAGCTAAGGCTAAAGAGTGTAAGCAGGGGTGTAGCTAAGGATATAGAGTGTAAGCAGGGGTGTAGCTAAGGATGTAGAGTGTAAGCAGGGGTGTAGCTAAGGATGTAGAGTGTAAGCAGGGGTGTAGCTAAGGATGTTGAGTGTAAGCAGGGGTGTAGCTAAGGATGTAGAGTGCAAGCAGGGGTGTAGCTAAGGATAGAGAGTGTAAGCTGAGGTGAGCTAAGGATGTAGAGTGTAAGCAGGGGTATAGCTAAGGATAAAGTGTGTAAGCAGGGGTGTAGCTAAGGATGTAGAGTGTAAGAAGGGGTTTAGCTAAGGATGTAGAGGGTAGCAGGGGTGTAGCTAAGGATAAAGAGTGTAAGCAGGGGTGTAGCTAAGGATATAGAGTGTAAGCAGGGGTGTAGCTAAGGATGTAGAGTGTAAGCAGGGGTGTAGCTAAGGATGTTGAGTGTAAGCAGGGGTGTAGCTAAGGATGTAGAGTGCAAGCAGGGGTGTAGCTAAGGATAGAGAATGTAAGCTGAGGTGAGCTAAGGATGTAGAGTGTAAGCAGGGGTATAGCTAAGGATAAAGTGTGTAAGCAGGGGTGTAGCTAAGGATGTAGAGTGCAAGCAGGGGTGTAGCTAAGGATAGAGAGTGTAAGCTGAGGTGAGCTAAGGATGTAGAGTGTAAGCAGGGGTATAGCTAAGGATAAAGTATGTAAGCAGGGGTGTAGCTAAGGATGTAGAGTGTAAGAAGGGGTTTAGCTAAGGATGTAGAGTGTAAGCAGGGGTGTAGCTAAGGATATAGAGTGTAAGCAGGGGTGTAGCTAAGGATGTAGAGTGTAAGCAGGGGTGTAGCTAAGGATGTTGAGTGTAAGCAGGGGTGTAGCTAAGGATGTAGAGTGCAAGCAGGGGTGTAGCTAAGGGTAGAGAGTGTAAGCTGAGGTGAGCTAAGGATGTAGAGTGTAAGCAGGGGTATAGCTAAGGATAAAGTGTGTAAGCAGGGGTGTAGCTAAGGATGTAGAGTGTAAGAAGGGGTGTAGCTAAGGATGTAGAGGGTAGCAGGGGTGTAGCTAAGGCTAAAGAGTGTAAGCAGGGGTGTAGCTAAGGATATAGAGTGTAAGCAGGGGTGTAGCTAAGGATGTAGAGTGTAAGCAGGGGTGTAGCTAAGGATGTAGAGTGTAAGCAGGGGTGTAGCTAAGGATGTTGAGTGTAAGCAGGGGTGTAGCTAAGGATGTAGAGTGCAAGCAGGGGTGTAGCTAAGGATAGAGAGTGTAAGCTGAGGTGAGCTAAGGATGTAGAGTGTAAGCAGGGGTATAGCTAAGGATAAAGTGTGTAAGCAGGGGTGTAGCTAAGGATGTAGAGTGTAAGAAGGGGTTTAGCTAAGGATGTAGAGGGTAGCAGGGGTGTAGCTAAGGATAAAGAGTGTAAGCAGGGGTGTAGCTAAGGATATAGAGTGTAAGCAGGGGTGTAGCTAAGGATGTAGAGTGTAAGCAGGGGTGTAGCTAAGGATGTTGAGTGTAAGCAGGGGTGTAGCTAAGGATGTAGAGTGCAAGCAGGGGTGTAGCTAAGGATAGAGAATGTAAGCTGAGGTGAGCTAAGGATGTAGAGTGTAAGCAGGGGTATAGCTAAGGATAAAGTGTGTAAGCAGGGGTGTAGCTAAGGATGTAGAGTGCAAGCAGGGGTGTAGCTAAGGATAGAGAGTGTAAGCTGAGGTGAGCTAAGGATGTAGAGTGTAAGCAGGGGTATAGCTAAGGATAAAGTATGTAAGCAGGGGTGTAGCTAAGGATGTAGAGTGTAAGAAGGGGTTTAGCTAAGGATGTAGAGTGTAAGCAGGGGTGTAGCTAAGGATATAGAGTGTAAGCAGGGGTGTAGCTAAGGATGTAGAGTGTAAGCAGGGGTGTAGCTAAGGATGTTGAGTGTAAGCAGGGGTGTAGCTAAGGATGTAGAGTGCAAGCAGGGGTGTAGCTAAGGGTAGAGAGTGTAAGCTGAGGTGAGCTAAGGATGTAGAGTGTAAGCAGGGGTATAGCTAAGGATAAAGTGTGTAAGCAGGGGTGTAGCTAAGGATGTAGAGTGTAAGAAGGGGTGTAGCTAAGGATGTAGAGGGTAGCAGGGGTGTAGCTAAGGATAAAGAGTGTAAGCAGGGGTGTAGCTAAGGATGTTGAGTGTAAGCAGGGGTGTAGCTAAGGATGTTGAGTGTAAGCAGGGGTGTAGCAAAGGATGTAGAGGGTAGCAGGGGTGTAGCTAAGGATAAAGTGTGTAAGCAGGGGTGTAGCTAAGGATGTTGAGTGTAAGCAGGGGTGTAGCTAAGGATGTAGAATGTAAGCAGGGGTGTAGCTAAGGATAGAGAGTGTAAGCTGAGGTGAGCTAAGGATGTAAAGTGTAAGCAGGGGTACAGCTAAGAATAAAGTGTGTAAGCAGGGGTGTAGCTAAGGATGTAGAGTGTAAGCTGAGGTGAGCTAAGGATGTAGAGTGTAAGCAGGGGTATAGCTAAGGATAAAGTGTGTAAGCAGGGGTGTAGCTAAGGATGTAGAGTGTAAGAAGGGGTTTAGCTAAGGATGTAGAGGGTAGCAGGGGTGTAGCTAAGGATAAAGAGTGTAAGCAGGGGTGTAGCTAAGGATATAGAGTGTAAGCAGGGGTGTAGCTAAGGATGTAGAGTGTAAGCAGGGGTGTAGCTAAGGATGTTGAGTGTAAGCAGGGGTGTAGCTAAGGATGTAGAGTGCAAGCAGGGGTGTAGCTAAGGATAGAGAATGTAAGCTGAGGTGAGCTAAGGATGTAGAGTGTAAGCAGGGGTATAGCTAAGGATAAAGTGTGTAAGCAGGGGTGTAGCTAAGGATGTAGAGTGCAAGCAGGGGTGTAGCTAAGGATAGAGAGTGTAAGCTGAGGTGAGCTAAGGATGTAGAGTGTAAGCAGGGGTATAGCTAAGGATAAAGTATGTAAGCAGGGGTGTAGCTAAGGATGTAGAGTGTAAGAAGGGGTTTAGCTAAGGATGTAGAGTGTAAGCAGGGGTGTAGCTAAGGATATAGAGTGTAAGCAGGGGTGTAGCTAAGGATGTAGAGTGTAAGCAGGGGTGTAGCTAAGGATGTTGAGTGTAAGCAGGGGTGTAGCTAAGGATGTAGAGTGCAAGCAGGGGTGTAGCTAAGGGTAGAGAGTGTAAGCTGAGGTGAGCTAAGGATGTAGAGTGTAAGCAGGGGTATAGCTAAGGATAAAGTGTGTAAGCAGGGGTGTAGCTAAGGATGTAGAGTGTAAGAAGGGGTGTAGCTAAGGATGTAGAGGGTAGCAGGGGTGTAGCTAAGGATAAAGAGTGTAAGCAGGGGTGTAGCTAAGGATGTTGAGTGTAAGCAGGGGTGTAGCTAAGGATGTTGAGTGTAAGCAGGGGTGTAGCAAAGGATGTAGAGGGTAGCAGGGGTGTAGCTAAGGATAAAGTGTGTAAGCAGGGGTGTAGCTAAGGATGTTGAGTGTAAGCAGGGGTGTAGCTAAGGATGTAGAATGTAAGCAGGGGTGTAGCTAAGGATAGAGAGTGTAAGCTGAGGTGAGCTAAGGATGTAAAGTGTAAGCAGGGGTACAGCTAAGAATAAAGTGTGTAAGCAGGGGTGTAGCTAAGGATGTAGAGTGTAAGCAGGGGTGTAGCTAAGGATGTAGAGGGTAGCAGGGGTGTAGCTAAGGATAAAGAGTGTAAGCAGGGGTGTAGCTAAGGATGTAGAGTGTAAGCAGGGGTGTAGCTAAGGATGTAGAGTGTAAGCAGGGGTGTAGCTAAGGATGTTGAGTGTAAGCAGGGGTGTAGCTAAGGATGTAGAGTGCAAGCTGGGGTGTAGCTAAGGATGAAGAGTATAAGCAGGGGTGTAGCTCAGGAAGTAGAATGCAAGCAGGTGTGTAGCTAAGGATGTAGAGTGCAAGCTGGGGTGTAGCTAAGGATATAGAGTGCAATCAGGGGTGTAGCTAAGGATGTAGAGTGTAAGCAGGGGTGTAGCTTAGGATGTAGACTGCAAGCTGGGGTGTAGCTAAGGATGTAGAGTGTAAGCAGGGGTGCAGCTAAGGATGTAGAGTGCAAGCTGGGGTGTAGCTCAGGATGTAGAGTGCAACAGGTGTGTAGCTAAGGATGTAGAGTGCAAGCAGGTGTGTAGCTAAGGATGTAAAGTGTAAGCAGGGGTGTAGCTAAGGATGTAGAGTGCAAGCTGGGGTGTAGCTAAGGATGAAGAGTATAAGCAGGGGTGTAGCTCAGGAAGTAGAGTGCAAGCAGGTGTGTAGCTAAGGATGTAGAGTGCAAGCTGGGGTGTAGCTAAGGATATAGACTGCAAGCTGGGGTGTAGCTAAGGATGTAGAGTGTAAGCAGGGGTGCAGCTAAGGATGTAGAGTGCAAGCTGGGGTGTACCTCAGGATGTAGAGTGCAAGCAGGTGTGTAGCTAAGGATGTAGAGTGCAAGCAGGTGTGTAGCTAAGGATGTAAAGTGTAAGCAGGGGTGTAGCTAAGGATGTAGAGTGTAAGCAGGGGTGTAGCTTAGGATGTAGATTATAAGCAGGGGTGTAGCTTAGGATGTAGAGTGTAAACAGGGGTGTAGCTAAGGATGTAGAGTGCAAGCAGGGGTGTAGCTAAGGATGAAGAGAGTAAGCTGGGGTGTAGCTAAGGATGTATAATGTAAGCAGGGATGTAGCTTAGGATGTAGAGTGTAAGCAGGGGTGTAGCTTAGGATGTAGCGTGTAAGCAGGGGTGTAGCTCAGGATGTAGAGTGCAAGCAGGTGTGTAGCTAAGGATGTAGAGTGTAAGCAGGGGTGTAGCTTAGGATGTAGAGTGCAAGCAGGGGTGTAGCTAAGGATGAAGAGTGTAAGTAGGGGTGTAGCTAAGGATGTATAGTGTAAGCAGGGGTGTAGCTAAGGATGTATAGTGTAAGCAGGGGTGTAGCTTAGGATGTAGAGTGTAAGCAGGGGTGTAGCTTAGGATGTAGAGTGTAAGCAGGGGTGTAGCTTAGGATGTATAGTGTAAGCAGGGGTGTAGCTAAGGATGTAGAGTGTAAGCAGGGGTGTAGCTAAGGATGTAGAGTGTAAGCTGTGTTGTAGGTGCGGAGGTAGCATCTAATCAAGAGTATAGCTAAGAATATAGAGCATAAGCATGCATGTAGCTAAGAATGTAGCATGTACGTAGGGATGCAGCTAAGGATGTACAGTGTAAGCAGTTGTGTAGCTAAGGATGTAGAGTGTAAGTAGGGGTGTAGCTGAGGAGGTAGCATGTAAGCAGGGGTGTAGTTAAGGATAAAGAGTAAGCAGGGGTGTAGCTAAGGATGTAGAGTGTAAGTAGGGGTGTAGCTACGGAGGTAGCATGTAAGCAGGGGTGTAGCTAAGGATGTAGACTGTAAGCAAGTGTATAGTTAAGGATGTAGAGTGTAAGCAGGGGTGTAGCTAAGGATGCAGAGTGTAAGCAATGGTGTAGTTAAAGATATAGAGTGCAAACATGGGTGCAACTAAGGATGTAGAGTGCCAGCAGGGGTGTAGCTAAGAATGTAGAGTGTAAGCAGGGGTGTAGCTAAGGATGTAGAGTGTAAACATTGGTATAGATAAGGATGTAGAATGTAAGTATGGGTGTAGCTAAGGATGCAGAGTATAAGTAGGGGTGTAGCTACGGAGGCAGCATGTAATCTGGGGGGGTAGCTTATGATGTAGAGTGTAAGCAGGGGTGTAGCTATTGAGGTAGCATGTAAGCAGGAGTGAAGAGTGTAAATATTAGTATAGCTAAGGATTTAGGGTTTTAGCAGGCATGTAGCTACGAAGGTAGTATGTAACCTGAAGTGTAGCTTATGAGGTAGAGTGTAAGCAGGGGTGTAGCTACTGAAGTAGCATGTAAGCAGGGTTGTAGAGTGTAAACATGGGCATAGCTAAGGATGTAGAGTGTAAACAGGCGTGTATCTATGGAGGTAGCATTTGTAAGGGGTGGGCAGTGTAAGTAGGGGTATAGCTAGGGGGTGGGCAGTATAAGTGGGAGTATAGCTGAGAGTAGGCATTGTAGGCATGGGTGTAGCAGGGTATAGGTAGAGGTGGGCAGTGTAACTGGAGGTGTAGCTAGTGGGTGGGCAGTGTAAGCAGGGGTGTAGATAGGGGTTGGCAGTGAAACAGAGGTGTAACTAGTGGTAGGCAGTGCAGGCAGGAGTATAGCTAAGGGGTGGGTAGTGCAAGCAGTGATGCAGAAGGGGTGCAGCTACAGATGGTCAGTTTAAGCAGGGGTGTTGCTAAGGGGTAGGCAGGGGTATTAGGGGGATTGACAATGTATGCAGGGGTGTAACTAGAGGATGGGCTGTGAAGGCAGTGGTGTAGCAGGGGTGCAGCTAGGGGTGGGCAGTGTAAGCAGGGGTATAGCTAGGGGATGGGTAGTGTAGACAGTGGTGTAACTAGGGTGAGCAGTGTGATCAGGGGTGTAGCTAGGGAAATGGGCTTTGTAGGAAGGGGTGTAGCAGGGGTGCAGTTATGAGTGGGCCTGTAAGCAGGGGTGTAGAATGGGGGTAGGCAGTATGAGCAGGAGTATAACTGTGGGGTGGGAATTTTAGGCAGGGGTGTAGCTGAGGGATGGATAGTTTAGGCAAGGGTGTAGCAAGGGGTGAACAGTGTGATCAGGTGTGTGGTGAGGGGGATGGGTTGTGTGGGAGGTGGTGTAGCTAGGTGGTAGTCAGTGTAAGCTGGAGTTTAGCTATGGAGGGCTTGGCAGGTCATTTGCCCCCTTGTGCTGGTGGTGCAACAAAAAGTCGCTTTTCCTTTGGTAGGATATTTAGATATTGGACTCTGGCATGTAATTTGGTCTTTGCTTGGGTGATGACAAGTCTGGCTTTAACTCAATGGTGGTCTATGAGCGGCATATGCCTGGGTGAGAGGTCATGCTGTCCCACAGACAATAATCCTTGCAGTGACCCCATATAGCAAAAAAAATGGGAAAGAACTCTTAACAAGCAGTAAAATGTAACAAATCTTTATTGAAGAATAAATAAAACGAATAAAAAGAAATAAAAAAGGGAGATCTGAGCAGAGAATCCTTGGCTGTGACAGTCACCACATATATATAACATATTCTCAGTGATTAATAATAGTAAATGTCTCTGAAAAGAGATTGTAAAATGCAAAGGCAGCTGAAGAACCTATGGCAAGGGCAAAGAATTCATGAAGACAGCATGCGAGAAGTAGTCAAACAGATTTGTAAATTATATGTGCAAAAAAAATGGAAATCACACATGGTAGATAATATAAGTGTGGTCTAATAAAGTGCAAATGAGTCTGAAAAATATAGTAGTAAAATAAAAAAAACCTAGCGGTAGACAGATAATGACTAGTTAATTATGACGTATGCTAAGATGCTGTCTGTATATGTATTCCATAAAGCCAATATGTAGACTTGTGGATAGTGAAAGCAGCAAAAGAGAATGTGAAAAATGCTGAAATAGGCAGGAACTGTATGTAATAGAAAAATAAAGTGCAAGTGCAGTAAATGGAAAAGGCACAAACATGTGATGCCTTGAGAAATGCTGGTCAACAGAAGTACACATGTATGTATGCATTAAATACTGATGAGTGGGACTGGTAGTTCCTGTCCAATGCTTTACCAGTCGCACTAAGGTATACTTATCAGTCTTTAATGCATACATACTGTATATGTACTTGTGCTTACCAGCATTTCTCTAGGCATCACATGTTTGTGCCTTTTCCATTTACTGCACTTGCAGTTTATTTTTCTAATCCATACATTTCCCGCCTATTGTAGCATTTTTTCAGAATCTCATTTGCTGTTTTCATTCTCCACAAGTCTGTCCTCATGAATTCTTTGCCCTTACCATAGGTTCTTCGGCTGCCTTTGTATTTAACAATTTCTTTTCAGAGACATTTACTATTATTATTACTGTGATGGGCGAGCACTAAAATGCTCGGGTGCTCGTCGCTCAGGTCGAGCAGATTGGAATACTCGGGTACTCGGCCAGAACAACGAGCCCAATGTAAGTCTTTGGGAGACCTGAGTATTTTTACCGTGATCCCCCGGGGGTCCTTTTAAGGTCTGAAAACGTCTGAAAATGATGGAAACACTGCTCAAATGACACAGGGATCTCATGGGGATCGCCCCTGGAAGCATTCCTGACTCCTAGTTCACAGCTTTAATCATTTTTTTCCGAGATTCATGCCATTTTTCCCGGTGCCACAAAAAACACATGAAAAGGAAAGCAAAACGGGTTTTGCTGGGAAATATTATAAGGTACATCCTTTGCAGGTTAATGACTTGCCTGTAAGGCGAAATATTTCACCCAAGACCAAAAATTTCCTCTCCCACTTAGGCTCAGTTCAGACGCTGCATTTTTGAAGCGTTTTTCAACTTTAACATTGCTTTCAACCACTACAAATGCATTCACTGGGAAATGTCAGTGTAACATGTAACCCCCCTAGCTGGCCATGTGGTGTGTGACACATACAGACCCATCTTGGTTCATTTATGAAGGAGCGACTCTTAGGCCGGCGTCACACACAGCGTAAAACAATACGGTCCGTATATTACGGCCGTAATACGCTGAAAAGTCCCGAAAAAAGTGGTCCGTAGCTCCTCCGTAGGCAGGGTGTGTCAGCGTTTTTTGCGCATGGCATCCTCCGTATGTAATCCGTATGGCATCCGTACTGCGTGGTTTTCTCGCAGGCTAGCAAAACCAACATACCGCTATAGAAGTGATCCATGTGTCCCAAAAAGAAAAGAAAATATATATATACTGTCTATATATATATATATATATATATATATATATATATATATATATATATATATATGTATGTGTCAGTAGACACATATATTAGAGAGAAAAGCCGGTAATTCAGTGCGGTGTACAGTAAAATCACACTGACAGCTTACAGTAGAATAGGTAGAATAAATGTGTACACATAGAATAGGTATATATATATATATATGTCAGTGAGACACATATATGTATATATATTAATATTTATTCCAGCGCTAGACAGCTTGAAAGCCGGTAATTCAATTACCGACTTTTTCCTTCTCCTTCCTAAAACCCGACATGATTTGAGACATGGTTTACATACAGTAAACCATGTCTTCTCTCCATTTTTTTTGCAGATTCCACACTACTAATGTCAGTAGTGTGTATCTGCAAAATTTGTCCGTTCTAGCTCTTAAAATAAAGGGTTAAATGGCGGAAAAAATTGGCGTGGGCTCCCGCGCAATTTTCTCCGCCAGAGTAGTAAAGCCAGTGACTGAGGGCAGATATTAATAGCCTGGAGAGGGTCCACGGTTATTGGCCCCCCCCTGGCTAAAAATATCTGCCCCCAGCCACCCCAGAAAAGGCACATCTGGAAGATGCGCCTATTCTGGCACTTGGCCACTCTCTTCCCATTCCCGTGTAGCGGTGGGATATGGGGTAATGAAGGGTTAATGCCACCTTGCTATTGTAAGGTGACATTAAGCCTAATTAATAATGGAGAGGCGTCAATTATGACACCTATCCATTATAGGTGGGAGCTTTCTAGGTAATTTCCCACGATCTATGAACAGCCAGCAGAGGGCGCCTCACCGCAAATGAAGCTAAATATAGATCATTGATCTATATTTAGCCTCATTCCCTGGGGTTTTGCAGCGAGGAGCAGCGTGCATTAGCACAGCTCCTTGCTGCAAAATGTTTTAACCCCTTCAGAAGGATTTACATCGTTGGACGTTACAGATCTGCGGAGGGTAAGTATATTGTTGGTTTATTATGTTTTTTTACTCACAGAACGAGGGTCTTCAGTGACTGGATTGGGCGTTGAATAAAATACTGCAACAACCATTGTTTTTATTTCATTAAAATAATTTTAAAAAATGTGTTTGTGTTTTATTTAACCCTTTACTAGTATTGGATTAATAATGGATAGGTGTCATAATTGACGCCTCTCCATTATTAATTAGGCTTAATGTCACCTTACAATAGCAAGGTGGCATTAACCCTTCATTACCCCATATCCCACCGCTACACGGGAATGGGAAGAGAGTGGCCAAGTGCCAGAATAGGCGCATCTTCCAGATGTGCCTTTTCTGGGGTGGCTGGGGGCAGATATTTTTAGCCAGGGGGGGGCCAATAACCGTGGACCCTCACCAGGCTATTAATATCTGCCCTCAGTCACTGGCTTTACTACTCTGGCGGAGAAAATTGCGCGGGAGCCCACGCCAATTTTTTCCGCCATTTAACCCTTTATTTTAAGAGCTAGAACGGCCAAATTTTGCAGATACACACTACTGACATTAGTAGTGTGGAATCTGCAAAAAAAATGGAGAGAAGACATGGTTTACTGTATGTAAACCATGTCTCAAATCATGTCGGGTTTTAGGAAGGAGAAGGAAAAAGCCGGTAATTGAATTACCGGCTTTCAAGCTGTCTAGCGCTGGAATAAATATTAATATATATACATATATGTGTCTCACTGACATATATATATATATATATATACCTATTCTATGTGTACACATTTATTCTACCTATTCTACTGTAAGCTGTCAGTGTGATTTTACTGTACACCGCACAGAATTACCGGCTTTTCTCTCTAACAGCGCTGCGTATTTCTCGCAAGTCACACTGCTTGTCCGTGTGTAATCCGTATTTTTCACGCTTCCATAGACTTTCATTGGCGTATTTCTTGCGCAGTACGGTGACAAACGCAGCATGCTGCGATTTTGTACGGCCGTAGAAAGCCGTATAATACTGATCAGTAAAATACGGCAAATAGGAGCAGGGGCATAGAGAATAATTGTGCCGTATTTTTTGCGAGTTTTACGGACGTAGATTCTGCACTCTTACGTCCGTAAAACTCGCATGTGTGACGGCGGCCTTAAAGTCCCAGAGCCTATTTTTACTGGTGCATCAGGCGGCATTAATCTTTTTAAAGGGCCATTATGAAACAGTGGGTCTCCTAAACTGTTGTAGCCTATGCTGTGAGTGGATGGGCTGCCAAGAATTACGACGCTACACAATACCCCTGTCATAAGATGTCCAGGGGGGACTCCTGAAAAAGTATTTTATTAAATTCAAGGCCTGCCCTGCTACCAATTCATATGCACCCCAATAAACCTTTAAACCCACATACTGGATGGGCCCAGGAAAATCCACTTCACAATATGCATTTTGTGCTGAATACTCCATTGTTTTATACATTGGCAGGAAGGCGAGCCCTGCTGCATAGTCAGTCATATGCACCCCATTAGGCCTTGGAACCCACATACTGGATGGCCCAAGGAAAATTCACTCATATTTTTAATGGTATGATGGTGGAGCGCCCGGTCAGGGCAAGGGTTTACTCGGTACTGGGTCCTGCGGTTCACAGGAGGATGTCACGGTGGCTGACCCGGTCTGTGGCCCTGGGACATCCGTATAAAAGGAAAAGGTCTTCAAAAGGGATAAGGTTTATGTTCGTGACACCACCTGTGGTATTTGGTCAGGGTGACCGACGCTGCTTTAAGGGGTCCGCTGGGGTGATGTTATGGCAGCTAGATGGTATACCTTCCTACAGGTGAAGTATATCCACAGGGCTTCATAGTATGTAGATGATAGAATGGTGAGAGGCGCAGTGAAGAATGAGGACACAGGTTTGCAGTCTCTTTACTTGTTTACTGTTGGTTTCAGCAGGCACAGACTAGGGTACCCGATCACACGACAGGTAGAGTCCGGCCGGTTTGGAAGCAAGTCGAGAGTCCCTTTGTCCAGGTGGAAATCAGTAGCCTTCCCTTGCGCTGTAGTGGTGTAGTCCCTTACTGCATAAACTTCAAATAAGGTCCTCACAGATGTTGTGTCTCTCTCTGTCACCCGTACTTGGATAGGACAAAACCCGTATGACTGGTGGCTTGAGGCGGTTTATAGGGACTCTAGCATGCCCCAGCCTCTGAGGGGTGCCACCGTGCCTCCTGGGTGTAGGTGCGGACAGGTAACGTGCAAATAGCTATCCTGCCGGTCTCTGAAGAAAGGCATAGAGGTCCTTACTACCTCGGTGTTCCGGCTACCGGTGTTATCTGCGCCTCAGAAGGAGGCAGCCTGCTCGGGGCTGGTCCCCTTCTGTTATCTTCTCCAGTGCTTTGCTTTCCTGCATGCTCACTGCAACGTATTCTGCTTTCTGAAATGTCTCCTTCCAGGAGCTGTAGCACTTCAGGCTACACGGCTCCTCTGCTTCCTTTCCCTGTGTCTCTCTGACAGGAACTGAACTCTTTCCCTCCCGATCAGGATGTTCTTATAGGGGAGTTCACCTTAAACAGGTTTAGAGCTCCCCCTTCTGGTCTAGAGTGTGAACATGTTGCATGAATTGTGTTACCTGACAAAGAGTTCTCCTTCATTGCCTCCAAACGTATCATCACTCTCCCCGTGAGGAGAGCAACTTTACTGTGACGACCAGGACCCTAGGGTGCTACAATGGTTCTCTTTTTGCACAATTATCTACAGGAGAATTTGGCAGTTTTATTTGACATGATTTTAACACTAAGTTTCAGATACGGCTTTAAATAAGGCTAATACTTGCAATACAAGGCAATTTTTTGCAAACTACAAAATTCAAGGAATAGTATGATTAAATAGTGTGAGTGCGTACACTTTTGGAGGTGTTAACATATACAGGTTAATAAGTACATATAAGGATTAAATAAATATAGTGATTACGTATATATGAAGATTAACTACATACAGTATAGTTAGATCATCACCAAGAGGCTTTTAAACATCATCCGTCTGGAATATCAGAGAAGCAACACCAAGACAGAGAACCCCTGGGAGATTACCTACACTCCATGGGCGTCCCCAATTATGCATGTATCAGCACACTGTACATGTACAGGTACCACAGTTTTGAAATCTGTCTTAGTCATAAAATTTCTCTGGTCTTATATAGTGAATAACACTATGAAGTAACTCTAGTTTCACCCACACCTTCAAGTGGCCACTTTTCAAGGTTGGATGAAACTGAGATATCATGGAGTCATCAGACGAGGGGCCATAAACCCCTAAAAAATAAAAACCACAAGGATTTAGATCAAACCACCACCGGCATAGTTTCAGTAAACCTTAATGTTTTACGATGACAAACAGCAAACATATAGAGGCTTAGAACTGTTTGTGAAGTGAATAAACAAACATTTATCAAGATTGTGTCACTATGAGCATTGTCTGTCACATCTCTAAATGTTTTACAAGAAATGCAGCTATGTGATTGTCTGAATGCATTCGGTATACAGTATTTGAATCTTGTTTACAATTCGCCATTTGTATATTCTCCATTTGTATATTTGAGGCAGACAAAGTTAAGGCTCGCAAGGAGAGAAACAAATATAGTGTACAAAGCTATATTTTTAATGAACTACTGAGGCAAAGTAACAGCATTGCTTTATCAAATTTACATGAAGTGTATTGTGTCCAATGTTAGCAACCAGGCAACACAAAAAGGAGCTTTTCAAGTGAGCTCTTTCAGGAGCACAAATGTTATGAAGTGTTTGCCAACAAGGATGTGGTTTCACCAATAGGGGGTACCTTTTGTAAAAATAGACTAGTTCCATCACAGCCCCCCATGATCAAACTTCACCAGCCTATAACAGTACAAAGCACGTTCACCCTGGTGATCTAGTGGCAGTTATTCAAGAGATATTGCAGGAGACAGAGTTAAGAAGTCGGCACAATGTAATGCCATGCCCAATTCCCCAATGTGTTGTCCTTTTTTAAAAAAATAAGAGTGCCATGACAGCACACTTGGCCAAAATGCACCGCACAGACCACGTTCACCCTGGTGATATAGTGATTCTGGATGAGGAGGATGAGGATAAGGAGGAGGATAAAAACAAACAGACCAAATCAGGAAGCATATACCCATGTGTGGCTGTGAAGAGGTGCATGAGAATCCACCTCCCAAAAAGAGAGAATGTATTTGAGGTTATATTTAGCTGTTTTCACTTAATGGTGTACAGACATCTTTCCCAATCCAGGCCTTGTTCATTTTGATAAGAGTCAGCCTGTCAGCATTTGCAGTTGACAAGCAGATACGCTTATCTGTGATAATTAAATCAGTGGCACTAAAAACCCTCTCTGACAGAATGCTAGCAGCAGGGCAGGCCAGGACCTCCAAGGCGTGGAGAGCCAGTTCATGCCACGTGTCCAGCTTGGATCCCCAATAACTAAAAGGCACAGAGGAATTACGGAGGATGTTTGTACTATCTGCAAGGTACTCCCTCACCATTTTCCCAAACATTGTACTTCTTGTGACAGCACCCCTTGCCTCTGTGCCGCCACGATGGAAGGGTCTGAGAAAACTGTCCCAGAACTTGGCCATTGTTCCCCTGCCTGAGCTGGATTGTACTTCTGTCTCTCTCGCTTGGAGTATTTGGTTGTACAACAAACTCTGATGTCTGCTGCCAGCGTTCTCACATGGGAATTTTCTAAGTAATTCTGCTACAAGAGCCCTGTGGTACTGCAACATTTTAGTACACCTCTCTGCCTCAGGCAGAAGAGGTTGAGAGTTTTCCTTGTAGCGTGGGTCTAAAAGTGTCACCAACCAGTAATGAGTGTCACCCAAAATTTTGATAATCCGAGGGTCATGTGAAATGCAGCGCAACATAAAGACAGCCATGTGTGCCAGACTGTTAACAGGCAAGACTTCCGTGTCCTGAACAACAGGATGACTGACCATGCTGTCCTCCTCCTCCTTATCCTCATCCTCCTCCTCCCTGTCCCCAGGCCATCCCCGGTGAACAGAAGCTAATACAGATGTGTTTGTAGTACCATCTATAGCGCATGAAAGTAGCTCCTGTTCTTCCCCCTCCTCCTCCTCCTCCTCCTCCTCATTGCCTACCAATCCACGTTGAGAAGACATGAGACTGGGCTGAGTGTAATCCCCCTGTATGTTTCCTTGCTCCATGTCCTCGTGCTCCGCCTGCAATGTATCCTCTTTTATTGTGAGCAGAGAGGTTTTCAGAATGATGAGAAGCGGGATGGTGATGCTAGTTATAGCGTCATCGCCGCTTACCATCATGGTGCAGTCCTCAAAGTTTTGGAGGATGTTACATATGTCTGACATCCATGTCCACTCCTGAGTTCTTATGTGTGGAGTCTGACCTGAAATTCGATGGTTTTGTTGATGTTGGTAGTCAACAATGGCCCTCTTCTGCTCACAAATCCTTTCCAACATTTGCGGCGTAGAGTTCCAGCACATTGGGACATCACACAACAGTCGGTGAGCTGGAAGCTGAAACCGCTGCTGAAGCACGGCAAGGGCAGCTGAAGCTGTAGCTGGCTTTCTGAAATGGGCAGACAGACGGCGTCTTTACTAGCAGATCTGGCAGCTCCGGGTAGCTTTTCAGAAAATGTTGAACCACAAGGATAAGTGTTATGATCTGGTGGCTTTGGAGCAGCATGTGACGTACTCTGGAGGAGGTGGTACCTGTACTGACCGCAAACCCTGAACTTAGCAGCGCAACTAGAAATAGCCGTGGGATGTACCTAACACTCCCTAGACACCTCGACACAGCCTAAGGACTAACTTCCCCTAAAGATAGAAACGGGAAAACTATCTTGCCTCAGAGAAAATCCCCAAAGGATAGACAGCCCTGACTGCCGTAGGGCCAGCAATCCTCGGCGTGGAGAGGATGTGTTCTATCCCAAGGTCTGACTGGGTCCCGGCTTCCACTATGTTAACCCAGTGTGCTGTCATTGAGATGTACCATCCCTGCCCACAAGCACTTGTCCACGTGTCCGTGGTTAGGTGGACTTTCCCGGTAACAGCATTGTTGAGGGCACGGGTAATGTTGTGGGACACATGCTGGTGTAATGCCGGAACGGCACACCGGGAGAAATAGTGACGACTGGGGACCGAGTACCTTGGGATGGCCGCCGCCATCAGGTTGTTGGAAGTTTCTGTCTCAACAAGCCTAAAAGGCAGCATTTCTAGTGCAAGCAGAAGAGAAATATTAGTATTGAGGACTGTGGCCTGTGGGGCGTTGGCTGGGTATTTCTGCTTGCATTCCAACGACTGGGTTAAAGACAACTGAACGCTGTGCTGGGACAAGGATGTAGACGGGCTTGCTGATGGTGCTGCTTGACTGTGGGCCACAACAGGTGCAGGGCTAGAGGCATCTTCACATGCATGGTGTACTGGGGATTGGCTTCTATGCAAAACAGTGGAAGAAGCAGTGGTGTGACCAGCAGGCAGTGGTCCTGGAGCCTGGGGTTCAGCCCACAAAGTCGGGTGCTTTACTTGCATATGCCTGATCGTGCTGGTGGTGGTCAGGCTGGTTGTTTTGCTACCCGTGTTGATGCGGGCATGGAAAGTGCTGTAAATGGCCTGTTTGGGGTTATCGGCAGAGTCTTTAAAAAATAGCCAGACTCGGGAAGATCTCACAGGTGGAATGGCAACTTCACTCATGTTGGTGTTACGGGGAACGGATGCACGCCTTCTGTCTGTGGCCACCCCACTGCTTCTTCCTGCCTGTTTGGGGGTATATGCCTCCTTCACCATTTATGATGCTGTACTCGCTATGCATGTCCTCCTGCCAGTTTGGGTCAGTCACTATGTCATCCACCACCTCGTCTTCCACATCCGCACCCTGCTCCTCCTCCTGACTTTCCGGCAATTGTCTCATCATCATCCACCTCTTGTGACACTTTCCCACCATTGCCTTCGTGTGACCGGGGCTGGTCAAAGCTTTGGGCAGCTCTACATGCGATCTCATCTTTCCCCACTTCAAGTTGACCGGCAGAGATTTCTGAATCTTGAAATGGAAAACTGAACAGCTCTTCAGAGTGTCCAAGTATGGGATCAGTTGTCTCAAGGCACTCGGCATGGTGGGAGGAAGGAGGATGAGGGTGAGGAATATCCTGGCCACACTCACGGCTACTCAGACTTGACCATATGGAAGACAAGGTGGTGGTGGCCAAGTGACTGGAAGCATTATCCGCTATCCAACCAACAACCGTTACACACTGCTCTAGCTTCAATAGTGGTGTGCTGCAGTCCCTCAGACACTGAGACAGGAAGGTCGAGTGAGAAGATGTGGGTCTTTGTTGTTGCTCACTTTCACCTTGCCCACGGCCTCGTCCTCTGGATGCACCATCAGCATCACGTCCACTTCCCCGTCCCTTGCCTTAACCATTTTAAATGGACTACTGCACTATTTCAAATGCTCAACAGAAATGTCTTTATTACTAGCGAAATAATATGTGATCAGTATGCCTGCAAATCTATGATTTTAGAAACCCAAACACCAGGCAGGCCTCAGCCTGACCTAACAGACTGTATTCAAATTTCTTTTTTAAAAGTTAATTTATGCTAAATAGCACTGTATAGAATTTGAGCATCACACAGCCAAAAAATAAGTACACCAGCCTCCAATGCCAAAACTTAGTGCACAGAGATATATGATGGCTGTAACGGAAATACCACACTGGCAAATCTATGGCCTTTGAATTTTTTTGGATGCTAAATAGCGCTGTATAGAATTTGAGCATCACACAGCCAAAAAATAAGTACACCGGCCTCCAATGGCAAAACTTGGAGCATTGAGATATATGAGGCCTTTTTCGGTGAATTTAAAACACCCAAAAAAAAAAGGGGCCACAAGGGTAGCACACACAACTATGCTACGTATGCCTGACAAACAAGCACTTTTCAACAGGCCTCAGTCTGACAGAACAGACTGTATTTTTTTTTTTTGGGGGGGGGGGATTTTTTTGAAAAAAAAAATTGGTATATAGACTGTAAATTAGTTGCAGCAGCAGGCAGTTATGGAGCTTTGGGAAGGATGCAGTGGGAGCAATGGATGCACATACAGTGCCTGCAGGCCTTGCACTGATGTGGATATGATGTGCCCTGCCTACATAGCGCTGCAATATCGGGACCCACAAATTAGCCCTAAAAAGGACTGTTGGTTTCTCAGGAGCTGTGGATGTAACAGTTGCAGACCTACACTACCTCTAAAACCACAATTCTGACCCTATCTCAGCTGCAGCTCTCCCTACTCTCGCTGAAACAGGAACAGAACGCGGCGAGCAGGGCGGCGCCAAGACTCTTATACTCGGGATGATGCTGTGCGGCCCCGCCAATCACTGCACAACACAACAAAGATGATGGAAGCGTTTCATGGCCTGGCAGACAATCCCTGCACCGTGATTGGATCTCTAAAGTCCGCCAAAACTGCTGGGTGGAGACTGCAGTTACCGCCGAATAATCCCGGAAATGCTCGCTGCTCGCCGAGTGCACCGAGTACCCCGATACTCGGGCGAGTAACGAGCAGTGGCGAGCACGTTCACTCATCACTAATTATTAACTGTGAATACTTCATACATGTGGTGACTGTCAAAGCCAAGGATTCTCTGCTCATTTCTCCTTTTTTATCTCTTTTCATTGGTTTTATTTAGTCTTCAATAAACATGCTACTTTTTACTGTTTGGGCTGCTTTGCGTCCCCTTTTTTGCGGTTATATATATTGTTGGAAGCGCCCCCTTTACTTATGGGTCTAATAGGTTCTTCCTCGCAGTGACCCCACAGTGCGGAGGTGTTTGTGCCGGATACGCAGCTGCATCGATTCTGCGGCTCTGATTACCACTTCTAGCAGATTCTCTTTGTCCTTTGGACGACCTGCGATGAGGTTCTGCCAGAGCGGCGTAACCTGCTCAGTGTCTCAGACCTAATTGCTTGTGGAATATATTAAATATCCATGTGGCCGGGGAAGGGGGGCACAAACCTTTGTAATGAAAGCAGAGTCGGAGTCCATAGCTGTACAGATCACACGGCAGTGATAGACCTGGATCTATACAGAGCAGGGAGGATGGGAGGATTGATCCCTGATATCATCATCATGGAAGTCAAACTGTCCCCTGCTTCTTCACAGGAGCTGTCAATAGGGTCCGGGAGGCATTATTGGGGTCAAGATACTGTAGTCAGGGACAACCTGGCATCATTGGGGTCCCGGTGCCATCGCTAGGGTCCTTGTGCTACCATTAGGGTCCAGGTGCTGTCATCGGGGTCCAGGTGCCATCATTGGGGTCCAGGTGATGTTATCATGGTCCACTTGTCGTTTTTGGGGTCCAGGTGCTGTTTTCATGATCCACCTGCCGACATTGGGGGTCCGGGTGCCATCATTGGTGTCTAGGCGCCGTCATTGGGGTCCAGGTTCTGTTATCATGGTCCACCTGCCGTCATTGGGGTCCAGGTGCCATCATCGGGGTCCAGATGCTGTTATCATGGTCCACCTGCTGTCATTGGGGTCCAGGTGCCATCATTGGGGTCCAGATGCTGTCATTGGGGTCCATGTCCTGTCATTAGTGTCCAGGTGATGTTATCATGGTCCACTTGCCGTTTTTGGGGTCCAGGTGCTGTTTTCATGGTCCACCTGCCGACATTGGGGGTCCAGGTGCCGTCATTGGTGTCTAGTTGCCGTCATTGGGGTCCAGGTTCCGTTATCATGGTCCACCTGCCGTCATTAGGGTCCAGGTGCCGTCATTGGGGTCAAGGTGCCGTCATTAGTGTACAGGTGCTGTTATCATGGTCCATCTGCCGTTATTGGGGTCCAGGTGCCATCATTGGGGGTCCAGGTGACGTCATTGGGGTCCAGGTGCTGTTATCAGGGTCCACCTGCCGTTATTGGGGTCCAGGTGCTGTTATCATGGTCCACCTGCCGTCATTGGGGTCCAGGTGCATTCATTGGGGTCCAGGTTCTGTTATCATTGTCCACCTGCCATCACTGGGGTCCAGGTGCCGTCATTGGGGTCCAGGTGCTGTTATCATGGTCCACCTGCTGTCATTTGGGTCCAGGTGCCATAATTGGGGTCCAGATGCCGTCATTGGGGTCCAGGTCCTGTCATTAGTGTCCAGGTGCTGTTATCATGGTCCACCTGCCGTCATTGGGGTCCAGGTGCTGTCATTGGGGTCAAGGTGCCGTCATTAGTGTACAGGTGCTGTAATTATGGTCCACCTGCTGTCATTGAGGTCCAAGTGCCGTCATTGGGGTCCAGGTGCTGTCATTAGTGTCCAGGTCCTGTTATCATGGTCCACCTGCCATCATTGGGGTCCAGGTGCCGTCATTAGTGTCCATGTGCTGTTATCATGGTCCACTTGCCATTATTGGGTCCCAGGTGCTGCTATCATGGTCCACCTGCCTTCATTGGGGTCCTGGTGCCATCATTGGGGTCTAGATGCCGTCATTGGGGTCCAGGTGCTGTTATCATGGTTCACCTGCCGTCATTAGGGTCCAGGTGCTGTCATTGGGGTCCAGGTCCGGTTATCATGGTCCACCTGCCGTTATCATGGTCCGCCTGCCGTCATTGAGGTACAGGTGCAGTCATTAGTGTACATGTGATGTTATTATGGTCCACCTGCTGTCATTGTGGTCCAAGTGCCGTCATTGGGGTCCAGGTGCTGTCATTAGTGTCCAGGTCCTGCTATCATGGTCCACCTGCCGTCATTGGGGTCCAGGTGCTGTCATTGGAGTCCAGGTGCTGTTATCATGGTCCACCTGCCGTCATTGGGGTCCAGGTGCCGTCATTGGGGTCCAGGTCTGGTTATCATGGTCCACCTGCCGTTATCATGGTTCGCCTGCCGTCATTGAGGTTCAGGTGCCGTCATTGTGGTCCAGGTGCCGTCATTGGGGTCCAGGTGCTGCTATCATGGTCCACCTGCCGTCATTGGGGTCCAGGTGCTGTTATCATGGTCCACCTGCCGTCATTGGGGTCCAGGTGTTGTCATTTGTGTCCAGGTCCTGTTATCACGGTCCACCTGCCATCATTGGGGTCCAGGTGCTGTTATCATGGTCCAGGTGCTGTTATCATGGTCCAGGTGCTGTTATCATGGTCCACCTGCCGTCATTGGCGTCCAGGTGCTGTTATCATGGTCCACCTGCCATCATTGGGGTCCAGATGCTGTCATTGAGGCCCAGGTGCTCTCATTGTGGTGAAGGTGCTGTCATTGGGGCCCAGGTGCTGTCATTGGGGTCCAGATGCTGTCATTGGGGTCCAAGTGCTGTCATTGTGGTGAAGGTGCTGTCATTGTGGCCCAGGTGCTGTTATTTGGGTCCAGGTCCTGTCATTTGGGTCCGTGACCTATTATTGGGGTCCACATCCTGTTTT
Organism: Ranitomeya imitator; assembly: GCF_032444005.1. Lineage (NCBI taxonomy): Eukaryota > Metazoa > Chordata > Amphibia > Anura > Dendrobatidae > Ranitomeya > Ranitomeya imitator. Next base: position 20,262,898 of record NC_091282.1, read on the forward strand.
TGGGAGGTCAGGTGCTGTTTTTGTTGTCTAGGTGCTGTTATTCAGGTGCTGGTGCTGTTATTGGGATCCAGGTGATGTTATTGAGGTTCATGTGCTATTACTGGGGTTTCAGTGCTTCTATTGGGGTCCAGGTGGGAGGTGCAGGGAATCTTCTTGGTCAGCGCACTTTGGCCATCGGGATCAATCACTTCCCAGAGGAGAATCCAAGAACTTTGAACAGTATGTCCCCCCAGCCTAGTCCAGGGCTGAGCCACTGCTGCCCTTGGAGGAATACTCCCATCATACACAGACGATGGACCTGTGATGGACATCTGTTGTGAATTCTGTGGCTGAATTCACTCCTGTGGTCACAAGTGGTACTGCAGCTTCTGAGCTTCCTCCCTCAGGTGTTCTGGTGAGCTCGTTAACTGCTTCATTACTTAACTCCGCCTGATGCTGCTATCCTTGCTCCTTGTCAATGTTTCAGTGTTGGATCTGAGCTTCTCCTGATTGTTCCTGTGACCTGCTGCTCTGTATAGCTAAGTGCTTTTTGCTTTTTTGTTGCTTTTTTTCTGTCCAGCTTGTCTTTTGTTTTGCTGGAAGCTCTGAGACGCAAAGGGTGTACCGCCGTGCCGTTAGTTCGGCACGGTGGTTTTTTTTTGCCCCCTTTGCGTGGTTTTGCTTTAGGGTTTTTTGTAGACTGCAAAGTTCGCTTTACTGTCCTCGCTCTGTCCTAGAATATCGGGCCCCACTTTGCTGAATCTATTTCATCCCTACGTTTTGTCTTTTCATCTTACTCACAGTCATTATATGTGGGGGGCTGCCTTTTCCTTTGGGGAATTTCTCTGGGGCAAGTCAGGCCTATTTTTCTATCTTCAGGCTAGCTAGTTTCTTAGGCTGTGCCGAGTTGCCTAGGTAGTTGTTAGGCGCAATCCACAGCCGCTTTTAGTTGTGTTTAGGATAGGATCAGGTGTGCAGTCTACAGAGTTTCCACGTCTCAGAGCTCGTTCTTGTATTTTTGGGTATTTGTCAGATCACTGTGTGCGCTCTGATCGCTAAGCACACTGTGTTTCTGGATTGCCTTCATAACACCTGTCATTAGCAAACATAACAGTACAAGGAGCCGCCTAATGATTCTCAATAGAGGGAAAGAAAAAGTTCTGACATCATTTTTTTTTTTTTTCCTGCTCTGTGTTCACTTTTTTTTTTTCCCCTAGACATTTGGGTGATTCTGGACACAGGTGTGGACATGGATATTCAGGGTCTGTGCTCTTCAATGGATAATCTCGTTATAAATGTACAAAAAATTCAAGATACTATTGATCAGAAATCTATGTTAGAACCAAGAATTCCTATTCCTGATTTGTTTTTTGGAGATAGAACTAAGTTTCTAAGTTTCAAAAATAATTGTAAGCTATTTCTGGCCTTGAGACCTCATTCTTCTGTTAATCCTATTCAACAGGTTTTGATTATTATTTCTTTTTTGCGTGGCGACCCTCAAGACTGGGCATTTTCTCTTGCGCCAGGAGACCCTGCATTGAGTAGTGTCGATGCGTTTTTCCTGGCGCTCGGATTGCTGTACGATGAGCCTAATTCAGTGGATCAGGCTGAGAAAAATTTGCTGGCTTTGTGCCAGGGTCAGGATGATATAGAAGTATATTGTCAGAAATTTAGGAAATGGTCAGTACTCACTCAGTGGAATGAATCTGCGCTGGCAGCTTTGTTCAGAAAGGGTCTCTCTGAGGCTCTTAAGGATGTCATGGTGGGATTTCCTATGCCTGCTGGTTTGAATGAGTCTTTGTCTTTGGCCATTCAGATCGGTCGACGCTTGCGCGAGCGTAAATCTGTGCACCATTTGGCGGTACTGCCTGAGGTTAAACCTGAGCCTATGCAGTGCGATAGGACTATGACTAGAGTTGAACGGCAGGAATACAGACGTCTGAATGGTCTGTGTTTCTACTGTGGTGATTCCACTCATGCTATTTCTGATTGTCCTAAGCGCACTAAGCGGTCCGCTAGGTCTGCCGTCATTGGTACTGTACAGTCCAAATTCCTTCTGTCCATTACCTTGATATGCTCTTTGTCGTCGTTTTCTGTCATGGCGTTTGTGGATTCGGGCACTGCCCTGAATCTGATGGATTTGGATTATGCTAAACGTGGGTTTTTCTTGGAGCCTTTGCGGTGTCCTATTCCATTGAGAGGAATTGATGCTACACCTTTGGCCAAGAATAAACCTCAATACTGGGCCCAGCTGACCATGGCTCCTGCACATCAGGAAGTTATTCGCTTTCTGGTGTTGCATAATCTGCATGATGTGGTCGTGTTGGGGTTGCCATGGCTACAAACCCATAATCCAGTATTGGATTGGAATTCCATGTCGGTATCCAGCTGGGGTTGTCAGGGGGTACATGGTGATGTTCCATTTTTGTCGATTTCGTCATCCACCCCTTCTGAGGTCCCAGAGTTCTTGTCTGATTATCAGGATGTATTTGAAGAGCCCAAGTCCGATGCTCTACCTCCGCATAGGGATTGTGATTGTGCTATCAATTTGATTCCTGGTAGTAAATTCCCTAAAGGTCGATTATTTAATTTATCCGTGCCCGAACACGCCGCTATGCGCAGTTATGTGAAGGAATCCCTGGAGAAGGGACATATTCGCCCATCGTCATCACCACTGGGAGCAGGGTTCTTCTTTGTAGCCAAGAAGGATGGTTCGCTGAGACCGTGTATTGATTACCGCCTTCTTAATAAGATCACTGTTAAATTTCAGTATCCCTTGCCATTGTTATCTGACTTGTTTGCTCGGATTAAGGGGGCTAGTTGGTTCACTAAGATAGATCTTCGTGGTGCGTATAATCTGGTGAGAATCAGGCAAGGAGATGAATGGAAAACTGCATTCAATACGCCCGAGGGTCATTTTGAGTATCTAGTGATGCCGTTCGGACTTGCCAATGCTCCATCTGTGTTTCAGTCTTTTATGCATGACATCTTCCGTGAGTATCTGGATAAATTCCTGATTGTTTACTTGGATGACATTTTGATCTTCTCGGATGATTGGGAGTCTCATGTGAAGCAGGTCAGAATGGTTTTTCAGGTCCTGCGTGCTAACTCTTTGTTTGTGAAGGGATCAAAGTTCTTCAACTATTCTGTTCTTCAACTGTATCATACGACGTATACAACGCATACGACGCCATGACAGAAAACAACGACGACGATACTGTTCTTCAACTATATCAATAGTAAAAGAATAAAAACTGAAAATGTAGGCCCCTTAAAAAATAGTGAGGAAAGAATGGTTGTAGATGACGAGGAAAAAGCTAACATATTAAACACCTTCTTCTCCACGGTATTCACGGTGGAAAATGAAATGCTAGGTGAAATCCCAAGAAACAATGAAAACCCTATATTAAGGGTCACCAATCTAACCCAAGAAGAGGTGCGAAACCGGCTAAATAAGATTAAAATAGATAAATCTCCGGGTCCAGATGGCATACACCCACGAGTACTAAGAGAACTAAGTAATGTAATAGATAAACCATTATTTCTTATTTTTAGTGACTCTATAGCGACAGGGTCTGTTCCGCAGGACTGGCGCATAGCAAATGTGGTGCCAATATTCAAAAAGGGCTCTAAAAGTGAACCTGGAAATTATAGGCCAGTAAGTCTAACCTCTATTGTTGGTAAAATATTTGAAGGGTTTCTGAGGGATGTTATTCTGGATTATCTCAATGAGAATAACTGTACAAATCCCTAGTTAGACCGCACATGGAGTACTGTGTCCAGTTTTGGGCACCGGTGCTCAGGAAGGATATAATGGAACTAGAGAGAGTACAAAGGAGGGCAACAAAATTAATAAAGGGGATGGGAGAACTACAATACCCAGATAGATTAGCGAAATTAGGATTATTTAGTCTAGAAAAAAGACGACTGAGGGGCGATCTAATAACCATGTATAAGTATATAAGGGGACAATACAAATATCTCGCTGAGGATCTGTTTATACCAAGGAAGGTGACGGGCACAAGGGGGCATTCTTTGCGTCTGGAGGAGAGAAGGTTTTTCCACCAACATAGAAGAGGATTCTTTACTGTTAGGGCAGTGAGAATCTGGAATTGCTTGCCTGAGGAGGTGGTGATGGCGAACTCAGTCGAGGGGTTCAAGAGAGGCCTTGATGTCTTCCTGGAGCAGAACAATATTGTATCATACAATTATTAGGTTCTGTAGAAGGACGTAGATCTGGGGATTTATTATGATGGAATATAGGCTGAACTGGATGGACAAATGTCTTTTTTCGGCCTTACTAACTATGTTACTATGTTAAAGTGTCTCTTCGGTGTGCAGAAAGTTTCATTTTTGGGGTTCATCTTTACCCCTTCTACTATCGAGATGGATCCAGTTAAGGTCCAAGCCATCCAGGATTGGATTCAGCCGACATCTCTGAAAAGTCTGCAAAAGTTCCTGGGCTTTGCTAATTTTTATCGTCGCTTCATCTGTAATTTTTCTAGCATTGCCAAACCATTGACCAATTTGACCAAGAAGGGTGCTGATTTGGTCAATTGGTCTTCTGCTGCTGTGGAAGCTTTTCAGGAGTTGAAGCGTCGTTTTTGTTCTGCCCCTGTGTTGTGTCAGCCAGATGTTTCTCTTCCGTTCCAGGTCGAGGTTGATGCTTCTGAGATTGGAGCAGGGGCGGTTTTGTCACAGAGAGGTTCTGATTGCTCAGTGATGAAACCATGTGCTTTCTTTTCCAGGAAGTTTTCGCCCGCTGAGCGTAATTATGATGTGGGCAATCGAGAGTTGCTGGCCATGAAGTGGGCATTCGAGGAGTGGCGTCATTGGCTTGAAGGAGCTAAGCATCGCGTGGTGGTATTGACTGATCATAAGAACTTGACTTATCTCGAGTCTGCCAAGCGCTTGAATCCTAGACAGGCCCGTTGGTCGTTATTTTTTGCCCGCTTCGACTTTGTGATTTCGTACCTTCCGGGCTCTAAAAATGTGAAGGCGGATGCTCTGTCTAGGAGTTTTGTGCCCGACTCTCTGGGTTTATCTGAGCCAGCGGGTATCCTCAAGGAAGGAGTCATTGTGTCTGCCATCTCCCCTGATTTGCGGCGGGTGCTGCAAAAATTTCAGGCGAATAAACCTGATCGTTGTCCAGCAGAGAAACTGTTCGTCCCTGATAGGTGGACTAGTAAAGTTATCTCTGAACTTCATTGTTCGGTGTTGGCTGGTCATCCTGGAATCTTTGGTACCAGAGAGTTAGTGGCTAGATCCTTCTGGTGGCCATCTCTGTCACGGGATGTACGTACTTTTGTGCAGTCCTGTGGGATTTGTGCTCGTGCTAAGCCCTGCTGTTCTCGTGCCAGTGGGTTGCTTTTGCCCTTGCCGGTCCCAAAGAGGCCTTGGACACATATTTCGATGGATTTCATTTCTGACCTTCCCGTTTCTCAAAAGATGTCAGTCATTTGGGTGGTCTGTGATCGCTTTTCTAAAATGGTCCATCTGGTGCCCTTGGCTAAATTGCCTTCCTCCTCTGATTTGGTACCTTTGTTCTTTCAGCATGTGGTTCGGTTGCATGGCATTCCTGAGAATATTGTTTCTGACAGAGGTTCCCAGTTTGTTTCAAGGTTTTGGCGAGCCTTTTGTGGTAGGATGGGCATTGACCTATCCTTTTCCTCGGCTTTCCATCCTCAGACTAATGGCCAGACCGAACGAACCAATCAGACCTTGGAAACATATCTGAGATGTTTTGTTTCTGCAGACCAGGATGATTGGGTGTCCTTTTTGCCGTTGGCTGAGTTCGCCCTTAATAATCGGGCCAGCTCGGCTACCTTGGTTTCTCCATTTTTTTGCAATTCTGGGTTCCATCCTCGTTTCTCTTCAGGACAGGTTGAGTCTTCGGACTGTCCTGGTGTGGATTCTGTGGTGGATAGGTTGCAGCAGATCTGGACTCAGGTAGTGGACAATTTGATCTTGTCCCAGGAGAAAGCTCAACTTTTCGCTAATCGCAGACGCCGTGTGGGTCCCCGACTTCGTGTTGGGAATCTGGTTTGGTTATCTTCTCGTCATATTCCTATGAAGGTTTCCTCTCCTAAATTTAAACCTCGTTTTATTGGTCCGTATAGGATTTCTGAGGTTCTCAATCCTGTGTCTTTTCGTTTGACCCTCCCAGACTCCTTTTCCATACATAATGTATTCCATAGGTCGTTGTTGCGGAGATACGTGGCACCTATGGTTCCATCTGTTGAGCCTCCTGCCCCGGTTTCGGTGGAGGGGGAATTGGAGTATATTGTGGAGAAGATTTGGGATTCTCGTGTTTCTAGACGGAAACTCCAGTATCTGGTTAAATGGAAGGGTTATGCTCAGGAAGATAATTCCTGGGTTTTTGCCTCTGATGTTCATGCTTCCGATCTTGTTCGTGCCTTTCATGCGGCTCATCCTGGTCGGCCTGGGGGCTCTGGTGAGGGTTCGGTGACCCCTCCTCAAGGGGGGGGTACTGTTGTGAATTCTGTGGCTGAATTCACTCCTGTGGTCACAAGTGGTACTGCAGCTTCTGAGCTTCCTCCCTCAGGTGTTCTGGTGAGCTCGTTAACTGCTTCATTACTTAACTCCGCCTGATGCTGCTATCCTTGCTCCTTGTCAATGTTTCAGTGTTGGATCTGAGCTTCTCCTGTTTGTTCCTGTGACCTGCTGCTCTGTATAGCTAAGTGCTTTTTGCTTTTTTGTTGCTTTTTTTCTGTCCAGCTTGTCTTTTGTTTTGCTGGAAGCTCTGAGACGCAAAGGGTGTACCGCCGTGCCGTTAGTTCGGCACGGTGGTTTTTTTGCCCCCCTTTGCGTGGTTTTGCTTTAGGGTTTTTTGTAGACTGCAAAGTTCGCTTTACTGTCCTCGCTCTGTCCTAGAATATCGGGCCCCACTTTGCTGAATCTATTTCATCCCTACGTTTTGTCTTTTCATCTTACTCACAGTCATTATATGTGGGGGGCTGCCTTTTCCTTTGGGGAATTTCTCTGGGGCAAGTCAGGCCTATTTTTCTATCTTCAGGCTAGCTAGTTTCTTAGGCTGTGCCGAGTTGCCTAGGTAGTTGTTAGGCGCAATCCACAGCCGCTTTTAGTTGTGTTTAGGATAGGATCAGGTGTGCAGTCTACAGAGTTTCCACGTCTCAAAGCTCGTTCTTGTATTTTTGGGTATTTGTCAGATCACTGTGTGCGCTCTGATCGCTAAGCACACTGTGTTTCTGGATTGCCTTCATAACACCTGTCATTAGCAAACATAACAGACATCGCTCCACACAACATCCATGAGAAGTTTAGATTCTTTTCCCGACGTCTCATGTTAGGAAGTAAAAGTTAAAAATGAGAGTATAAAACAGCGCGGAGGCTGCCGTCCTCCGAGCTTCCTGATTTGTGACAGACTTGTGGTCCGGAGATAATGCTCCTAAGCCGCTTTGTAATATATATTTATTTGATATAGTGACACTCGTATAGTTAATGAGAAATTCTCAGCTGTCAGCCGTGCCGCCATCGCGCTCCGCTGCTATAAATCAAAATGCAATTATGCAACAAATGTGATTCTAAGAACACGAGCAATAAATCATGAAAACGCCTCCAGATTGGATCTTGGAACAGAACTATGGAGGGATGCTGGGGCTTCAGGCCTGGGAGCCCGGCTTGCCGGAGTCTAGTGGAAGATGGCAATTCGGGGGTTAATGACGACATGTGGAGCTCTGGTGGGTTTTATGTTGGGGTTCAGCTTCCTGATCTCATGTGGAATGACGTCTCCTAATGGCAACTTCCAGATGGTGTATGGTCATACAGTGCCCAAATATAAGCGCCATACAGCACCGTTCCGAATATCAGCCAATCACACTCATACACAACATTGCTACCAACACCCTATAGAGTGAACTTATTAGACTGTATCATATCTAAGAAGACAAATAAATACCACTATGGAGGGTTTAAACATTACCGCCATATAGAGACCAGATAATCACTTGTACAGAAAGTAACCTAATCACAATTCTAGAGCGTCAATCCACCTCCGTATACAACTAATGCAATAAACTGTGTATAACAATGCCAAAGAAGCTGAGACAAATAAATGCCACTGTACGGGGTTTGAAAAATACCACCATATAGTGACCAAATAGCTGCTAATACAAATCTAATCACACTTCTAGCGTGTGCATCCACCTCCACATGCATAAAATCTAATAAACTGTATGTAACAGTGCCGAAGAAGCAAAGACAAATGTCACCATAGATGGTTTAAATAATACCGTAATATACTGTCCAAATAACCGCTTATACATAAAGTAATCTAATCACACTTCTAGAGCGTGCATCTACCTCTGTATACAACCAATGTAATAAACTGTACATAACAGTGCTGAAGAAGCCGAGAAAATAAATGTTACTACAGAGGGATTAAATAATACTGCCATACATTGACCAAACAGCCGCTTCATGCCTAATCTAATAATGCAACAGAGTACTGTCATCACCCTGCACAGTGAATACACTGTACCGCATCTAGAAAGGAGAGCCAAATAAATACCCCTATATAAGGTATAAATATTACTGCCATACAGTGACCAAATAACCGATATATACGTAAATGATATCACAACAATATAATAGACCTCCCCACTACCCTATATAGTGAATATAATATATTGTACCGAACCAAAGAAGCATGGACAATAAATATTTCTATAGAGGGTTTAAATACCGGTAATACTGACATATAGTCACCAAATAACAGTTTATACATAAAGTAATCTAATTATATTTCTAGAACGTGCATCCACCTTCTTATACAGCCAGAGTAGAGTCAAATAAATTCCAGAATGCTGTAGATAAGCCCTTGATGCTGGTGGGCTTAGCTCACCTTCGATTTTGGGGGTGACAGGTTCCCTTTAACTGAGGCAAATGAGGCATGCATCTTTAGATGCTGTTGTGGGGTGTGTTGTGGCCTTTTGAATGAGTCGTCGCTCATGGGGTAATGTTGATCAGCCGGACACTCCTAGGACGGTTCACCACTGTTCCAAGTTTTCACCATTTGCGGATAATGGTTCCCACTGTGGTTTGCTGCAGTCCCAAAGCTTTACAAATGGCTTCATAACCTTTTCCAGACTGATAGATGTCAATTGCTTTGTTTTTCATTTGTTCCAGAATTTCTTTGGATCGCAGCATGATGTCTAACTTTTGAGGAACTGTTTATCGTCTTCACTTCAGCAGGCAGGTCCTATTTAAGTGATTTCTTGATTGAGAAAAGGCATGGCAGTAATCAGGCCTGCATGTAGCTAAGGGATGTGAACTCAGCTTCCCAAAGATGTGATAAACAACTGTAAATTTATGGGGGGTTTTTGGGGGGAGGGGGCAATCACTTTTTCAAAGAGGACCCTGTAGGTTTGGATTTCTTTTTCCCTTAATAATAAAGACCTTCATTTATAAACTGCATTTTGTGATTACTCGTGTTGTCTTTGTCTGATATTTAAATTTGTTTGGTGATCTGAAACATTTAAGTGCGACAAACATGCAAAAGAATAGGAAATAAGGAAGGATGCAAACACTTTTTCACACCACTGTACATCATGAGCCCCACATAGCCTTCCTATATCCAACATGAGCCCCACATAGCCTCCCATGCTCATCATGAGCTCCACATAGCTTCTAATATACAGCATGAGCCCTCACATAGCCTCCTATATACAGCATGAGCCTCCACATAAAAAATGAGCCCCCACATATCCTCCTATATGCAGTTTGAATCCCACATAGCCTCCTATATACAGCATGAGCCCTCCACATATCCTTTATACCAGGGGTGTCAAACTGCATTCCTCGAGGGCTGCAAACAGGTCATGTTTTCAGGATTTCCTTGTACTGCACAGGTGATAATTTAATCACCAACTCATTATTTGTGTAGGTGATTAAATTATCACCTGTGCAGTACAAGGAAATCCTGAAAACATGACCTGTTTGCAGCCCTCAAGGAATGCAGTTTGACACCCCTGCTTTATACAGCATAAGCCCCCACCATTTCCTCTTATATAAAGTTTGAACCCCCCACAAAGGAAACAAGTTCATAATCATTTAGAAACAACAATACTAATGTTTTAACTCAGGAAGAGTTCAAAAATCAATATTTTGTGGAATAACCATGATTTTTAATCACAGCTTTCAGGTGTCTTGGCATGTTTTCCACCAGTCTTTCACACTGTTTCTGGCGCAAAACTGTAAGCAGTTTTTTGTTTGATGGCTTATAACTATCCATCATCCTCTTGATTACATTCCAGAGGGTTTCAATGGGGTTCAGGTCTGGAGATTGGGCTGCCCATGACAGGGATTTGATGTGGTGGTCTCTTAATTTTTGCCAGAGCTGCAGGGCCATATTTGCCACTAGCACGTGAGGACACATGCCTAGGGCGGCATGATGTGGGGGGTGGCACCAGAGCAAGGTTTTTTTTTTGACTGGGGCAACCGGCCGCCCACCCATCATCCCCCCTCATTCCACCCCCCCACTCACCCCTCCTCGTAGACGACATACTCACCCTCCTCCAGTGGTGCCTGCAGCTCCGTTGGTCTCAGCACCGGCAGCTCCTCCTGTGCTCACAGTGGTCACGTGGTACCGCTCATTAAGGTGATGAATATGGACGCATATTCATTACCTTAATGAGCGGTACCACGTGACCGCTCACACAGGAAGAAGCTGCTATGGCGCACCGGAAGTCGGGACAGAGAAGCAGGGAGTCCGTTCAGCGTGCTGTGAGGAGGGTGAGTGTGATGGCCCGGGGGAGGATGAAGGAGGACGGGGAAGAGAAGGAGGATGGGGAGGGGAAGGAGGACAAGAAGGAGAAGGTGGACGGGGAGGGGAAGGAGGACAAGAAGGAGGATGGGGAGAAGGAGGAGGATGGGGAGGAGAAGGAGGATGGGGAAGGGAAGGAGGACAAGAAGGAGGAGGATGGGGAGGGGAAGGAGGACAAAAAGGAGGACGGGGGAGAAGGAGGAGGATGGGGAGGAGAAGGAGGACTGGGAGGGGAAGGAGGACAAGAAGGAGAAGGAGGATGGGGAGGGGAATGAGGACAAGAAGGAGGATGGGGAGGAGAATGAGGACGGGGAGGAGAAGGAGGACGGGGAGAAGGAGAAGTAGGACAAAGGAGGATAGGGAGCCATGCATACAAGATGGGGGAGCTGAGACATGCATACAAGATGGGGGGGAGCAGAGCCATGCATACAAGATGGGACAGGGGAGTCGAGCCATGCATGCAAGATGGGGGGAGCTGAGTCATGCATACAAGATGGGACAGGGGGAGCAGAGCCATGCATACATGATGGGGGGAGCTGAGACATGCATACAAGATGGGACAGGGGGAGCAGAGCCAGGCAAACACCGGAGCATAAAGAATGGACGACGTGAAGATAAAAGCTGGACGACGACTCCAGGGATTCATGGACGCTCCTAATAAAGCAGCCGCACTCTTATCACTTCTAGATCAGCACTGTTCTGGGGGGAGACAACAGTCGCCGGCAGGAGAGCGGCGTCCACTGCGGAGAATACAAAGCTAATTACCGTATATTGTAAGCAATCAAAAGGAAAGACACATTAAAGGGAGATAACCCCACCGTACAATGCAAAGTTGGGGGGGGTGAGCCATGCACACAAGAGGGGGGGAGCTGAGCCATGCATACAAGATAGGGGGAGCTGAGCCATACATACAAGATGGGACAGGGGGAGCCGAGCCATGCATACAAGATGGGATGGGGGGAGCCGAGCCATGCATACACCGGAGCATAAAGAATGGATGACGTGAAGATAAAAGCCGGAAGACGACTCCAGGGATTCATGGATGCTCCTAATAAAGCAGCCGCACTCTTATCACTTCTAGATCAGCACTGTTCTGGGGGGAGACAACAGTCGCCGGCAGGAGAGCGGCGTCCACTGCGGAGAATACAAAGCTAATTACCGTATATTGTAAGCAATCAAAAGGAAAGACACATTAAAGGGAGACAACCCCACCATACAATGCAAAGTTGGGGGGGGGTGAGCCATGCACACAAGATGGGGGGAGCTGAGCCATGCATACAAGATAGTGGGAGCTGAGCCATACATACAAGATGGGACAGGGGGAGCCGAGCCATGCATACAAGATGGGTGAGCTGAGCCATGCATACAAGATGGGGGGTGAGCCATGCATACAAGATGGGGGGAGCTGAGCCATGCATACAAGATGGGATGGGGGGAGCAGAGCCATGCATACAAGATGGGATGGGGGGAGCAGAGCCATGCATACAGGATGGGACGGGGGAGCCGAGCCAAGCATACAAGATGGGGGGAGCTGAGCCATGCATACAAGATGGGACAGGGGGAGCAGAGCCATGCATACAAGATGGGACGGGGGAGCCGAGCTAAGCATACAAGATGGGGGGAGCTGAGCCATGCATACAAGATGGGGGGGTGAGCCATGCATACAAGATGGGGAGGTGAGCCATGCATACAAGATGGGGGGAGCTGAGCCATGCATACAAGATGGGATGGGGGGAGCAGAGCCATGCATACAAGATGGGGGAGCTGAGCCATGCATACAAGATGGGGGGAGTTGAGCTATGCATACAAGATGGGGGAACTGAGCCATGCATACAAGATGGGGAAGCTGAGCCATGCATACAAGATGCATACAAGCTGATTGGTGGAAAAAGAGGCCATCAGCACCTCCTCCATCAATGTATTCACTGCTGTCTGCATCCCAAGAATGTGGATAGCGGCGACGGTGATGGTGGATGGACAATGGGTGGGGGAGAGGGCACTGTGCGGTCCGTGGGCCACTGTTTCAGCCTTGCGGCTGTGTCGGTCTGCAGGCCGTAGTGGAACAGCCAGAGAGCCTGACATGGCCCTCAGGCTGTACTCTCCCAGGTCTGGATTAGACTACTTCCCCACCACCACACCCGACGGGCTTCTTCCTGCACCAGTCTAGGTGATTGACAGGTGCCTCCCGATGCACACACATGGTCGACAGTTGCACGAATTGCGAGACATATTCCCATTATCAGGCAAATTCATGATTTACATAAAGAAACTAAATAAATTGACTGTACATAACGATTAGTATGGAAAAATGAATAAAGTATTGGTGTGTGGACCCATGTGTAGCTGCACCGGCAGTATGTCCGCCTAAGGGTCTTGTGTCAATTTAGGGGTCTGGCCGGTGATGGTTTTGATCGGCGGGTGTGGACATTTCTAAGTTTGGGTCTACTCAGCCCCAGTCTCTGTGGCTTCACGGCTATCCTGTGACTCTTCATAGTATTTGTGGCCAACACCGGAGCATAAAGAATGGACGACGTGAAGATAAAAGCCGGACGACGACTCCAGGGATTCATGGACGCTCCTAATAAAGCAGCCGCACTCTTATCACTTCTAGATCCGCACTGTTCTGGGGGGAGACAACAGTCGCCGGCAGGAGAGCGGCGTCCACTGCGGAGAATACGAAGCTAATTACCGTATATTGTAAGCAATCAAAGGGAAAGACACATTAAAGGGAGACAACCCCGCCGCACAATGCGAAATTGTCAGGAGAAGCAGAAATACGGCAGATTATAAGACGAGCGCGGGAGGGAAGATAAAAGGGTTTCTACCTGGGAATAAAATAGCAGCCGAGATAGAAGCAAATTGTTCAATAGAAGTAAAATGAGTCAGACAGAAATTCACATCCAACATAATATAAAAGTCCGACCATGATAATGATTGCCAGAGGAACGCTGATTAAATTGTACAGATAGGAATTCAAAGAAAAATGCTCTGCGCTGCTGTGGGGCTCATGTACCGCACTGCAAAATCAATTATCGTAAGAAGTAAGACGAGGCAGAGGGGAAGAAAGGGGCGCGGGAGGCATCATGGGAAATAAGATTACAGTCCGCCAGGGTCACCCCCTGCAACCCGGGCACAGAAAACTGCGCCAGTCTGATTGAGAGCTAATGGCCCCGACATATTGGAGGCAGATTGGTGAGGAAGGAGAACAGAACTCTTCTGCTCCTCAACATCACTCTTACATTCCTCCTATCCTTTCTGCTATCACCTTCATTCTCTTCCTAAGTCTTTCCAATTCCTTTTCTTCTATTCCTCTTCATTTTCTTCCAATTCCTTGTCTTCTTCTTCTAATCTTTCTTCTTCCACCCACTACTCTTTTTCCTCATATTCCTCTTCTTTCTCTTCCTTCTCATGTTTCTCTTTTTCCTCATCATCAATCCTATTCCTCTTAGTATAACCTCTTGTTCCTTCTGTCCTATTGCTCTACTCATCCCTTCCCTTATTTCCTGTTCCTCTTCTTCCTCTTCCTATCTCCCAATTATATTCCTAATGCCTTTCTTTGTTTTTCTTACTCCTTTTCTTCCTCCTATTCCTCTTCTTCTTCCTATTCCCTTTCTTCCACTTCCTCACGTTTTTCTTTTCTTTGTCTTTTTCAATCTTATTCCTCTTCCTATCTCTCTTTTTTCCAACCCATTGTTGCTATCCCACTTCTTCCATTCTGTCCTTTTACTTCTTCCTGTTCTACTCCACTTTCAATTCCTCTATCTTTGTCCTATGCCCTTCTTTGATTTTCTAGCCCTCTTCTTTTGCTTTCTATTCCTTCTCCTCTTTTACCTCTTACTACTTCGCGTATTTCTATTTCTAATCTTCTTCAACATCCTGCTAATTTTTCCTCTTCCTGTTCTTATTCTTCCTCCTATTACTTTCTCCCCTTCCTAGTCATTTTTTTCCTCTTCCTATTCTCCTCTTCTTCCTTCTTCATCTTTGTATCTTCCTATTCATTCCCTTCCTCCTATTCCTCTTTTTGCCTGCTATTTAGTGTTGAGCATTCCGATACTGCAAGTATCGGGTATCGGCCGATATTTGCGGTATCGGAATTCCGATACCGAATTCCGATACTTCCTGCGTATCGGATACTGGAATCGGAAGTTCCCAGAATTCAAACAGAACGCAGCAGCCAATGAGGAATGATTGGAAGTGTGGGCACATCCTGTTTAGCATGGTGGGCATGTAAGTACTGGCAAGGCTGTGATTGGCTGCTGAAATGATGTCACTCTGCACTATAAAAAACGCTGCCGCCATTTTGCGCTCACTCTGCTGTGATTTCAGTTAGGGACAGGACGCTGTGTTCTAACTGAGGGCCAGCTGAGCTAGCTAATTGCTTTATTTTCCTTTCCAAAGGCTAATTTAGCAAAACGCTGTGTGTTCTTCACTGTTCACCTTGCTCTTGCCTTGCAACGCTGTTTTAACAGCGTTCTGCAAGGTCTCTGTGTGTGTGTGTGTGTGCAGCTCACTCTGTAGTCTGTGTGCAGCCATATACCCGGTTGTATTCAGCTCAGGGGGGGTTCACACTGCCTCACACAGTTGTCCTTTTTTGCTCATAGTGCAGCCTGCTGCACATTTTTTCTCAAATTTCCTATTAGTGTTTTTCCACCCGTCTCCAGCTAAATTGTGGAAAAACACTACATAGGATAACCTAGAGGGGGGTTTTTGGGCCTTGCAGCGCCGTTTACGGCTGTCTGCACGGTCTCCGTGTGAGCCCAGCTCGCCCTGTAGTCTGTGTGCAGCCATAGCCGGTTGGATTCAGCTCAGGGTTCGTTACTGGCTCATACCTTGAGAAAAATTTTCCTTTCTTTCAAATAGTGCAGCCTGTTTAAAAATTTAAAAAAAAATTCCCTATTAGTGTTTTTCCACCCGTCTCCAGCTAAATTGTGGAAAAACACTACATAGGATAACCTAGAGGGGGGTTTTTGGGCCTTGCAGCGCCGTTTACGGCTGTCTGCACGGTCTCCGTGTGAGCCCAGCTCGCCCTGTAGTCTGTGTGCAGCCATAGCCGGTTGGATTCAGCTCAGGGTTCATTACTGGCTCATACCTTGAGAAAAATTTTCCTTTTTTTCAAATAGTGCAGCCTGTTTAAAAATTTTAAAAAAAATTCCCTATTAGTGTTTTTCCACCCGTCTCCAGCTAAATAGTGGAAAAATACTACATAGGATAACCTAGAGGAGGGTTTTTTGGCCTTGCAGCGCCGTTTACGGCTGTCTGCACGGTCTCTGTGTGAGCGCAGCTCGCCCTGTAGTCTGTGTGCAGCTATAGCCGGTTGGATTCAGCTCAGGGTGCGTTACTGCCTCATACCTTGAAAAACAATTTCCTTTTTTTCAAATAGTGCAGCCTGTTTAAAATTTTAAAAAAAAAATTCCTATTAGTGTCTTTCCACCCGTCTCCAGCTAAATAGTGGAAAAACACTACATAGGATAACCTAGAGGAGGGTTTCTTGGCCTTGCAGCGCCGTTTACGGCTGTCTGCACGGTCTCCGTGTGATTTAAACTAGCTCTGTAGCTCGATCTGCACAAAAAAAAAGTAAAGTTCACCAAACACAACTTAACCCTTGTGTAGGCCACATTTGAAAAATAATAAAGTTTAGTCCACACTTTACAACATTAGTGTTTCTTACACCTGTTAGGAGGAGCATTTCAGGAATAAGCACGCTAAGGCCTTAGTACTTTTCTGCTTATCTTTATCTGTCAACCAAGATGAAGAGGGCAGGGAGTAAGGCACGTGGGCGTGGGCGCGGAGCAGGGAGAGGAGCAGGGAGAGGACGTGGTGATTCTGTGCCTGCTGCGGGCGCCGGTGACTTGTCGTCACTCAGTTTCAGCAGGGAACAGTCCTTCATGCGCAGCTTTGTCGGAGAGCGCCGTGCACCGCTGCTGCGTGAAGACCAAATTGAAGCCGTTGTCGGGTGGATGGCAGCTAACGCCTCGGCATCGACTTCAGTTAGTGCCACATCCTCTCAGGCACAGAGCACTGGAGAGCAGCCATCTGTCTCTTCACCACCTGCCAAATTGGCCAGGCAGTCAGAGAGCCCAGGACAGGAGCCGTCTCTACTTCTGTTCTCTGAATCTCTTGGCTTGGAAACAGGGGGCCAGCCAAGCAGCATTGGAGAAATGGAAGAAGAGGCAGTGTGCAGTGATGCCCAACAGCTTTTTCTCTCTGACTCTGAAGAGGCAGGTGGGCCAGTGCCTCCGGTGACCACAGCGCAGTACGCATCTGATGATAAAACTCAGGTGCCGCTTTCTGATGCGTACTGTGCTGCCGAGACTACCCAGGAGGAGCAGTTGGTGGCAGAGGGTAGTGGAGATGATGAGGTCCTTGACCCATCGTGGCGTGAGGAACAGGATGGTGGTGGGAGCAGCTCTGAGGAAGAGCTTCCCCTTACGGGCCAAAGAGGGAGAGGGAGGGGGAAGACTGCGGAGCCTGTAGCCTCCACTTTGGCACCCGTTAGGAGCCTGTCTCTTTCCAAAGCCAAAAAGGGCGCTCCCAAGACTTGCAGTGCCTGGTCCTTTTTTGACACAGTTGCAGATGACATTTGTTTTGTCAAATGCAAGCTGTGTCATCAGAAAGTAAAAAGAGGTAAAAGTGTCAGCAACCTCAATACCACAAATATGTGGAAACATGTGCGGACCAGGCACGCGGTGGAGTTACAGAAACACAGTGAAGACGTAGGCCAACCAACAGCGGCAGCTACCACCTCTTCATCTCGTGTTGCCTCTTCCTCCACTGTTGTCCAGAGACCTAGTGTAATTCCACCCACAGCACCACCTTCCCAGTCATCCTCACACTCCCAGTCTACTCTACAGCCATCGGTAGTACAGGCATGGGAGAAAAGGCGGGCATTCTCGGCCAACCACCCCCGAGCACAGGCTCTGAATGCAGGCATTGCCAAACTGTTGTCCCTGGAAATGCTCTCGTTCAGGCTGGTGGAGACTGACAGCTTCCGTGACTTGATGGCATTGGCAGTCCCACAGTACAAGGTGCCCAGCCGCTTTTACTTCAGCAGGCAGGCTGTCCCTGCCCTGCACAGGCATGTTGAGGTAAACATAAAACATGCGCTACTGAACGCCGTCAGTAGCAAGGTCCACCTCACCACCGATGCGTGGACCAGTCAGCATGGACAGGGGCGATATGTTTCCCTCACTGCCCATTGGGTTAATGTTGTTGAGCCAGGTACAGATCGTGCGAGTGGCGCAGGACGTGTCCTGCCCACTCCAAGGATTGCAGGAATCCAGTCTGTACGCATCGACTCCTCCTCTTACACCAGTTCCTCAGATTCCTCTCTGCAGGATCCGTCACAGTCCACCTCCACATGGACCCGTGAACGTTTACCTGTTACGACTGACATGAGCACAGCCGTGGCCAAACGTCAGCAGGCCGTCTTGAAACTAGTTTCATTGGGGCATCGAAGCCACACAGCGCAGGAGCTCTGGAATGCCATCAAGCAGGAGAGCGATGTGTGGTTACTGCCAGCGAATCTCCAGCCAGGCATGGTAGTGTGTGACAATGGCCGAAATCTGGTGGCAGCTTTGGCCCTTGGCAACCTCACTCACATCCCATGTCTGGCACATGTGCTCAATTTGGTTGTGCAGAGTTTTCTGAGGGACTATCCGGATCTTGATGCCCTGCTGTACAAGGTCCGCCTAGAGTGTGCTCACTTGCGGCGTTCCAGCTTGGCCAGATCCCGCATTGCTGCTCTGCAGCGCCGATTCCGCCTTCCGGAACACCGCATCATATGTGACCTACCTACCCGGTGGAATTCCACGTTACATATGTTGGAGTGGTTGTGTGAGCAGCAGCAAGCAGTTATGGAGTACCAGCTGCATCAGGCGCAAAGAAGTCGCAGTCAGCGCTGATCAGACTTCACAACCACAGAGTGGGCCACTATGAAGGACGTCTGCCAGGTTTTGCGTCCTTTTGATTATTCCACGCGGATGGCAAGTGCAGATGATGCACTAGTCAGCATGACTGTCCCCCTTATCTGCCTGCTTCAGCAAACTTTGCAAGGGTTAAGGGATGATGTTGTGGAAGAGGTGGAGGATGAGGAGTCACCTTTTCCATCAGCTTCTGGAGAGTCAGCGCCACGTGGTTCCTCACAAAGGGGTACGCAGGGGCCAATTTGTGAGGAGGATGAGGAGGAGTCAATGGAGGAGGAAGAGCTCCGTCCAGAGGAGGGAGCGACACAATTGTCCAGTGGTCAGTGTGTACAGCGAGGGTGGGGTGATGACGAGCGGGCAGAGATCATGTCTCAAGCAGGGGACAGCGTTTCTGGGCCAGTTGGCACTCTGCAGCACATGGTGGATTTCATGCTGCAGTGCCTGAGAAACGACCGCCGCATCGACCACATTCTCAACATGCCTGATTATTGGGTGTTCACCCTCCTCGATCCTCGCTACCGGGACAACGTCCAAAACCTCATCCCTGCGTTGACCCGGGAGCGTAAATTGTGGGAGTACCACGACACACTGGTGAATTCCATCATCTTCTCCTGTCCAACTGAGAGGAGTGCTGCTAGTGCTTTACAAAGCAGCTCAGTGCGTCGAGGCAGTGGGGGAGGCTCTGCCCAAAGAGGGAGCAGAAGCAGTGCCTCTGCCCAAGGCAAGCCCAGTATGGCACAACTCTGGCACACTTTTGTGTGCCCGCCCCAAATGTCTGTCTACACCATCACCGGCGGCTCCAGTCAGCAGGAGGCAACGGTTCCGTCAGATGGTGACAGACTACATGGCTTGCCCTCTTACTGTACTCCCAGATGGCTCTTCCCCGTTCAAGTTTTGAGTCTCTAAGCTGGATACATGGCCAGAGCTAAGCCAGTATGCATTGGAGGTGCTGGCTTGCCCTGCGGCTAGTGTCTTATCGGAACGTGTCTTTAGTGCCGCAGGTGGTGCACTAACAGACCGTCGCATGCGACTATCCTCCGATAACGTTGACCGGCTTACTTTCCTGAAAGTGAACCAGGCCTGGATCTCGCAGGAATTTGCCACTCCTCTGCCTGATTAAGTAATTGGGTGTCATCCAGGTCTCCTGCTGTGTTCATCTTTCTACCACCTGAACTGCTATTCCTGGGCTCCAACACCGCCAGTTGCGGCTCAGAAGTGCAGGCTGCACAGTAAAAACATACGACCCAGTGTTATTGGGTTTCAGTAACGTCAGCTGATCCCCAGCTGTGTAGCCGGCAATGTGTCCTGCGACCGCCACGCTGGCACAACAACCTAAATGTAAGGGAACCTGTTCCCCCCCCCCCCCCGTCGTTTGTTACTGAAAGAGCCATCTTGTGCAGCAGTAATGCTGCACAAGGAAAAGGTAGCTCTTTTTTTTTAGCTCCTTGCACACGCAGAACTTAACACTTATAAAATGTGTTCACTGATACCGTTATACTGTCCCGGAGCTGGGACTTTCCTTCGCAATGTGACGCAGCACAGCCGTCATTCCTACCCCCTTGGTGCCATGCGCTGCCTCCTCAGCGTTGTTTTAAGCTGTCACGGAGCCTGCGCTGTTCTGTTATCCCTTGGGCATGCCCTATTTGCGCTGCCTGTCTTCTGACATAATTTGGTGTCAGGCTGGCTGCGCCTGTGCGGCCGCGCTGCCCGAGATCCCGCCTCGCTGTGTCTTCTGATTGAGTCACACTGCGGGCCTGGGATCCATGGGCATGCGCAGTGCATATCTTCCCCTCGGGCTCTCGCTCATTTCCCTCCGCCTTCTTTAGACTGTGCGCCGTCAGCTGATCCCTAATAGCATGCCACGGCCGTGACACCGCACAGTCTGAAGAAGAGGGAAGGAGGGGAGTGAGAGTCGAGGATATGCACTGTGCATGTCCATGATTCCAAGGCCCGCAGTGGGATTACGTTGGACGAGACTGCGAGGTGGGATCTGGAGCAGCGTGGACGCACAGGCAGTGACAGCCTGACACCAAATTATGTCAGAAGACAGGCAGCGCTAATTGGGCATGGCCAAGGGCTAACAGAACAGCGCAGGCTCCGTGACAGCTTAAAACAACGCTGAGGAGGCAGCGCACGGCACCAAGGGGATAGGAATGACAGCTGTGCTGTGTCCCATTACGAAGGAAATTCGCACCTCCGGGACGGTTTAACGGTATAAGGGGACACATTTTTAGTGTTTACTTCGGTGTTTGCAAGGAGCATAAATAAAAGAACCACCTTTTCCTTTTGCATCGTTAGTGCTGCACAAGATGGCTCTTTCAGCTACAAACGTCTTGGCGGGGGGGTTAAAGGTTCCCTTTCAACTTGCTCCAATCAGGCTTCGGCCTACACTCTGTTTCTCTGCTCCTCCTGCTGTCCCTGGGCTCTAACACCGCCAGTTGGTGCCTGGAAGTGCTGTGTGCACAGTCAACAGTCGCTCCTGTTATTGGGGTTCAGTAACGTCAGCTGATCCCCAGCTGTGTGTGCGGCAATACCTCCAATCTGCTCCTCCTGCTGTCCCTGGGCTCTAACACCGCCAGTTGGTGCCTGGAAGTGCTGTGTGCACAGTCAACAGTCGCTCCTCTGTTATTGGGGTTCAGTAACGTCAGCTGATCCCCAGCTGTGTGTGCGGCAATACCTCCAATCTGCTCCTCCTGCTGTCCCTGGGCTCTAACACTGCCAGTTGGTGCCTGGAAGTGCTGTGTGCACAGTCAACAGTCGCTCCTCTGTTATTGGGGTTCAGTAACGTCAGCTGATCCCCAGCTGTGTGTGCGGCAATACCTCCAATCTGCTCCTCCTGCTGTCCCTGGGCTCTAACACCGCCAGTTGGTGCCTGGAAGAGCTGTGTGCACAGTCAACAGTCGCTCCTCTGTTATTGGGGTTCAGTAACGTCAGCTGATCCCCAGCTGTGTGTGCGGCAATACCTCCAATCTGCTCCTCCTGCTGTCCCTGGGCTCTAACACCGCCAGTTGGTGCCTGGAAGTGCTGTGTGCACAGTCAACAGTCGCTCCTCTGTTATTGGGGTTCAGTAACGTCAGCTGATCCCCAGCTGTGTATCCGGCAACGTGTCATGCGACCGCCACGCTGGCACAACTAAAATGTAAGGGGACCTGTCCCCCCCCCCCCCCCCTAGGCGTTTGTTACTGAAAGAGCCACCCTGTGCAGCACTAATACTGCACAAGGGAAAGGTCGCTCTTGAAATTATGCTCCTTGCAAACGCTGAACTACACACTCATGTAATGTGTCCCCTCACACCGTCCAACCGTCCCGGAGGTGGGACTTTCCTTTGTAATGTGACGCAGCACAGCCGTCATTGCTACCCCCTTGGCACCGTGCGCTGCCTCCTTAGCGTTGTTTGATTCCGTCATGGACCCTGCGCTGTTATGTTATCCCTTGGCCATGCACAGTTTGCGCTGCCCGTCCTCTGACATCATTTGTTGTCGTCCTGGCTGCGCCTGTGCGTCCACGCTGCCCGAAATCACACCTCGCAGTGTCGTCTAATGTGATCCCACAGTGGGCCTGGTATCCATGGCCATGCGCAGTGCATCTACTAGCCTCTCACTCCCCTTCTTCACGCTTCTTCAGACTAGGCGGCGTCAGCTGATCCCTAATAGCATGCCACGGCCGTGACGCCGCACAGTCTGAAGAAGCAGGAAGGAGGTGAGTGAGAGGCGATGATATGCACTGCGCATGCCCATAGATCCCTGGCCCGCAGTGGGACTACATTAGATGACACTGCGAGGTTGGATCTCGGGCAGCTTGGACGCACAGGCACTGCCAGCCTGACACCTACATGATGTCAGAAGACGGGCACCGCTAACTGTGCATGGCCAAGGGATAACATTACAGCGCGGGCTCCGTGACAGAACCAAACAACGTTGAGGAGGTGGCGCCCGGCACCAAGGGGGTTGGAATGACGGCTGTGCTGTGTCACATTACAAAGGAAAGTCCCACTTCCGGGATGGTTTGACGGTGTGAGGGGACACATTATATGAGTGTGTACTTCAGCGTTTGCAAGGAGCATATTTTTCGGAGCCACCATTTTCCATGTGCAGTATTACTGCTGTACAAGATGGCTCTTTCAGCAACAAATGCCTGGGGGGGGGGGGTTAAAGGTTCCCTTTCAACTTGCTCCACTGCAGGCTTCGGCCTACACTCTGCTCCTCTTTGATTCCCTGGGTTTCAACACTGTCAGTTGCCACCTGGAAGTGTTGTCTACACAGAAAAAACACTAGGTGATGTGTCAGTGGGGTTCAGCACCGCCAGCTGTTCCCCTGCTGTGTAGTCGGCAACGTGTCCAGCACAAGCCACGCTGGCACAACAGAACAAAAGCTGCCACCAGTGCAGGCTTCGGCCTACACTCTGCTCCTCTCCTCCTCCTGCTGACCCTGGGCTCAAACACCGCTAGTTTTTGCCCGGAACTGCTAGCTGCACAGATAAAAACACCAGCCAATGTGTTAGTGGGGTTCAGCAACGCCAGCTGTTCCCCTGCTGTGTAGCCGGCAACGTGACCTGCAAACGCCACGCAGGCACATGAACTGAAATTAAAGGGAACCTGGCCCCACCCCCCCAGGTGTTTCTATGTATAACAGCCACCTTGTACAGCAGTACTGCTGCATTTGTACAAGGTGGCTGACTTTTTCTCCTTGCCCACGTGGAACTCAACACGTACAAAATGTGTCTCATTGAGACCATTCCACTGTCCCTGAGGTGTGACTTTCCTTTCTAATGATACGCAGCACCACCCTTGTTAGCGCTGCCCGTCTTTTGACATCATTGGTTAGCTGGCTGCGCCTGTGCGTCTGCCCTGCTCGAAACAACGCCCCTCGGTGTCTTATTTTTTTGGACAGCGAGGGTGTGATTGATGGGCATGTGCAGTGCATATGTTTGCCTGTGTTCACTCATCTCCTTCCGCCTTCTTCAGACTGGGTGTCCTCATGGCCGCGGCAGGCGATAAGGGATCAGATGAGGCCGCCCAGTCTGAAGCTGGTGTAAGGACATGTGTGAGTGTCAAACATATTTACTACACAAGGCCACGAATCCCAGCCACGCAGTGTGATTTTTTGAAAACACACTGTGGGTCTGGGATTCATGTCCATCGCTAACCGCAACGGCCGACATGAAATGAGGTCAGAAGACAGGAAGCGCTCACAGCGCATTACCAAGGGATCACAATAGCGCAGACTCCTGTACAGCAAATAACAACGCTCAGGAATCTGCGCCCAGCAACTAGGTGTAAATTTTGACACCTGTGCTGCATCTCCTTAAAAAGACAAGTCACGCCTCCACTACTGTTTGACAGTATAGTGGGCTAAATAGTGTACGTGTTTTATTCAGCATGTGCAAGGAGCAAATTAAATAGAGCAACCTTTTACTTGTGCAGCATTAATGCTGCACAAGGTGTGGCTCTTGTACCTTGCAACACCTGAGGGGGGGTTAAAGGTAACCTTTGAAATTGGTTCAACTAGGCTTCGGCCTACACTCTGCTCCTCTCCTGCTGACCCTGGGCTCAAACACCGCTAGTTTTTGCCCGGACATGCTAGCTGCACAGAGAAAAACACCAGTCAATGTGTCAGTGGGGTTCAGCAACGCCAGCTGTTCCCCCGCTGTGTAGCCTGCATCGTGTCCAGCACAAGCCACGCTGGCACAACCGACCAAAAGCTGCCACCAGTGCAGGCTTCGGCCTACACATTGCTCCTCTCCTCCTCCTGCTGACCCTGGGCTCAAACACCGCCAGTTTCTGCCCGGAAGTGCTAGCTGCACAGAGAAAAACACCAGCCAATGTGTTAGTGGGGTTCAGCACCGCCAGCTGTTCCCCTGCTGTGTAGCCGGCAACGTGTCCTGCAAACGCCACGCAGGCACATGAACTGAAATTGAAGGGAGCCTGCCCCCCACCCCCAGGTGTTTCTATGTATAACAGCCACCTTGTACAGCAGTACTGCTGCATTTGTACAAGGTGGCTGACTTTTTCTCCTTGCCCACGTGGAACTCAACACGTACAAAATGTGTCTCATTAGAGACCATTCCACTGTCCCTGAGGTGTGACTTTCCTTTCTAATGACACGCAGCACCCCCATTGTTAGCGCTGCCCGTCTACTGACATCATTGGTTGGCTGGCTGTGCCTGTGCGTCCGCCATGCCCGACACAACGCCCCTCGTTGTCTTACTTATTTTGACTGCGAGGGTGTGATTGATGGGCACGAGCAGTGCATATCTTCGCCTGTCTTAACTCATCTCCTTCCGCCTTCTTCAGACTGTGCAGCCTCATGGCCGCGGCATGCGAGAAGGGATCAGCAGAGGCCGCCCAGTCTGAAGCAGGTGTAAGGACGTGTGTGAGCGGCCAAAATATTTACTGCTCAAGGCCACGAATCCCAGCACCGCAGTGTGACTTTATGAAAAGGCACTGTGGGTCTGGGATTTATGGCCATCGTTAACCGCACCGGCCAACATGAAATGAGGTCATAAGACGGGCAGCTCTAACAGGGCATTGCCAAGGGATAACACAAGAGTGCAGACTCCTGTACAGCAAATAACAACGCTCAGGAAGCTGCGCCAAGCACCAAGGCGTTATTTGGGACACCTGTGCTGCGTCTCCTTAAAAAGCCAAGTCACGCATCCACTACAGTTTGACTGTAGAATGGGCTAAATTGTGTACGTCTTTCATTCAGCGTGTGCAAGTAGACAAATTAATAGAGCAACCTTTCACTTGTGCAGCATTAATACTGCACAAGGTGTGTCTCTTGTACTTTGTAACACCTGAGGGGGGGTTAAAGGTTTCCTTTGAAATTGGTTCCACTAGGCTTCGGCCTACACTCTGCTCCTCTCCTCCTCCTGCTTCACCACGGGCTCTAACATCGCTAGTTTTTGCCCGCAAGTGCTAGCTGCACAGAGAAAAACACCCGCCATTGTGTTAGTGGGGTTCAGCAACGCCAGCTGTTCCCACACTGTGTAGCCGGCAAAGTGTCCTGCAAACGCAACGCTGACACAAAGCTGCCTCCAGTGCAGGCTTCGGCCTACACTATGCTCCCCCTGCTTACCCTTTGCTCCAGCACCGCTAGTTGGGGCTCTAGGAAGACAATCTTTAATAGGCAACGCATCTGGGTTCCAGCACCGTCAGCTGGTTCCGGGCCGAGCCTTTGGCTTAGGTGCCTCCTCCTGGGTATCCGAGTTCCGCCAACGTCAGGCGGTCCTTGGTAGTGCTTTTAAGCGCGGGCACCTACAGCTTAGTAACTGGGTTCCAGCACCGCCAGCTGGTCCTCGGTCGTGCCATTGGCTCTTGCACACTGGGGCAACGCATCTGGGTTCCAGCACCGCCAGCTGGTTCTCGGCAGTGTTTTTGTCACAGGTACTCCCTCGTGCCAAACCTGGTTTCAGCACCGTCAGCTGTTTCCGGGTTGTGTCAAACTCGCTGAGACGCCTATGCTTGCCCCATCGTGGTGCGGTCGGGTTAGCCAACTCCAGGGTGCCTCCAGTTTAGGAGCTTCCTATGTGGGCTGCATGAACTGGTAGTCAAGGCTGGTTCTGTAGTGCCAGTAGGCCCAGCTCCCCCTGTAGGACTGTTGGGGTTCGGTAACTGCGGCTGCCTCGCGGCCTAGCTGTTCTCTCCTCTCCTGTGGGCCTTGGGGTCCACCACCTGGTTCCAGCACCGTCAGCTGGTTCCAGGCCGAGCCTTTGGCTTAGCTGCCTCCTCCTGGGTATCCGAGTTCCGCCAACGTCAGGCGGTCCTTGGTAGTGCTTTTAAGCGCGGGCACCTACAGCTTAGTAACCGGGTTCCAGCACCGCCAGCTGGTCCTCGGTCGTGCCATTGGCTCTTGCACACTGGGGCAATGCATCTGGGTTCCAGCACCGCCAGCTGGTTCTCGCAGTGTTTTTGTCACAGGTACTCCCTCGTGCCAAACCTGGTTTCAGCACCGTCAGCTGTTTCCGGGTTGTGTCAAACTCGCTGAGACGCCTATGCTTGCCCCGTCGTGTTGCGGTTGGGTTAGCCAACTCCAGGGTGCCTCCAGTTTTGGAGCTTCCTATGTGGGCTGCGTGAACTGGTAGTCAAGGCTGGTTCTGTAGTGCCAGTAGGCCCAGCTCCCCCTGTAAGACTGTTGGGGTTTGGTAACTGCGGCTGCCTCGTGGCCTAGCTTTTCTCTCCTCTCCTGTGGACCTTCAGGTCCACCACCTGGTTCCAGCACCGTCAGCTGGTTCTCGGCAGTGTCTTTTGCTCTTGTACCTTCTGCTCCCCATCGTGGTTCCAGTACCGTCAGCTGGTTCCGGGCAGAGCCTTTGGCTTAGGTGCCTCCTTCTGGGTATCCAAGTTCCACCAACGTCAGGTGGTCCTTGGTAGTGCTTTCGGGCACGGGTACCTCCTGCTTAGTAACCGGGTTCCAGTAACGTCAGCTGGTCCTCGGTAGTTCCATTGGCTCTTGGACCTTCGGCTACCCATCCGGGTTCCAGTACCGTCAGCTGGTTCTCGGCAGTGTCTTTTGCTCTTGTACCTTCTGCTCCCCATCCTGGTTCCAGTACCGTCAGCTGGTTCCGGGCAGAGCCTTTGGCTTAGGTGCCTCCTTCTGGGTATCCGAGTTCCACCAACGTCAGGCGGTCCTTGGTAGTGCTTTTTAGCACGGGTACCTCCTGCTTAGTAACCGGGTTCCAGTAACGTCAGCTGGTCCTCGGTAGTTCCATAGGCTCTTGAACCTTCGGGTAGCCATCCGAGTTCCAGTTCCATCAGCTGGTTCTTGGCATTTTCTCAGCCTTCTTGTACCTTCTGCTACATTTCCAAGTTGAAGACCCTAAAGTCGACGACCCGGAAGACCACCCCGATGACGACGACGACGACCCGGAAGACCACCCCGATGACGACGGCGGAGACGACGATGGTGGAGACGACGACGACTGAGACGACGACGGCTGAGACGACGACGGCGGAGATGACGACACTGGAGACGACGACCCTGGAGACGACGACATGGAAGACCGAGAAGCAGAAGAACAAGAGGCTGCAGAACAAAGAGCAGAAGAACATTAAGCATAAGACTTAATATCAGAGCAAAAGATATTATCTAAATTATATGCAGAAGAAGACTAAGCAGTGTATGGGGGTGAGTCCGTTCCTCCTCGTGGTGCCCCTGGATAAAGCCTGATGCTGCAGGCCAAACTGAACGCGGACAAATGTAACTTTTGTGACTGGCAGAACGGAAGGTGTAATCTTCCAACTTTTATAGATAACAACTACGGGAATGCCTGTCACAAATGAGAATATGTTGAAGAAGTAGAATAGGAAGAATAATAACAGTGGAATAAAAAGAATATGTAGAATAGGAAGAATAATAATAGTTGAATAAAATGAATATGAAGAATGTAATCAAAAAAAAAAAAAAAAAGGTAAAGGATGAAGAAGAAGATGAATAAGGTGAAGAAGAAGTTGATGTCAAAGATGCTGATGATGATGAAGATGAAAGTGTGGGAAAAGAAAAAAAAAAAAAGAAAAAAAAAGAAGGGGAAGGGCGTGGAATAGTGAAACATCAATATCTGACAAAAAAAAATTAAAAATTTACATACTCAATATCTTTGTCACTCCGAACGTCTTAAAAAAAAACAAAAAACATGCTATTCTATTTGATTGGGATAAACCTCTATGACTTTAATGTCTCCGCCACCTCCCCAAATACATCCGGCATTATTCTTAGTTGTTTTCCTTCATGTAGAATGAACCTACAAGGCAAGAAAGGGTTTATTTTAATTCCGATATTTTGGTACCATTGACTTGCATTGGGATCGGGTATCGGTATCGGCGATATCCGATATTTTTTGAATATCGGCCGATCCCAACCGGTACCGATACTTTCCGATATCGGAAGGTATCGCTCAACACTAATGCTATTCTTCTTCTTCCTCCTATTCGTTCTTTTCCCCTTCCTATTCCTGTGCTTTCTCCTGTTCATCTTTTTCCTCTTCCTATTCATAATCTTCCTCATATTCATCTTTCTCTTCTGCTTCTTTTTCCTATTCCTGTTTCCTCTTTCTTTAACCTTTTTTCTCTTCATATTCCTAATGTTCATGTTTCTATTACTCATTTTCTTCCAATTTCTATTATTCTTCTTCCCCCTTTTCTTCTTTTTTTCTGGTCCTATTACCTTTCTTCCTCCTATTCCTTTTTTTTATTCCTCCTCTTATTCCTCCTGTTCCTCTTAAATGTTTCTCCCTCGTATCTCTACTTTTCTTATTACTCCTCTCCCTCTTATTATTCTTCTTCCTTCTTTTCCTCTTGATATTCCTCATCTTCCATTTTCTATTCAGTCCTGTCTTCATATTCCTCTTGTTTGTCCAATTCCTCTTTTTCCTCTTCCTGATCCTCTATTCCTCTTCTTCCTCCTCTTCCTCATTTTGCACTTCCTATTCCTTTCTTTCTCCTATTCCTCCTATTTTTCCTCTTCCTTTTCCTCATACTCATCATGTTCCCGATCATATTCCACCTCTTGCTCCTCTTCCTCCTTTTCCTCTTCAAATTCCTACTCTTCCTTATCATATTCCTCTTCTTTCTCATATTACTCTTAATTTCCTCTATTTCTCTTTTTCCTCTTCTACTATTCTTGCTCTTCTTATTCTCTCATCTTCATATTCCTCATCTTCCTCTTTCTATTCCTTCTCTTCTTTGCCTTCCTGTTCCTCTTCTTTCTCCTATTCCTCCTATTTTCCCTCATATTTATGCTGTTCCTCCTGACAATCCACCTTTTACTCATTTTCCTCTTCATTTTCCTCCTCTTCCTCATCATTTTCCTTTTCTTTCTCCTATTTCTCTTCATCTTCTTCTTCTTCCTCTTTTCCCTTTTCATTTTCCTCTTCTTTTCCCTCATATTTATGCTGTTCCTCTTTTCCTCTTCATTTTCCTCCTCTTCCTCATCATATTCCTCTTCTTTCTCACCTTCATCTTCTTCTCCTTCATCTTTTTCCTTTTCATTTTCCTCCTTTTCCTTCTTGTATCTCTCTTCTTCTTTCTCCTGCTTGTCTTCTTCTTCCCCAATATTCCCTGGTGCCTCCTTTACATTCGGCTCTGACAATTTATAATGTGTGCCCTAAATTCTCCATATAAATCCCCGGGTCACAGGGATCCTCGTAGATTACTCAGTTGTGGATTTTTCACCTCTTTAAATCTAATGATCTGTTCACGGCAATAGGTATAAAAATCAATGAACTGTGAATCTGGGTCACTCTGACATCTGACCGACTTGTCCTTAGGAGACATTTCTGCCAAGTTCCTGTGGATGACGTCTACTCTGGCGCTGAATAAAATAGATTTTCGGAGAATTTCATCATTCGCTGCATATTTTCCTGCTTATCTCTGAGGAAGAGGGATATGCATCCAAAAGGCGGCCCAGATAAGTGCAACATCTCAGCCCGTAGGGACGGGAGCATTACAGCCGCCGATTATCAACACAGAACACCTTCTGCAAATACTGGATACCGGACTTCTTTATTCTTCACGTAAAACGTAGATCAACCTTAACCCACAATGACAATCGTATGATGAGTCCTGGACGAGAAAGGAATATTTGTACAATATTAAGGTCAGCAGCCATTTGCCAGACCTCGCGGCCCCTGATTTCATCCTGCTAGGGCTAACGCTCTGAATCCATTAATCCTAGTGACCCTGCACGCACCACTTAGCTCTGCAGTGGGTCATAACTGGGGTGAACTTTTGTAATAGAAATTGAGGGAAAACTTTCACCTCTGAAATACAGTAGTCAGAATTAGCCACAGAGTTCACACAAAAGAAGGTGACTCTGTGATGACATTGAGGAAGCAAGGTGATGTCATCATTGTAAAACAGTTTTATGTTGTTAGTAGTAGAAGGAGGTCACATCATATAGATTTATACAGCCACCACTAGAGGGAGCTCACTGCATACAGATTTATACAGCCACCACTAGGAGGAGCTCACTACATACAGATTTATACAGTCACCACTAGAGGGAGCTCACTACATATAGATTTATACAGCCACCACTAGGAGGAGCTCACTACATACAGATTTATACAGCCACCACTAGAGGGAGTTCACTACATATAGATTTATACAGCCACCACTAGGAGGAGCTCACTACATACAGATTTATACAGCCACCACTAGAGGGAGCTCACTACATATAGATTTATACAGCCACCACTAGGGGGAGCTCACTGCATACAGATTTATACAGCCACCACTAGAGGGAGCTCACTACATACAGATTTATACAGCCACCACTAGGGGGAGCTCACTACATACAGATTTATACAGCCACCACTAGAGGGAGCTCACTGCATACAGATTTATACAGCCACCACTAGAGGGAGCTCACTACATACAGATTTATACAGCCACCACTAGGAGGAGCTCACTACATACAGAATTATACAGCCGCCACTAGAGGGAGCTCACTACATACAGATTTATACAGCCACCACTAGAGGGAGCTCACTACATACAGATTTACACAGCCACCACTAGGAGCTTGTAGTCTGTGGAGGAAGGTGCTGTTTTGTGTGCTCCAGGAGAGTAACCAGTTTTTCACTCAGGAATCCCCCCCTCTCTGACCCAGGCAAGAGAGGGGTGTATTGGATGGACTGTGGGGCTGAGTCCCCGTCTCCCACCCCTCGGTCTAAGCCGGCGAGGGGTGGGAGCTCATCGCTACCGGCAAAGAGGGTCACCAGATCCGGCAAGGCCCAGAACATGGTGGAGCCCAGGAAGACCCAGGAGGGCTGCAAAGCCCCTAAGGCTGAGGCGAGGGCCACTGCGGTGTCTCCTCCCGGAGGTGAGCGGAGTACTCGCAGAGGTGCAGCGGCGCCGGTGCCGAAGGATTGGGGCACTAGGGCCGCACGGGAGCCGGTTGACAGCTATGGCTCCCGCGTCCATGCGTACCTCAGCGAGCATGAGGAGGCTGGGAAGACCCTCAGGAGACTCCGGGAGGAGATGAAGGAGGTGAGGAAGGCTGCAAGCAGAGCCTCCCGCACAGAGAAGTCTGCCCTAACAGCCAGGATATCCAGCCTGGGGATATGCATTGAGGGCATGGAAGCCCGGAGAGCGGCGATATTAAACAACAGCGGGCCCTTCCGGGAAAAGCTGGAGAATGACGACCGATTCCACAACATGGCTGCTGCAAAGGAGCCAGAGGGGTCTCGGCGTCCGACCCAGGTGGAGGAGGTGGACCATGAGGAGATGGAGGAGGCACCGTACCCACCTGGGGGCTTGGTAAGTGATCTCCAGGCCACACACAGCGGGATAGATCCAGTGCAGGTCCCACTCCCATCAGACCATAGTATTTCAGAGGATGATGGGGGTGATGCGGATGATAGCAGCAGCGATAACAGCAGCAGTGGGGGTTGCCTCGTCTTGCAGCAGATCCGTCAGCTAGAGTCCCCAGTAAATTATGCCCACCTGAAGTTTGGGGATGAGGTCTGCGGGGA